>NC_140588.1:992540192-993181820 GCF_964204655.1 Triturus cristatus | reverse complement strand
GTGGCAGGAGCCCACCCGCAATTATCTTTATTCAAAGCGGGTGTCCACCCTGCACTTAGCCCCAGAAGAGGGGCCGCCGCCCCGGGAGGGACCCCGAAGCCAGGCGGCCGTGCCTGCTTGTGGGCAGGGCCAGAGTCAGGAAGTTGCCACAGGCCCGAGCGGGGCTCCTGTGAGCAGTAGGAGCTCCACGTATGCCGAGAAGAGGTGTGCCGTGGTGGCGAGTCCAAGCGGGACGTAGGAGAAGGCTGCCAGTTAAGGCGGGGCTCCCGTGTTGTTGAGGAGAGCCCGCGTGCAGCCTGGGACATCCGGAACCTCGCAGGCTCCATTTTTTTTGTCAAACCATTTTTATTGCAGGACCAAGGATATTGTACAGCAACCAGAACGCATGTCAGTGATGCGGGTTTCCCGTCTCCCCTTAACCATTTATCCGTGCAGCATACACAGCCGTACTGCCCACATCCCGGAGGCCGGGCGGCATCACTTATTCATATGGCACATTGATACAGTACTGACAAGAACGAACTTCTGGTGGGGAGACCCGCTGCCCGCTTTTGAGCGTTGTCCCCTTGCTCCCCCAGGTACTCACCTAACTTACATTCTACTACCATGAAACCTTAAACTTGCAATCCCACCCTCAGCCCTCCCCTCCCTAGTGCCCCCCCCATTGCGCCTAGTCAGGAATAATTAACATGTGTGGTGGGTAGCAGGAAAGATCCAGTAAACCCTAAGCGTGTGTGATTGGCAGGGGAGCTGATGTCACGACTCCGTCTACTCCGTCATCAGAGTCCTCATCTTCCTCCCCACTGGCTAGGCTATCTCGCAAGGCCTGTACCAACATTTCCCATTCCATTGCCGCCGCCTGAGCCCGGTCATCCGGTTTGCGGTGAGCTAGCTGGTATCTGAGTGTGCTCTCGCTAGCCGCCCATTTTAGGAATTCGTTCAGCCATCTCCGGTGTGTAGGACCCACCTTCAACTTCCATCCCTTCATCACCTCCCTCTTTGCCAGGATGAGGCCCATGTCTATAAACTTGCTGGATATTTTATTCTTGGGCGTGTGCGGGAACCAGTGGAGTATACAAACGGCCGCGTCGTACTGTAAGTCTCTATCTGCTACTTCATTCAACGTGCCACCAACCTCCCCCCAGTACTCCAGAAGATTTGGGCAGGCCCTCAGCATGTGGATCAGGTCTGCTCCTACCCTGTTACATCTAGGGCACGCAGCTTCCGCAGCTCCAAAGTATTTCCTAATTTTGTCTGGGGTAAGGTATGCTCTGTGGAGCACATAGAAATGAATACATCGAAATCGCGCATTTCTCGTGCTTTTTCTGGCTCTACACACTAACTGCGCCCACGTGGTGTCAGGGATGTCCACCTGCAAGTCCAGCTCCCACTTGTTTTTTAACGCAGTCAGGGGCTGAAGGGTCTCCTTTACCATCCGTGAGTAAAGAAACGTCACTGCCTTGAAGGTGCCAGCCGACATCATTGTGTATTGGCACGCCTGCGTCGTTGCGGGCTCAATTAGACCCTCACCCCAGTGTGCCTGTATGGCTCTCACTACCGCCGCATGCAATAGGTAATCCCCTCTGGGGAGGTCGTAGCGATCTTGCAGAGTCTGGAACGGGGACAGCACGCCGTCATCATACAGGTCTCCCACCATCTGCAGACCCGCCTCCTCCCACAACTGCAGCCTCGACCAATCACCCCCATGAGGGAGTGCTGTCACCATGCCCAGTGGGATTTCGGGCGCATATGGGTGTCTGACTCCTGCTCGCCTCTGCGTACTGTTCCAGCATAGGCGGAACGTGCGCTCCTCCTGAGTCAGGTCCCCAAGTGCCAACCTCTGTTGGAGGGTGATGTAAGCCAACACATGGCGGGGAGTGCCAGTGTCCCTCTCCCTCTACGGGCCACGCTATACTCTCGCTACTTCCTGCGTGAAGGACTGCAGTTGTGCTTCTAAATAATAGAGCTTGAAGTTCAGGACCGCCAGGCCCCCTTCGTCTTTTGGACGGGTCAACGTCGTTAGCGCAATTCTGCGTCTGCCCGAACCCCACAGGAAGGATGTTATCAACGACTTAAGGTGCTTAAAGATCGCTCCAGGCACCCACACTGGGAGTGTCCTGAAGAGATATAATAATCGGGGCAAGGCGATCATCTTCAGGAGAGATATGTGGCCCGTTACCGACAGTGGCAGGGTGGCCCAGAAAGACATGCTACCTTGTAGGGCGCGGATGCAACGCCCTATATTGCCCTCCAGCAAGGCCGAGGCGTCATGATATATGTGCACCCCCAGGTAGTCCAGACAACGAGGGTCCCATCTAGTCAATTGGCAGGCGGGGGGCTGCACCTCCTCTCGCCGCAAGGGGAACAGACAGGTCTTATTCCAATTAACCCTGAGGCCAGACACCCTGCCAAAGCGCTCCAGGAGCCCTTCCGCGCCCTCCACCGCGCTGTCGGAGTTCTCCAGAAAGAGGAGGAGGTTGGAACCTCGCAGGCTCCATGCCAAAGTCCCGGTCCCAGGAGAGGGACGGGGCGAAGAGCAGAGTTGCCAGTGCAGACTGGAGGTGTCGGAGGAGATCCCCCGATGAGTAGGGAGCTGAAGTTGGGCAGGGTTGGTGCCAGCGCTGAGCTCTGTGTTTCACAGCTGCACCGCCTGAGAGCGGGCAGCTGCAACGGCTGGCTGATCCCTTGGTGGGCCAAGTTTGGAGGCCTCATTTGTTAAAGGGGGCATTTTTGGAGAGAGAGGAGCCCCGGGAAGGAGGAGCTGCCACAGTACTTTGTAGGTGCCATTCTTTTCTGCTGATCTCAGCTGCACCGCAAGTGGCAGACAGCTGCAACGTTGGGGGCAAGTTTGAGTTTTAGAGTCCCAGAGTGGGGCTCTCGCGGCACAGTTGTGCCAGTTCTTCATTTGCTGATCACACCTGCATGGCGAGAGCGTGGACAGCTGCAATGAGGGGGCCATTTCTTTTTAAGAGGAAGGGGTGAGTTGCACCCCACACCCCCAGCGCATTTGCGCCCCCAGTGCTTTGAGGCACATTGCTTTGTTCTGCATTGGCAGCCCAGGGGCCAGTGGAAGGCCTCGGTTACGCCCGGACATTTTGGACAAAGGGCATTGGGCCCCAGAGAAAGGCCAGAGGGCCTGGGGTCAGGTTTGGTACCTGTGTATATCAGGAGGGTGCAAGGCCCTAAGTGAAGGTGATGTTAAAACCTGGGGAGTGTTACTACGGTGCACTCCTACATGTGAGTATTGCATAATGTGTTTATGCTTGTGATGCCTGTTGCATAATGTGTTTATGCCTATAGAGGAGGCCTAATAGGTTCATGCTGGTGATACCTAATGCGTAATGTGTTTATGCCTACTATGATGGTTGCCAAATATTATTTATGCCCATGGTAATTACGCTAATATGTTTATGCCTAATGTTATGTTATTATATTTTAGGATGGTGTCTAAGGCTAATGTGATAATGCTTAGGTCAATATAGTACCAGTAGTTACTGGTTGTGTGTTACATTTACTACCTGCATTCTGATGGTTCTGACCGTGGCCCGATTGGCCTGGTCCTGTATATAATCCCCTGTGAATATTGCCTAGTGCCGGTTGGCACAATGTAAATGTGTGATTATGTTTCTAATGTGTTTATGATAATCCAAAGGGTATTTTTAATATAACCGTGCGTGGCGTTTCTTTTCTGGTGCGCATAGTGTGTTGCTGCTGTTTGTGTGTGTTGCCCAAACGCTTTACACATTGCCTCTGGGATAGCTCTGACTGCTCGTGCCAAGCTACCAAGGGGGTGAGCAGGGCTTATCTTCAGCGTTTAACTCCCTTGCCCTGACTAGAGTGGTGGTTTCTGCCTGGCTTTGGCGCATGCCCTAGCCAACCAGAAAGCCCATTTCTAACATTTCTTTAGTTTTTTGGGCAACTCCTACTTTTATATACTACCTTTTCAGCAAGTATGAACCAGTCCATATCTTGTTCCCAGGCTTCTACCTCTAGAATCTTCCCAGCCTCCCAGTATCGAACAATGTTCCTCTGTGCTATGCTCAGTCCCAGTATGAACCATATCCTCTGGTATCGACCTTAGCCTCCGTATTGCCCCATATATTTAGAATATATTGTTTCGCTTCTTTAGTCAAGCCAGTCCCTCCCGTTTGATTTATATAGTCTATGATACCCTCCCAGTACCCTTGGATCATTGTACAGACCCATAGTATACAAAAGAATGTACCCTCCTGTCTGCATCCTCAAATACATAGGCTAGACGAGGCCCTCCCCACTTTTGTTAGTGTCATTCTAAAGTTATAGCAACAGTGTAGTGTTCTCAGTTGAACCAGTCTGAAACCAGATTTTATAGCCGCCTTCCTTGGGCCCCTAAATGCATCTTCACTTTTCTCATCCTCCAGGGTTCCTAAGTCCCTTTCTTATTTGGTCCTAAGCTGGAGCATAGAGTTGGGGGAGTTGTTTAATCTCTTTCTATATGTCTGGGATGTGGCTTTCCTGGGAATGGGGTCCAAGCAGTCTGTCTTCCAGTGGGGTTGATTCTACTAGTGTCGTCCCTCGTGGTATACAGGCACGTAAGGCATGCCGGGCCTGTAGTTAGAGGAATATGTCTGCAGGTGCTGGGTTATAATCCCTATCAAGGTCTGCTATAGGCATTACCCCGCCTTTTCATAGATCCCCAAGCGTGGAAATACCCAGCAAGTCCCATACATTGAAGCCCTGCAGTCCCCTCAGGAGTCCCAAGACCGCAGCATCCCATAGCGGGGTCATCTGTGTAAGTGCGCTTCACCCTCCGAGGTAATTCAACACATTTTTCCATATCTTAATTACTGTGCTTGTGTGGGAGGGTGGTGCAGACTGGTTGTTTCCCATACAGTCTGCCCAGAATGCGGGGTTCTTCTGGACCACCAAGGCCCAGTCATTCACAGTCACAAGTTGGGTCGCCTAGTGATATTTACAGATATCGGGGAAAGCTGTAACTCTCCCAACAGCTTCTAGTTGACTTGGAAATAGCAATTCTTGCCTGGTCACCGTCTCACAGAGGTGTTCGGATTTCCACCTCAAACTCTTTGAAATAGCTCCTTGAATCTCAAAGGGGTATTTTGAAGCACATAAAGCAACTGAGGCAGAGACATCATCTTAAATAGCTCTGTTCTTACCAGCAAAGACAGCGGGAGGGCGCACCAGTGTTTTACATCTACTCTCAATCAGTCCAAAAGAGGGGTAAGAATGCGTATGATAAATAGTTCTGCGTCTTTCATTAAAGGCGAGCATGTCGGAATTCTCCCTCCATGACCTGAATTCTGCAGGCTGGAGGCAGTTTCTGCACCTTGCCTCTCAATAGGTACAGAAAGGACTTATGCCAATCATTGATATAGTCTGAATATTTTCCAAAATTCATAATCATTTGCAGAAGTCTTGATATTGTTAACTCTGGGTCATCCACTTGGAGCAGGACATCGTCCACACATAGGTATATTATGTTTTCCAATGTGCCGCCCCATTCTAGTCTCCTCACGCAATAAACAGACCACGCTGATGACTTAAGCGTAAAAGGCCATTTATTAGGACCAGGCTGCACAACATAATCAATACCAAATAACAGCAACAACAATAAACAAACCCCCAACAACAACTCTTCATCCCTTCACCCTCTTCACCCACTCCGAACTCACTTCTCCTACCACTCCATGACCCGTTCCATTCTTCATCCATTTCCACAGATCTCCTAGCATCCTCCCCGGTATCACCTGGCATTCCACTCATGCCATCATTCACTCTTCCCCCCCGAGGGACGGGTGCGCCCGCTATTGATTCCCCAACCCCTCCAAAGTATCGCCAACCAGGGAACCCCCTTTAGGGCGGTTACCTGCGCACCCCTGCATCTTTCGCCCCCACCTGCTCAAGCATTCCTGTGACACCAAATCGACTCATTCCACAACTTGCTAACCACGTCTCTCATCTCCATCATGTAGTAAGCATTCTCCAGTCTCGAAAGATGCACTCCGTCGTCCCTAAACAGTAATGGTTCCTCCAGTCCAGCATGAGCAATGACTTGAATGTCTTTTTCCCCGCAGAAAACCCGCATCACTCTGTTGAGCTTCCTTTGTGCTTTTTCCACAGCCCCGTGATTGCACCCCTCCATACTTTACGAGGAACAAATTCAGTCCAGGCAATGCATGTCCCTGCCAACCTGTGTTTCAAAACCTCCAAGTCTCTTTGCATCAGCTGTAAGAGCATCATACCCGACAGCCGAACCAAATCGTTCTCTCCTAAGTGGATTATCAACAGATCAGGGCATCCTCTCTGGGGGACCATCTTCGTGAGCCAGGGCAATAGTGCCCCCCATCGCATCCTCCCTTTCCCCCACCAGTGCACCTCATGTCGTTGTCCTTTGAGTCCCAGGTTACGGCCATACACCTGTTGCTCTGCATACTTGGAGGCCCAATGCACAAATGGATGCCCCACAATCCAAGTGACCGTCTTGGCCCCCGGTCCACCCATGCAACCTACGGGAGAAAAATACGTTAGTAACACAGCCTAAAACATCACACACCAATCCCCCCCCGCCAAGCACCGTGCCATGCCAAGCCCCTCATTTACGGACATACCGCTCACAGCACCTAGATTTCCACCGCCCAATCTGCCGAATCCTATCCCAGGACCAACCCAGCCGTGCTGCCGCTGTCGCCGCCCCAATACGGAAGGAACGCGTCCCAAAACCCACCGGGTCCAGACCCAACCGCTTCAATGCCATGCGCAGAACTGCCAATAACTGCCCTGCCGTCACCTTCGCCCCAGACGCGTGACAAAAAATTCCACCAGCCTCTGCTCGTGTGGTCAAGAGAAAGTTCCGCCATTCAGCCACCGGGCACACACCCCCACAACCAGTCTCACACAGCCAAACCCACTTGCCTCTCCCCAACTGATCCGTTTTAGACTGCCCCAACCAAATCCCCAGATGACTCGCATCCAACCTGATCTCCTCATACCTCCTGCCATACACCTTGCGTGTTTCAAGCAGCTCAGAGACCCGAAAAGCCCCAAAAAACATCCATATCATGCACAAACGGAATACCCGAACCTCAAAAACATTATAACAACAAAGCGGCAAAACCTCAACCAATCTGACCAACAGATCAAACGTAATCGCCTCCCGCAACCCCCCTTCCCCTCTCTCTCCCTGCTCCAACCTCTGAGTACCCTAGTTATAATCACATCTTTCGTAGGGTTAAAGCCAAAAAGCAAACAATAGTAGAACGACACTCCTGCCAATGTTCCCGAAATCGTCGCAGATGACAGCCCTTTGTCAATGCAATGCAATACAAACTGCAACACTCCTTGTTTCGCAGTCGAGCGATCTCCAATAGCAGCATCCCTGCGCCATCCCATAAAGGATCCAAACTCCGCCCATGCCAGTCTGTAGGTCCGTCTTGTGGTATCGGCTATAGAGTTCTCCACCAGACCTATCATCCTCACTCCCCCAAGGTCCAGATGCCGTTCGGCAGCTCGGTCTTGAACTGATCCACTCCTGGTGCCAATCGCCGAAAACGCTGCCACTGCGAACAAGACAAAGCATCCGCAATGTCATTATTCGCCCCAGGCACATGCTTGGCTCTAAAAACAACATTCAACCTCAGACATTTCAGCATGAAACTCCGCAACAAACGCAGCACTCTCAGATCCCTTGGCCTCTGTCGGTTGACCAACTCCACCACAGTCATGTGTCCACATGGAACAGCACTGACCTATTCTGAAACTCAGAGCCCCACACCTCCAGTGCCACCAGCAAGGGAAAAAATTCCAGAAACGCAATGCTCCTCCCCTGCTTCATCCAATGAGCTGGTCAGTCTTCAGAACACCACCTGCCATCCCAGAAGATCCCAAAACCTGCCGCCCCGGCTGCATCAGAGTAAATTTGCACTTGCCAAACCATTCGTTCGTCCTCACAATCCAGTGACACCCCTTTGAAATCAGTCAAGAACGTCAGCCATGTCCTCAAATTCGCCCAAACCCCTCATGGAAATCCGGACCCTGTGGTGTGGTAGAACTGCCCCCGACATGATCATGCCGAGCCGTCGGCAGAACGTCTGTCCAGCCCTCACCACCCTGCACGCGAAGTTCAGGAAACCCAGCAGTTGCTGCACCGCCCACAACTCGATCCTCTTTTCCCCAGTCACCCACAAGAGGCATGCCTGAATCTCCGACACTTTCGCAGCAGGGAGTCGAGCTATCCAGTGAATGGAGTCCAGCTCAATCCCCAGGAATGTCAGGCCGCAACTAGGCCCAGCTGTTTTCTCGGGCACCAAGGGGTCTCCGAAATGCCGCGACATCTCCTGGAATTGCGACAGGGCCCTGCCACAATCCCCGGACTGGGCCTTCCCCAGAAAGAGGAAGTCATCCAGATAGTGAGTAACGTCCCGATGTCCGCTGATCTGCGTAAAGGCCCACTGCAGGAATGTACTAAACATCTCGAACAGCGCTCAGGAAATCGCACACCCCATGGGCAAAACCTTGTCCACGTAGATGGTCCCCGCAAACTGCATCCCCAGTAGAGAGAAATCCGTGGGGTGTATCGGCAGCGGGCGGAAAGCAGATTCAACATCACACTTCGCCATTTCCGCCCTCGGCCCACACACCCTCACTAGGTGGATCGCATCATCCACCGATGCATAGAGTACCCTTGAGTCTGCTTCTGCGATGAAATCATTCACAGACTGCCCTTCCAGCCACGAGAGGTGATGGATCACTTCCTTCTTAGGCACCACACCCAATGGGGAGATGATCAAGTCGTCAGCAGGCCAGTTGCGAAACGGGCCCGCTATCCTGCCTTTGTCTACTTCCTTCTGCAATTTGGCCGCCACCACTCCCGGCAATTCTTTGGCTGATTTCAGATTGTCCACCCATCTCCGCACCCTAGGTCCCTGAAAGCCCACTCGAAAACCCTCTGTGAAACCCCACTGAATCTTCAACGCCGCTTCCCTGTCCGGGTAATAGGAGAGCCACGGTGCCATCGCCTCCACCTTACCCTGTAGGCGCCCTTCTGTCCAGCCTGTCCCCTCCCTTTCACGTTTCGCCACTGCTCAGACGGCGTGACCAAGGTAAAACATTGGGTAAGGGCGTGCCGCCCCCACACTTGGAGCACTCATGCCGGGAGCAGTAGCCCCTGTTGCAACTCCAACATGCACCGGTGTTGTTGCTGCCTGGCTTAGCGGGCTAACCTGTGGGTCCCGTACTGGCGGCACTCCCCCCCGCCGCGCTGTGGGTGGGACACGGTGGAAAAGAACGATAAGTGACCGGCAAACCACTGTCCGTGTGAGTAGACGCCGGCAAGTGCGTGGATGCTATCCACTGCATCCATAGTTCTTGGTCCACCTCCCCCCAGTGTTTGTCCGGGTTCGCGCTAACCCTGGCTCTGAACTCCTCGTAGTAGCTCAGCCAAGCAAACGCCCCCAATTGCATCTGGGCCTTTCTAATGATATCCATATACTTCAGTAGCGCTATGGCCCTATCCAGGTGCTTCTCGCAGTAAATACCCGCATAAATGAGAAACGACGAAGTCCAGTTTTCCATGTTCACCAGAACCCTGGGCCTTCTAATCAGCTCACACTCGTCCTCCTTAGAACCCTCTTTCACTTGCACCTCCCTGTGCAATAACTTAAACACGTCCACATACTTGTGTTTCCAGATTCTATTCTTTATCTTTTCCGACAGATGTGATCCCAGAGGCATGGCCAGCCCCATGTAGGGCAACTTTTTCTGGTGCTTGTCCTCGGTCTTCTCCCCCTTGTCGTCCTTCCCCTCTACCTTGTCCGTCTGAACCCCCGCCGTAGATACCGTCTTAACCCCTTCTGGTTTGTCACCCCGTGTATGTCTGTCCTTCGTCAACCCATCAACATCCCGCACAGACCCATCACCCACACCCACCGACGGGCAAGCCTTCTTCCTACCCCCTTTAGGCCCGGCATCCCAAGCTGCCCACCATGTCCACTCACCTGACAACGACGAGTGCGCCTCTCCGGACTGCCCTCTGGAGCTGGTGGCCTTGGTCATATCCACCTTCGCCTTGCCCTTCGTTGGATTTGGCTCCTGCAAAACACCAACTCCACTGTTGCTCTTTACTCCCCCATCCTGTCATCGTCATCCCTCACCTCCCCTTCTTCCAGCTCCTCTCCTCATCATAATCCAACTCCACGTCATGCTCCACCTCCACAGGCGCCCACAACACCACTCTCACCGCTCTCTTCACACCCTTACTTTTTGTGACACTCAACACACCCCCGCTCGCCACACAGGATGCCGTTGCCCGCTCCCGCGCCGGAGGGATGGCCGCTTGCGACCCCCCCTGCTGCTTCTAGCCGGGGTGCCGGGCCGTCTTGTGCCCCGCCGTGCCACCCCGCACTCTACCGACCTCTACCGACCTCCGACGGCTTGGATTCCCCCCACCCCCAGGTCACTCCAACCTCGGGCCTCTAAGCCGTCCTGGCTGTCCCTGCCTTAGGTTGTGGCCCCTTACTGCTGCTCCTCCCCCTCCTCCTGCCCTTGTCTACCTTTTCTCTCTCCTCCTGTTCAGCCCACCACTCCTCCTCCGGCGTGGGCGTGGGGGGTCCCTCCGCCTCCTCCTCCCAGACCGCCCGACCCTGGCAGCATTCAGCTCTGCCCTCCGACTGCTGCACCAATAGTCGCTGCTCCCTGATCCTGTCCTCCCATGACAAAGCTTCCCACCGGGGAAGGAGGGGTGGGCAGTAGCCCAGAGTCCCCCTACCAGGCTGCAGCTCCCAAGGCACCGGTGTCACGACCTGGATGGGGTCCCCCCTCCCACCCTCCACCTTGTCAACTGCCCCATGGGCCTCAACCACGCCCCCCCACTGGCACTGGGGTACCCATCGTGACCCCCTAGAGAGGTCAACGGGTGCGTCCTCCCATTGCCCCATGCCATCCTCCTCTAACATTGTGCTCCCCCCACAAAATTGTGCCCCAAAGCTGAGCCCCCGGCTCCCCCACCCCCTCCTGGACCCCGCCTTGCATCCATGGCAAAATTGCAGCTTCCGGGCCTGGCAGCAACCCCCCACTCTGCTCTGCAGCGGCAGTTCCCCAGCAAGATAGGAGGCCCACCCGCCTCCTGCCCCCGAAACTCCAATTGTGGGAAATTGAGCCTCAGAGGCAGGCTCTTACGCCGGCCTCCGCGCCCGGGCTCTCTCTTGGCCGCGCCCCTCCCCCTCCCACGCGCACCTCTTCCCGGCGGCAGCCGCTCTTCAAGACAGGCTACAACCGCTGCCGCCACTCCCACAGAGGCCACCCGTGAGGCACGTGACATCCCCACCCACGCCTCTCCCAGAATGCCGGGCTGGAGGAGATCCTCCCGCCCAGCTCGGCCCAGCAGCCACAAGGCCTATCTTACCTCCTCGGCCGAGACTGCCATCCCCGCCAACCCGAAACCACCGGCCAGTGGCTCCACACGTTCACCACGGATATTACACACAATCTCCAGCCGGTAACCGCTACAAAACGCCTGCCTGACTCCTCCCTAACTCTCCTGACTACACCTCCTTCGCTAACTATGCCCTCCCAATGGTGCCGAGAATGCAGGAAGAGGAAGTTGCCTTCCTCCCCTGCATTCTTATACCCACCCCCTAAACCCCACCCCTTGACCCTGCCTGGTCCTCCCCTGCGCGAAAGACCCCGGGGGAAGACTAGTCTGCGACTTTGCTTCCCCCGGGGTCCACCATTACGAGCGGGTCATGATGGTTCCAGACAGCTAGCGGCTCCAGTGCCAGGGCGGCAAAAATCACACAATTCTTGCTGTTGATATTTAGGACTCGATATTTCTGAAGTTCAAAATTTCTAAATCGATATTTTATCTGCACACCCCATACAGAAGGAACCTAAGATTAAGTCTCGGTCTACAATAAGGCATAAAACACAATTGGTCTGGGTGCACTAGGGAGGAAAACACCCTCCACAGCCTCGTTGCCAATATCTCGGCAAATATCTTGACATCTACGCTCAGAAGCGAGATGGGCCTATAAGAGACACAGTCTTCAGGAGATCTTTCCACATTCTTATCACCACAATAGTCGCCAATCGTTGATCCGATGGGAAGGAGCTCCTCTGTATAATTCCTTTTTACATAGCCAGCAAGTGCAGGTTTCAAGGCTATGGCTCGATATAGGTCCACCGGAAGCCAGTTAGGTCCCATTGTGTTTCCTGTTTGGAGGTCCCGAATTGCCTCCTCTATTTCAGACACCTTAATGTCTGTGTCCAGGTAGGTCTTGTCCTGAGATAGGGGGCAGTTGCATATCCCAGAGGTACTCCCCTCACTTCCGTGCCCGTCGTGACTACCACAGGCAAGTAGAAATGGGCATAATGCAAGGCAACTACTTTAGCAATGAGATTGTTCCCTCTGATAAGTTCATCCTCCACATTTCGATCTCAAAGACCCAAGACAGCACCCTGTCCCGCCCATCCAGACAAGCCAGGAGTTTCCCAGCTTTGTCTGCTGCATAAAATGTCACCCTTTGCTGCTTTTTGTGCTGAAATTGCAGCATAGGTCACAAGATCTTTATATTGCTGTTGTGTGAGGTGCAATTTATGTAATTGACTGTCATCTGCTACAGTATGCAGTTGGAACTCCATATTCTGTCTCTCTCTCTTAGTCTTAATCTTTCATAGAAATGTATCTGTGTGTGTCGGGTGAGGAGGTAGTCTAAGCGTGAGAAACTTCTGTAGGGCCCAGAGTACTAGGTATATTGTATCTTTTAGGGGGTTGTGAGCCCTCCATAGGTCCACCATCCCCCCAGCAATCAGGAAGTCCCGAAGCAGACCAAGTCTCTTCAGCCTTCCTTTATTTGACGACTATCCCACTCTGCTCTCTGTGTCAGATTAATATCCCCCTCCGGTAAAGCCAGTGTGTGGAGTTTAGGTGGAATATAAACAGAGCAGAAGTTAGACGTGCAGCCATCCCATTGTCCCATTAAAGCGACAAATCTACCCAGCGGGACAGTCCAAATCTGCTGGGGAACAATGGGAGCAGTTTTCCTGATGAGTATACCCACTCCTCTTTTCCTGGTGTGTAGCCGGCATGGGCCATCATTTTGTAAGCCTCTCTCTCAAGTGCTCTACAAGTATTACCTATCAGGTGAGTCTTTTGGAGCAACACAGGGGATTGTTGTTTTAGGTATTGCAGCAACACCCCTCGTTTTATTTACCTAATCAACCCACTGACGTAACAGGTCAGGACTTTTAGTGCCTTAAGGTCTGCCATTTATGCTAACCAACTGTGCAATGCAGTCGCCCCCTCAGCACCCAATGGGGCAATCGGCACGCTATCGGGACCTACTACTTTCCTGTGGTGCCTGACAGTGAAATACCTAACCGTAAAAACATAATAAAGCAACATATGTTACCAATAGAAAGCCCCCGCCCTACATCCCTGGATTGTGAACTGAAACTCACCCACCCCCCAACTTTGCAGAGCACGTGTCGACCCCAAAACTAAGGCATTCCAGACAGGTAGCTTGGCAAACACCATCATAATAAAAGTTGTCCCCTATTCCCAAACACACAATACAGTACAAAATTGCGCTGCAGGCCAGACAAGTGTCGTAAGAGGCCGGCTCAGCCAGAGAGCAGCCCGTCTGTTGTAGGACCATGCTTTGGGGGTAAAAAGGGCCAATGCCAGCATCCACGCACACCCACAAATATTGCTCTCTGGAGCATTAGGGAATCTCCTCAGTCTGGTTCTCCTGGGCCACACTGGATAAGTAGCCCTTGATATTGTCTAACAGTGTCCACAGAAATTTCTGCCATCTTGCTGTTGTCTTGGTCTCCCTTCTTCCTTATTGGCTGCCAGTGGGGCCGAGGCTTGTAGTTTGTGCTGCAGTCCAGTGTTGCCAGGTCTCGAGCCCTCGAGCCAGTTGCATGCCTCCATCGGGGTCGCAAAGTGCTGTGTTTTCCCCTTTGCCATATTCTAAGCTTTGCAGTAAACAGCATCATATATATAACTGCATCTTAGCTTCTGTATGCGAAATGTGGAGTCCAGATAGATGCTAATGATTCCATTTTCATACTTCAGGGGTAGGCTCTACATGGCAGCCTGCAAGATAACATCTCTGTAGTTAATGAGGTATTTGGACAAAGTATCAGAAAAAAGTATTGTGATACAAAAATATTGTGTCAAGAATATTGGGATTACAGAAAGATCATCAACAGGAATAATGAAGGTAAAAATATTGTTTTTAGTGTTGTTTTTAATATCATTGTAAAAAAAATCCATGTAGAAAATAGTTATATGTAATATTGTTTGTAAGTGTAAATTTGTATGTAATTTACTGTAGTGCGTTTAATTGTCTATGTTTGGTAATATTTCTTTATTGGTGATTTAGTAAGATCATTTATTAGTTACGAAATTGTTGATATTTTACATTTTTGTTGCATTCATCTCTATAAATAATGGTTTAATACTTTTTTTTGTAGCGGAATATTGGGTTTTAGGAGATAAGGGTAGGGAGAGTTTTAAAAAGTGTATATTTTAAAGAAAATGTATGGTAATAATTTTAATGATATGCAAATTAATATTTCTCAATTTTCCATTTTATTTCGTTACTTTAAATTTGTTTTATTTTAATTTTAATAGTATTACAAATAAATTATTATAAAACATATTTCACAAAAAAAAATTACAAAATTAAAATATAAAATGTTATTGTAATAAAGTAAAATAATAAAAAATTCATTTAACACACCTTCTCTGCAACCACTCTGTATTGGACTCCCACACATTCCCAGCATGAAAAGGCAGTGTCAGTCAATGGGATTACATGGAATCAGTTTGAGAAACCTTCTAAGAGAACAATGAAAACACTCTATGCAGGATAGCTATGCCTCTCTCAGGGGGAACCCTGCAAGGCTGGGGCACTAGTTCGCACTACATTTTGCACATGTCTGGAGCCATGCATGTGTAGGCAATGGGTCAGTGCAACTTATGAAAGCAAACACAGCACTAACAGCATGTGGCACCCATCCAGATAAAGTAGCTGTAAGGTACACACTGCAAAATGGACACATGTCCATGCAGAACTCCACAAAGTTAAGAAAAGTTGGCACCTTCAATGTGTGGATACACAAATATCTAACTTCAACACAGCATACACATATCCTACCTATATCATAGGGAGAAGTGCAACCGAAATGATATTGACAGTGGCCACAACAAGCTGAAATACTTACCACATAACATGACCCTAATGCAATGTCTGCCCCATCAGGATACCAACCCACATAGACATCCATCCAACATTTCCCCTTGTCCTGTCTAACTCCAGCACTGGCTCCAAGGGCACATCATACTAACTACAACAACAGGATCAGCAATCAGGGATCAAACAAACACAACTGTACCCACATATCGCTAGCTAAACAATATCATCAAATAAATAGTAAAGTAAAGGCAGGACTATTGTCTTCCAAACTATGATAGTTTTAAATTAATGGATTTAAACCAATCCAAAAAAGAAACAAAGGCCAATGGCCAGGCCTGTCATAGTCTATGTGGCAAAGCAAAATGCTGTGCCACCAAACCTGCCCTTACTGACACTGTCAGGGAACCATCTCGCAAAGGGGCATCCATTGGGCATAGCAGGCTCCGCGAAGATGATATAAGAGCGGCAGGTTTGCCCTTGGGAGGGGGGCTTTTTGAGTTTGGGGTCTTTGGGGCTGGGTTTAGGTTTAGGAGTTTTTTTTCCTTTTTTGGGCTGGGTACATGGGGGTCGGGAGGCTGTTTTTCAGGGGTACAGTGGGAAGTGGAATGGATGGGTTAGGGTGTGGGAGAAGTTTTTGGGACTTTGTGGGGGGTGGCAGGTTTCAGAGGGCTAAGAGCAAATAAGAGATTCACCGGGGAAACAGCTAGGGCATACCGGATGGAGTTCGGATTGGGAGGAAAAGGGAGAGGATGTGTGAGATGGGTCTGCTGTGTGCAATGTATGTTGTGTTGGTGGACATTGGCGTAGCAAGGGCCCACCCCCACTCTTACCTGTCATCTCAGGGCGGCAATCGCCAGCACCCCCCTGATGCTCTACAGCTGGCGCAGGGTAGCAATCGGAGGAAGCTTGCCAAAACCCACTGCTCTTCAATGCGGAGTGGCAAACGCAGGGACGACCACGGGCGGTCAAAGGGCTAGCTACTCCACTGGGTGGCTGTTGTGTGGGTGACTGTGAGCATTTGCACTTTTTTGCGTGGACGTGTTGTGGATGTGCTGTGTGTTGTGGATGGGTCTCTGGCTGTTGGTGCGGTGTCTGAGGATATGGGTGTTGTGGAGGGTCTGTGCCTGTTGGTGCAGTGTCTGGGGATATGGGTGTTGGGAAGGGGTCTGTGCCTGTTGGTGCGGTGTCTGGGGATATGGGTGTTGAGGAGGGGTCTGTGAGTGTGAGTGAGGTGTCTGTGAGTATGGGTGTGCCGGTGGAGGGATCTGTATGTGTTGCTTTGGTGCTAGGGGTATGCTGGGTGTGGTGGGGCGGTGAGGGGGGTGAAAGGGGTGAATGTCTGCTGTGTGCATGCATATTTGAGTGTTTTAAATGTCTTCTGTTTGTGTCTGGTGCTTGTGTCTGTTGAAGTGTGTGCATGATTAGGTGTGCGTGTGCTTGGGATAGGATGGGTTTTAGGGAATGCAGATGGCGAAAGGGCAGGAGGGGGTGAAAGGTTGGGATGGGTGGAGAGGCTGTTGTGAAGGAGGAGGCCAGAGTCTGAAAAGATCTCTGTAGGCCAGGCATGGCAGTGTGAATGCCTTCCAGGTAGGCAACCACCTGGGTCTGCTTGTTGCCTTGCTCCTGGATGGCATTCAGTACTGCAGTCTTCCCCACAGAGATGCTCCTCAGGAGGTCAATAGCCTCCACACTCAGGGCAGTGGGCTAACAGGGGCAAGGACCTATGTGCCTGCAGCAAAGGAGATGCCTCCCATCTTACGGGAGCGAGAACGTCCAACTTGTGGGGGGACAACAGGGAGGGTGGCAATGGAACTGGGGGTGGCAGACAAGGATGAAGGTGGAACTGATACAGTTGGGTTCACCACCACTTGGTAGTGTCCAACGTAGGAAAACTCAGATGATGAAGAGCTTTGGCTGATGTCCTCCGGGTCACTCCTTGCACCCTCCTGGTTACTCGGTCTGTCCATGTCTGACGTATCACGTGCGGAACCGCCGTGACCAGCTGTGTCCCCACTGACGCTGGACCCTTCTCCTCCACTTGCCCTGTATATATCTGAAATGAAATGGAACATGGGTTTATTACAACTGCGTTTCCACACCTCACCATCACAAATCACCAGAAAACATTGAAGAACTCCACATATCACACAACCTTCATGGTTCCCTCGATAGGCTTCTAATTGAGCATTAGCTCATGCATGCATGCTACATGACCTGCAGACAGTTGGGTCCACTCATGTCATAACCCCAGACAGGCCCAAATGCATTAATGGAATACTCTACACTCCCTCCTTATGTCCACACTAGGATAGTTGATCACCTTGCATACTTTAGCCCTTGTTGTATACCATTGTAATAAGATGTAACCAAATAGGATGGATCCAAGTGTGAAATTTACATAATTCTCAAAAAAGGCCCAGAATGAAACAAGTCTTACTATTACTCATGACACATCAAGATGTCATGAATGTCAAGTGGTACACCAGTATGCCATCATTTACTGTTGTGCCAGACATAATTTCACATGCATTTCCTCGTTGCACACTGATGATACTTTGCACTCCAAATAACATCATATGTCCACTAGGCCTGGGCTAAATTTCCTTTCAGCTCGCGGAAATTGCGATCATTTGACATTTTCGCGTTCCGCGGAGAGCACGAAAATGTCAAAATTTCCGCATTCCGCAGCTTAGCGATAATTTGTTTCTTGCTCGCGCTGTAAAATAATACATTCTCGCGCGCGATCGCCTTATCTGAATCCCCGCGTTCGCCGACAAGTTTTCCCGATCCGGTCGCTTTCTCCACGAGATGTTGGATTGTTGGTAGCCATTTGCGCTGTCTCGTGACAGTTCGCGCCCGCAGTAATGTCATTGGTCGCGCGATCACGTCTTTCTTCTCGCGATCATGCACCGCGAGAAGAGTGAAAACAAGATGGCCACGCCCGCGAGCAACCGCATTGGTAAGTTGGTGAGCCGCGACCACGCAGAAAATACCGCGAACGGGCGGGAAAAAAACTTCCGCATCTTCGCGATATTTCCATGTGTTTGCGGAGATTCTTAACATTTTCGCGATAATTTGCGAAAGTCACTTTCACAAATTCCGCCCACCCCTAATGTCCACTACCTGAAAAGTCAAAATAAAGCTGTCCACATGTAGTTTAGCCATGTATCACATTTAGCTCATACAGTTCCCTGAATACATTGAGGTCCTAACATTGTGGAGACACATACTCTGAATTTATATCGCACAGGACTCCATATAGCCATATTAACAGCCCCAATCCTGCGTGGTACAGGTGATGACGCCAGTCGAAGATTGCATATCCACAAGCCAATAGCCCCTGAACATCTATGACATGAAGATGTAGGATCACTAGATTTCCAATGGGCAGGCACATCACATCACACTTTGGTATTGAATACTCACATTGCCTAGGAGGGATCAGTGTAGCCACTCACATAGGATCCTCACAGTTCTACATCTCGCTCTCTCATGCATGTCATCAGTCAGTAAATGAGTGTATTGAAACACTGTTGCATATGTAACAATAACTGCTAAATGCACACTGACCAAAATGTAGGCACTAGTGCTGATAGCACAAGTGATGTTTGACCTCTCATTTCACTGTATAACCAGTACTTGCGATGGGAATTGTTGTATGCTCACTGCATGTACTGTGAACTCTGTCATGTCACATGCAATGGGGCCACCATCACATGAGAGTCAGTAGTGAGGGTACATCACTCCTCACATAACCAAGACCAGTTGCATGTGTGGTACAAGTGTCACCCAGATTTACTGAGAACATGAGATGATTACTCACTTCATTCAGCCAGGTGTTTGCTCAAAAGGAGAAAATTGGATGTCGACATGACTCTGTTGTTTTCCAGATCAGAAAGACAAAAGACACAACACAGCAACATGCACCTACTACCTCACTTACATTAACAATGACTCATCTTGTGTGTGACACATGTGCCATCACTTATCTTGGTTTGGACATGCCTGCCTGTAATACATAAGTAGGCAGAGTAACATGTATGACTATGGCCAGGACTCATCCCAGCGTCGCCGCTATTGGGCCCTCAACTGCCCATCAAGGTTCGGGTAGGCCACTGCCAGTATGCGGGCCATCAGGGGGTCAGCGTCTGGTGCGCACCCCTTAAACATTGGGAGGACTTCCACAGCTGGACCGTTGTAATCTTCTGGGTCCAGCGCCGCAGGTCATCCCACCTCTTCCTGCAGTGGGCACTACACCAGTTTTAGAAATGGATTAAATGAATTAAATGAAATAAGCATTTATAGAGCACATAGCTACCCTTAGGCATCCCAGCGCTATTTGTGGATGTGGACCGAGATAACACCTCTACTGAGCAGTAAGTTGGAACAGCCAGGTTTTAAGTAGTTTCCTGAAAGACAGATGATTGTTTTCCTGTCGTATGTGAAGGGGAAGGGTGTGCCACAGTTTAGCCACATTATAGGTAAAGGAGCAGCCGCCGCTTCTTGCCCTCTTTATTTTTGTCACTGTTGCAAGCAACATGTTCACTGAGCAGAGGCTTCTGTTTGGGTGGTAACGGATGATCATGGATTCATTGATTACCGGTCCCTTCCGCTGGAAGGACTTATGGGCAATACAGAGCGCCTTGAATTTAATCCTTTCTGATATTGGCAGCCAGTGTAGAGTTTTCAGTGCAGGTTTGTCCGATTGCTTATAGGGAGGACCCAGAAGCAGACGTGCTGCACAATTCTGAGTAATCTGTAGTCTGGTTATAGTGGCCTTAGGGGCTCACAGATTAAGTGCATTTCCATAGTTCATTCGCGAAAGAATGAAGACCTGGACCATTATCCTTCTTGACAGGAATGGAAGGAGGGGAAGCACTTTACGAAGCATCCTCATGATACCATAGCATGTTGCTGACAATTTGGCTGTTTGGAATCCAAGTCAATGAACAGTCCAACCACATACCCAGACTTTTGATCTGATTTTTTTCAGGTGGGGCAGGGCCAAAGCAGTTTGGCCACAGTAGTCCTGTGCTAGAGATTGGAGAGTTGCCTAGGAGCATAAGCTCGGTCTTGTCTCCATTCAATTTTAAGCAGGAGAGCTCCATCCATTATGCGACCATCTCTAAGCATGGGACTAAACTTGCGGATGTATTTTCTGGATGGTTTAAGGCCACGACAAGTTGTGTGTCATCGGCGTATGTGACAATTTTTATGCCAAATGGCATAAAAGAAAACATTGTCCGCACCTTCCGGGCAATTGCTTTCCAAATGGCATTTTTTCTGATGGGCAATGGCCCCTATGGATGCAATAGATGTAGAAACAGATTGAAATTGGAAGTTTGAGGATAACTGTCAGCTTGATACACATTACGTTGACATCTAACACAAGATTTCATCAAGAGTTAACATGTTACATGTGTCCATGTCACATGCTATGCACAACTGAGGCATGGATACACACTTTTGTGATCATCTTAGGACAACCTCAAACCTGGTCACTGATTGAGGCAGCCAACTAACATCATGTAGGCCAGGGCAATCCTACATGGAAAGTGATGTGAGGTACCATGACACACAACAAACAATTAGGACCTTCTGAAGGGTTAACTACCAGTGCATGACTGTCCAGACACATTTCCTGCCAGGCCCATTGCATTGGTGCATATGGTCCTTAGAGGCAAGAAGCATAGTATACACAACATCCTAAGACTGAGGTCACAAGGTAAGTTAAGAACTGGTATGTGTGACACTGAGAACTACCTCTCTGGGGGCTGTCTGTACATGTGGACTACGTATTTGAGAATCATAATAAGTCAACATAAGTTTGTGTGTTTTGTAGTGCCATCACAGGACATCCATTTTGCAACATGAATCACTGTAACTGTGATGACAATCAGCATATCATTGTATGTGTTGTGTGATAGGAAATATTGTAGCCAATCAGATGATTCACATTTCTAAATATCTTCAAAAGTAACCCACTATCTACACTGTTCAAGTCTCAGATGTGAATTAGGAATGTACAGTAGAAGCAACACTATTAGGAAAGTGTCAACAGTCCTGTGTGAGTAAGGGGACAGTCATTGTTGATAGGCACACATTGACACTGTGGTTCAATGGAAAGAAGTATCAGGTCAGGGATCACCTCAGTCATTATGCCTCATACTATTCATGTAAACGCTATCAGGGCTACTCGTGGGACAGATAACTCTTTCTGGGAACATCCATGGATCAGCAGGTCTACAGGGACATTAATCTAAGCATTAGTTCTCCTGCCACTTTAACTCTGGGCCATGGCCCACTCTGCCCACATATCATTGTCAGGCCTTGATTTCTGCAGGCTGAGGCTACTTATCCCACATGCACCTCACATTTCCACCAAATGAATACAGAAAAGTGAAAGGTCTGGACATTCCATGTGTGAACATATTGTTGTTTGGCAATCTGAAGGGGTATGTGATGTATAGCTACCTCCCAGACAACTGTTTTCCAAAGTTTGAGAGTGATAAGTGGGAAGGTACACTTGGCTAACATCATCATTAAATGCTTCAAACAGTACACAGACATGGCTCATGGTGTGAACCCATAAATACCAATTCACATATACCATGATGTTACTTGAGAACTCATTGTAGCTACTGTGAATTTGAGCCCTACATAGAGATATGCATGTAACACAAGTAGAATTCACTCTTATCACACATTCCAATGGTGGCCTTCTCTCCACAAAGTGCAGTGCCTCATAATCCATTACATGTGTGTCCAATGTAGGGACTACTCCATTTCACCAAACAACACAATACGGTTGTTACAGTCTGGAACTCAGAGCCACATTGTAACCTAAGGGAACAGAAAGGAAGAAGTTGAACATAGTTAATAACTGTATTTGAGATAGTTACCTGTTTCTCTGGTGAGCCATGTGGCTGAGAATACAGGGGAAGGACCTCATCAACCAGGGTCTCCATTTCCCCTGGTGGGAAGGCCCTCACCCCTGTGAGCTATTTTTCCCACCGCTGTGTACATGTACACCATGTACGCGGTCATCAGCATTAGCACACACATCTATTGGCCTGCAACTGTCACTATACGCAATGTTAGCTGATGGCTGTGTCTGCCGGGCATGCGACCACCCAATGTGCGGTCGACTCCCACCAGCAGACAAAGTTCAACATGTCCTATTAGTGAGGTCAGGCAGCCGCCATGTTAGCGGTTAAAAAACTGCACAGGCCAAATGTGCACGGCGCACTGTACAGTGCGGTTGACAGTATTTTCACACTACAGGTTATGCTACCCTCAGTATAGTGGAAATGTACAATGTTTTTGATTTGATGATGTGCACAGTTCTGTTACAGACCTGTGTGGGCCACTTTGGGGATGACAGGTGGATGTTCAGTGCTTGTCAATGATGATGAAAAATGTGTACTGCTTAATGAAGTATTGATGTTCAGACACATGACGTTTGCCTTACTTTTCACATATGTTACTCTACCCGCTCGGATCAAAATGCATTTTTGTGTTACTCCTTACATAATTACCCTAGGAGAGGAGATGCCAGCAACCAGTGTACCACCTATTTCCATACCTACACATTAAGGAAGAACGACATATCATAATGAACTTCTGGCTGAATAGGCAAACAATAGTGGAACCATGTCATCAGTTGGAGCCTGACCTCCTACCTCACCTCCATAATTCTACATCAGTTCCACCACTAGTGAAACTCATGTCACGTTTGCATTTTTTAGCCACAGGCACATTTCAATTCACTGTTGCTATTTCTGGTGGAATTCCACAACCTATGCTCAGTCAGGACATCACAGAGGTGCTTAGAGCAATGTTGAGACAGGTGGGCAGCTACATCCAGTTACTCAGATGTGAGGATTGAGCCACTGTGAAGGAGTATTTCTATGGATTTGGACACATCTCACATGTAATTGGATCTATTGATTGCCTTAGTACCACCACACAACAGGAAGCAAGTCTAATGGAACAGGAAGCACTACCATTCTATCAACGTGCAGGTGGTCTGCCTAGCAGATTTGTACATCTTAAACATCTGTGCCCAGTTCCCAGGATCTTCCCATGATTCCTTCATGCTGCGGAGCAGCTCCATACCCCAGCTGATGTCACAACTACTAACGGAGAGGGCCTGGCTTGTAGGTAAGTGTGATTTGTCCTAACTTTGTGTGGGAAATGTCAGGTAGAATGATCTGAAAGTGTGTAACTTATTGTGGCACTTCTGACTATCTTCCATCTAGGAGACTCAGCGTATCCGAACCGGCCATGGTTGTTGGCAACGCTGAGGAATCCTACAACGCCGGGGGGAGTCTGCCACAATGAGGCTCATGGAAGAACATGGCGGCCAGTGGAGCAGGCTTTTGGGCCTCTGAAAGCCAGATTTCTAGACCGGACTGGTGGATCCCTCCTCTACTCATCCAGTAAGGTGTGTAAGATCACCAAGGCCTACTGCATACTCCAGGACATTGCCCTGCGATGGAACATAACTTACATCGCAGAGGGTGTAGGCCATGAAGACCCAGCGGGTGTGGACCCTGGAATGCCAAGTGAAGATGATGATAGTAGTGAAGAGAAAGGAGATGACTTGCACCAGAATCTCATACAGAACTACTTCTCCTAAGTGTAAGTATGGTGTGAGATGTGATGACTTTGGCTATTCCTGCAACTCTTGTAGTGATGGTGTCAGGAGGATGTTAATGCTACACATTAGGAATATATGGGTCTGGCAATAGCTGAGTAAAGGTGCTTGTATTGTAAGTGCAGCTTTGTTCAGCTTTAAATGTTGTTTTGAAATGTTTTCTTTAGAAGTTGACAATGTGATGTGTGTCATATCTTTGTTACCTTAGCTAATCTCTCTGTGTTGGTCTGTTTTAGGTACTTTCACCTTCATTTAGACATTTCCAAGTTGTGAAATTAGTATATCTATGATGCTGTTCAGATGTATTAAGTGGACATGAATTGGTCCTGGGAATGTCTATCACAGAGTTTGGGTGTGCATAGCCTGTACCAAGATAGCTTGCACAGCGGTAGGATGGAAGTTACCTGGCTTCCATTGGACTTGTTCCTTGTGGTGCGTTGGTCCTAATGCAATATGTGTGCCAACAATGTTGTGTTGTGCCCAAATCATACAATATTGCCTTCAGGTTGGGTAATTCCTCATTGTGTATGAACCTGTTATAGCTGTTGATGTGTCTTCTCGTTGTAGGCCTGAGTGTTTTTAGCACATCACTGACATTTGATTGTAACAATCCCCCGATGCAAGCAACACTGGATTGAAATTACCCTGTGGTCAGAAACTGTTGTACTGACATGTGTCAGTTTTTTCTTAATTTGATGTAGGATTCCTTTTGTGAGGTAGGCAATATGGCTCCAGCTGATGATGTAGACCTAAATGATTGTTGCCTATTGTGTAGGATATTGCCAAATGGGTACCCTCCTTCCAGGTTGTGAAAGTCTGCAAGTGATTATGAGATCACTGACCCAGAATAAAGGAGTCATGTCTTATTTGCTATATGTCTGATATAGTATCAGACTATGATTTGAACAATGGATTCTCAGCCCAGACATGTATGTATGTGTTGTTGTGACATGTTAGTGATCCTGAGGTGAATATTGTTTACATACACATACCCATGTTTCCAGAAGTCCCTAGATTTGACATTGCAAACTTTATCTGGTAGTACATTCACATTGTTATATGTGAGAATTACAACAGGAGACAATGCTTTGGTGACATGTGTTTTTAATGCAGTGATGAAGGCCAAGTAATCAACATAAAAATATCAGTGCAAACAAAAAGTGAAGTCTTCAGTAATGGTGGATGAAACCATTGTAGTAGAGTCCAAATGGTCAGGAGTCCGAAGTCCAACATACTCCTCCAATCAGAAATAGAAAAGTGGGCAGAATAGTCCAACATAGTGAATGTGTAGCACACACAGTAGCACATTAGGGTGGAGGTCTCTTACTGATGGTGGTGGGTGAGTTGCCATCCTGAGCTCCTGTGTTTTTGCGTGAACGTCCCTTCTTTTTGCCAGGGGTATGTGGAGCTGCTGAGACAAGGACGTTGGCAGCCATGTCTCTCTCGAGCAGGGCCTCCCTTCCTGTGGCTGTGACAGATGTTGATAGTGTGGATGTACTTGGACCACAGGAAGGGGTAGATGCAGGTGGAAAAGCCCTGCAGAGGGTGGTGTTAATGCGCACAGCCCCCATCAGGGAGGCCACCCTCGGTACGGATGCCTTCTACCTCAGTGTTGATGTCAGCAACTTTCTGGTATATGTCCCTATGCAGCTTCTTCATTTCCCGGATTTCTGGCAATACCTGGCCCATGACACTTTGGAAGTCCTGCTAGACTCCAGGACTTGGGTGATGGCAGCCTGGTTGACCATGGTCTCAGTGGGATCACTGTGCAGGCCCAAAGTTACCCTCCTACTATGCCAACCCCCACTGCCCTGTGCCCATGGCTCAGACTGCACCCTCCCACTAGGTTCTGGTTCCTCTGTGACTAGGGTGGTGTTAACGATCAGAGAATCCAGGACTGGGGTGGACAGAATGGTACTAACTGTGCTAGGTGTACAGGTTGGGAGGGGCAGTGGTTGGCTGTGATGTTTTAGTGATGGTGAAAGGTGTTGTAGTGGGCACAGCGAGCCCAATTGTTGGCGTCTGCCCAGATGGGCCAGGACATTCATCCATGTCCACCTCTTCAGGAGGATTGTCATAACTGAGGGCTTTGTCCTCGGGTGGGGAGGAACTCTGTTTAGTTTCCAACCTCTGTGCAGGTGCAGTGGCGGATCGACCTGTTGAGAGATAGAGAACATGGTTAATGTTGGAAGTGAGGTATCTACAGCCACAGTGTTTGTGTCATGGTAAATGAGGCCTAGAATGGAACAAAATAGATAGAGATTAGTACTGTCATCTATTTGAGTGGAGTTGAAGTTGGTTACTGGACATTTGTTGACATTCAATAGATATAGTAGATTTCATCAGCTCATTAGCTGTGCAGATATGTGGTATTTTGGCTTTAGGGATTGATATGACATCTCCAAAACTCGGCTAAAAAACACAATGTAGTGATAACATATGTACGAGTCCATTCCAAGTTCTAGTTTTAAAACAGGCAAATACCCAGCTTGGTTGTATATTTAGCACTGTTCACCATGTAAGAAGTGCAGAGTCAAGGGGTCACCTAGCACTTCTAACCAGCTGAGTTTCCTTAATGGCTCACATATATTAGGGGTACACCCTTCTTATGGTGTCACTCATGCCATCATTAGTTTCAGTTGATGGGTCCAGGACAACATCAAGCAAAGTATTCAGACACATATCTGAGTGGAGCATTGTCTGTACATTGTAAGTAAGTCAGTAAGTATTATGCTTGTAAAGCGCACAAATGCCGAGGTGCCTAGGCGCTGAGAGAGGACACAGGTTTAGCACAGGAGAGGTAACATTACTTCTGCCTAGCAAATAGCCACGTCTTCAGCAAATTCCTGAAACGAGGTCTGGACGGTTGGAGTCTGATATCGTCAGGTAACTGATTCCATAGTTTAGACGCACGGTTTGTCAGGCTCCTACCACCCTATCTAGCTCTGTGTATCCTGGGAATCTGGACTAGACCTTTGTTGGACGATCTAAGGTTGCGCCGAGGAGTGTACTGTAGAAATAGTTTCTGTAGATCCACCGCTCCACCCCCAAACTGGGTTTTATGTACCAGGCACAAGGCTTTAAACTCAATTTGTTGTTGCACCTGCAGCCAGTGAAGGGCTTTGATGCTGCCAGATATATGGTGGAACTTAGGAATATTCAACAGTATTCTGGCTGCAGCATTTTGGATACACTGCAGAGGGCATTACAATAGCCAATCCTAGAAAGGATCAAAGCAATGACAACTGATGTCCGTAATTCAGGAGGGATAAAAGGGAAGATTTTATGGAGGATTTTCAGCTGGAGGAAGCACGCTGATGTAAGCTGGTAAATTTGGGCTTGAAAACTCAGCTGATCGTCCATTAAGATTCCCAAGTTCCTGACCTTTCCTGCGGGTACAGGCCAATTTTCTGCCTCTGCCAGTCACCAATCCTGGTTCCAGAGCAGTGCACCAGACCCAAACTCCATCACTTCAGTTTTTCTGGTATTTAGTTTGAGATAGTTCTGGTGCATCCAGTCCGTGATGTATTTTAGACGGCTGTGGAATTTTCCCACAATAGTGTCAACATTGGAAGAGATGGAAATGACCAGTTGGGTGCCATCAGCATATGACACTAGCGAAAAACCATGTCCCCTGGTTAACTGAGCCAGGGGTCTCATGTAAATGTTAAAGAGTGTTGGGGACAGTGCTGACCCCTGGGGAACTCCACAGGGCAATGTGAACCTCTATGATTGGTGGTTTCCCCAATATTCCCTTTGTTCCCCAATCTGTAAGTAAAGGACAAAAAACCGAACGCCACCTAACTGACACCTATTTCCTTTAGCCTTTGAATCAATACCTGATGGTTGACGGTATTGAAAGAGGCTGAAAGGTCTAGGAGGATTAGGATGGCCTTACCTCCACTGTCCAGTTACCTACGTATCTCCTTCGAGGCCATGATCAGTGCAGATTTGTTGGAATGATGTTGTCTAAAGCCGTGTTGAGAATGGTAAAAAATGTTATTATGTTCTATATAGCCCATTACGTCTTGGTTCATGGATTTTTCCAGTATTTTACCGCTAGTGACAGGCAGGAAATGGGCCGATAGTTTTCTATCACATGGGGGTCCAGATATTGGCCTAATACATGCCTTCTTCCACGAGGTGAGGAACGTTCCTGAGTGAATAATATTGTTGAGGAGAGTGGCAAGTTGGGTACTGACTTTATTCGAAGCCAGATGAATAATCGCCGGCAGGCAGGGGTCTGTGGGAGATCCAGATTTGCTGCTCATAGCAAGTCATTTGTTTTTCCATGGAAAGAAGAGAAAAACAGCTGAGCTGACTTCATGTGGACAGCCTAGCTATGCTCGCTGACTCCTGTATTCTAGTGTTACAGGGGCTCAGAGTTTTCCCTGCCAATTCGTCGTAAATCATTTGTATTTTTGTCTGGAACAGTCCATGATGGGTGAAAATCAGTGGTGACATGGGGACAAGTGGGAAGGGGCAAAAGGAGTCTACCAACGTGGTTAGAGTAGCAGTCACTAGGCCTCATGGTAGCTGCAGTCACTTCAATGTCACTTTAGCAACACTTGAGTAATGGTACGCTGCATAACTAGTGTAGATCAGTAGTAACATGGGAGACAAATGAAAAGGAACAATAGGCGTGTAACATCTTTGGTAGAGTTGGAGTGAGAGGGCCACATGGTAGCTGTAGTCACTTCAGTCTCACTTTAGCAACACTTGACAAATGGTAACCTGCAAAATAAATGAACTTCAGTAGTGACATGGGAGACAAGTGAGAAGGGGCAAAAGAAGTCTAGCATCTTGGTTAGAGTTGGATTTAGAAGGCCTCATGGTAGTTGTAGTCACTTCAGTCTCACTTTAGCAACACTTAACAAATGGTAACCTACATAATAAATTAACTTCAGTAGTGACATTGGAGACAAGTAAGATAGGGCAAAAGTAGTATAGCATCTTGGTTAGAGCTGAGTGACAAGACCTCATGGTAGTTGTACAGTGACAAGCCTGCAGTGAAGTCAACTGTACAAGACTAATACTCTGCAAGGTGCCCACCTAGATGTAATATAGAAAAGTGTGCCTGTGATGCGCAGTCACGTATGTGTACTCCAAATTAATTAAAGCGCCCCATCAGGTATCTATACGCGATACCATATGTCCACTCACCCCAATTGTCCAATAATCAAAGACAATTATCTAATGGCGAGTTAATATACACAGATGGTGTCCCAAACTCCTGCTAACATGATTACATTCAATGTACCCGGCTCGCGCTCCTCCTTGTATACGGATACGTAGTAACCTGCTTGCGGGTTTCAACCGAGCTACTGTAATAAAAAACCCGCTCCATAACAGGAGTCAGTGCACCCTGTTACGCTCCTCCGTGGAGGAGAAAGAATATATATATACAAACAGGACATGCTAGTGAGCTCAATGTCAGGGACAACCAGTAAATCAAGACAACGTCCCCGTAGTCAATACCCACAGTAAGGTATAGCGAACAATAATAATAAACAGCCTTAAAATAAAAAGGAACTTTATGTGTAAAGCAATAAGTCTAAAACGCAAGATGCGTCAGCGTAACAGCACCCTCACTCTCCTTACCCGTATCGAAGGTCCAAACGTAACCGTCTGTGTAAACGGTTACTGCTCACGCCAAGGGCCCATTTAACATGAAGTAGGGCCTCCCCCTCTGGAGGCACAACCAATCACACCTCGGAAGTATTAATGAGGGAGGAATAGTAGAATGGAAACACAAGCCGGAAGGTGGTGTCACCTTTCTAAGCGCCGCCACCGAATTGCGTGTTAAGGCACTAGTGCAAAAATAGTGAAGACCGAATCGCACAGGCCGGAACTGGTGAAAGTAAAAACGAAATCACCATGATAGAGAGGTTTCCAGATTATCACTTAATAAGTAAAGTGCGGCATTCTAAAGCAGAAGTGGGCATAACAAATTAAAGCAGTAAAGAATAAGAAGGCAAGTGTTGCAAACTGAATTGCCATAACGTGGCACCTTAAATACAAATCAATGTATCAAGCCAAGTGTCGCTGGTCGTAAGCAGGCAGGATGTAACTGCGGAGTGGGCGATGACACCAAAATAGCCACGATGGAGAGGTTCCCAGAGTGTCATATGTTAAGTAAAGTGTGGCGCACCAAAACAAATTAAATGCCAGGTTGCTAATAAGAGTAGCAAAACAAATTGCCATTTACGGAGCACATTAAATACAAAAATCAATTAATCAAGCCATGGTTAACTAGTCAGAATGTGGAAATCTGGAATAATTTCTGTTAGCATAAGCTGAAGCCATCTTGGTTGTGGCATCCATTTTGTTCGCTTTGTAATTCTCCCATCCTCTGCTGCTCATCTTTTTCCCTGCCTGTGCTGTCTATTTTAGTTGACTACCTGACTCAGCTAAAAGCAATATGCATGCTAAGAGTTTGTAGCTGCCAGAACTCCTGGTCTCAGACTCAACTGTCAATCTCTAACTGCTGCCAAAAGCACTCCTGCTCCACCTCCCACTTTGCTGACTAAGTGATCTCCCATCTGCCCATGTTTGTCGGTAACTATTCCTGTGTAGGCCTGTACCTTCTATTTGTATCTACATGCTTACCAGTGCAGAAAAAGCTGTATATCAGGCCTGTGTTCTGTGACTTAAATGTACTACCTCAGGCAGCACTTGAGAGTGCTGTGTGGACGTAGTCCCACTCATGAGTGATTAATAAACTTGTTATTTGAATTCCAGCTTCAGTGCCAATCTCTATTTTGTTGGTCTAAGGACCTGTGGACAGAGAAGGGTGACCCCTGCACCGGTGTGCTCATTAAAAGGCACATTTTCACAGTAAGGGGCCTATTACGATGTCCGCCCGCCACCGTAACGGAGCGCGGGACCGCCCGCCGATGCTGCGGCGGTCCTGCCATGCACATTAGGATGCGCCCGCCAGTGTGACTTTTCCATTGTGGGTGGATCTGCTGGCTGCAGACCCGCCCACAATGGAAAAGGACTGTGCAAGGCACTGCCAGGCACTACATGGCAGGCACCACGTGGTGCCTGCCACGTAGTGCATGGCAATGAGGGTGGGCATAGGTACCCCCATGTGCATCCCCATGCCCCATTCACCCTCGGGGCCCGCAACGTGCCCCCAATGCAAGGACCGTATGCCTTTCCATGGTGGCAACGCCGCCGTGGAAAGGCCATTAACTGCCAGCATCGTAATATGGATGGCGGTGTCTCGCAGACACCGCCACCATATGCAGGCAGTTTTTCAGCCGGTCGACGAGTCGACCGGCGGAAAAGCTGCAGACGGTCTTCCCGTCTGCCGGGGTCCCCCCAGCCATCCTAATGTGGCGGGGGGTCATTCTAGTGAGGATGGCGGGTGGATCGCCACCGCCGGGCCGGCGGTGGCTACCGCCAGCCCGGCGGGGGCAATCAACCCGCCATCCTAATGGGCCCCTAAGTTAGCAGGAAATCAATGTGGGGTGGGCGGTGATATTAATATTGCCACGGAAAGGAACCGCCATGATGGAGAGATCTAAAGGAGCGCCAACTCATAAGTAAATTGCGGCACTCTTTGATACAAACGAGAGGAGGGGTGGTCGTAAGGCTAAATCACATGGGTGGCTTATTGGACAATGGCATCCACTGCAGGAGCCTGTGTTTGACCTCATGGTCACAGGTTCAAATCCCGGCGGGTGCACTCAGCCTTTCATCCATTTGAGGTCGATAAAATGAGTACCATTAAGTTGGGTAACAATAAACATCTGTTATTCAGCACCTTGAGACCCCTGGATGATAAGTGCGCTTTACAAATACAAGTGTTAAGTTATGTTATGTTATTAAATATGCAGACATGTGTAGCCATATTAATTGCCATATGTCGGCGAGATGAAGAGTAAGGTAATGCGGGTGATCTCATCACACGTAAGTGGAACTAGTAAAGATCATAGGTAATAGAGCACCAACATGAAAACAGATCAATCCAACAATGGTATTGAGTGGCCAAAACGCAAGCAGGCACCCATACAAAAACTGTACTGTGCCTGTTTCCAGCCTTCCTGTGAGGCAGATGTGAGTAGGCAGGCTAAAAATGTTAGAGAATGATGTGTGTGTAAGGAAAGGATAGATGAGTGGTAAACATCAGTAGAGCCAAGGTTATATACAAAATGTGCATTTTAAATATGCAATGGAATATATTCAATCAATTCAATTCAATACAAGTTTATTTAGACCAATGGTCCTCAAACATTTTTAAAAACTACATTATTACAATTTCTAAAATCACGGTCCTTAATTTAAACATCATAAAAATTAATATAAAACACTCGGATTTCCTTTCAACATTTCATAAACATAGGCCACGTAAAACAATAAAATAAACATTTAAGATCTAATCACGTTTAAGAAATTCTTTAACTTTTTGGATGAACTTCCCCATGTCACAAGCTATGTCTAAAGTACTCATTTCTGTTAAAAGGTTTACTGCTTGAACCCAGTTTTTAATATCATACTTTTTAACAATTGGACGTACAATCTCTATTCGTATATCTAAAACCTTCTGACAATCCAATAATATATGTAAAATGTCACATGTTGTTCCCAAAGTGCAGGTGCATTTTCCCTTGCTGTCAACCCCATTATTCACATAGCAAGGGTTAACCCCAATTCTTAACCTTAGTAATTCTCTTCTTAACCGACAGCTAAGTAACCTATCAATATAAGGGAAATATTAATCGTTTTGCCACGCAAAAGCCATAAAACGTACAAAAATTTTCGTCAAGAGGTAATCTTGGTCCTGCGATCGAGAAAATAATTTTCCCAGGGCCCTAAGTTCCCTCTTGTCAACCTCGATTAGGAAAGTCAGGGGGCACAGCTTAACCTTCATCATTCAATATGCTTTAGTGATGGTAGCTCTAATCCCTTTTGCCCACGTTAGCTCGCTCTTTACAATCTCGTTTCTGCACCATTGGGAGATTTTATAATCTTCTCCCGTTCCCAGACACTGCCAGAATCGTAGTAGGGCCATACAAGCTGTTATACCCTATGAGGTGATTCCCAATTCTAGTCTCACCGCCTGGACCATTGAAGACTTGAGCAGAGAAAATACGTTTTTCAGTGTTTTTCCTTCCGCAACGTCCCATCCATTTTTGCCACTCAAATATAGCAATTCTGCACCGTACAAAAATTGTGGTGGTACCATTGCTGAGTAAGCTTTGAGGACCGGTCTGTCAGTCATTTCTCCATAAACACCGCTGAATTTTTTTAATCCACTAACCGATGCTGATCACCTCAGTTTTAGTGCATCAAGGTGGGTATGCCAATGGAATATATACATAAAAAGCAATATCTTGAAAGGAGATCCTGCTAAGCAGTCATTCATTATGACATTGAGCCCATACTGATTTCTGTTGATAACATCTAAATGGGCATAGGTGATGATCGAAGAATCAACTGGTAAATGGTGAAACACTAGACAATTAATTCTCATTGAGTAAAAAATGCATTTCGTTATCGGTATTATGGCCCTGAGTTATTGTGCACAATTTACATATCCATTTGGCTTCACACTGTCTCAGGCGCAGCTCTCTGTTTCCTCCCTTCTGCCCTGCTTCAACCTGATCAATACCATGGAACCAGAAAGCATTGTCTCCAGGGTGAGTTTTGACATAATGCTCAGCCATGGGGTATCTCATGTCACAATTCAAGATTGCCCTCCGGTGTTCCTGAATGCGGAGCTTGAGACTGCTCTTGGTGCTCCCAACATAGATCATATTACACAAGCACCCAATTACATATACTACAAAGGTAGTATTACAGTTAATGAACTGTCTAACCATGTGTTTCGTTGACCCACCATAGTCAAATTCTTTGATCTTGTTCACCCCAAACTTACATACATTACAGGAACTACACATGTAAAACCCAGGGTGCACTGACTCCTGTTATGGAGCGGGTTTTTATTACAGTAGCTCGGTTGAAATCCGCAAGCAGGTTACCACGTATCCGTATTCGTGGAGGAGCGCGAGCCAGGTACATTGAATGTAATCATGTTAGCAGGAGTTTGGGACACCATCTGTGTATATTACCTCACCATTACATAATTGTCTTGCACGGAGGTATCTTGGACTTCATTGCCTGGCGCACACCCACTTGCAGCTGCATTTTCAGGATCTGGGACACAGAGGCATTAGGTAACGGCTAGTGCCGGGGTATCAGTGTGCAGGGCTTTTGAATTGAGGAAACTTGCCTGAGGTGCAGAATCAAAAGTCCGCCGTTGAAGCTTGTTTCTTTGAATTGTCTTTTTAAAGAAGAGCTTCACCTGGAATGTGCCTGTCAGATCAATAGGATGGGCATCCACTAAACTTGTGATACTGCCCAGTTTCAAGCCTGGGGTGGCAGAGGATTTATGCTTATTGCTTCTTAAGCATGGAACTACCTTCCTCTCTTTATCAAAGCTATGTCAAACCTTTTGGCATTTAGGAAATCTCTGAAAAAGTGATTGTTTTCCATTGACTAGCTTCCTTTCTGGCTCTTTTGTCTGCAGTTCAGCTAGCGCCAAGACACCTCCAGGTATTCGAGCGCTCTACAAGAATAATGAATATTAAGGAGCCGATTCCGATCCGGTCGGAAAGCACTCCGACCGAGTTGGATCGGAGTGTTTTCCGACCGAGCCGGACCCCTACAGTCCGACCGAGCGAGTACGATGCGCACGTATGCTGTCAGACAAGATTCGGTCGGACTCCCATAGAAGTCAATGGGACACGTACATGGGTTCCCATTGACTGAATGGGTACGTCTCGAACAAGTGCGCCCCCTACGGTGGGTACGCGTCGGTGTCACCCGCACTGTACATGCCTGTGTTGGGGAGACCCATAGGTCTCCCCCTGTGTCCGAGTCGTAGGGATGCGGGTGTCAGGGGGTCCGATGCGGACCCCCAAAGACCGACTCCGGGAACTTTTGGGAGCCGGACACTCTGGCTCGCACAGGCTGTCCGACGCATGCATCGTACTGGCTCGGTTGTAAATCGCGTCCATTGCACGCCACGGTTAGCTTCCGACCAGGACGTATGGAGCGGTTCAGACCCGGAAACGACTCGGTCGGTGATTTTCATGTAGCTCGCATCATACTTGCTCGCTCGTACAGCTGTACGAGTCGGCCGGAAAACACGCGTACGGCTCGTTGTTTTTCCGGCCGAACCCGATTCGGTGCCTTTCCGACCGAGATCGGAATCGGCCACTTAATATAAACTTTTTTTAGAAGTGTAATTTAAACAAATGACAAAATAATATTTTAAAATAATTTCAAAAAAAGTAAAGATTTAGGAAAATATATTTAGATACATTTTTAAAAATTTAAATTTTTTTCAGAAATATTTCTTCAAAATACAAAAATGTTTTATATATTTTGTTTTAAAATTATATTTTATCTAAGATTTTTATATAGGATTATGAGTTTATTTAATTTTTTATGGTATAAAGTTTAGGGATGGTAGTCATTTTTTACGTTTTTTATATTAATTAGTAGTTGTAATATAAAATTGTTTTAATATTTTGATGTTTAAGTATATATATATAGGTCTCGAGTTTTGGATAGTGTGTTTTACGATTTAATATTATTGCATTTTATAGTTAAGAAATTGTGTTTGAGTATGGAGTATTGATCGTTTGTATAAAATATTTATTTTGCTTTTGTGTTTAAAAAACAAATGCATTGAAGTTTATATAGTAAATCTTAGCTCTTTATTGCCTAACATCTTCTTCAAATAGCCTTATATTGGCGTGGGAAAACACAGTTAGGTTGGAGTGGGAATAGTAAATGTCACCCCTTTAGTTTCCAACACCTTCCCTCAATATGGTTAGACTGAAGTAGGAATAGTAAATGTCATCCCTTTAGTGTCCAGCACCTTCCCCCATTATGATTAGACTAGAGAGGGAATAGTAAATTTCACCCCTTAAATGTGCAACACCATCCCCAATATGGTTTATAATAAACCAATGCAGCGTTTATTTATTTTTAAACACTTTTTGGGGGTTTTCATTTTTCCAACATACTTTAGATTGCTTCAAGGGATATGTATTGGATTTGTTTTATTTTTGCAATTTTCGGTGGGGGAGGGGGTGTGGGACAATATTTTTCTAGTTTTTGGTGGATTACTATTTTTTCTAAGTTTATACAGTGGAAGCTCTGCAGCTACAGAACAGTAAGTTTTATTTGCTTAATTTCTTTTGGGTGGGAAATGTTATTTTATATTGTTTGTGTAAATAGTATGTGATTGTTATTTCGAAGTGTGTTTTATGTGCTGTAATTAATTTATGTGATGGATTGAGTTTGTTTTTAGTTCCTTGGTTGGTGATGTTAACCTTTGTTTAAAACAATTATAATATGTTATCTCAGTCCACATCAACTTTGAAATTATATTTAATTTTTGACTGAAGTGATAAAATATTGTTTTTATTATTTATTTAAAAACGGATTTGGTCTCTTGGTTTACATTTTGTAAAAATGTTTTAGGACTTTGGTAGGTTATTTTGCTATTACTTCTAAATCAGGGGTCTCCAACCAGTAGCTCAGGAGTTCTTGGTAGCTCGCCAGCTCCATGGAAGTAGCTCATGGAATGGTAGCTCAGGCCAAAAGGAAATAAGGAGTGTCTGGTCACAATGAAGCAGGTAGTCAGGCTCATTTCCAGATCCTTGGAGTAGCAGTCAACCAAACCAATGGCAAGTCTCTATACTACCAAATAAAGACACACTGTGACAGCCTGCAACATGACCGCCTATCTCCACCCGCAGACTAGCAAAGTTGTATAGAGACTGATCATGTTGCAGGCCTTGTTCTATCAATCGCATTGTGTATATCAATACTCAGCCATAAAAAAAAGACTGTAGATGAAAGGTTAGAATGTCTTGAGTGTGAGGCTTGAAGAGGCATTCATTAATGGTAATCCTATACGGGGAGGTTATAATTGGAACCTTATAGGAGGTGGTCCTATTGTAATAGTGATAATATTCATGAGTAGCTTGGGTTGATATTCACAGATTCGAAGTAGCTCACATCATAGAAAAGGTTGTGATGTGTAGTTCCATGGAATCCCACAGGACCTGCATGTTTTGGATGACCTAAACTGAGGGATTGGTGTCACAACTGCTTCCGGACACCCCCATAGGATATGTCAGCCGTTAGACCAGCTAGCTCTACAGTGTCACTACCAACCCCCTGTATTCTACAGTGGTGTAGGTAGTCTCTGGCAACCACTGAACATGACAACCCTGATTCCTCAGGGATTGTGGAAAACAGTACAGTACTTTTCGCTCAGACACATTGTGCTTGCTTTCTCTCAGAAAATACACAGGATGGCAATTAGATCGGTTCAATAACAATTTATTGGTCCAGTGATAGCCTTGTATAAAACATATGTGCTGCAACAATCAGGAGACAGAAGCATACGAAAGAGATTGCTAGTACCAATATAGTAAATAGTAGATACATTTCCACCATAGTGCGAATAAGATGAACATAAGCAGTTCAGATAAAAACAGTAGCACTTGCATATTCCTAAAATGCGCACCCTAAGTAATTTGCCTAAATGTACCTAGCCTAGATCTGTATGTGTAGCATGTATATGCATATATGTGTGTAGCCAAGAAATCCCTAGGGATGAACCAGCCCCCTCACCTGATGGTTGAGAATGAAGGACCCCGTCTCTGTTTCGAGGATGACACCCCACAGGGGATGTCAGACCCCTGTGGGTCAAAGATGCAGCATGCAGGACCCCGTGTCAGCTTGAAAGGAATTCTCCTCTAATTTGTAGGGGGGAGTGAGTGTCTTTTATACTAAAGTGGTCACTTTAGGGTTTTTCTAGGATCTATATGTTTTTAAACAATCATAGATGTTTTGAAAACAATCATAAATATTTTTAAAACAATCACCAATGCTTTTCTAAACAAGTGCGATCATGCACAGCTGGCTGTTGTCCAAGGATGAAAGAAGGGGTGACCCTTATACAGAATAAATCTGCCATGCCTGGGGACATGTTTATGTATGTCAGGAACAGGGATTATGATAGTGTACCAAGAGCCTGCTGTCGAAGAGACAGGAGCAAGGTACTAGGTAAAAGGTCACCTGTTTAGAATCGTTATTGTTGTGTGGATGGGACAAATGTATGTAATAGTGGTATGCATGATAGAACTAGCCTAAAGCACATGACAGTTGGAGACCTCTTTTCTAAGTAATCTACTCCTTTGTTATTAACAAAGATTTTGACCTTACATTCCAGCATGTCCTACATTCTTTTGGTTTGTTTGCTTAGTTTAGGAGCAATTTGGCTAACAGATTGCTCCATTCGTAGTTGCTGGTAGGTTTGCTGTTTTTGCAATGCTTCTATATATTTATAGTGCATAGGTTGGGCTCTGCTTAGTGTAGATTGCTAAATTGCTGTCAAAGACATTCCACCATGGTATTTGGATTTTGGGTTGGCGTCTGTGTCCAGAGCGATGCAGTCTGCCAACCCAAGTGTCCCATCAATCATCCACATTTAACACTGGCTAAGTTTTAGTTAGTTATTTGCTGTGGAGAATATTAGGATTTCTTTCTCTTATTTAGGTTGTCATGTAAATGGAAAGGTTCTTCATTATGTGTTATTGTTAAATGTTCAAGTATTTGCATGTCTTGATATTTTGTGGGGGCAGGAGGAGTATCTCTAGTGGCTTTTTTAGTTTGTGCAAATAAACATTTTGAATTGGGAATAGGTTGTGGTTGGCCTGTGATGTGTTCATGTACCTTAGGCAGTATATCTTTAAGGATTTTGGTTGTGGGTGTCCTGGTCACTAGTGCTTGCTTCTTTTGTGTCTAGTAATATCTCCCTTACTTCTATTTCTGTCAGATATGGGGGGTGGTTGTGATCTCTTATGTAAATGACATCATCTTTTGCAGTTGCCCTCCCATAGCATGCCTTAGAATAATATTTGGTACATTTCCAGTCTATATTTTCTGTTGACGCACTTTCTTGGCTGTAGATGTAGGCAATGTGATTTAATAACTGCTTTCCTTTCAGAGAAGTGATGTACTTTGCCGACTCTGTCATTGTATTGAAAGTAGTGTATTAGTATGAATATATACAATATTTTAAAGTTTTTATGTTTGGTATATACATGCAAAATTATGCAATCACTTCAATTTTGTATACTTACATGTATGTTCTGTTATGTTTCACACGGTTTTGCAGCTTTTTTGTGGGGGTGTTCTAGTGTTGAGCAGGTGCTTTCCTTTCTTTTGGATAAAAAAATGTTTGTAATTATTTATGTATACCTACTTTATTATATCAATTTGTTGGCTTGTGGTGGTGTTTTTTCCTGTCAGTTTATCGTATCGTATGTAAAGAGACAGAAGTTTAAGAGTATTTTTATTAATTATTTGTTATTTAACATTATTAGGTTTATCAACAAGTAAGTTTTAGGTTAAATATACATTTTACTTACTAAATAGGTAGTTATTAATATGCATATATTTTTTCTTTAATGATTTGGTGAGAGAATCCGGCAGAGTTTCCTCCTCTGTTGTTTGTGAAGTATTTAGCTGTTTAAATTAATGTGCCTTTTATATTGTTGATTTAATTGTTTTCTTGATTTTATTGGTTAAAGTTGTTTATACTTTTATTTTATTGGTTGGTTTAGTTTGATTTTGTATTAGTTATGTCCTTCTATGGTAAGCACTAAATTAGGTTGTTTCTGTAATGTATGATATGTAGTTTTTAATATATATTAATTTATAGATATATATTTAGGTTGCTGTTGAAATGTTTTTAGTTAATGGCAATATTTCTTTCCGATTGTATTGATATGATTTAAGGTATATTATTTATTGTGTTGAATGGTAACGATTGTGTTAATGTAATATATTTATATTTAATTTAAGAATGTGTATAACATGTTATAGGTTTATGTCCAATGATTATAATTTGTTTAAAGTGTTTTTTCAAATTTCTTAATGATTATTTAATTATTTTGGTAATAATGTTCTAGTTGAAATTGTGTGAATCGAAATTTTTGAATATTATATATTTATTTAAAGGTAATTTATTTTTGTTTCCGTTATTTCTGTTTTCAATATAGGTTAATATCAATATTTGTGTTCATAATATTTGTGGTTTAACTAGTTAAGTATAGAAAGTAAATATTTTGGTTACTGATATTTGATTTCTGATATTTTTGTGTTCCCACATTGTATGCATTGATATTATGTCGGTGATCCGTTGTAGAGACTGGCAATAATAATTGCGGCGGGGCATCGGGCCTTATGTGTCCTCTCTACGGAGACAAACTTGGGAGAGTCCCATGGGTTTTATGGTGTTGAAAATAAGATCCTCCAAGAAAAGATTTACAATGGGCCCTTCTGCTTTCTCAGGGACCCCAACCATTCTAATATTGTTCCTTCAGTAGCGACCATCAAAATCTTCCAGCTTGTCTCTTATGTCTGCTTCCGTCCGTAGTCAATTTACCTGCTCCCTAAGAGTTCTAGTTTCAGTACAGCGTATCGCCAGTGCAGCTTCATTCTCAGCTACCCTGTCACTCATTTTACGGATATCAGTGGTCACCGAGTCACTTTTGGACTCCAAGGAACACTGCACTCATTGAATCATCTCCATTGTGTCCTTCAGTCAGGGTTCTGTAGATCGTGTTTGTGCTTGTGTCATCGTGTCCAATGGCGTTCTGGGCCTGGCATATTTATCCAGTCTACTTTGTTGCAACCCCTTTGTGCCATTGCCACCCGCTGGGCTGGGGCTGACTCAGAGGCCGAGCCAATGGGCTCACTTCCTCCGCCCCTCCACCACCTATATCACCTGCCTGTTGTAGTTCACCACCTTACGTAGGTCAATGACAGCCCAAGCCTGCACCCTGAAGCCACTTTCCTCGAGGAACCAGCCGACCCATATCGGTATGCACCTCCACCTGCCAGGGGCATACACCTCTCCCTTGCATGCCCCTGCGGCCTTTTGGCTATTCAAAGAAGGGCAAAGAAGGGCAAAGTGGCAGCTCGCTCACAGCCAGCTACCAGTCTCAATGGACAGATGTCTACTGGTGGAAGGATGCCAGAGTCAGGCCAGTCTATGTAGCCTCTCACGACCCCCCCGTTGACCCGTTGCTGCCTCTCAGCCTGATCCATTCAGGGCTCCATTCCTTGATCCAGCTTGGTTTCCCTCAGGCAGCCCCCAGGTGTTGGTAGAAGCTGGTGCAGAATTTCAGCCACTGCTCCACCATGTCACCTCAGTTCTGTCGAGGAGCAGTAGGGTACCACCACTCAGCTGTGGTGTTGTAGTGCTAGCGAGGGGATGCTGTCACTCCCCGCAGTCTCCCCTGCAGCTTCTCAGGTCTCCGTATGGGGCCAAGCAGGAACGTCCTCACCTCCAGCTGGTTTTCCACATGCATACCTGTCGCAGGTTCCTCCCACCACATTCCAAATTACAGGCTGACTCGTAGCAGGTGAGCCCCTCCCCGCGTACCTCGGCATTTCTCGGCCAAAAGGGTCCAATGCCGCCTCTTGGGCTCTTCTCCCTCGCAGCTGTCACCCTGGGGGTTGCTGCGGCTCGACAGCTTTCATGCACTTGTCCATTACATAAGCAGTCGCAGGACAAGGTGCAGGAAAGCTGCAGGACAGATGGGATTGTGGATATGGGGGATTTCATTTCAGCATGAACTGAGTTACTTCAACAAGTGGCCATCTTCCCTGGTGGCTGGCCACACCCCACCACCCATTCATTTTTAAGGTCCTGAAAAGGGAATGGAAAAACACGACAAGATCATATTGCCTTATTAAATGGCAAAATTTTACCCTCTTAAGGATATGTATATTAGTTTACCTGATTCTACTCCGATTTACTCTTTTGTTGCTTGTCTGGTGGGCAGAACCTCCTTTACTGAGAATGTTATTATCAAGGATGCTATAACCAAAAAGCTAGGCTCTTACTCCTAGGAAAGTATACTCTGGTGCTCATATGACGCTTCGGGCGGGATTTATGGCTCTGATGTTCCCCCACCTTTGACTTCGGATATTAAGAACTTTATACAGCATATTGAAGGTCAAGTGGAGTATATGTAGCACAAACCATAGCCTTGTCTGGACTGGGCTGCATTGTGGCCAGGCGTAATCTGGCTCTAAAGAATTGGTGCACAGAGGTCCTCTGTGTTAAGATTACCTTTTCAAGGGACCCAATTGTGTGGCTTAGAGTTGGAGGAGAAGCTCCTTAAATTGTTTAAAGAAAATAAGCATTTCTCTTCTTTGAAACAGACTTCTCTGGAGCAGCAGGTGGGCAACGCAGAAGTCATGTTTTCACCAACCTTCTCAGCGTCAGCAACAGCAACCTCAGGGGAGGTTCTATTCTAGGAGAAGTGGAGATAAGAAACCCAAGTCACCAACCAAGCCTCGGTGCTGACTATATGGACACAGAATTTGGAGTTGGAGGAAGACTTCACCATTTTCTCTGCTTGGGAGGCATCTACTTCTAATGAATGGATGTGGCAGTTCATCGAAGCGGGTTACAGGATGGTGTTTGTGCCTCCCCCAAGGGAATCAGAGTTGAGACAGACTCCTTGGCCAATAAAACGGCAAAGTGCTTGGTTCTGTCTCAACCCCAAGTTATTCCCAATTACAGATGCTAAAAATTGTAATTGACCACAGCAGGGGCAGTAATAATGCAGAGAATAGTGGGTTTGCTATTACCACATGGCTGTACTTACCTTCTGTAATAAGTGCCTAAATAGAATCTTTATGGTTTCAGTAGTCAAAGGAAAGAGGCAAACTACATGGCCCAGATGTTTCTCTTCTGCCAAAATTGACTTGGGATCTGTGATCACCCAACGTTCAAAAGTAATTGAAAACATTATGGCCCAGAATGTAAGTTGGACCAAAATGAGGGAAGCGCAAGCAGATTTGGACCCGGTAAATACAGTTAGTGAACCATTCCAGATACAAACACTTGTGACGGATTTATGTGCAGAGATACCAGCTGGAAACCCCGCGCATAAGTTTGGGATCTTGCAATTGGGTCCTAACTGTCTCTTAGCAGGTTTGCTTTCATTTATATGAAGCTATTTCTTAGTGGGAAGGGACAGTGAACTTTGCCCGTGGTCTGTGATGAGCACTCCAGTTTTTCATGACTGTTTCTCGTTCCTGTACCAGGTATAAAGTGCATTCCTAACCTGTTAAGTGATTCCCTCCACCTTGAAGTGAAAGAGCCGCTCTTGTGGTTTGGCACTCTATGATGACCTTAAACTACCACCATTTTAACTGACTTTAGTGTGTTATTATACCCTAGCCTGGACATATGAGATGGTCCTGCATATGCCTGCTTCTCTTCTGTCTTGTAATCTTGCTGTCTTTTAGTGGGAGCTGTCACGGAGTAGAACAGTACATTTATAAGTGCTTACTTTTGGCTTTGACATAGCCTCATGTCATCTTGTTTTCTGACTTTGACTATTGGCTTTGACATGGTCTCATGTCATCTTGCTCTCTGACTTTGCCTTACTTCTGCGTGCACAGCAGTGCTTGCCATTCATTTTTTTTGTTAAAATATCTGTATTGGTCTTTTCTTATTTTATCTTTTCTTGTACCGTATAACAGTTCAGGAGTATCTGAGACATTATTCAGACATATATGAAACAACTCAATAAAAACACTGTGCATTTCAACAATGTGTTACAGAAATGGAATTACAATACTCAGTGCTACATACATGTTCCTGTTCCTCCAGAGGGCTTATTACTGGTAAATCACTGTGTCCTACTCCCTGTTCGCACTGTTGCACTACATTCCCAATCCTCATTCAGTATCACCTGTGCCATATGTTAACACATCTAGTTTTTAACCATTCTGTTGGTGCCTGGCGCACATGGCCTTAGCGTACATTGGAGCTATAAATGCATAATCGTTTCAATACTTGAGTGAGAGGGTTGTGCCAAGAAAAGGAAAAGAGGATAAAGGAAAGTGCCAATAAGACATATTTTATCTAATCTGCAAAAATCTAACAATATAATAAAGAAACTGCCATCGGTGCTTGCGAGTCATATTCAAGGTCTTTCTGCTCCTCACTTGTTTTTCGCTCTTCACTGACCAGAGTGAACTGGATATTATCTGTAGAATGTGCAACTCTGCCTTGAAGTCATAATACGGGAGCTTGGCCAGCCTCCGCCTTGGCCTTGACGCAGACTGGTACAGCCAGCTCGTTTTTTTCCAATGAGAAGGGGGCGAGGGTTTCTAGAAGCTTCGCCTCATATTGAGTAATAGTATTAAAGCTGGGAACCTGCGGGGGCCAGGTGGAAGTTCATCATAGAATAGACGTATTGCTGTGGAAGTGACGGAACTTGAGTCCTGATTGAAACTCCTTCCTGGGCTTTTGAGAGGGCTTCCCAAGCTTGAGTTGGCAAGGCTGATGCAAATTAAATCGGTGAGGTGTTCCTAACCATTTTGTATATATTTTCTACTCTTTGCTACCTGTACATACTGCATTTTATTCTAATTGTTCATTTGTAGTTAACTGATACTTGGGAATCTGCTTTTATTGATATATTTGGCCAACTTTTAAAACATTGCATTAATAAAATATTTTAAAAAGCACCTGAATTTGTCTTTTTGCCTCCAGAGTGGGAGTGCTTTGCAAACGTGTATTATTTAAAAGTGCAGTGGTAAATTAGCCTCCCAGGTGGGAGCGCAGGGTTTGGGTGTGTCCTTTTAGTGAAAAGCACATTCATCACATCTTGGCGTCACTTTCACAGGATTCGAACGTTCAATTTTGAAAGGGGAAAGAAATATGTTTTCTAGAAAATCAAAGGCAGATTCCCAGATACCAATTGAAATTCCTGAATGGGAGGTAGTCCAATATGGTGCGTTAGCCCATGAGTGGGCTAATTTTGCTGGATTGAGTGAGAATTGGAGTGTGTGTTTAGCTGACGCTGAGCCAGCACAAGTGCTTGTGTGTTTGCAAAAAGTGCCTGTAAAGAAAGGAGAGGAGCTTGCTACATTAGGTAGAAGGGGCTGGACCCTTTTAAATGCTTATCGTATAATACATGAAAAATATGTTCAGCTGCAGAGTGGATTAAAAAATTAGAGAAACAGTTTGTTGAAGCCAAAAATACCTCTACGATGTTAACCTGTCAGAATAAGTTATTGTAAGAGAAGTTGGAAATCTAAAAGACTGTGGCAGAAAAGGATGCAGTTTGGATTGTGCAATACAAGTCTTTGAAAAAAAAGTATGTACCAAGCTTTGAAGCCATTTGCCTTGACCAGCGATGAGTCATATGTGAAAAATGTGAATTTAGAGAACGTGCCAGTTAATCTGCAGGCTTCACAGTCGTTCTTAATTAATTATTTTGAGGATGTTACTCAGCCAGAAAGGAACGTAAAGGGAGATAAACAGAGCAGTCTGTTAGCGTTCGCTGGTTCGAGGTATAAATCAGACATGGCAGTGAAAGATGAATCTTGCTTTACATGGAAAAAAGCTATTTTGGAAAAAGAAATGGTTTTAAAAGCATGGTCAATTCAGAAATGTGACAGTGTATCTTGTGTGCCAGTTCAGGAGCAGGCTGAGATTTTTAGTTACTGTGAAGAACAGGGAAAGAAAAGTATGCTTTAAAGTTGTGGACTGTAACATTTCTTAACGCTGGACAAATACAGATGCTTTTGTGCTTTTGCGCATTGAAAGACACTGGGCAGAGGGCAATAGAACACAATGTGATTATACATGGGAGGAAGCCACTGTTATAAAGTGGCATATACAGACAGAGACTGCAGTTTTGCATGAACAGTTTGTGCAGGTCTCAATAGAAAGTTCAGGGGATGAGTTTGAGACACAGGATTCTCCAGTGAAGTGGCAGATTGTACTGCAAAGCGCAGCTACTGTGAATGACAGAACATTTAATTCCCCTTCAGATGAAAAGGCTAAAATCTTGGAGACAGAGGTGTTGAAACATGATTACATGACTAAATACGAGCACCTAGGAGATAAGGACCATACAAACAGGTGGGCAGAAAATAAAGGGATGAATATCCCCCTAGATTTACTCAGAACTGTGATTTTTATGTGTCAGAATGCACAAGCCAGACCAGTCTCACAGAAGGTGAAGGGCGAGTTGAAGAAAGGAAAATTACAAGAGCAGACAAATCAGCTGGATTGCCTTTGGCTTCTGCCAATTGATAAAGGGAGCACGTATTCAGCAGTAAGTGGAGAAATAGTCAGGAAGGAGACTGCCCCAGCCCTTCTTACTGTGCAGGAAAAAAAAGAGTTTCACTCCAATACCAAGAATTCAGAGGCTAAAGCGTGGGTAGAATTCTCAGACAATTCCCCAGAGCCAGCAGTGAACCGTGCAGACAGGAATGATAATATTGTGCCTTTAAACTTAAAACAGGGACAGGAAAATGTGCGGTTTTTGAAAAAAAATTCTTACAAGAAGAGTGATGCTTGTTTATTTTCTAGGTCATCAGATTGCGACCTGTTGGTATGCCTGATGACTCTACCTGTGTCCCCGTATGGGTGGGATCCTTCCCTCCCCCGCCCCTCCCTCCCCACCTCCCCTCCCCTCAAGCCTGGAGTGATCACCGGATGAAGTAAGCTGACGTCCTGTGGCTGAACAAACCAGATGGGAACTTACTTTGCCAAGACCGATGAACTGTTTAGTGGAGATGGAGTTAAATGTGAGAATGCTGTGTGTCTTTCACACAGAAGGACTGTTTGTTTAAAAGAAAAAGAACGACAAAAATTATCTGCAATTGGAGGGAAATGTTTTTTGAGTTGAAGAGTTGCTTTTATTTTCTAGCACAAAATATATAAGTTTGGCTGCTTCAACAGTAGAAGTGCCAGTATTAGCCATGTGAGACATTAGGAGCATTACTGAGTTCATATGCTTGCATCATTTATTTTATGTTATTCTTGCTGAAAATGTAGATATGCTTGAGTTGTGTTTACATGCTTTGCATTGATTATTACATGCTTTTATGATTTCACAGTTTTATATTTGTGTTTTCAGTTAAGAAATGCAGTGCTTCGATCATAGTTGTGTTTTTCAGTTATGAAATGCAGTCTTTCAATCATGGCTATGTTTTCAGTTAAGACTTGCTTTGAAGTGATTATCACATGCTTTTATGATTTCATAGTTTTATATTTGTGTCTTTCAGTTATGAAATTAGGTTTTCACTTGTAGTTGTGTTTTCAATTAAGAAATGCAGTTTTTGTGCTTTCAGTTAAGAATTGCAGTTTTTCACTCATGGTGGTGCCTTTAGTTAAGGGATTCAGTTTTTGATATGTGTGAATGGTGATAGTCGAAGGTCATGGGGTGGAATGTAGTGAAAGAGCCACTCTTGTGGTTTCGCACCCTATGATGACCTTCAACTACCACCATTTTAACTGACTTTAGTGTTTTATTATACCCTAGACTGGATTTATGTGATGGTCTTGCATATGCCTGCTTCTCTTCTGTCTTGTAATCTTGCTGTCTTTTAGTGGTAGCTGTCACGGAGTAGAACAGTACATTTATATTATAAGTGCTTAGTATTGGCTTTGACATAGCCTCATGTCATCTTGTTTTCTGACATTGACTATTGGCTTTTACATGGCCTCATGTCATCTTGTTTTCTGACTTTGACTATTGGCTTTGACATGGTCTCATGTGATCTTGCTCTCTGACTTTGCCTTACTTCTGCGTGCACAGCAGTGCTTGCAATTCATATTCAAGGTCTTTCTGCTCCTCACTTGTTTTTCGCTCTTCACTGACCAGAGTGAACTGGATATTATCTGCAGAATGTGCAACTCTGCCTCAAAGTCAAAATACGGGAGCTTGGCCAGCCTCCGTCTTGGCCTTGACGCAGACTGGTACAGCCAGCTCGGTTTTTTCCAATGAGAAGGGGGCGATGATTTTTAGAAGCTTTGCCTCATGTTGAGTAATAGTATTAAAGCTGGGAACCTGCGGAGGCCAGATAGGAGTTCACCACAGAATAGACGTATTGCTGTGGAGGTGACGGAACTTGAGTCATGATTGAAACTCCTTCCTGGGCTTTTGACGGACTTCCCAAGCTTGAGTTGGCAAGGATGATGCAAATTCAATCGGTCAGGTGTTCCTAACCATTTTGTATATATTTTCTACTCTTTGCTTCCTGTGATACTGCATTTTATTCTAATTGTTCATTGTAGTTAATTGATACTTGGGAATCGGCATTTATTAATATATTTGGCCTACCTTTTCAAACATTGCATTATTAAACTTGTGTGTGTTATTTTAAAAAGCACCTGAATTTGTCTTTTTGCCTTCAGAGTGGGAGTGCTGTGCAAACGTGTATTATTTAAAGGTGCAGTGGTAAATTAGCCTCCCAGGTGGGAGTGCAGGGTTTTGGTGTGTCCTTTTAGTAAAAAGCACATTCATTACACACTTCTGAACCGCAGAGCCTGAAGCTCCACTTAAATCTTTGCGTCTCCCCAAGCCAGTGCCTGCAACTCAGGGGTGCTCTGGATCCCCAACTCTGAGCGCTCAGCCTTTCGCATTTGATTCTATACCCACATATATGTTATTGACCAGGGTACTGTCTCCGGCTATTTACTACTGCATCCTAATCCCCACAGCAGGTTCTGGTCCTTGTTCCAATCTCCCTTCCACAATGCTTCTTGCTCTGTTCCATCTCCCTAGCTTGTTTCTCCCTTTCATGTCTCCTTCATGCAGTGACTGATCCTTAGACAGAATACTCCTCGGGTTCTCACCAAACCTAAATTTGAGAACACCCTTTCCAAAAAGATCTGTTCAACCTGATTGTGTTCCTTCTAGATATAATTACAGATATTCCTTGATTCCGCACTCTACCTGCCTTCTGGATTAAATAGATCACTCCTTAGATAGATGCTTGCCTGTTGCTGAAAAACACTGACCAAGTTCATTAAGAATTGTGTAATTCTAGTTGGTAACTTTGAAGTAAAACTTTGTGTCGACGTTCAGTAATGCTTGTGAGCACTCTATGGGGTCATTCCCTGTCTTTGGTATAAAAATCATTGCAGCTTCTGCCATCTTTTGGTTAGCATCCTCTTTTTGGGAAAAGGTATCAAACAATAGTGTTCATGGTTTCAACAGCACCAAGGCCATCTTTTTGTAGAACAGCCTCTGAAATCACTCGATCCTGAGCAAAAGCCAGCTCTGCTACAGGAGCTCTTTCTGGCATGACTGCTGTTCCTGTTGAACATTATCTGTGCTGTCCAATGGGTACAGCATATGACAGAAGTTTCAAAACATATGCCATGTTTCAGTCGAAGTAAACCTTTAATTTATAGTATTATGGCTAATAATGTGATTCAAAGTGTTCTGTTTTTAATCGACCTATCTAATTGCATATTTAACTCGCTCAGTTATCCATAGACGTTTTGCCTTCTTTAGCTTCTAACCACAGCCAATCTCACAGTCTGTCTCTCAGACCTCTGAGCCCTCCACGATGTTGGACCAGCATTACCGAACCACCGCCTCTCATTCCACGTACCTACTATACACCTTTGCTCCGCTGAACCATCCCTCATCACTGTCACTCGGATCCGCAAGACTAGGACTGGAGGAAGATCCTTTTCCTACCTCGCCGCCAAAACCTGGAACACCTTGTCTCTCCACCTCAGGCTATCCCCGTTGCTAAACCAAATTAGGAAGGATTTCCAGACCTGCCTTTTCGACTGAACCTCAGCGGCCAGTAGTACCTGCAGTCGCCGCTCCTCCTCCCCCAATCAGTGCTTTGAGACCCTAGCGGGTGATTAGTCGCACTTAACAAATACTGATTGATTGATTGAGGTGGTACAAGGGGCATCTCTGGTATCGGTCGGTATGGGAAAAATCAGCCTAGTAGCAACCTTTCAACGTCTTTTCTGAAGACCGGTCTTTCGAATCTCAGCTGGTAGATTTCAAAGTTTTTGGGGCGAATCCGGAGAAGGTGTGGGAGTAAGTCTTCTTTTTTCCTCAATCTCAGGGTTTCTACCTGTGTTTAAGGTACATCACTGAATCATTCGGCAGGGCTTAGTGCATTAGGCACGTAATTTCCATCTGGATACTGGCTGTGAAAGGGAGAAAGTGGAAAGACTTGAGAGATGGTGTGATGAGATCAAAGTGTCTCATTCCTGTTAGCAGTTTTGCTGCAGCGTTAACGTCGCCTTAAGTGGAGAGGGTCGTGATTTCAATAAATCCATCAGGTTGCACTACCATAGTCTAGTCTGGATACTTTAGGGTTGGACTGGGACTGCATATAGACCCCCAGACCGAAACACTGTATAAATATTTTGCTAGGCACGGGAGACTGTATGCATTTGTGTTTGCTGTAGGCAATGGTTGTGGTAGTATCACGGAAATCAATCCAAAAAAACAGCACACTTGGTTATAAACCAGGCCTACAAACTGCCAAAATAACAGCCCACACACTGATCTGTCTGACCAGGCCAATGGTCACTGCCTGATTGCTGTATGTGCCAGACCAGCTATGATAGTGATTATGCAGCCATCTTGAAATCCGGAGGCTGAATGAATGGCTTCACCTTCCTGAGTAGGTTGAGGTGGTGAACTGAGCTACGAGTGGATGCACTTGCATCTTAAGGTATTTATCCTAGGTTATTACGAGGGATTTAGTTGATTCAATGATGTCTGGTTTGCAATTTAGGGCATCTAGGTGGTTCATCCATTCTGAAATGGGGGTGGAGCTATTGGGTGGGGAAATGAGGAGGAATTTCATTTCAGGGAGTTTAATTTGAAGTGATTTCGTACCAGCTAAATCTGGGTTTTTGTTAGGGAGCCATTGAGTTGGATGATGTCCTCTGTGGAATAACTTTTTAAGTGTAGCTGGGTCTCATGAGCATACATTTGATATGCTATATTCACTTGCTTGAGTATCTCTGTCAGAGGTTCCATATAATGGTTGAAGAATGTGGAAGAGATGATGGAACATTGGGATACTCACACGTGACTAGGGATTTGGTAGACAGTGAACTTCCCACTTTGATTCATTGTGAGCGATTTTGAAGGATTTTAGAACGCTTTCAAATAGCCCCATTCTGCGTTCCAGTGGAGCTAGCAATACTGTGATTGACTGTGTCGAATGGCGAAGAAAAGTCGAGTAGGATGAGTAGGCAAGAGGCGTTCCGGTCCACGATTTTGAGAGGGTCGTCCATGATGTGCACGGTAGCTGTTTTTGTGCTGTTTCCTTGTCCGAATCCAGAATGGAATGAGTCAGGCAAGTTGAACTGTTCCTTGTGCTGACAGAGTGGATTGAGTACACATTTACCAATAGTATTAAGAGAAAGGGGATGTTTAAGATGGGACGAAAATTTAATCCTTCATGTGACTGCCTGTGTTTTTTCAGGTTTGGAGTTACTTGACCAGTCTTCAAGCAGTGTGGGATTTTGCCATGAGTTAACAATCTTAGTCCAGAAGACAGAAACCAGTTGATTGTAGGTGGGATGAGATCTTTGAACTGCACAGTTGGATTCATTAATGCTATTTTATTATTTAGCTCATCATCATTGAGGGTTTTGAATTCACTCCAAATTGTTTTTTTGGAGTTCCTGAGATACTTCAGTATCATCCTTCTTATTGGTTGACATTTCCACATTGAATGGGTGTTTATTTGGGCTTAACTCAGGCTTCTTAGTGTGATTGACTCTTTGATTTTCATTATTGTCTCATCAAAAAAGGTTGGCAATGCATCACAGGACTGTAGAGATGTTCATGTTCACGGTGAGACTGTTGGGCCCTGTTTGTTGTTTGGCAATTTTAAAGAGCTTCTTCAGGCTGTTTTTAACATTCTATTGTTGGGATCTGAAGAAAGCTGCTTTGGCATTTCATATGTCCTTTTTGTAGTAGTTTTGTCTCTCCCATAGTTGTCTTCACTTTGTCGTAGAGGGATTTTGCCTCCATGCTCTCTCAGCTATCTTAGTTACCTCCTTCTTCATGTGATCAATTAAATATTTTTGGGTGTTCAGCATTGGGGCGGGATATTAGACATGAAAGTTGAGTCCCACCTGGGAAGTGCCCATGATCCAGATTTTCAACATTGAGCAACCTGGTAGCTTAAAGAGTTTGCATTACATTCTGTCTATAGCAATGTTGCGGTAGCGAATAACAGCAGGGCACTCACTAGGAGGATGTAGAATCTGGCTCTTATGATTGATATTGTTTATACATATTGCTATCCTCAACAGAATATATCAGCCCACAGTTCCACCAACATACGGCCTGCCCTCCGTGATGCCTTAAAGAAACATATAGCTCTGCTTCTGTCCAAACCAGCTCCTAATAAGATTGGAAGGTCAGCTTTAATTACAGTAGTTAAAGGTGCAACCCAGATGAAATTAAAGTTGTACGACATCAATATAAATCTTCAGTGAGCAGTCTGCAATCCTTGCTGCTTGATGTACTGCGGTCTCTTATGTTTGTTTTGCTGTGTGAAGTGTAAAAATCAATACAATTGTGTTATTAAAAAAAAAAACAGTGAGCAAAAAAAAAAAGACTGTGTGGGAACATGCAAAAGGCAGGAACTGTTTATAGCAGTTATAGCCAGGAAATAATGGTCCTTTTGGCATACTATTGCCTCTGGTAAGAAACATATTTCAATAAGACCTGCATTTTACATTACTGGTACTCACACTTTCCATCATTATATTCTGTCTTGGAAGTGGTCCCTAGCTCTTTGATCCATATTATTGAGCCCAAGCATTGAGCCCTTTACAGTGAATGGGATTATGTCCGCTATAAATAGGCAAAACAAAGGTCAAAGTATCAGGCCTCAATAGAATTCTGGCTGATTTGCATAAATCAGACCCCATAGTGTGGGGTCATTATACTACTTTCTTAGTGGAGCACCTGTCCTCCGCATCTCATTTGGGAGCTGATATCGTCTTTCTGTATAAGAAAGGCTACAGAAATAACTCAGCAAATTATAACACGATTAGTTTTTATGAATCAAAAAATGATTTTAAAAATAGTCAACGGTCCATTATTGTCTAGACTTGGGAACTTGGTGGAAGGTAAGAAGATCTCATCTCATTGTCAAGCAGGCTTCTGAAAAAAATAGTACAAGAGATCATAAGTTTAGATTTTTGCTTTTCCTGTTAAAATATGTTGTGCTAAATAAATTTCCATTATGTTTGACAGTTGCTGACCTTTGCTGCACCTTCCATATTGAACCCAAGCATCTTTTATGGACTTCTAAATCAGAACAGGGAATTCTGCCCTCATTTTACATATGTTGATTAAACTCTGAGAGAGGACTCCTGGCAGGATTCAACCGGGCCTCATGATCCACAGCACCTTTCCATGTTAATAAAGGCCTTTAGCAGGGCTGCTCTGCAGCAGAACCTGCTATTTTCTTATTCACGAATAAGGCTGTTGAGGCGGTGGAGTCGTGCATTAATGATGCCCCAAGTATTGGTGGTGAAACAATAGGGACACTACACCCTTCAGGATATCTAAACCTCAACCTATAGGCTTACAGAATGTACTTAGTAAATTTGGCAAACTACTCAAGTAAAGAATTATCAATTAACCCAAGCAAAACAAAACGGATGACATTTTAGCCACATAAGGGTGTAAAAAATAATTTTACGATACATTCTACCCCTCTGGAGCAGGCGCAGGCATTTTATTTCCTCAGTAGTAGCGGTTTGTAGGACTTTGCACATAACGGCACTAAACGTTTGATGGGAGATGTGGTAACGGAGCCATCCGGCCTGTCCCGCTACGCTGGACACGCATCCACGCACCCGGAGGGCGGGCACGCCCGAAGGTATAAATAAACGGGCACAAGACCGCTCGTGGTCTTTGGCCCACACAAGTAACACTGGCTGATGTGTCCATCCTGTTTGCGACGCATCCCTACACTAGGCCTGCCCCCCCCATATTCCACATTGGCGACGAGAGCGGAGCCCACCCGCGCATCGCCCCTCCCAAGTACCTGCAGTGCGGCGATCTCGCTGTCGGCGTTCGGAGCAGTCCGCGGAGGCGGGACAGTCCGCGTGTCGTCACACGCGCCCTCGCGCTGACTGTCAGGGCCGCTCGTGGAGCTCTGGAGCCCTGGGAGAGGATCATCGGCCCGCCCACTGCCGGTAAGCTCGCCCCGGAGGGGGACATCGACCCTCGCGAGCCCGGGCTGTGTGTGGCTGGGGTGGGGAGTGCCTTTTGGTCGTCTGCTGTGCAAGGCCCCCACCTGCCCTGGGGAAGCTGCAGGGGCGTCCTCGGCAGTGCCTGCCTGTGAAGCTCAGCCCACCGGATCAGGCTGGATTGAAGGGATTAGCCAGTGGTCTCGCCTGCTGTAATGAGTGTATCTGAGAATTCTTTTTGCTATGGTGTTGTTATTTCAATATATCTTCATTGAATGGTTCTGTATATACTGTTGCCCCGTGTTTGTCTCCTACTTATGGAACTCGAAGACTCGAGATTTCTATGAGCCTGAGATTCCTTTCGCTATGGTGTCGTTATTTTAAATATTAGTTTAAATATACTTCCACTGAATGTTCCTGTATATATTGTTGCCCTATGTTGAATATAATCAGAGGAGTTTGTCTTCAACTCATGGAACTCGAAGACCCGAGATCGCTATGAGCCTTAGATGCCTTGTAGTCCCCTTTCTATATCCTTGTCTTCGTTGGCAGCGGGAGGGACCCATGTATAGCGCGAGTATTTAGTTCCGGGTAGGACGCGTCTGGCTCCGTTACTTCGGAACCCGCGTGTGTTTGGATTGGCGTGCCTTTGAGAATTCGAGTTAAAAAACTGCCCGTGTTTGACCTAGTAAGTGCCTCCCCCTCTCCCCGGACAGACCGCCTTAGAGAGGCTTGGTAAAAACGGAGCACACGTAATAGTTGTCTCCATTCTTATTTTAGAATCTGTTGGTGAAACGGTGCTTTGATCATTGTCGAAGGCAAAGTGGTGAAGCGCGATTCAGTCGGTGAAACGGTGTCCCGATCACTGCCGTAGGCAAAATCTTGAAGCGCAATTAAGTCTCTACTAGGTAGGTGCATTTTGATGTTTGTGACGATAGTATGCCCTGTGGACATTATACCTCCTCCCTAGCAGCCCTACTGACACGTTGTTGCTCCTTTTTGACCTCTATTACAGAACGCTCCCATCGATTGCGAGTGAGCTTATTTTTGGATCTAAATTTGGAAGATACATGTGAGTGTATCTATGTTTTGTATGAGTAGGGATATAAGGTTTCTAATTGGGCACATATATACAGCACGCCAGGATGGTGGCTATATAAGAGATTTTATTGGAAGTTTTGTCTGCACTTTATTAATGCCTGTTCACACTAGGGTTAGGGTTGTTATTAGATATTCCCAGGCACCTTGCGTTGCATGACTAATATTTATCCCTTTCTTCTCTTTATAAATCATGTTGGCACACAGGGTGTCATCTGTTCTTTTGTTGGCTACTGGGCTTGTGCGCACGACTTGGGAACCACCCTTAGTTCCATATCTTTGTAAATATTTTAATGGTAAACCCCCCTCATATATATATATATATATATACATTTTTTTAGTTGCCATTTAACCCCTGTCCTGAAGAGGCCTGAAGTTCACTGTGGCTGAAACGTGGTCACGTCGACAGATATTGAATGGAGGAGTCACTTGAGTTTCAGTGATTTACAGACTGCCGCTGGGACACATCTAACAAAGTTCGGGTTATATTTGCCCACATTGCTTGTGTTCCCCATTATTCAGTTTGACTACCTCCGAGTGGTCCGCCTGATACCTCTTAAGGGGACACTCTCATAAAAATGTTTTTGTTTGGGTTAATTGTTTGTTGTTATATATTGTATTGATGGTATGTGATATATGTGTCTGTATCTTTCTTTGTATAAACGCCTGTTTCCTTGTGATATACTGTAAATGATGCCAGATGTATGCTATTATTATTTAATAATTTTGAAAGGGTAATTAAATGTGCTCTCTCTATGAATAATTGTACGTATTTTTTCCGTGATACTCCCTTTTCTATATATATATATAGCCAGGCAGCTACAGTCATCCCAAGCGGGGGAGGATAAAGACGGTGGTCTCGCCCGGAGAGCGGACCTGCAGCCACGGCCAGAGAGGAGTGGAGTGACAGAGAGGTGCAGCAGGCATGACCACCCCCAGCACCAGTGGAGGAGGCACCCCGCAACCGCCGCAGCAGCGGGCCGCGCAGCCAGCGCCCGCCGTGCCTGGACATGGCGCAGTAGCCCCGTTGCCTCCGTTTAGCGAGCTTTCGGACCCCTCTACGGCGGCAGTGCGATGGCGCTCATGGATCGGACGGTTGGAGCACTACTTTGTTGGGGTGAGAGAAACGGATGAAACAGTCAAGTGATCTCTCCTCATGTGCTACGGTGGCGAGGAGCTGTACGACCTCTTCGAGACCCTACCAGACAGAGGGAACGCCAACGACTATGCGGGTGCTATAAGGGCCCTAAATCGCCATTTTGACCCTCAGACTAACCCCGACTTTGAGTGGTTCAAGCTCCGCCAGGCGCGACAAGAAGAAACGGAAACCATCGACGTCTTCTACGCCCGCCTTCGCAAACTCTCGCTATCGTGCACGCTACCGGACCAAAGAGCAGAGATTCGGGCGCAGCTCATCCAGGGTTGCCGGTCGGTCCCACTGCGGCGCCCCATCCTCCGGCAGCCAGGCATCTCCATTGACGAGATCTTGATTCTAGGCCGGTCCCACGAGCTATCCAATGCACGCGCGGACGCTGCGGCCCCGAAAGCGCCTGCAGTCAAGGAGGAGAGAGTGGATGTACTGCAGAGGCGACCGACCCAGCAGCGCGGAGCCACGAGGGCTCCCCAGAGGGACGCCTGCGGTAACTGCTGCCTAGACCACCCTCCAGGCGGAAGGTGCATCGCGAGAGGACAGACGTGTCTGAAGTGTGGACGGGCGAACCATTTCGCGAAGGTCTGTAGAGGCGGAAGAGTGCGAAGCGGTGCAGGGGGCACGCGAGGTGCAACGGCGAGTGTGCGCCAACTGACGTTGGAGGAATCCACCGCCCAAGGAGACAACACCAAGCTGGAATTCGAGGGCGAGACGGAGGATGACGAAGTGTTCTTCGTCTCGTTCGTTGGCAGAGAAGGCACGAGGCGCAGGCCGCCACCCATGTGTGATATCACGGTGGCTGGGTCTCCGGTGAGCGCTCTCATCGACACTGGGGCATCGGTGAACGTCATGGATAGCTGCCAGTACGAAAGACTGTCGCCACGACCACCCCTGCGACCCTCCAAGGCCCAAATCTTCACATATGACAGCGACAAGCCACTGTCCCTGCGAGGGGTGATTGAAGTTGAAGTCGTTAGTGACGGCAGGAAACTGGCCACGACGTTCCACGTGGCGGAAGGAAAGCGGGGCACCCTGTTGAGCTGTCACACCGCCGAAGATCTGGCGCTGGTGTTCTTCGCGAACCAGGTGCACGACCTGCACGCCAGGGAGATGTTGAAGGACTTCCCCATGCTGTTCCGAGGTCTTGGATGCCTGCGCGGGAAACAGTTCAAACTGCACGTGGACCCTACGGTCCGGCCCATGGCGCTCCGGCACAGGAGGATACCATTCCTCCTGAGACCACGAGTGGAGGAGGAGTTGAAGAAGTTGGAGGACCTGGGGGTGATCGAAAAGGTGTCGGGCCCCACCCCGTGGGTGTCCCCCCTCGTGGTGGCACCCAAACCCAAGCAGCCAGGCGCCATCCGCTTGTGCGTCGACATGCGCCTCCCGAACAAGGCAGTGAAGCGCGAAAGACACCTCACACCCACCATGGACGATATTGTGGCCGACCTCAACGGCGCCCAGTGGTTCACAAAACTGGATCTCAACGCAGGATACCATCAGCTAGAGCTCCACCCGGACAGCCGCAACATCACCACTTTCTCCACTCACGTTGGCCTACGGAGGTACAAGCGGCTGAGTTTCGGGATCTCGTCAGCTGTGGAGGTGTTCCAGAATGCCATACGGGAAACTCTCTCCGGACTCCAGGGAGTCATCAACTTGAGCGACGATATACTGGTATTCTCAAAGACTTTGGAAGAGCATCACCGGCATCTTCGAGACACAGTGCAGCGGCTGGCGGACAGTGGCCTGACCTTGCACGAGGCCAAGTGCTCCTTCTACCAGGAGTCGGTTGAGTTCTTTGGCTACGTCTTCTCCAGGGAAGGGTTGAGAGTCGATCCGAAGAAGGCGGAAGCGATCCGAGCAGCCCCGAGGCCCACATCTGCCACCAAGGTCAGGAGTTTTCTAGGGATGGCAACCTACTGCGGACGATTTATCCCTAATCTCGCGTCCTTGTCGGAGCCGCTCCGACTCCTCACAAAGAGCGGCCAACCCTGGACCTGGGCAGCGAAGGAAGATCTAGCATTCCAGGCGGTCAAGGACGCGCTCATCGACGACAAGGTCATGGCGTATTTCAGACCACAGAGGCGCACAGAGGTGGTGGTGGATGCGAGCCCCGTCGGGCTGGGTGCAGTCCTGATGCGGGAGACGGAAGCGCGGGAGTGGGTCCCCACCGCATATGCCAGCAGGGCCCTGACGGCCACCGAAATGCGGTATGCGCAAATCGAGCGAGAGGCGCTGGCCATCAAGTGGGCCTGCCAGCATTTTCACCTCTACCTGTATGGTCACGACTTCCGGGTGGTCACCGACCACAAGCCTCTTGTCCCGCTCTTCGCTGGCACCGCACGACTGGGCCCACCACGGATCGAGAGATGGGCAGTCCAGCTGCAAGCCTACCGGTTCGAGGTGGTCTTCCGACCCGGAGCCAATAACCCTGCTGACTTTCTGTCAAGACACCCGGGCCCAGCCCAATCGGGTCCAGATCCGTCGGATGCGAGCTGCACGGAAGAGTTCGTCCGGATGGTGTCACAAGCGGCGTGCCCGGTGGCACTCACGCTGGAGGACATTGGCAAAGCCACGGAGTTGGACGAGTGCCTCGTCAAGGTGAAGCAAACGCTGGTGAACCGCAATTGGCGGAACTTCCTGGACGGGGTGCAAGCCCTCACTGAAGACGAGAGAGTTTTTCGGCAACAGGTGTGGAAGGCGCAGAGTGAGCTCAGCGAGGGGCCACAGGGAGTGGTCATGAGAGGGGCCTCGCTCGTCATCCTGAGGAGTCTCCAAGGAGAGGTGGTTCGCCTGGCTCACCAAGGGCATCAAGGCGTCTCCAAGACCAAGGCCAGGCTACGAAGCAAAGTGTGGTTTCCTAGGATGGATGCTATGGTAGAGGAAGTCGTCCGCAACTGTCACTCGTGTAACATCACGGGGGTGAGCAGGCACCACATCCGGTGATCACGGAAGACCCGTGTCTAGAACCCTGGTCCAAGCTGTGTGTGGACTTCGGATCTTTCCCAGATGGGCGACACACCTTGGTGGTAGTGGACTCGCACTCCAAGTTCCCGGTGGTGGAAGTTGTGTCCTCCACAGCGTTCAGCCAGGTGAGAGCGGCGCTGGACCGCATATTCGCCATGATGGGCCTGCCCGAGGAAGTCCGGTCGGACAATGGGCCGCCTTTTCAAGGAAGAGAATTCCAAGAATACCTGGCAGCTCGAGGAGTCCGGCACCGGAAGATCACCCCGCAATGGCCCCAGGCCAACGGAGAGGTAGAACGGTTCATGCGCACGATGAACCGGGCGCTGAAGATAGGAGTAGACCAAGGGGAAGACGCGGATCAATGCCTCTCACAGTTCCTCAGTGCGTACCGCCGGACACCTCACTGTACCACTCGGTGCGCGCCTGCGCACCTCCTATTCAGGAAGGCCCCCAGAGACAACATCCCGGCGAGTCAGGTGTGGCAGCCTCGGCCGCTGGACCAAGGTGCGGCTCAGGACAGGAGGCGGACCTCCAATGAGAACGCCAGTCGGGCTCGGAGGGCCCAGGCGAGGAGTCTCTGGGTGGGGGACAAGGTCATCATGAAGGACCGTTATCCGAACTGGAAGTATCGCACCCCGTTTGAACCGGAAGTGTGGGAGGTCGTCAGGGTGCAGGGCACCATGGTGTCGGTCCAGAGAGGAACACGAGTAGTGACACGAAACACATCCTGGTTCAAGCAGGTCACCACGGCCCCACGAGAGACTGACCCGCAGGAGGAGGAACTGGATGCCGGAGAAGGGGGTAGCTCGTCCGGAGGGCATGTGAGCCCACAGCGGAGCACGCCCCCACCGTCTGGCGTGGAAGAACGGGAGAACGGGTCCTCCGAAGGTGCGGGGGTACCCAGTGGAAACGGAACCTGTGGGACCGGACGAGGAGACGTCCCCCGGAGCCAGCAGTATGGCCTCCGGCCGAATCCGGCCCCTAATCAGAGACTGAGGGACTTTGCGTGGTGTGCGCAAGAGAGCCGAACTGTTCCGTAGCGAGTGATCTCTATATCTGAAAGATTGGAGGGATGTGGTAACGGAGCCATCCGGCCTGTCCCGCTACGCTGGACACGCATCCACGCACCCGGAGGGCGAGCACGCCCGAAGGTATAAATTAACGGGCGCAAGACCGCTCGAAGTCTTTGGCCCACACAAGTAACACTGGCTGATGTGTCCATCCTGTTTGCGACGCATCCCTACACTAGGCCTGCCCCCACCCGTATTCCACAGGAGATATTAGTAGAGAGGTGCTTTTCTTATATACTTGAGGTACTGATGGGGGTTGATTATGAATTTCAATGGGAAATGCTCACTGCAAAATGTTTTAAATGTTATTGAATATTTCTTTTTTGTGTAATTTTGTTGTTGTATTTTTGTTTGTACTGTTTCTTAGTTTTATGGGTTTTGGTCTGAAGTCAGCTTGACTGACTGCTCTTTTTATCAAGCCCGTGTAAGAGTCATCAGATGCCCTTTTTTATATGAAATCTAAGAAATTCACAGATGTAATCTTTTAATCTAGATCTGTCATCCTGACTGGATCTTTCAGCAGATAGTCAATCAGCCTCCCACCACTCATCTCTTTGGCTATCAATTGGATGAAGGCTGTAGCACGGACAGATCCCGTGGTCTGCCCAATCTCAGGGTCCCTCAATCTACTAGCCGTGATGGCATTCGGCTAATTCTGGTGTATGCACTGATGTCTTGCGAATATTATGAGAATATTTCCCATGTGAACAGCACTGGATCATTTAACATTTCCTATCATTGTCTCTGCTGGAGTATCGCATGGAATGCTCACTGGACAGAGTGGCCTCTTCCATCCTTTATCACGTGCAAGATGAAAAATATTGTTAGTAACATCCACTATATCCCATCCTGCTTTAGTCCACAAATAGGAGACATGTTTAATTTAGGCCGCAAACACTAAAGTTCGTTATCATGAGTTTTAAAGCCCTTAACATTAAAGGTTTCAATCTTAATCATTTGTAATTGTTCCAAACCATGCTGCGTGGGCCAATTTACTGTGAGAAATGACATTCCGGACAGCATTATTCTTACTGAACTCAACTTCTCCATTGCTCTCCTATCCCTTGTCCTTCAGAGCAGGGCTCCTTTTTCTCTTCTACGCTTCCAGGAGCACAATGGGCACCACCCAAACAAGATGGCATTTAGGAAAGATCATTGTCTCTGGATCTTGAGTTCGCTCATGCACAGCTCCCACCTGGTGGTTTGCCCAAATTAGAAGCTGTTTCATACAAAAGACTCTAAGCCCCTTTCAATGAGACCTCAAAGGTGTGTGGGCTTGACAAAGGTGAGGAAGATATTCCTCCAGGGGGGCAGGGGTGAAGCACAGCCCAAGGTTGGAACATGTTATTTGGCCAGACAGTGTGAGCACGCTGAACTAAATTAAGGTGAACTCTGATCATGTTTATTCTGTTTGCATGTGATGGTTATGTGATGTGTTAGAATGACACACCTAAAGTGTGGCCTGTGTAAATGGCTGGATAACAGACTGATTGACGAGGTGGGAACGGGAGGAATCACATTGCGAAGACGCTGAGCGCAATCTATGGTATAGAGCGAGCAGGCTCTGGAGAATACTGCTGGTAGGAAGAAGATAGGCAGGACTGCCAGAACCTCAAGCACCGACAGTTGAACAATGAATGGGTTTGAGAAAGAGGCTCTCTGAACTAGCTGCACAGACCCCTCTGCCAGTCACTGCAGGCGTTCAGCCGATGATCTGCCAAGTATGGGGTCTTTGTGTGCGAAGGCACAATACCTTGTCTCCCTCCCTCCATGAGATCAGTTAGAGAAATAACTCCTGCTCTCTGTTTCTTACCCACAAGGCTAGCAGACACCTTCCTGCATTCCATGTAGAATGAAGGAGACATAATTGGGACAGAAAAATCTAAACATAATGACTCCCCACCTTCCTGCCCACTCCGCACCACCAGTGCAGGAAAGAGGCGTGCAAGTCCCGAAACAGTAGGAAATTTACATATCATGATACTTTCCTTAATGATGTCAATGACATGCTGCCAAAGTTTCCCTGGAAAGAAAGGCAAACGTGGCAGAACTTTGGAACAGAAAATCATACTCCCAAAGGTATGAGTGCAACTATAGTATCCCTTTCAGAAAATCCCAGTCATTAAAATACCTCAAGCCGACTGCAATGAAAGTATGCAGGAGTTGCAGCACGACTTAGTTCTCCACAACAAACTGAATATACAGGCCCATCACTTGAACTAGAGCTCTATTCTCCATCTTGAACTACACTCAAGTCACACTGACTAAGCTATACAAACTAAGAAGACACCTTTCTTTTATTTTAATTACAAGCCATTTACGTTTTTGCTCTTTTTTTGTCTGTAATACTGGAGAGACTTTGAAAACCATTGCAGCACGCAAGCCGCAAGGTTTGAGCCGTTCCCACTATTCTCAAAAGGCTTCACGAAACACTGACTCTTAGGGGAGAATTGATGAGCCAATCAATCTCACAATGGCAATATTCACATAAAAACAATGGCAGCAATTACGAAAACATAAAGAACCCTTTGCTTGGACAAATTCATCGATCTGGATTAAGGAAAGTTTCATGATATGTAAATGTCCTCGTGCGGAGCAGGTAGAGTGCAAATACTACTACTTAATAACATAATGGCAACCCCGAAATATGACCTGTAGTTCTTCAGCCTGCTGACTGCAGTTATTGACTTTTTTTTTCTTTAATTTATTTTTATTTCGGGATCATACAGACATCAGCATACATTTAACTTTTAACTCTCATGTAATTGTGTTGTGCGCGGATGATATGAAAATTAGTCCCTGGGTTTGCAGTGCCCCAGAACAATCCGGAGCTAGGCCCACAATTAGCATCGTAAGGTACATTCACGTTGCTGGTAGCGCTGCACAACCCTAATAAAAACAAGCATTGGCCGCGCGGCCGTAAAAGTAACGGCTGCGCGGCCGTGAAAGCGAAAGTAATAGACGATGTAAAAGGACACCAAGGGGCATATCAACAAGGGCTTTATCTCAGCTTTTTTGGCTTTAAAAGCCAAAAAAGCAGAGATAAAACTAGCACCCTATCAACAACAGGGTGCTAACATGCAAATTTGCATGTTAGCACCCTTTTACTCTATGCTTCCCCTTGCATCTCTAATGAGATGCAAAGGGGGTGTTCCAGAGTAAAATAATAGGAGAAATGTTGTTAAGCGACATTTCTCCTATTATCAAGAATATCGCTAACCCAGTTAGAGACAAAAAAAGCAGCGCTAACCGCTGCTTTTTTACGTCTGGTATTTTTCTGACTTAGCCATGATATCCTATGGAAGGAGGATATCATGGCTAAGTTTGTCTGTCCCTATCAACAAGCTAACGTGAGATTATCACTGGGTTTCCAGCGATAATCTCACGTTAGCCACTTAGCGTGAGGATTTTTATCGCTATTGAGATAAGCGTTGCTAATAGCACGCTATCTCAGCGATAAAAATCAACGCTAGCCGGCGATAATTATCCTAGCGCTAAGAGCGCTTAGCGATAATTATCGCCGGTTGTTGTTGATATGCCCCTAGATTTGTCCCCCCATTGCTAAATCCGGCTACGAGTAGTGAGCCAATACGTCTTGGCTTCGTCCAATAGGTCGCTAGCATAAATTTGTTGTGTTATGGAGAGCTGACGGCGTATCACGTCACCATCTACAGCCCGACATCTTCATTCCAGGTCGATGATTTGGGCCTCAGTCCGGGCACGTTTTTCCCGGTGCTGCAGACGCCATGCAGAAGAGAAGGCAATTTCCACCACCCTTAGTGTTGGTTTCATGGCCTCTCAGAGAGTCCTGGCGGAGTCGTCGGTGCCGACATTGAGAGAAAAATATTCAGTAATGGCGGTATAAATCTGGTGATGATAGCGATCATCCTGTAGTAGCCATGACGAGAGGTGCCAACGGGGTGGGGAGCGCCCAAGGCCCAAGTGCAGTAGCAGTGTAACTGGAGAATGATTGGACAAGCCCCGGGGCAAGATCTCAGCTGTCTCGATTTTGTGGATGTGGGGAGCAGAGATGAATATATAGTCAAGGCATGAAAAAGAGTCATGAATGCTTGAGAAGCATGTGAATTTGTTCAGTCGGATATAATTTCCGCCAGGTATCAACCCATCCCAGTCCCGGAGTCAATGTTTGGAGTTTTGACTCGTGCATGTCAGCCCGCAGCCCTGTACTACGCCATCTGTCAGTTGAGGGGCACATAACGTCATTCCAATCACCCCCGCTATCGTCAGGCATGGTGGAGGCTTCTTTAAGGTTTACAGATTCTCCTTTGATCTTTGCCCAAGCTTTAAAGAAAGATTTGGACATCCTGGTCTTTCTTGGGAACTCTACGTTACTCCAGTCTGTACTGCTTATGATGGACATGGCTTGTTCTGCAGGGTCACCTCAGATTTTTGCCTTCCTTTGCTAAATCCGTTTTTGTTAGCTTTTAAGACTCTGCACTCTTTACTCCTGCCAACCAGTGGTAAAGTGCAACGGCAGTGGCTTAGTCTTCGAAAGTCCCAAAACAGGGTCGGTGGGAGGCCATATTCAACCCGGGCTTCCACGAACATTTTCAGTCTTCTCTGTGGGATGAGTTGTTCTATTGTTTGCATTATTTTTGCTATAAAGCTGTCCCAGGAGGTTCCTCACCTCCAATTTTAATGCTACTATTCCATCAAACGGGGGCCTTCTCATGTAATATACAGTCTTCCTTCATTAGGGAATGCACTCTGTGCCATGTAATAGTACACACAATATGGGTTTCGTTTATATTAAATGCTTCCTATGTACAATAGGTGGAGAGGTCCCAGATTGCCCATTAAAGCTCGGTCCCTGTGTCCCTAGCAAGACATTTCTAGGGTGTCATGTAGCTTATACTTTATTTGCCCAAGTTGAAATACGAACCAGATATTTGTACAGCAGGTAATCTTAGTCACCCATGTTCGATGGCCATATGTAGTCTTGGTTTTCTCCTTTCCCAGACAAAAGTATTTGCTAATGTGGTTAGCTCTTTAATCCGTTGTTGGGGTTGTTTCAATGGGAAAAGAGCAAAAATGTAATCCAAATGAGGCATCACGTTGATTTTACATTGCTGCATCCTTCCTCATACAGATGGGTTAAGGGAGGACCATCGCTTCAAATCAAACTTTATTTTGAAAATTATGGGGTTAGATTTTTTCCTGCTCCATACGCCAAGACCCATGTTGATGTTACCCGGCAAATATTTGTGTTGCGTCTGGTCAGAGGCAGAGTTTTCTTTGCACTTTCCCCAGTTTATTTTATACCTCTAGAATACCGAGACCTGTGCAATGGGCAATCTAGCCTCATCCACCCATGTGTCTTCAATTCTAGGGAGCAGTGACCATTACAACCAACTGCTACTGTTGAATTGGCATAAAGCCATCTTATTTTGGCATGGAATAAATCTCCCACTCCGAATCTCTACAGTGTACAGAATATATAGAGCCATTCCGCCCTATTGAAGGCTTTCCCCGCATCAACGGAGAGGGCCACTATTTCGTCCATACCATCTTTCGCGTGCCACAGGATATGGGTCAACGATCTCAGGTGAGATGCTGAGGTGCAATGTGGCCTGATCATGGTGAACCAGTGCCCTGATACACCCTTTAGTCTACAGTATCTTCATACCTACATTATGAAGGCTATTGGCCTGCAGCTTGCATATTCTAACAAGCCTTTATCAGGGCAATTGTGCCTGTATTTGTTTCTCGCTGGAGCATGCTCCCATCTTGTACTTCCTTAAATAGTTTGCATAGCAAGGGTGACAAGAATGATTCATTACAAGCTGACACCCAACAGAATCGCACCATACCTACGAGACATGTTAGAGGAAAGCCATGACACCGGTAGGCTCCCTCAACACCAGAGGGTGGCCACACTGATAACCATATATAAAGAAGGCAGGTCCAAAAATACAAGTTCTTCGTATAGACCTATCTCATTGTTGAACGCAGAAGCCAAAATACTGGCCAAACTGTTGGCAGCTTGTCTGGTTCGGGGCATCACTAAATTGGTGCAACCAGACCAGTCGGGTTCATGCCTCCCAGAAATACAGCACTTAACTTAAGGAGGCTGCACAGGGTGTTTTGACACAAGGAAACTATAAGAGAAGATGCGGTAGTAGTGTCCTTAGATGCCACTATGGCCTTCGACACCACAGAATGGCCATACCTCTTGGCAGTCTTAGAAAGGATGAGCTTCTGTCCTAATTTTACCAGTTGGGTCAAGCTTTTATATTCAGAGCCTCAAGCACAAGTTGTAGTAAATAATAAAAAGTCGGAGGTCTTACCCCTTGGAAGAGGGACAAGACAGGGTTGCCCGCTGTACCCATGGTTCTTTGCGCTGACACTGGAGCCCCTCATGGCGTGGATCTGCAGAGACCCCATCATTAGAGGTTTGATATGGGCAGAAGACTGGAAAGACCACATCTCCGTCTATGAGGACAATATTTTGCTGTACTTAGCCTTCTCAATATATTCACCAATTTTGGCAAATATTCGGATTATACTATTAATTGGAGTAAATCACTGATTTATGTACTGAGTGGGAGGCTCCCTCCCTTGCCCCAAGAGTGGCCAGTGGAGGAGGCAAAAGGCGGATTCCAATACTTAGGGATATACATAACAACCAATCCCAAAATCAGCTACAACAACTAAAACGAGACGTTGAAAGTGGAGGGCCCTCTGATCATAACTGCTGGGAAGAGCCGCTCTATTTAAAATGATGTCACTATTGCGTTTCCTGTATGTCCTACAAAATTTCCCTAAACCAGTTCCAGCAGCATACTTTAAAGCAGTAGAGAGCACACAGAGAGAATTACTTAGGGAGGGACAGTCCCGCATATTACTTCCAAAATTGGTGAGGAGGTGGTACAATCCGAGATCTAAAAAAATACTATTGGGTGGCCCACTTGACTGCCATTAACCAATGAACATATCGATACCGGGATGACCCAGGATACAGGATGGACAGATGGCTTCTACCGGGTGGAAACTACACTATGGCACTCTATTCCAAACCCACAAAATTTCAGCTGACCGGACCCACCAGACATTCAGTGCAAGTGTGGCACACTGCCACTAGGAGTATGGGCTGGGGGCAAAAGATTACACGGGCTACCCCTCTGTGGGACTCAAACAAATTGGGCACTCTACGAAAGATGAAGGGTTTTGATCAATGGGACGTAATCAGGATTTCCAGGATGTATGTCGTTACAACGCACACTTTTACAACGCATGCACTTACAACGCATTTTTTACAACGCAACATCCACTACAACGCATTCCATTACATAGCATGACACTACAACGCATTTTTAAAAACTACCTTTACAACGCATTCCATTACATCGCATACTACCTTTACAACGCATACCATTACAACGCATAATATTAAATTGCATTTAAGGTAAGTATTGGATAGTATAGGGGTAAAAATTACTATTCTAACTCCAGGGGGTGCAACAGTAGGGTAAGTGTTGGATAGTATAGGGGTAAAAATTACTATTCTAACTCCAGGGGGTGCAACAGTAGGGTAAGTGTTGCATAGTATAAGGGTAAAAATTACTATTCTAACTCCAGGGGGTGCAACAGTAGGGTAAGTGTTGGATAGTATAGGGGTAAAAATTACTATTCTAACTCCAGGGGGTGCAACAGTAGGGTAAGTGTAGGATAGTATAGGGGTAAAAATTACTATTCTAACTCCAGGGGGTGCAACAGTAGGGTAAGTGTTGGATAGTATAGGGGTAAAAATTGCTATTCTAACTCCAGGGGGTGCAACAGTAGGGTAAGTGTTGGATAGTATAGGGGTAAAAATTACTATTCTAACTCCAGGGTGTGCAACAGTAGGGTAAGTGTTGGATAGTATAGGGGTAAAAATTACTATTCTAACTCCAGGGGGTGCAACAGTAGGGTAAGTGTTGGATAGTATAGGGGTAAAAATTACTAATCTAACTCCAGGGGGTGCAACAGTAGGGTAAGTGTTGGATAGTATAGGGGTAAAAATTACTATTCTAACTCCAGGGGGTGCAACAGTAGGGTAAGTGTTGGATAGTATAGGGGTAAAAATTACTAATCTAACTCCAGGGGGTGCAACAGTAGGGTAAGTGTTGGATAGTGTAGTGTAATATTATGCGTTGTAATGGTATGCGTTGTAAAGGTAGTATGCGATGTAATGGAATGCGTTGTAAAGGTAGTTTTTAAAAATGCGTTGTAGTGTCATGCTATGTAATGGAATGCGTTGTAGTGGATGTTGCGTTGTAAAAAATGCGTTGTAAGTGTAGTGCGTTGTAAAAGTTGCGTTGTAAAGGTTGTTCCCCGGATTTCCAGGGTGGAGGACCTGTGGAGAGGGGGAAGAGGTTATGTGATTCTCCTCCCTTCAACAAGAATATGAGATGGGAGATACAGAACGTTTTAGATACCTACAGGTGCGACATGCCCTGATGATGCAGATACCGAAGGGGGACTTCCTACCGGAGGCCTCACCAGTGGAAGATAGGCTCCTGGATTGATATATGCCCACAAAAGCGATATCCCTAACCTACAAAAAACTAATCAATCATGCTCTGGACCCCCTTGCAAAACTCCGCGGGAGCTGGGAAAGGGACATTTCAGAATTGGAGGAGGTGAAAGGCAGGAGGCAATGGCCTCTCCCAGAGAGGGAGCGATCCCCGCCAGACTAAGACAGGTGAAATTAAAAATACTCCACAGGATATATGTGGCAGGACCGACACTGGTCAAGATGGGCAGTAGGGAAGGTGCAGGCGGCAGTGTGGTCAAGAGGGTACATTTCTACATATAATATGGGAGTGTGCACATGTCGAACGATACTGGAGGAAAGTACACCTTAGTATGGAGGAGGCACTGGGGTTAAGAATGGATCTTGAAATTAAAAGATGCTTGTTGAATATTTGGGAGCCCACAGATTTCAACAGTAAAGAAAAAACGTGGGTGACATTGGGCCTGATGGTCGCCAAGCGAAATGTCACCAGAATGTGGGGTGCAGTGGCAACACCAACAGTAGGCACCTGGAAAAAAGATATGGATTGGTGCATGATGAGGAAAAAGACTGTATATCAGGCAAGGGGATGGCTGAAAAAGTGGTCACAAGTATGGGGCAAATGAAATGTGTATATTTGTGTTCCGTCCTCTATTACCTCCCCTCCTGTCTCACCTATTGTATAGAGAACGCAGTACTGAAATGTCAATCATTATTGCATATAATCAAATTCATCAATGTATATACATGTTACGAAAAGCGAATCATTGCACTCCTTATTGCTGTGATGTGAATGTTGCACCATTGTCCTCAATAGAAGATTCTTAAAAAATAAAAAATGAAGAAAAAAAAATGAATGATTCATTGAGCTTGTAGTACTCCGACAGGGAGCTGTCAAATACTAGTGTTTTACTATATGGGAGTTCATCAATCACTTTTGCTGTTTCATCTGCTATTATATCATGTTCTAGGGAGAGTTTCTGATCCAGTGTTAATAGTGAGATACTGAGATTGCAACAACAGGATTGTTGATGAGCGCTAGCAGCTGTGTAGAGTTTTATAACAATCTGTAAATGCTTTCTGAATCTCTTGTGGGTGTGTGACAATGCGCCTCCGTGTGTTCCTTACTGCAGGTATGGAGGTCTGTTCTTTGTGCTGACATAATTGCAATGCCAGCAGGCATCCAGTTTTTTCTCCATGCTCATAATGGCATTATTTGAGATGAAACAGCATTGTTTACACCTTGTGGATGAGGAGTTATGGTTGTTTGCTCTATACAAGAGGACGTTGTGTTTAGGCCTGGGCTAAAATTTCGTTCCGTTCGCGGAAATTGCGATAATTTGACATTTTCGCGTTCCGCGGAAAGCGCGAAAATGTCAAAATTTCCGCATTCCGCAGCTTGGCGATAATTTGTTTCTTGCTCGCGCTGTAAAATAATACATTCTCGCGCGCGCGCGATCGCCTTACCTGAATCCCTGCGTTCGCCGACAAGTTTTCTTGATCCGGTCGCGTTCTCCATGAGATGTTGTACTATTTTTAGCCATTTGCGCTGTCTCGCGACAGTTCACGCCCGCAGTGACGTCATGCGTCGCGCGATCACGTCTTTCTTCTCGCGATCATGGTCCGCGAGACAACTGAAAACAAGATGGCCGCGCCCGCGAGCAACCACATGGGTAAGTTGGCGAGCCGCAACCATGCAGAAAATCTCGCGAAAAAGCGGGAAAAAAACTTCCGCATCTTCGCGATATTTCCGCGTGTTTGCGATAATTTTTAACATTTTCGCGATCATTTGCGAAAGTGGATTTCGCAAATTCCACCCACCCCTAGTTGTGTTATTGGTATGGGCTAGGTCTCAGTGTTTTCAAAGCTGCATCTCTTATTAGTTTGCTTCTGATGCAAGCTTGCATGCTGCCCAGACCATTTGACTGGAAGGGGTACATGTCTCATATTTCCTGGGTAAATGAAGATTATCTCCCTTTATCTGTTTTTGTCCTGTGGTAATTTATAACAAGACATCCATCAACCTACAGGGGGTTTCACCACGTCCGGGCCCAACCCTGGGGCAGCTCTTTATTATGGCAGAGGAGCGTAGCCCCACTGCTGAAGGGCAGCAAATGACAAATAAAATGAGAATAAAACTATTTTATGATCATTTTATTGTTCACTTACTTGGCCGAGTCCGCTGAGTCTAGGGAGGGGCGGGGCCCTACTCTGTCAGAATCAGCCAGGGAGGAGGAGTGGTAGGTGCCCCGTAAGTGAGCACGTCGGTTTGGCCTGCCGTCTTAGGTCGGGCCGCACCGACATCGCTGGTCAAACCGACATGAGCACTTAAATTTCTCCAACCCAGCTGTCTTGCACATTCGGGTGGGAGAGGAGGCGCAGGCAGTATTTTGCCCTCTCAGAACAATCGCGGCGCTCCTCCAATGCTGGGTAATAGCAAGAGAGCAGCGTCTGGATTGGGAGGAAAGGGGAGCAGAGGAGGGCCGAGGCAGCTGGAGCAGAGAAGCACAGAGTCAGCCTCCGGGATTGGCAGGCACGTTTGGTTTTATTATTCTTCCTCCCTTCCCCTTGCCCCGCAGTGCCCCACCAGGTTCAAGTGGCAGCAGTCACCACTGGTCAAACCAATACCGGATTGTGTCATGGTCCCAGGCGCCATTTGTGAGAATTTCTGCTTTTGTTACTATACTTAAAGCAGGATGAGATTAGGAAGACATCTTTGTGGAGTATGTACCATGCATGGGATGAATATGTATTCTTGTTTTTTTAGGTGGAGTAATCGCCATGGGTCATTGACAGAGAAATCTTCTAACAAGTCATGTAATAGCCCCATGTCGGCAGACGGTCTGGCCCTTCGATAGTCTGATTTAGCTACAAATAGGTCAAATGTCACGTTCCCGTCTCCTCCAAATACAGTCTTTGTGTATTATTAGTGTAATATTATTCTGGATATATCTCTGAGCGCATCCCTTTTAACAGTTTTTGGTCTGCAAACAAGGGGTTGGTCTTGTATTGTAGCCCTTATAAGGATGCAGTGTGGGCCCGAGTCTCGCCATTTCTTATGTACTTTAGCAGGTAGGCTCTTTCTTCTCAGCATAGCTGTGCCTCCCCTACAATGGATTCTGAGAGGTGCACGCACAGTGGTTTCTGAACTCATCTTAAGCGAGTGGTATTCTCTGCTCATCCAGTCTCTCAGTAGCTTCTGGCCTTCTATGCCGAATAAGTAGGTCTTTTGGATAAGAGCAATGTCTGGGTGAAGCATATGTAGGTATGTCAGGATGTTTTTTTTCCTCTTTTTAAAGCCCATTCACATTTAGGGACACTACTGCTAGGTGGTTCTTCATGTGTGCTGGTTGGGGGTTCCCATTGATGACTTATAGTTAGTTTAGGGAGGTCCTAGTGAAGGAAAATAGCAGAGCAGATATTCTGCCTGTTGCTGTGTGCTGTGGAAATGCAATACCTGTCTTGACTATCAGTACCCAAGGGGGATAGTGGTGTCCAAGGGGTGCTGGTTTGAATGCCTAGTGTAAGGTAGTTCTAGGTTGATCTCCGAACGGAGATTTATAGGGAGCGTTGTCCTCGCCAAAATGTGATAATGGAAGGAGAGTAGTCAGCCTATTGTGTTAACTTAGGGCCTTATAACGACTACGGCGGTCCACAGGACCGCTGCAGTCGTACTAGCTGTCCGACCATCGCGACAGCACTGCGTGCTGCATATAAGTGTGACGGTCGGACCGCCACAGGACTACTGTGACTGCCGCGGATCTCGGATCCCACAGTGGTCTTGCAGCACTCTTGCAGTTGCCCGAGGCACAATATACTGGCAGTGCTGCAGCGGCACTGCTGAGCATATCTGGAGTTGCCTCACCGCCACCCTTTTTATGGTGGTGCGACTGCCATGAAAAGGATGGCAGTAAGGCAACAAAGGGGGGCCAACAAGGCCCCCTTGTGCCTGTGGGTGCAAACAGGGGAGCACATCTAAATTTGAACCCCAGTTCCTGCACTGTATACAATGCACCACATGGTGCATTCCATACGTTTAGGAACATGCTGCGGTGGTGACACAGCAGTGCCTGTCTTAAGGGTCTTCTACAAGGCCATGTAGTGTTTTAGCACAGGAATCTTTCAATGCACACTCACTTCCCACGTAAAAGCATCACGGGGCATATTATCAAGCACGGCGTTAAAATTATTGCCGCTTTAGCAGCAGAAAACTGCCGCTAAAGCGGCGATAATGGGGTTGATAATATGCCGCAGAGAATTCCAATAGAAGCCCATGTTGACACCAGAACATGGGCTTCTATTGGAATTCACAAGGGCATATTATCAAGCTCATTATCGCCGCTTTAGCGGCAGTTTTCTGCCGCTAAAGCGGCAATCATTTTAACGTTGTTTCTTGATAATATGCCCCCACGTGTTTTTACAATAGGTATCTTTCACTCCACACACTCATCCCTTGTTAGGGAATCTTGGGTTTTAGCAATGAGAATCCTTCACCCCACATACTCATCCATGTAAGGGCATTCTTGTGTTTTTGCAATATGTATCTTTCACTCTACACACTCATCCCCTAAAAGGGAATATTACGTTTTTGCAATAGGAATCATTCACCCCACTCACTCATGCTCTATGAGGGTGGCTTATGTTTTAGCAATGGGTATTTTGTACTCTGTAAGGGCATTTTGTGTTTTAGCAAAAGGTGTCTTTAACACCTACATGCTCATCCTCTGTAACAGAATCTTGGGCCATGTTATCAAGGACGGTGTTAAAATTATCGCCACTTTAGCGGCAGGAAACTGCTGCTAAAGTGGCGATAACGGGCTGGATAATATGCCCTTGTGAATTCCCATAGAAGCCCATGTTCATACCGGAACATGGGCTTCTATGGGAATTCTCCAGGGCATATTATCAAGCCCATTATCGCCGCCTTAGCGGCAGTTTGCTTCCGCTAAAGTGGCGATAATTATAGCGCCGTCCTTGATAATATGGCCCCTTGGGGCATATTATCAAGCGCGGAGTTAAAATTATCGCAGCTTTAGTGGCAGAAAACTGCCGCTAATGAGGCGATAATGGGCTTGATAATATGCCCTGGAGAATTCCCATAGAAGCCTATGTTGACACCAGAACATGGGCTTCTAAGGGAATTCACAAGGGCATATTATCAAGTCCGTTATTGCTGCTTTAGCGGCAGTTTGCTGCCGCTAAAGCGACGATCATTTTAACTCCGTTTCTTGATAATATGCCCCTTGTTCTTTCACAAAGAGTGTCCAACACACTCATCCGCCTAACATTTTAGAACACTCAAATAGTGCCGTTCATTAATTTCCATTTTAAATAACAATACGTTGTTTTTGTCTCTAGAAACAGAACCAACAAATAGGATGCCCTAGACCCAAAATCAACTGTTGAACATTATCTATCTTGTGTAAAAAAAAGAAAATGAACCATTAAGATCCACAAAAATATGCATCAGCACTGACCCTGCCCAGGAGCTGTTAATGTTGAAAGAAAACATGTTCTTTTTTCCTGCAATTGGGAGTGTCCCCCTTCCTAAAATAGGTACTGCATATTTTCCCTAAACTTTAAGTGTCACAAACCGAAATAAGCGCTGCTCTCATTGAACTTGTCAAATAGTGAAGCCAGTAAAAATTGTCGTGTCATTAACGCCACAGCAATATTTCATCTGAACTCATTAGCGTTGTTGAATTCTGATTGGTGTGCCCTCAAATGCACAAATCCTGAAGGAAATATCCCAATTAAGCGGTAAAAGAAAAGCGAGGAGCACTTTCACGTGCAAGTAAACAGAAGGGAAGGCCTCTGTCTCCAAATAATACATTCTTGAAAAATAATTCTCTTTATCCGATAATGAATTTCTTTATCACCTTTGCATGACATTAAATGAACAATCTTCCACGATTATGCTGTTCGTGGGCTGGTGGATTGCATTCCTGTACACTTCCGAAAGACGATTACGTCATGGCACACACATACATGTTCACGGTAGTTCACTGCCGGAAATGGACAGCTGCGCGCGAGTCAGGGATTCCTTGAGAGAATGGAGGTGACGACAAACGCTAAAGTAGAAACCGCAGTTGGCTCGCGCTGCAACAGTTAAGTGAAACAGAACACAAATTAAGAATTCAATGACACTACATGTACTGTAAGGTTGAAGGCAAAATCAAACAGGCACATAGAAGTGTTCAGTAGGGGCCGGTGTCAGAAGCGAGTTGCTGAGGTGGGAGGTGTGGGGCTCGAGGGGTAGTGGGGATGATGAAATGACAACGAAAAATAGGGGGGGGAATAAAGAACCTACCTGCAGCCCACCTGTCTTCTGCTCCTCAGGTGGCTCTGCTGCAGATCAAAGCTTATAAATTCCCCCTACTTCCACGGACCGAGTAATTTCACAGTCATGCGCACATACACTCATCATACGCTGGTGGGCCCATTACACCAACATTCATTCTATTACTCTATCCACACTGAATATAAGAGAGAACTCTTTAATCAATCTGCACCTAATTGGAGGTCAATGCAACCAAATTGAATTATCTTGAGTCTTGATATAAACAATTAAACACATCTGAGATCTCAATAACATGACAAAGAAATAACCACCCGACACTGTGATTCAAACAAGAATTATTTATCTAAATTAATTCATATGAAAGCCATTTAATTGCAAAATCATTATTCTCATATTTACCTATTCTGGCTAAATGTCGTACTCTAAATCAGGACAGGTCTCTCAGCAAAGCATTAAAGTCTCTCAGGCTGTAAAATAAAGTCGGCGTCCTCTCAGTCAGCATCGGTCCTCTTGAGCATAAGTTCAGGAAGAAGTGGCCCTAGACCCTCTCTAGTCTAGTAATATTTATACTAAAATTTACATACTAAAAGTTACAAACAAATTCTAAAACGTCCGTTAGGCAGGAAAGGATGTTAGCTTGCAACATTAGAAAAATCTCCGCTCTCGGATATCTTCGAAATTCAAAACAAGGAAATAGGAAGTCCAAAACTAATTTGTAACATCCATGGATGCCCTTCTCCGGAATTGTATCACTCGCAGTGAAGCCACCACAAGTTTATCAAAAATGTTCATTTGTGACAAATGTTCTCTACCAAGGATAACTGGCGGTCATCCCAGAGTTGTCATCTTTTTCATAACTTTTAGTTCAGGCAGAGGCCGAGGTCACAATCAGCGAGGCCTCTCTTCATATTTCATCTACTCAAATGCAGGCTGTAGATGTCGGCCATTTTCTTAGCAGGCCATAATGGACAACTTAATTAAAAAGAAACACAAAACAACGTTACTACATCGTATTGATTATACAGTGTTAATTCCCACTAATACCCTTATGTGTATGTATTTATCTAGCCATTTGCGACATAAAAAAGCATTAAAGCATATTATTTTAAAGCGCAATCACATAACAAATATTACATAAGCCACACTTATTTAATTAATTTGCTCACCAACTTAGTTCACTTATTCATTTAGCCATGCAATTGCATTCCCACGTATAATTCTTTCATTAGTAAAGTTGGTTAATAATACAACTCAACAAAACTTAGTACTTAATAATTAATCATTAGTAATTTTAATTATGACATACAAAAAATATAAACTGATGTTTTGGGTTTAAGTAGAAAACCCTGCTCCAGCAATCCCCCCTTTGGTGATATATCATCACCACAAAAATCCAACTCCAAAAATGTAGTTCCCCTTTTTAAGAAAAAATTCAAATGTCTTTTTGTTCATTCGTTAAACTCCAGTTTCTCTTTCATCATCTCTTTTTGTTTCTAAATACATGCTCTCCCTAAATTCTTCCAATTCTATTTCTTGTGGGTCTCTTTTTGACCTCTTTTGTCTCTTTTCAACATTTTCTTTCATTATTTTCTTTTTATTCCTCCTATATCTACAACATAAACACCCTAATCTAAGAATCAATAAAGTAACAATCACACATGTCAATGGAAATAATATCTTACCAAAAATGGTACTACCTATCTTAGCTATAAAATTCTTAACAGCAATCACCTTATTAGCCATTTTAGTCCAGATACTTTCAGCTTCCAGTGGTACTAATTCTTCATGCAAATCAGTAATATTTTTTATATAGACCTTTAGATCTTTGCTTTCATCAGGAATGTAAGTGCAACAATGTTGAACTTTCAGCATTCCACAGACTCCACCCTCCTTTGCCAATAGAATATCAAGGGCAAGTCGATTTTGCATAGACATAGCGCGTAAGGCAACCATCTCTGTATTTACCAATAGAACCCTCCAGCGGTGCTTGTCGATAAGCGATCCACCACTGTTGACAGCTTCCGAATTCCATATGCATTTAATGAAATTCCCACTGCTGGTATCAAAGCTCCAAAAATATCTCCTACAATTTCTGTCCAAGTTTCTCTTTTAAAGCGTGTTAGTAGATTCATTTGTTCTGCATCTTCTATTCTATCCATGTGAAAAATCTTTGGAAAGACCAGGCCAACATAACATGTGCCATACCAATTGTCAGGCAACCTATAATAAGCTTTATTCCCACAAATATAATACACTCCCGGGAAAACTGGATCTTCTCCTCCTTTGAATCCCCATCCTGTTGCAATAAAGTATGTATCATGGCACTCACCAGTCCCAACAAAATAATAATCATATTGGGATTTCCTTCTGGTAATGCATAGTTTACCCTTTTGTGGTGCATCTAAAGCCAAAGTTGGACTGGCCCCATTCTTCAACTCCTTTCCCATCTCAATGTCCCACACTGTCTCACTTATTTTATATCCTCCTGCCTTTTCATGCATACCCATTCTCCTTTTCTCTACCATGTCTAGGAAAGCTTCTTCTTCTTCCTTCAAACTACAAGTTAAATTGTTTCTAAAAATGTAATCTAATGTTAATTCTTCTGTTTCAATAAAAATCTCACCTAAAACGTTAGCTTCTTTAGCAGGATTCAGTTTTTTATTCATAGGCAATTGCCCAAAAATGTTATCCTTATTAGACATATCATAATCTATTTTCCCTAATAAGTAAAAAATACTAATCAACACACTACATGAAATTCCATACGTAGCTGGGAGATGATGATAAGTAACTCCCTCTGAAACGGATGCAGGTAACTGCATACAGACGTAGCAATCCCTTACCTCCATTGTCTTTACATATTCATACAATAATTTTGAAAAAACATTGCTAGAAAAATCATTAATTGACCTATCCTTGTGTATGTATATATTACTAATTCTAGTTGGTACTACTTTCTGCGAACTCTTCCCTATGTTAGTCATATACTCAGTATGTATTCCCAAAGTGTCTACTGTAACTCTAAAAGTAACTAATAAAGCAAGCACACTCCATAGTAGCATCAATAGTCCTGTACAGCAGCAACACATTTTGCACCATCTTTTCAGAAAGGTACATCTACTTTGATTATTTTCTGTGTTAGCCATCTTATTACTTTGACTGTGTCTTTTGACTTAGCCTCTACTACTCCACTACTGAATCTCTAGAACACTAGATCGTTACAATCTATTATTTTTTTAGATTTCTTCTTCTTCACTCTTCTTCAAGTGACTCCTTCAGTTCACTCAATTTGGATTTTCATCACTTTTCACTTCTTCTTCATCAACATCAAATTGTATCAGATCCTGAACATCTGTCTCTTCTCCAATGTCAGACAAGATAACTTTCAGGATTCCAACAGTTTTCTCCTCCTCAACCACTTTCAGTAAGGTCCCCTCTGGATTTCCTTGACTTTCTGCCTCTTCTTCTTCTTCAGACAGTGCCACATACGTCCATTCTGGTGACCTATACTTCTCATTGGGCTTTCTGATTCTCTTGATCTCCTCTGGTTCCTTTGGTTCTTTTCGTTCTTCTTCTTTCGCTTGATTTTGGCTTGACACCTAGTTCACCTGTTCAGCTTTCGATGAGTTCACTCGTGTTAGTCGATATCTCAGCCTCTTTATCTTGTTAGGCCAAAGATCTCCTTTTACACTTCTTTTCTGTTTTACTTCTTTATTGTTCCTTTCTCCGATCCAAGTTCTCTTTCTCAGAACTCGACCTTCTGGTATCTCATTCTCACTCTCATCCGATTCTGTCTCATTTGCCTCTTGTTCATCAACAATTCTCTCTTTTTCCACAATCTTCTCCACCAATTGAGATTTCCCTACTACTGTCCCTCCTCGGGTCTCCGACACGCAATCTTCTTGCTGTCTACTTGTCCCTTCACCTAGCTTATCACAAATGTTCCCTACACCTCCTCGGGGTTCTTCCGCAATCTGTCCCTCTCTATCTTCTTCTGACCCTACTTCTTCAAAAATTATCTCAGATGGATTCCTCTCAACTTCTTCATTTGACTCAGGTATAATCTCTGTGGAATCGCTCTTTTCTTTTCTTTCTTTCTCCGTATTTTCTCCACTGCTAGTTAGAACTTCAGGCACTCTTCCAGAATCTGAACTCTCTTCTGAGGTTCGCAATGTTCCTCTTGAAACTCTTGAAACTTCTTCTGGTAAGAAAAAAGAATCTCCTGACTCTCTTTCTGACTCTCTTTCCCCCCTTTCAGGATTCTTTTTTCTTCTCACTGTTTCAGTGTCTGCATCATCACTGGAATCTGACTCTTCAAAGTACTCCTTCCGAGTCCCATCCTTTGGATTTGGATCTCTCAGAGTATGGCTTGCATGAATCCAGTTCTTTACTCCAGCACACTTTACAGCAGTCGTCGTAGTCAGAACCAAACAATTTCTTCTTCTGTGCACTTTTATTCTCACCCAGTCCCCTGGGCTCAGATCATGGGCTGCCTTCTTTTCAAGTGTGGTGGCGTCTTCTCCAACCTGGTGAAACACAGAATGAACTGCGTCAGCCAGGCCTTTACAGTAATCCAAAATCATGTCATCAGTTATAGTCATCAGCTTGTTGACAGGCACGAATGCATGTCTCATTGCACGTCCCATTATTATTTCATGTGGACTCAACCCCGTAGTTCTGTCTGGAGTAGATCTAATGGTCATCAGCACTAGAGGCAAGACATCAGGCCATTTCATTCCAGTGGCTAAACACATCTTGCCAATTCTGTTTTTGATTGTACCGTTCATCTGCTCTACAACACCAAAAGCCTCTGGTCGGTATGCACAATGTAGCTTCTGCTTTATACTCAATGCTTCACAAATTAAACTCATGAGTTCATTATAGAAGTGTCCTCCTCTGTCTGACTCAATTGTCACTGGGAACCCGTACCTAGGAATCAACTCTCTTAAAAGCAACTTGGCCACTGTTATTCCATCATTTCTCCTAGTTGGATATGCTTCCACCCACCTTGAGAACAAACAGACTACCACTAGAACATACCTCAATCTATTGACTTGCGGCATTTCAATGAAATCTATTTGCATTCTGGTAAAAGGACCTCCTTCTCTGCCTATTGTTCCTAGGCTCACCACTGTTTTCTTTCCAGTATTGAATTGCTGACAAATCAAACATCTTTGACAGATGCTCTCTGCTATCAGCCTGAACTTTGCATTGTACCAGGTCTGTTTAAAGGATCTAATCATAGCATCCCTCCCCAGGTGTCCCTGGCCATGATACATTCTCGCCATTGTTGACAACATAGCATTTGGCATGACTGGTCTTCCATCCCTATAGATCCATACATGATCCTTTTCTCTTGGTGCACAACCTGCCTTGATCCAATCTTTCATTTCCTCATCTCCTGCTTCATCCTGCAACTGCCTCACCTCCTCCCATGTTTCCATCACATTAGTAAACATCACAGAACAAAAAGACATTTCTTTCTCTTTTCCCCTGTTAATGGAATGATTGTTCCTTGCACAATACTGTGCTATGCCATTAGCAAACTTGTTTCCGAGAGTAACAAAATCATTACCCTGTCCATGAGCAGCACATTTTACAACTGCTAGTTCTTTAGGCAGCTGTATCGCCTCAAGCAATTTCCCAATCACTTCAGCATTCTTTATAGGAGTTCCACTCGAGGTCAGGAAACCTCTCTGTAGCCAAAGTTGGCCAAAATCATGAACAACTCCGAATCCGTACTGACTATCAGTCATTACAGTCACTCTCACATTTCTTCCAATCTTGCAAGCTTTTGTCAGTGCCACCAATTCTGCTACTTGAGCAGATTTAACTCCTTTCAAAGGTGAAGCTTCCATAACTTCTGAAACTTTACACACCGCATATGCAGCACTCAGCACACCTTCTTCTGTTCTCAGACATGATCCATCCACAAACAACACATGATCACTCTCAGGCAGTGGCAGATCTCTTATGTCTGGTCTCGGTTTTGTACAGTAATCAAGCACATCCAAGCAATCATGATCAACATCATCTCTCACACTCACATTTTCAGCATCTGGCAACAGTGTTGCTGGATTCACATTCACACATCTCTCAAGAGTCACATTTGATGCTCCCAGAATGATTTTCTCATATTTAGTCAGCCGACTATGTGACATATATTGAGTTCTGTTTCTTGTCAAAAAAATTGCCACATCATGAGGTACGAACACCCGTACAGGATATCCCATTATTATACCCTCACTCTGTTCCAAGCTTCTGCATGTAGCAGCTACTGCTTTCAGGCAACCTGGTAAACCCACAGCTACTGGGTCAAGTGTTGATGAGAAGTACGCAATTGGCCTTCTCAGACGTCCATGTTCCTGGATTAACACTGAAAGTGCACATCCATTCCTCTCACTACAGTACAGCTCAAACTCCTTCTCATAGTCTGGCATTCCTAGAGCAGGAGCTTCACATAATCTGTTCTTTAATTCTTCGAATGCTGCCATTTGTTCTGCATTCAATTCCAATGGGTCTTTTACTTCACTTTTGGTCAATTTAATCAGTGGTTTTGCTATCAGGGAAAAGTTACTTATCCACTGACGACAATAACCTACCATTCCCAGAAACATTCTCACTTCTCTCTGGGTCATTGGGGCTCTCATTCCTCTGATAATTTTGATCCTGTCAATGGTCACTTTTCTTAGACCTTTTTCAATATTATGTCCAAGATAATGTACTTCTTTCTTGCAAAATTGCAATTTGGCTGGAAATACCTTTAATCCTCCATCAGCCAGATGATTCAATAAAGCTATGGTATCTACTTCACATGCTTCTCGTGTCTTCGATGCCACAAGTAGGTCATCGATATATTGTACTAGTACTGAGCTTTCAGACATAGTCAGACTTTCCAAAGATTTCTTCAGCAACTGATTGAATATTGAAGGACTCTCTGTATACCCCTGTGGGATTCGGCACCATGCCAAAATACGCTGTCCAAACCTAAATGCAAAAATCGGCTGGCTGTCATGATGCAATGGAATTGAAAAGAAAGCATGGCACAAATCAATTACTGTGTACCATTAGGCATCATGAGGAATCTGATACAAAATCACTGATGGATTTGGCACAATGGGACAGCACGATACCACAATTTTGTTAACTTTTCTCAAATCTTGTACTATTCTGAACTTCCCATTAGGTTTCTTTAGTCCCATTATAGGTGAATTACATGGGCTACTCAGTAACTCTCTCAAGACTCCTTGCTGAATCATTTTGTCAATTATAGGTGTTATTCCTTCAATTATCTCTGGTGTCAGTCTGCATTGTGGGATATTAGGATAAGAGATTCCCTCTTTCACTGTAATCTTTACTGGATCTACATTATTCATCAATCCCACATCCTCTCCAGTAAAATCCCAAACTGCTGCTTTTACTGTGTGTCTCAATTCTTGAGGCAAATCATCTGGATTAAATACAGCATATGTTCCAACAATCTCATTTTCTCTAATATCTAGAGTTACTCTGTATAAGACATCCTCATCCGGTGTCTCAAAGGCTATTCCATCCGGAGTACAAAAAATTGTGCAATTCATTTTACACAACAAATCCCTACCTAACAAGTTCACTGGACTAGTGTCACACACTACGAACCTGTGCATATCTGAAAATTTCCCTATCCTTACCCTTACTGGTTCAGTAAAACGAGTCTTAATCTGTGTATTAGACACACCAACCACTTGGATTGCTTCGTCCGAGAGAGGAAGATTTCTTATATCTGCTGACCTGACAGTTGATCTCGTCGCTCCTGTGTCTACTAAAAAAGTAACACTTTCCCCATTTATTTTCCCATCTACAAATGGTCCTGCCTGGTCTATTTCTAGAGTTGCTCCAAGTAAGCACTCTTCCTCCTCCCTTCGGCACCGTCAGAAGTCCCCTTCAGACTCACTCCCCTCATTCTTTAGCCAGTATTGTTGTACTGGATTTGTACGTCTCGGTTTGTTTACCTGTTCTTCATTGTAGAATCCCGAGTCTTGATTGTATTTCTGGGATCCTCTATTCTGTGGCAAAGGCGGTTTTGGCTCTTGATTCTGCTGCTTGACAACCTTCTGCTGTTGCTGCGGATGATTACACCCCTCGTTCTGCACCTGTTGATTCAAGGATTGATTATCATTATTCACTAATGGTGGATTTGTACACTCGGATCTCCAGTGCCCTAATTTTCCGCAGTTGTGGCACGTAAATTTTTTCTTCGCCTCCTCAATGTTCCCCTTTCCTTTTCCTGTACCATATCTGGGCCTATTTCCTGGATTATTTGCTTGTTCAACCAGCTGTGCTTCTTGTCTTTCTGCAACCTTCACCTGTGCCCACATCGCTTTTTCCTTCAGCTTTCTTTGTTTCGCCTCAATTTCATCACTGAAGTATTTCGCATGTCTCAAAATCTCATCAATCTTCTTACTCTGCCAATCAACTGTGTACTCACGTATCATTTCACTGATTTCAGGTCGCAAACCATATACAAATCTGTATACAAAGTGACTCAAATCCTTATCACCCAGATGTTCATCTCCACTGAACTGTTTAAAAGCCAGTATTAACCTTTCATAAAAGGCATGAACTGATTCTTTTACTTCCTGATGTGTTCGATCTATCTTAACCCAATCTGTCTCTTTAGGAGGTACCTTATTCTTCAAGAACACTATGACCTGTTTGTATTTTTTCATAACCTCCGGGTCTGGAGCTCCTGTTCTTTGATCTCTCGGGTATTCTTTAGTGGGCCAATCTATGACTATTTTACACTCTGCCCACAAGTCTGCTGGAACAATTATATCAAACAGACTATTCAGGTCAATCCACAGCACTTTTGACAATTTCACAAACCTATCAACCTGCCTATACCACTCGACAGGCTTTTCTCTCAGTCGAGGGAAATCATTTGTAAATGACAAAATATCCTGCCTAGTCCATGGGACATGTACATATCCTCCTCCAGGAATCTCTCTCATAGGATAGGCATCCACTGTTTTTTCCTTTTCTCTCATGGGAAATGCTGAGTAAGTTCTGTCCACTGTATCTTCTCTTTTCTTATACCATCTATCCTTCCACTTTTCCACATCACCCCATTTTCGCAATAATCCAATTATTTCCTTAATCTGCCCTGTTCGGCCAGCGTCATTTAGATTCTCAATATCCTTATCCGTAAAATCCACTCGGTAAGGCTTCTGTAAAGCTTTCACCTTATCCATGTCAATTCCCATTTCACTCGCTATTCCTTTTAACCTGTCATGTGTATTCTTAGCCCTCCATGTGATACTCTTGCACATGAATAACAACTCTCCATCATGATGATTTTTTAACGTTTCAGTAGGAATTGTTCCCACTATAAGCTCCTCCAATTCCATACGCAACCTAGCTACATCAATTGCCTGAGAATCTTTGTCCTTCCTTTGAAGAGCTTTCAACCAATCATTCAAATCCTCAGCCGTTATTCCTGTAGATTTTTCTGTAGTCACTTGTTCTACCATCCTCTGTGGTTCCAAAATTGATCCTCCCATCATAACATTTCTTTCCACACAACCAGTATTCAATCCTGAATTAGGCTGTACATTTAACTCTCCACCACATATGGTATGTCTCAACTGATTCTCTCCTATCCTCATTCCTGACTGTTCCGGAGAACTAACTAGTCCATTTCCTACATAGGGAACTGTTAAACCACTTTCACCCATTCTTTGCTTATCAAAAATAGGCATAACCGGACCTATGGTTACAGGCACTGTAACAGCTTCTAGATTCTTAGTCAATTCCCTTATTTTCTCTGTCAACTCAAATGTGGTTCTTGCTAATTCTCTTGTTTTTTCATCCTCGATTTCATTCTCTCTTTCTCTCTCTCGCTCTCTCTGTCTTCCCCTTTCCGCGAAAGAGCTACTACTTTTCAGATCAGGTGTCACAATTTCTGTTTTTATGATTTGCAAAGTATCTCTCATTGGGGTAGTAATTGGTGTTCTCACTTCTGGTTCTTGTCTATATGGAGGTGGTCTCTTGTAAATCATGTCATCCAAGACTTCATCCTCATATTCATTAACCCCATACCTTCTCAATTCTGCATCATGTACCTTTTCCGTACCTTTCCTCCCTTCCGCTTCCTCAACAGTTCTCATAAGATATAATCCCTCTGTCATACTAGCATCTCGCCATCTCCTCATTCGATCATGATGAGTTTCACGATCATATTTCCTCCCAAACATATACCTATAATTACCTCCACACCTATGTTTTTCTCGCTCATGCACCTCATCTTCCCATTCTACCAATGCCTCGAACTGTGTCGGCCTTGGTCTGGGCTCTAGACTCATCATTCTCTCCCGTAAATTTCTCAACACGGCCAGATTAAATGAACCATGTTCCGGGAATGCTAGAACACCATCTTCTCTAGTATACTTAGCCCAATTGTCTAACCAAATACAGGTATGATACCCATATTTCGCAACCATGAAGGATGCAGGGGTTCTTGTCGGAGGTAGTAACTCACCTTCTCTAGTTATTATATCCTTATCCTTGTCAAACCATTTTTTAATTTTACTGAACAAGGATTTCTTTTTCTTTTCCTCTGTTTGGTAATACATTTTTGCTTTTACCACAACCCTCTAGTCCTTTCTACAACTGTACGATCTTTTGTCCAATAACAGCGCGACCCACACTAACGCACCAATCCCGGAGCGTCTACGTCACCCTGTACTTCTTCCAATTCCTGCGCGGCTCACACCAACGCACCAATCACAGTGCTTTCACTGTTCTAACCCACTGTCCAATCACAGCGCGGTCTTTTCTGACGTCAGCAGTCGCTGCAGTCGCTTCTACTCCTGTCTCCTGTCACTCGTCTACCCCTCCTTTACAAAACCTTCTTGGTAGACTCTGTTTCAAATTCTACAAATCTATTAGTTACAACATATAAACATCTCCATTGTCTGCTCCGCTAACCACAGAATAGTAAAGACCTTTCCCACGAGAATCCCGCTTCTCTCTAGAACAGCGCTTACCTCTGCTCTACTACGGAATTGTTACTTTCGTTGACACAGTAGCACATCCCTCTACTCTGCCCTTCTAACATGCATTCATTAACTGTTTCCTCCCGGAATGTTCCTAAGAGCTTCACAATCAACTAAATGCCCATACATTCACGCACTTTCACACCAGAAAATGTAGCACATTTAAACAGAATCCTGTCTTTCCCGAGAACAGCGAACAATCTGTCCTGCTACAGAATTATAACACACGTTAACCAAGCAGCGCTTACCTCTGCTCTGTCCTTCAAACAAGCTCAGAGAATACCTATTACCTTCCCAGTGATAAGCGTTAACGGAAATCCCAAAAGGATCCCCGATACCTAAGACCAGAACTTCATAGATAACCTTCACAACCATACACACTTCTCTTATACAGAAAATATGTCTCTAGTAGTAACACACGACAATGTCACTGAATCGAACCCAGACAATGCGCCGCGCAACTTCAATTGTCACACGCTTTTCCCTACATTCGTACAGGGCCAACAATCCCGCCTTTCCCGAGAGCAGCACTCACTTCCCTCTGCCCTACTACGGAACTGTCACCGACTCCCTACGTCCCAGAAGCCGTACACACTACATATAACTCAATATGACTTCAACATTTAGTGTTAGTACATGTATCAACATCAATCAATAAATCCAAAAGCCTATGTACAAGCAATCTATCAGATCAAGACAATAATCAAAACCATCATACTGCTACCAGGAAACTGCTGCAGATCAAAGCTTATAAATTCCCCCTACTTCCACGGACAGAGTAATTTCACAGTCATGCGCACATACACTCATCATACGCTGGTGGGCCCATTACACCAACATTCATTCTATTACTCTATCCACACTGAATATAAGAGAGAACTCTTTAATCAATCTGCACCTAATTGGAGGTCAATGCAACCAAATTGAATTATCTTGAGTCTTGATATAAACAATTAAACACATCTGAGATCTCAATAACATGACAAAGAAATAACCACCCGACACTGTGATTCAAACAAGAATTATTTATCTAAATTAATTCATATGAAAGCCATTTAATTGCAAAATCATTATTCTCATATTTACCTATTCTGGCTAAATGTCGTACTCTAAATCAGGACAGGTCTCTCAGCAAAGCATTAAAGTCTCTCAGGCTGTAAAATAAAGTTGCCGTCCTCTCAGTCAGCATCGGTACTCTTGAGCATAAGTTCAGGAAGAAGTGGCCCTAGACCCTCTCTAGTCTAGTAATATTTATACTAAAATTTACATACTAAAAGTTACAAACAAATTCTAAAACGTCCGTTAGGAAGGAAAGGATGTTAGCTTTCAACATTAGAAAAATCTCCGCTCTCGGATATCTTCGTAATTCAAAACAAGGAAATAGGAAGTCCAAAACTAATTTGTAACATCCATGGATGCCCTTCTCCGGAATTGTATCACTCGCAGTGAAGCCACCACAAGTTTATCAAAAATGTTCATTTGTGACAAATGTTCTCTACCAAGGATAACTGGCGGTCATCCCAGAGTTGTCATCTTTTTCATAACTTTTAGTTCAGGCAGAGGCCGAGGTCACAATCAGCGAGGCCTCTCTTCATATTTCATCTACTCAAATGCAGGCTGTAGATGTCGGCCATTTTCTTAGCAGGCCATAATGGACAACTTAATTAAAAAGAAACACAAAACAACGTTACTACATCGTATTGATTATACAGTGTTAATTCCCACTAATACCCTGATGTGTATGTATTTATCTAGCCATTTGCGACATAAAAAAGCATTAAAGCATATTATTTTAAAGCGCAATCACATAACAAATATTACATAAGCCACACTTATTTAATTAATTTGCTCACCAACTTAGTTCACTTATTAATTTAGCCATGCAATTGCATTCCCACGTATAATTCTTTCATTAGTAAAGTTGGTTAATAATAAAACTCAACAAAACTTAGTACTTAATAATTAATCATTAGTAATTTTAATTATGACATACAAAAAATATAAACTGATATTTTGGGTTTAAGTAGAAAACCCTGCTCCAGCAGCTCCACTGCAGACACAGGCTCCCAGACTCTCCTACGGCCAATCCTGAAGCTGCTCTCATGCTTGAGGGCAGCTTCAGGATGAGCACCCTTGAATTGGGCTCCCAGGGAGATTTGGAGCCTGTGCTTGCTCTCTCGAATCCGGCAACGCAGCTCGGGTTGGAGACAGCTTCAGTGCACATGATGGCTTGGCCGGCCTAAATAACCGATATGCACACTGACAGCAGTGCGCACCACTCCCCGATGGTGCCCGTCAGAGGAGGAGCTGCTGCCCCTGGAAGTGTTCCCAACCAGTACTAACTGATTAGGTACCACAACCTGCAATCCAAACAGGAGTTAGTCTTTTATCACAATGTGCACTGACTTCTGACTGTAGTCATCTACAGCATTATTTATTTTTTGATTCCTAATAATGGTATAAAAAAAACGTGTCACATCAAAACAAATTCCTTGAAGAGATCTTGTAATGACTTACACATCTACTTAAACTACTGAAAGCATGTGAGCTGCCCAAACCAAGCATCCATCAATCACATGACTTGGGATCCTGGGCACCATTGAAATCTGCTGAGCTTCTCTTCTGCCATCTTCTTACTTTTTCTACTATATCTAGGATAAATTTATTTTGATTGCTTATTTTTCCATACTGTAGTTTCTTTAAGATTATGAGTGCTAGGACCCTTACAGTTCTGGGTCGACTTTAAACAGGAACTACACAAGCTGCTGGGTGGTGTTCAGGTGTGGTTATTGAAGTCATGAAGCAATTGCGTGTAGTGTGTGGTCATATGCTGAAGAATAAAGACGTCTGTTACAGAGCTCCGCATGTGACTTGTTTCATTTGCATGCACCCAGGCTGGGGAGAATGCTACAACTGGTGACGAGTAGGGGATACGTGACCCGAAAAAACAAGACTGCTCTCCCTGAGAGTTTGCAACGATACAGCAAACAGCTTGTGCATGGCACATGTGACCCAAATCGATGCAAAGCAGTCTGAGGTCGGCGTATGTGTCATCAAAGCCCTGTTTCAGCCCGTACACGGCACTAGAATAAGTTGAAGGCCCAACGGAGGAGCATTTTTGAAAAGCCCGCCAGAATCTGCTGGTAAGGCTGCAAGAAGAGATATTGCACTGCATCATAACACAGAGCCATCATCCATGCAAATCAAATGCTAAAGATAGTGAAAACCAGGTACAAAAGCGGAAACTCACCGGCACAAGCCAGTGAAGTGCCACACGACACCGAATCGGACATGAGGACCCTGGCCCAGGTGAGAGGCCAATGCATGCAAACATTACAGGTGGCATCCAGTGCTACAAACACTGCCCGAACAGTACATATTTCCAATGGCAACAGAAGGGAGCATAAAATACAATGCCACCATGTTTCTGAAACCACCACCGCCAATCGGCACTGCTAAGAAGCAGAATATTGCTGCCAGATGGGCTGCATGGATCGATACATTAGATGACTTTATAGATGCGCTAGAAGAAGATAATGATAAGATCATTAAATGCTTAAAGAATCTTCCTGGTGATGGAGAGAAAGAAGTGACAAAAAGTCCTGCCAACTGAAGCAATATCGTACCAAAAGATAAAAGAAGCATTGGAAGCCAAGTTCAATTCATTGCCGAATGTTGACTATGAATGATACATCTTCAACCAAGCACAACAACAGGTTTGTGAAACAATGGATGAGTTTGTTGAAAGACTTGATACACTAATTAAGCATAGCAAGTTCTGTGATTACGCCAACCAAGAAGCCATGCATCTCAGAATCATTAATGGGTGTCTTTCCTATTCGTTTAGAAGGTGCATCTTGACAGAAACACAGTCTGGAGAAAATGCTAATGGCTGCGAGAGCAGAAGAATGAGCAGCTGCTAATATGGAAGCGGGAACGGCCCATCATGAATAGGCCCTGACTGTGAAAAGCAAGCACAAGGTGCAAGTAAGTAAAATCTTTAAAGAAATCAGTTATGTTTCCGATGTGGATTTTCATTTCCCCATGAAGGTAAATGTCCAGCCGTAGGACAGACATGCAAAGATTGCTGGAAAGAAAACCACTTCATAACAGTAGTAGTGCGGTGGCCTCTGGAACTTGGCCCTCTCCCCATCCCAGTCTCCCTTGTCGGAATCCAGTTTGCATTTTTCGATTCGCCGAGGCCCGTGTGCGAGGAGCAGAGCAGATCAGAGCGGTTGTGAAGGCTGCTGAAAGACACAACTGCAAGACACCGTCGCAGCTGCTGCGAAACACCACCGAAAAACGGCCGAGTTGTGGACCGCGCTGGACTGGCCCCCTGCTCTTGTTTTCCGCTGAGGTTGGTGGTGGCGGCAGCATGAACAACGGGTGACGGGTGAGGGCTCTGCGGCACCGTGGATCATGGGAAGAGCTACAACAGCTGTGAGCAGGGAGCAGAGAGCGCAGCCATCACTATTGGCGGCCGTTGAGTGTAGTGCTCAGAAAGACTGCGGAAGCAGCCCAACTAGGTTGGGTGCAGCTTGCAGTCTGCCAGTGTGCCCTGCTCTCTGCCCCCAACCCTCTACTCCCTCTCACTACCCGTAGCCCCGTAGCCTGGTGCTTGGTGCCTATAAGCACCCATTTGGCCTCACCTAATTTGTACTGTTCCGTACTGCCCTACATTGTCCAACATTGTCCAAGCACTGTTTGTATTGTTCTGTACCTACATCTGCATCTGTACCGTCTGTGCCATCTGAGTCCAAGAGCAGTAGTGGACTTAAAGGAGACAGTCACGGGCCGCTGCTGGCTGCAGTTGGTTGCTGGTTCGCCACAAGTGTACAGCAGGTGCATAACAAGTGTTTCACCCACCCATAGCTCGTCTACCTCCTTGTTCCTTGGCCGCCTCGGTCTCAACCCTAAAACCTCAGCCCTTGACCTGCTTACCTGCCTTAAACCTGCTCACCTGTCATTTGCTACCATCTTGCTTGTCGAAACAGCAGGAACAAGGAGAGGCGATAGGAGCGGAAGGAGCAGTGGTGGCGAGACCTAGAGGCTGTTGAGGGCCTTGAGTGTTGAGTGCTGGGGAGTTAACTGCCAGAGAACATTGGAGAGTTGAGTATAACATCAGAGCATTAGACAACAAGGAGAGTCATGAGGTCCGGCAGAGTAATGCAATCACCTACTGGATAAAAGCCCAAATCAAAAAAAAGAAAAGTCGACCAAAAGGGGGTCCCTGAACTAGAGCTGGTCCATGACAAAGTAAGCACACTCGGTGTCGTAGCAAAGGCCATGGCAAAGGTCGGTAGGGTTGCCCCTACAAGTTCTGCCGCTGAAGAGAGTAGCACCAGTAAAACCTATGGTTCTGCTATAAATAACTTTTTAACTGTAACCGACCGCACGTCGCCACTAAGGTGTCAAGAATCAGAAGATCTTCTCAAGAAACCCACAGCGGACCCCACCGAACTCAAGAACTACCGCCCCATCTCGCTCCTCCCGTTTCCAGCCAAAGTCATCGAGAAGACCGTCAACAAGCAGATGGCCGCCTTCCTCGAGACGAATGGATCCCTCGACCCCTCACAGTCCGGCTTCCGAGCCAATCACAGCACCGAGACCGCCCTCATCGCCGCCACCGATGACATCCGAGCCCTGATGGACAACGGAGAAACAGCGGCCCTCATCCTCCTAGACCTCTCCGCGGCATTCGACACTGTCTGCCACCGCACCCTAGTACAACGCCTCAGCAACGTCGGAATCCAGGACAAGGCGCTGGAATGGATCATCTCCTTCCTCGACGGAAGAACACAGAGAGTCCGTCTTTCACCGTACAAGTCAGAGGCCACCGAAGTCATCTGCGGCGTCCCTCAAGAATCCTCTCTGAGCCCCACCCTCTTCAACGTCTACATGAGCCCCCTCGCGGCCATCGCACGCCAGCACAACCTCAACATAATCTCCTACGCCGACGACACCCAGCTGATCCTCTCCCTGACCAACGACCCCGCCGCCGCCAGAGCCAACCTGCACGAAGGGATGAAAGAGGTAGCCGAATGGATGACGACCAGCCGCCTGAAACTGAACTCGGACAAGACGGAGGTCCTCATCCTGGGCTCCTCACCCTCCGCCTGGGACGACTCCTGGTGGCCTCCCGCCCTGGGCACCGCACCCAAACCGACAGACCATGCACGCAACCTGGGCTTCATCCTGGACTCCTCCCTCTCCATGACCAGGCAAGTCAACAACGTCTCATCGGCATGCTTCAACATCCTTCGCATGCTACGGAAGATCTTCTGGTGGATCCCCACCGAGACCAGGAAGACCGTCACCCAGGCCCTCGTCACCAGCCGACTGGACTACGGCAACGCCCTCTACGCCGGTACCACCGCCAAGCTCCAGAAGAGACTCCAGCGGATCCAGAACGCCTCAGCCAGACTCATCCTCGACATCCCACGAACTAGCCACATCTCCGGACATCTGAGAGACCTTCACTGGCTCCCCGTCAACAAAAGAATCACCTTCCGCCTCCTCACCCACGCACACAAAGCCCTACACGACCAAGGCCCGAGCTACCTCAACAGCCGAGTCAACTTCTACGCTCCCAAACGCCACCTCCGATCAACCAACCACGCCCTCGCCGACGTCCCCCGCATCCGAAGAGCGACTACAGGAGGAAGGTCCTTCTCCTACCTGGCCGCCAAGACCTGGAACTCCCTCCCGACCGACCTGCGCCTGACCCAAGACCACCTCTCCTTCAGGAAGAAGCTGAAGACCTGGCTGTTCGAGCAGTAGCGGCACCCCCCCCCCCCCAGCGCCTTGAGACCCTACGGGTATGTAGCGCGCTCTATAAATGTCATTGATTGATTGATTGATTGATTGAAGATCTGATAAACATTGAGGGGGTGGCTCAGAGGAAAATTCCATGCACTTTGCAACCAAAGATCTATACAAAATGTTCCATTTTGAAAGACCCCGGAACGGTAATCTATTCCAACACTGAGAACATAAAGGGGCTGCAAACGCCCCTCCAACCAGGCAAACTCGATTGTATCTCATTGAGTAACATCAAGCCGGTAGTGTCTCCAACTTGTGCAAGGAACAGCCCCCACAACTCTGGCGGAACAACCACGGCAACAGAACATACAGGCGCTCTGATAGCTGGTGAGGCTAATAGCCTAACAGGGGCCAGAGCCGGTAGACATTAGAGACGGAGGTGACCCAGAGCAGGTGGTCCTGAGTAACAGCAGGGAAATCCCCTGCAATGAAAAAAGCCAGTCGAACCCCCTCAACCTGACGCACACAGTCAGTCAGATAAAAGCAACAGAAAAAACTCGAGGCAAGCAGAAATTAGTGACCGGGCGGACCTTAGGGATTCACCAGCCTCCACTTTGGAACAGGGCTTGCAGGCCGATCAAAAAGCACGGGATATGCTATTACAGCCAAAAAACAGTTCTCCCCTTCAAACGCAAATTATTCAAAGTGATGCCTGGGAAGCCCTGGCAGGGCTGGTAGGGCTCAACAACGCAACAGACAACACGTCTCCAGTCCGCCGTATGCTGCTTCCCTGTGACGACTCCCATTCTATGAACACAATATGACCTTTTTAGCTTCACAAGAATGGGAGGAACTAGTCGCATCTTATAACTTGAAATCTGCTCCGCACTACTCACCTGAGGGAGCAATCAATATTCAGCGGATAGAGAAAAGTAATCCTACTGGATGCTCAACCCCAGAATCCATCTGGGTAACAATTTTGAGTACCCTGCAACACTCAGCTGTAGCACTACAATATCAACCGCATAAACTGGACCTGCAGCTCACGGTTCTCCAAACCCTGGCTGATTCCATCTTAGGGATTGATAGGAAATTATCAGAGCTCAACGGCCTTATAAAGCGAGGGCAGGAAGCGGTTCACGCACTTCAAACGCCACAACCAGAATGTTCTTGTGCACCAATAGTGGACAAACTACAAATGTTACCATCAATGATAGGAGACCTAATATTAGGCTTAAAAACAACTGTCTCACCCAGTATCCACCCAAGTAACGGAACTCTTAGAACAGTAACAACAATATCAGATCACGCAAAAGCGGGGCTGATATCAACCAGCCCACAATATCCCTCTGTTAGCAGTGAAGCACCAGCAACAATAATAGCGAGTGCTGTTTCTAAAACCCACTCACCCCTGAAAGCCCGCCGGAAGCAAAAAAGGAAGAGAAGAAATAGGAAGTTAGCAGGCCAGGGTTTACGCATTAAGTATCAGCCCCACATAACTCTAACAGTACCTGAATTCGATCTTGATGCCATTAAGCAGGCCCCCACTTCTACATCGGCTGACAGGCCTGAGCACTCATCCATGGTACCAAATGCTGTCTCGCCATCTGATTCGGGCCTATTCTCAAGAGTATCAACGCAGAATGTGTCGGCTGAAGACAACAAGCAGGAGTCAACCCAAATAAGAAAAGGGCCAGTTATATCAAATTCCGAACAAAGAAAGACTACTAAAAAAGACCAAACCTTAAGGCTGCCCCGAGATGACACTCAGATTAATATTATGGAGTTACCACAACAGACAATAAGAGGAAATGTGAACATAACCTGGGTGTCAGGGAATACAAGGACGCAATGCAACCACCAGCAAATCCCCCCCATAAAGGACGGTCCAGGAGCTACCATAAGGTCCTCTGGACACGAGGGAGCTTTCACTGAGCAAACGGTGGCACGACACGAGGAAGGTACGACTACCATCATATTCATCCCCGAGTATGAATCTCGGGCAGGGTGGACATATTGAACAGAGAAACATACTGCGGCTCCTACACTCTATCACAAGCTTTGATAGCATTAGCTCTGTAGATCTCCTTTCTATAGAGTTTCAACCAATCAACAAGCCGCAATGTCCAGAAGCAACTAAAACAACATGGAATTCTTGCGAGGTAGTTAATAAAATTATGAAAGAAGTACACACGTTTAAACATTGGGGGATAAAATTGGAAGTTGAACTAAAGCCACCTTATCCGACACCTTTTTTACACACCTGTATGGATGGGATGGCCCACCTAAGAATACCACCTCAGTACTAAAAGGAGTTAGGAGTAGTACCCCTGGAGTGCATACCATTCGCACAAAGCCATTTGCTTCAAATTTAGATCCTAGGGAATTATGCCTTTGCCTTGTTGACAACATTGCAAAATTGTGGGAAAATACAGCGTACAATTACAATGGAGCAAACAAACTGACAAGGGGAGAGCAGCTCATTGATGGTCCCGGCCGAGACCAACAAAATCAGTATATGTATCTGGAACATCAATGGCTTAGCCAGTAAAATCGAGTACCACGAGGTACTGCACTACCTAAAAACATTCAATATCATACTGCTCCAAGAAACCTGGGAGGACAAGGCTATCGAGCTTCAGGGGTACACCTCCTATTGTGTTTCAGCAACAAAGGGCTCCCTCTTTGGTTGCTGTTCGGGGGGCCTATTGATTCTGGTGTCAATAACTAGCAAAGGAAAAATTACACCCATAGAGGCCCAAATCACACCTCCAAGTTTCATTCAAGCAGTAATGACAACACTCGAGTTCAACAACGTACGTCAGGATGTAATAATAATTAATACCTATATCCACCCTAAACAAAAGTCGAAAGCAGCTAAGGAGCTAATTGTAGCAATAAAAAGGATTATGGATGAGCAAGACACGGATTACATCATCTTGGCAGGTGATTTCAACATGTACCTCATTGGCTCTGGAACAGACGAAGCCCTTGTGCAAGATCTCACTGCTGCATGGGAAATACCAAACCAGGGCTCCCAAAAAATCGAAAAATCCACAAGATGTTCAAAACACCTGCTCCAGCAACTTGAATATCTCAATTTAAGAGCATTGAACAGCCGCTTTCAGGGGGACAATCCACCAGCTGCCACGTTCCATTCATCAAAAACATCTTCCCACCTAGACTTTACGTTTACATCTTTAAACATGCTTGGTAAAGTCGCAACTTTTGGAATAGGCAACAATGAACACAGCGATCATTTACCTCAGGAAATGATGCTAAAGGTCAAAACAGTCTTCACGTTAGAGTCATGCAAACGGATTAATGTAGAAGGAACCTCACATCTCAAGCGACTAAGGTGTAATCCCAGCAACATTGATGCAATATCCTTTACGGCCAAAACATTGTACATCCAAGGGGTAGGTACCCCAATACAACCAGTTGAAGCATGGCAAAACTTTACTGTGACCCTAAGCGGAAAAGTATCGAAGGGTACAGTGAAAAAGTCAAGTCAGCCAGGAGATGTCTTGATATGATCATCAACTAGCCCAGAATCCAAAGAACTCAAACATTCCATAAACCATACACTAAGACAGCTGCTTAAAAATACATTAAACGTGGACTTGCAAAACGCTCTCTGTAAAATGAAGGCACTATTAAAGAGGAAGAAATGGGAAAGGAAAAGATCAAAGAATGACGAATTATGGGCCAAGCTGCTCCATGAAGCCAAACAAAAAAGCGGCGCCAGGTTCTGGCAAACAATTAACAGAATCAAACATCCAAATCACCCTGGAATAAGCTCCAACATAATGGAGGAAGTCTGGGCTGAATACCTCTTCAACCATTTTAACAACACAGCTGGAAACAAAGGCGAGGCAGAAAACGAAATGGGAAATATGAAAGAGAACAGGGGTGACACCAGCAGGGCAAAGACAGGGTATGGCCTCATTACAGTCAAGCAGCATGATCCACAAGGAAGTGAAAAACACCTCTGGGAGGGGGACCCGGCGGAAGGCTCAAATACTTCATCCTCCGCCAAAGAAGAACACTATGGCCCAACGCCAACTGACATAAAGAGGCAAATAGCCAGAGGAAGACCTACAGGTGCCCCAGGTCCAAATGGCATTCCACCGATGTTGTACAAACATGATGTGGAGTTCTGGAGCAAAGCCCTATCACCAGTCTTCAAAGATATAAAGGATACAACAACAATCCCAGAATCCTGGAAAGGATCCATTATCAGCCCAATTTTCAAACAGGGCAACAGGAAACTTCCAAGTAATTACCGGCTAATTGCCCTCATTGACGTGGAGGTAAAGTACGTTGCTGGAACAATTCTGGATGAGCTAACATCATGGGCATCCGAAAACTCCATCATCCCAATCAATCAAACAGGGTTTTGCCAAGGCCAAGGAACCACAACAAACATCATGGCATTAACCTTGTTAATGGATGCAGCTAAAGAGGCCCAAACCCCCTTATTACTCTGCTTTATTGATTATACCGCTGCCTCCGATCCTGTTGATAGAATTAAACTTTGGCAAAAATTGGAAAGTTGGGGGATGCCGAAACCATTCCTGGACCAGCTTAAATTGTTGCACACAGACGGATTAAGCTCAAACTAGGAGCAGGAATGCACCTTTCTAAACAAATCCCGACCTCTGAAGGGTTGAAGCAAGGTTGCGTACTAGCGCCTTTATTATTCAACCTTTTTCTAGCAGATTTGCCAGGTGAACTGGACAAGTGCTCTTCTTATGCTCCAAAACTGGGGAACATATTGCTGTCAAATTTGCTGTACACGGACAATCTGGTGTTGTGCCTTCAACATCTTTTGAACGCAACTTATACCTTTTCAAAAAGGATTTCCATGCAAATAAATCTCAATAAAAGCAAGATCATGGCAGTAAATTACTTAAAAAAGAAAAGGATTAATTGGCATTTAAACGGACAAGGTTTGGATTCGACAACCTGCTACAAATATCTGGGAGTACTTATGGATCATAAAAACACATTCAAACCACAGTTGGAGTCTCTTCAGGGAAAGGGAACCGCCACTTACCTGGCGATGAAAGCACTGAAGGACAAACTGCCCGACTTAACACTTGACCCCTTGCTACAGGTGCTGCGAGCAAGATTACAGCCGACTCTAACATATGGGAGCGAATCTCTTAAAGGGAAGGATGCCGCAGTCCTGGACATAATGATAGCCAACTCCTATAGACCAATCTTCCACCTGCCAAAATTTGTTTCCCCAGCCCAAATACGGCTGGATTTTGGACTTCAAAAACAAACGGTGGAAAGAAAAGTGTACGTCAGTAGTTGGCACAAAGTCCGCAGCGCAGAGGTTGGATTGTTAAACTTCCACCTCTGGCTCGAGTTGCTTCGCCACAGAAAATCTCCAGCTAGAGACTATCTGTTTGACTCGCTTAAAGTACTGGGATTGTCGGATCTCTGAGGAGCCCCTACTGACCATTCGTCTTTTAAAAAAATTGTGAAAAAATCAACACGAATCGTATCCGCCATAGAGGACAAAGAAATACTTGCTAAAAGGACACACGTCTGGATAACGCTTAACGATTATGGAATGCTGCAACCGCAATCTTACCTTAAAATTGGAGTCAAAATAAAGACGAAAGAAAACTTCTTAAAGCTAAGACTGGTGTTATTCTGATTACCCCTCACCTGCCACCCTGGGAGAGGAGAGACAGTTTACAGTCCTGTCGGCTATGCGGAATCGGTAAGGAGGATATTATCCGTGTCATTGGTATCTTCCCCAATTTAAAGGACATTAGGTATAGCTTACTATGGCCTTTTTTTAAGCAGCACGGTATCCGAACCTGCAGGCAGGCAGTAAAGCTGTGCTTCAACCCAGCTGAGACACAGCTAAACTGCTAGCGTACAAAAAATTTCGACTTAGGATCCAGGTTTCTTTAGCAATGGAGCTACCATGGCTTTCTTCCACACCAATGGTACTGTTCCTGTTGTTAAGGATTGATTTAAAAAATGTGTAACAAAGGAAAGAGTTCAGCTGCTCTATCCTTCTCCGGGGGATGTGGTTAAATGGATATCTGGAGGTGATTGATGAAGCTAACTTCCTAAATTCTTCCCCCTTTCAGCAGTTCTACCTTTCCCAGAGCTCCCAGTGTTTCCTTCCAGTGAAATATATCACGTTTGACTTGACAGCCACAGAGTGCAACTGAAGGTCGAGGATCTCAGCCATCCTCCTCACCTCTGTAGCAAATGTGGATCCCTCTACCAAAGTCCGGGTAGGAGGAGAGACCAAGTCAGTACTGGAGAGGTGTCCACACAATACCTCCAAGCCAGTCCACTGGCGTCCACCAATTCCTAACACCAGTCCATATTCGGGTCTAGGGGCTTGTATCTTTCAGGGTCCAGTGGCCCTTCCAATCTTTCCAAGTCCTAAGCCATAAGAATTGGGGTTAGGCTCCGGCTAGAGGGAATGGCTCCGGTAGGTGTCAGACAATGCCCCTCCAGCTCCGTGTTGGAGTCGGCAATAAGAAGGGGGACGGCGGTGCTGGGAGCATCAACAGTCAGATCAGCGCCGAAAAAGGTCAACATGGTACAACTGGCATCAGTCAGGATCCATCTGTGGATCCAAGGAGACTGATTGTTGCCAAGGGTGAACCAGCAAGCGAGGAAATCTGCGGGGCTCTAAGCCATTCCAGCAAGGACGGACCGCGCAAATAGGAGGTGCATGGCCTCATAGAATTCTTGCAGTTGGGTGGGAGTTGCTCGAGCACTGAGAAACTTGGGGAGGCACAGAGATGGCCAGGTGCAGACTCAAATGTGGAGCCAGGTCTCAAGTCATGACGCACCCTTGTCTCATCGGATGACTTCGACTGACGGGGTGAAGTTGAAGACCTCTTCAACTTCTTGCTCTTTTTCTTTTTGTGTGACTTACCAGAGTGGGATGACTGTGACGAAGATCTATGGCTTCGTGAGCAATCAGGGACCTTCATCTTGACCAGGATCGAGACCGTCGATGCGTTGTACGTCGAGCGGCAAGGAACTTGAAGGGATGGCTTCCCCAAGGCTTTGGGGTACATGGCATGACAATAAGAGCTGGTCTTGGCATCCTGGTCGCAATCAAGGCACCAGAGACAGACAAGGTGCTAGTCCATCACGACATTTGCCAGTGACAGGCACTGCATGGCTTGAATCCAGCCTTCCTCGTAGACATCCCTGCCATACCAGGGGATAAGTTTCGAATCTACTTCGACAAATATACAAAAAAGGTCAGCCAACTAGGGAAGCTCTATCTAGATCTGGGCTTACTGGCATGGAAATAAAAGAACTGACTTCAGCATGCTCGGGGTAGCGCCTATATAGGCAACGCGCACGTCATTTCTGGCATGGATGATACATGGAGCCGAACAACACAACCTACCAGTGCGCAGGGGTAAAATGTCCTGATCCAGTCTAACCCATAGGGATAATTCTAAGGTATGGAATCTGTGGCTAGAAGTCTCTAGCAGATATCCTCATTCAAGAGTAAAGGATAATTGAAATGAGAGGTCTTGCAGTTTATGTATGGGCGGTCGGAACATGAAGTCTTTTCATATAGTGGATTGCAGCATTTTCGGGAATTGCAATAAAGTAGCTACCCCGTCTGTTATACAAAGTTCAAAGATGTTGGTTTCAGGTGTATGTAGTCTATGAATAGTATGTTTGGTGCCATGCAAGAGGTTTAGAGATGTGGTAAACTTTAAGCAGTAATCTGAAAGTGAGATGTGAAAAAATGGGATATACAGCAGTGTAATATGCATATACATACATGTGCCTCTTGTGGATTAAAACTAGGCCTGGGCTAAATTTCCGTTCCGCTCGCGGAAATTGCGATAATTTGACATTTTTGCGTTCCGCGGAGAGCGCGAAAATGTCAAAATTTCCGCATTCCGCAGCTTAGCGATAATTTGTTTCTTGCTTGCGCTGTAAAATAATACATTCTTGCGCGCGCGCGATCGCCTTACCTGAATCCCCGCGTTCGCCGACAAGTTTTCCCGATCCGGTCACGTTCTCCACAAGATGTTGGATTGTTGGTAGCCATTTGCGCTGTCTCGCGACAGTTCGCGCCCGCAGTAATGTAATTGGTCGCGCGATCACGTCTTTCCTCTCGCGATCATGCACCGCGAGAAGAGTGAAAACAAGATGGCCGCGCCCGCAAGCAACCGCATGGGTAAGTTGGCGAGCCGCGACCATGCAGAAAATACCGCGAATGAGCGGGAATAAAACTTCCGCATCTTCGCGATATTTCCGCGTGTTTGCGGAGATTTGCAACATTTTCGCGATAATTTGCGAAAGTCACTTTCGCAAATTCCGCCCACCCCTACTTAAATCAAGCGAATCAAGCTTTGGGAAACAGCCAGATATTTATCACTTATTATATTATATTTAAATGGAGGGCAGGGTGGTTGTGCCTGCTCAGAATTAGAAACTTGACTAGTTGCAGCCTTCTGGATTCATTGTATTCTGCGTAGTAAAGATGTGACAACACTAGTGCTATAGTGGCGGGCATCACGTGGGGTAATCCCCGGTGATTTAAAGATATAGCGTAAAAAGTGCATACTGTTATTTAGTTTACATGTTTAAGGATATTCACCAACTCCTCGCCTATCTCTTCCCATTTTAGAAAATGTTGGAAATTTACTCCTGTCAAGGGCAGGTGTAAGACATTTTCTAAATTGGAGAATAAGGGCATGTATGTAAAGTGAATTTGTAATCACTCAACAGATTTTCGCATTAGCGAATATGCATGTGCATGTCTGCTCATGTGAAAACGGAATTCATAAACGTTTGTTAGGAGTAAGGTTTCCAGGCCTACCTATTACTGAAAGTCATAAATCTGCATCAGTGCAAGGGCATATACCTCTGGGTTAACTTTTTTTCTTTAAGTATTTGGCCTCCAATTTATTTCCATGTTGCGCATAATGTTTTACACTGATTTATCTTTTTTTAAATACTGACAAGCATCAAACACATTTTACTAATTGATGCCTCATTGAAAGATGGACATTAGTTCAGTATATATTTTTTTCAGGTTGCAAAAGTTTTGCTTTCCGGCTTCTGCATATGTTGTGATGGGAAAGTCTCCTGCATGGTAAGAGACCTGAAGCGCTGCCCTGAGTGCCCAACCGTACTATTGTCTGGATCCTAAATGCTGAGTTTTTTGTCATGGGCATACATGGATCATGCGCATGCGCCATCAAATAGGCCTAACAGTTTGCAGTCTTGTTGGACCAAGAGGGGAACACAAAGCACTACCCTCATAGTGGTGGAAGGCTACTGCCTTCACCGGGAGTTAAGCAGCACAAGCACGGTGGTGGCAGCATACTCCATAGTTATCAGAATTCACGAACAGCATCTTTTTATCCTCTGTCACTGGAGTGAGAACACCATTTTAAAAGTTCCACTGCTATGCGCTTAACTCATCCTTTGCCTACATCAGGTAAGATGTGGAGTGTGCGCAGCGCAGAAGTAGGTACTCTGCATGGGCTGTGTGTATGCCTGGGAAGGGTACAATGCAAGGATGGAGCAGTACTGTGAAGCGCATGTGTGATTAGTATGTGTGGGTACTGGGTGTACGTAGGCCTGGGAGGAATACATTGCATAAGAGATGTAGTGCTGTGCAGTGTGTGCGCAATGAAAGCATGTGCTGGATGTATGCATGCTTGGATGAAGTGTTTTGTAGTGCGTACATAGTGAGTGTGTGTGCTGGCAGTGTGTGTGTTTGTAAAGAGCACACCCTGGTTAAATATAAAAATGAAAATCTGGAGTGCTCAACAGTGCAGTGCGTGCAGGCTGAGTGGGTGTGCTGAATGCATGTGTACACTTAATGGTAGAATAAGAACAGTCCCGTGCACTCATACAATAATCAATTACAAAAGGTATGTGTGTCTTCGGTATGACATGAAGATACTGCAGCGTGGCAATCTTTATGTTTCCTTTAATAGGTCATCAGGCAAGAACACAAAACAGCCAGCCGACACATGTTTCGTCAGAGTAAATGTCAAACTCTGACTCTTCAGGGCTGGAAATAATACAAACACATAATTTGAGCACAATACAATATAAACTCTGCTCTCAAATTACTAAAAACATCCTTCCTATGATTAAAAGGGAAGCAAAGGAAAGAAAAGAAGAGAAAAGGCAACCATGAATCCCACATTGGTGTAAAGTTACCCAAATTTTTTTTATTTATATAAATCCTTTAAAATGATCGTGTGCAGAAATAGAAGAACCCACTACCACTTCCATTAGCATGTGTTAACGTGCATCCACACCTGGTAAGCACAAAAGTTCCAACAGAGATTGATGTCAACACCAATAAATGAAATGCAGATAAAAAAACCAAACAAACAAAACTACCAAATAAAAAACAGACATTCATACTAACAACATCGTACCAAAAGAACAGGAAGTCATCCAACACAAGAAAGATATACGAATGGTACGTCAAGCCAAGATACGGATAACTACACAATCAGCCTTGTAAGAACAAAGACTGGAAATATGGCTATGAACAAAGTCCTGAAAGAAAAGAAAGAGGCACACACTCTCAGGAGACTGTTAACCATATTAAACAATACAACCCACAAACCAAAATTCAGCTCAAAACCACAGATAGCCCCACGACTGTACTCACGACACACACGTATTCCGCTTACCTCAGAAAAAAGGGGATGTTAATCCAGGTAAGTAACGCCAGTACAAAACACAAACAACACGGATCCATCAAATAGTCATAGATACCTAGAACAGGTAAAAATACCATTCCAAATAGCCATATCAATATAAAACACAGGGTTCTTTGCATCACTTGGAGACACGTGTGTGTGTCAACCAAGACCTAACAAAAGGGACCAAAGAAAAAAAAAAAGAACATACAAATATTAATCACCTAATCCATATCACACCAACTAATATGTAAACCAAATAATTAAAAAGGGAAAAACTGCTCCAAGAGAAGCAAGTAAATAACTTACATCTTTCCGACACGGGTATGCGTCCTGGCGTCTCTAACTCCAACCGGTAGTTTCGTAGAATGTATGGAGGACTGGTACTGGACAGAGTGATTGCTGTGGACGTGCACTGGGTAAGTGTGCTTTGAATGATACATTAGATGGAGTACGTTGAGTTCTGTTTTGGGAAACCTAGATCCACCTGGTGAAGAATGAGGAGGAGAAGAATCCCCCCAGACTGATTTGATTATTGCTGCATTCCTGTGAGCTGGGTGGGGACCCACTGGAGGGAAAAGCAAGAGACACCCTTTACACTTAAAAAAACAGCTCTTTGTGTCAGTGCTAGATCACAAGGAACACATCTCAGCAAGAGAGATGGGGCTGATAAGGGAATCAAAAAGAATAGTGTTGAGGGACTTTTGATGCACATACCACTGTGGCTGATATCCAGGTGTGAACTCTGGTCACTACCAGGAATTATGTTGTGGACAATCAGCTTCGAAGTCGAGGCCTGCTGTGACATCTTTTATGAAGAAAAGGAGAAGTGCCCACTTCAAAAGAAGCAGACCCTCAACATAAAACTTCAAAGACACAGACCCTAAATCACATTTGGTGACTATCAGAAGGAGAGGTTGAGTTCCCAAAAATTGGTCATCTGCCAAGCAGCCACACAGGCTGAGTGAGAAGGGTAAGCTCTGCAAAACATATGCCTGTGACCAGGACTCGGGACAAGGCCTGCTAGTCTCCCTGCTGGGTAGGGGGACATCACCCTGGAAAACCAAGACCACCTGCCCTGGGGCATCAAGCACCAGCACCTGCCTGCTTGTTAAGACCAGTGTGCCTTGTGAAGAAGAGGGGAGCGTTGGAGGGAGCAAGATCCAGTGGGAGCCCTACTGTAGTACTCCCTGTGCGAGGTGTGTTGATTCGGCTGTGCACAGATCGGGCCGTCGTCCATGTGCAGGACTGTTTTCTGCAGCCCCTGTATGCCAGGAGAGGGCGGCTGTTGACTGAGCAGTGTACTGTGTGCCGTGCAGGTCTTGTTACACCCATACCCCCAAGCTTCAGTGATGCCATATACCAGAAGGGCCACTGGTAAAGTTATCCCTTTGAGGAGTGCCAAGACGTGTGACCGTCTGGGCCAGGGCGCTTGCGCTGGAAGAACTTACACCTGTATAACCACGTACCACAGCAACCCTGTATGGCAAGAGGGCTGCCAGAACAAATGTTGCCAAAGCATTCCTGCTGCCTTCTTAAGTAGAAACTGAGGCTACGATCAACGGGTTGGATTTGCACTGCGAGGGAACTAATCCCCCTACTCGCCACTTAGGACTGCTGGAGATATCATGGACGACGGCGCACCCTTGCTGGCTTCAGCAGGAGCTGAAGAAATAATTATATTGAGGAAAGTCAACTTACCGCATTTATGCTAGATGGGAGCTGCTCCGACATCTGAGAGACCTCCAGAACTCCAGCTCAGAAGAGAGAGCCTTTGCTGCTGGGTGATGCCGCCTGGGCCACAAACAGCCTGACTTCTCCAAAATGAGCAGAATTCGCAGGGGCTCGTGGAGAGCGCCCGCTGCATCGCAGAACTCTTCCGTGTTGTGAGAGCGGGCAAGGCATGAACTGGGTCAATCTGGCATAGGGGACACTGCTAAAGGTGCTGCAGCACCATAGACACTTGTGACAAAATTCTTAAGGAGTCAAAGGGAGAACTCTTGAGTATGGCCCAATAGCTTGCATTCCCTGATGTGGCCACCAGTGAATTGGCAATAATCCTTAATAATCTCAAAGACCTTACATGAAGGAGGGTGGGAGCCGGAATTTCCTACTAGAGCCCTGACCTCAAGGGGGACTATGTTGTTGCTTCTGAATGTCATACTTCTTTGCATGTGTAGAGTCATAAATACAATACTACTTTTCTTACAAAAGCAAGTATTTGGCTGAACATTGATTTATTATTTTTACTGTTTGCACTTTGAGTTATGAGTCATGTTCACTGACCTGTATTGACATCCCCCGAGAGAGCCTTGACTGATCGACCACAGCTACCACTGAAAGTCAAGTGCAGAAGGGGTTGTTAGCCAGTTGAACATGATCCATTGTAGGTTGGGCTAGGGACATCAGGAGTAAACACCTCAACCACCACAGTTAGGCCTAGTAACCCCTTTATGACCCTCTGAAAGGGGTTATGACAGCATATACTTGCATTTATTCTGGGAGCATTTAAGTAACCTTAAATTGTACACATACTGAAAAAGGGTACATGTTCTTATACTGGAACCACTGTCAGTAATACAAGCTGATCTCAAAGCTGATCTCAAAGCTTACTGCATTTCCTTTAAGTGCTCAGTCCAATAATTAAGGCTTTGCATTACTGAATAATATATAGAGGCTGAACAACTTATATAGATGGATACAAAGCTTGCATGAGTTGCAAACATTCCTTTTTTCATAGATCCATACTGTGAAGCTATAAACTGGCAGCCAAAAGGTTTGTTCTGCAAGGGTTAAGGCCTACCTATCCAGTGGACAACATAAACATGAAGATGACTTGTACTTGATCCCCAAACAATATGCCTTGGGTATCAGGCTATAGAAATTGCACACTCCTGTGTTTATGGTTTTAGTTTGGCATTTATTCCAGGTTGATGGCAGAGAGCTCACTGGCAAATATGCCAATGAGGAATGGGCTGAGAGGACCAAGGAGCTATAGATCTTTCCTCCAACTGGTTATTACTTTTTACAAGCATTTTATAAACACAACCCAGTAGATCCCTTATGACCCTTTGGCAGTTAGGGACTAATTTACTAATTCTGAGCTGAGCAGACAAGTTAAGATCCAGGCATGTCCCTCAACTGAGGGTTGGTCTGGCAATCGCAAGAACCCTGAGATGGCGGAGGCGTACCCTTTAATTGTGCCTAAAGCAAACTTTTGCCAGGAGAAGGATAATGCAAACAAAAATACTTCAGATAATAGGATGAATGGATTTGGCACCACACCTAGCCACAAATGTATTCCATCAGCAGGCGTATAGTCTAGGTGGAGGGACGTCTGGCTACAAAGATGACATCACAGAAAGATCGAAAACTCTCAGATGTCGCCGTTCAATCTCGAGGCATGGAGGTGGAGAGTGTAGAGGTTCTGGTTTAGCACCCTGCCCTGTTGCTGTGGCAGGAGATCTTCATAAAGAGGCACCGAGACTCGTGCTCAGGAGTTTTGCATACCATACGCTCCGTGCTTAATCTGGAGCCACTAGAATGACATGAGACAGGTTGTTCCTGATCTTCTTGAGATCTCTGGGCAGAAGTGGTATCGGTGGGAAGGTGTACAGGAGTCGTAAGCTCCAATTGAGACGAAATGCATCTCCAAGTAAGAGCTGCCTTGGAAACTCCAATGCAGAGAATTGCCGATATTGCTCATTCTCGGTAGAAGCTAGGTGATCTAATCAAGGTTCTCCCCAGTCGCTGAAGAGACCTTGGGTCACATCAGGGAGAAGATGCCACTCGTCACCTGTGAGGCATCGCTGGCTGAGTTTGTCTGCCTTGGCATTCAGAGATTCTGCCAGTTGCTGCCCAGCTAGGAAGATGTCCTGGTGTTCCAGCCCTGTCCAATGATGCAGAGCCTCCTGGCACAGGGTCCAGGACCCCATTCTGCCCTGTTTGTTGCACTGGTGGTGTTGTCCGTGAATACTTAACCCAGCCTCCTATAATGGAAGGCTTTCAATGCTCCCAACTCTAACATGTTGAGGTGAAGGTGAGATTTCACCGGAGTTCGGAGTCCTCTGATCACTACCTCTCCCAGATTGCCACCCCAACCCAGGAGTGACGTATTTGTGACCACTGTGAGTTCTGGGTGGGGAAGGGAGAGGTATCTTGCGCTGATCCAATCACGGTTTGTTAGCCACCACTAAAGGACTTTTGCAGTTCTCTCTGATATCTGGACCAGGTCAGAGGGATTCTCCTGATGCTGAATCCACTGGGCCTTGAGGCCCCACTGCAGATCCCACACATGCCAATAGGCATGCTTCACCAGCAGGATGTAGAAGGCCAAGAGGCTCAGTAGCCTCAGAGTCAGTCTCAGCAAAATCCAGGATAGAGGCAGAAAAATAGATATCATAGCCTGAATATATAGAGGATAGGTGTGGAACTGCACTGTGTCCAGAATGGCTCCGATGAAAGGGAGCATGTGAGAGGGAGTCAGGTGAGACTTCTACAAGTTGATAGAGGGCCCCAGTGAATGCAGGTAGTACGCAGTAGTCTGGAGGTGGTAGATGACTGTCTGAGGCAAGCCTGATTTCAACAGCCAGTCATCGAGGCAGTGGAAGACTGGAACTCCTTACCTCCACAGATGGGTTGTGACCACCACCATCACTTTTGTGAACACCCAAAGAGCGCTGATAGGGCCAAAAGGGAGCACAGCAAACTTAAAGTGTTTGTGACCCACCATGAACCGCAAGTAACGCCAGTGGGCTGGCAGGAAGGGAACATGAAAATATGCTTCCTGCAAGTTCAACGCTACCACCTAATCTCCGGGATCTAGGGCAGATAGGACCCGAGCCAGAGGGAGCATTTTGAACGTTTCCTTTTTCAGGAAGTAGGTGAGAATGGGCAATCTAGAATAGGACAAAGCCCTCCGTCCTTTTGTTGGCACCAGAAAGAAGTGGAAAAGTAACTATGACCTACCTTTGACATTGGCACCCTCTATTGTGCTCCTATGGCCAAAATGGCATGTACTTCCTGTCGTTAGAGCGAAAGGTGGTCTTCCAACAGCCAATCTGAGGATGGTGGCATAGGCAGCAGGGTTTCCATAAAGGGGACGGCATAACCCAGCGGAACAATCTGAAGCACCCATTTGTCCAAAGTTATTTTTTGCCATTGACTGCATCCTGCCTCCAACCAGCTGTCCATGATGGTGCAAGGACATATTAAAGAGGCTTTTAGGCTGGGGCTGCTGGGTGGCCATGGTGGGTGGCCGTGGTGGCTTGGGTTCAAATGACAAGGCTGGTAGCCCCTAACGTAGCAACTGAAGGAGCGACAGGTGGAATGCAGCTGTCGTGGGCCATGGTGAGCGACTGCACCCGTCCATGACAGGACTGCGCCCAGCGCCAGGGACCCTGGTCTCGGACCTTCCACTGCTACGATGCCAGCACCCTCCTCGCCCTCAATCCTGGAGGCCACGCCGCCTGCCACCTAGCGTCACCAAAGAAGACCCATGGACCTTTCGCCTGCCAGTACTGCAACCAAGCCTTCACCCACACCAACACCCCAGCTCACCGCTCAGCCGACCAACAGTACACCTGACCGGCTCAACTGCATCCTCCTCAACGCGCGATCCCTCCTAGACTGCCATTGAAGAGCATGTCCATAACATTCCCCAAAAAGCCAGTTGATCCCAACCAGGCGTAGTGTCTGAGTGCCACTGGCGATGCATTCACTCCGCCTAGCAAGTCGGTCGTATCCAGTCTGCAGCACATGGTGAACTTGGCTGTGCCTCTATCATCAGCCATTGTTTGGGAAAGAATGGCGCAGGCCTCCTTCAAGACCATAGGTAGCAATCACGCAACCAAATCTCATACAGCATGAGAGTATCGGCCCAATAAGCATGCTGTGTTCACCAATCCCAGACCAGTGGGCAGTCCACTAACCTTTTAGTGGACTCGCTCCTTTCACAGCCCCAGACGGCTGCTGCTGTCCCCGTTGCTGATGCTGACCCAGAGGTCAGGAGTTCGAGGACCTCCTAAACCAACAGGCTCCTGCATGCTCCTCATCCCTGGTGGTCCAATGGTAGAGCGTCACTGCTTTTCTGCTTGACTGCCCATCTGTCATTCTTTTTGCTTTTCTCTCTCTCTTTTTATTTCTGCCCTTCTGTCTCTCCTTCTGCTTTTGATGTCTCTCTTTCTGCATTTCTGTCTCTTTTTTTATCTCTTCCTTCCCTCTGGTGTTAGGCTTTGTTTTTTCTTTCCCTTTCCCTCCTGTTTTCTCCTTTATCGCCCCTATCGCTGTGCTCCCCCACGGCCCACCCCCCTCCAGTGTCCCTTCTCGCGTTTTCCTGCTGCCCAGTTGTCCAGCACCCCCCCACCCGCAGCATTTCTTAATGACGTCCGCTGCACAGTGAAAGTGCAGTCCACTTCGATTTTTGTAAAATCGCTCATTTCACAGCACAGCTCCGTCTGGCAGCTTCTGCTGTCCCCGTTGCTGCTGCTGACTGACCAGGGGATCAGGAGTCCTTCTCCACCTGCAGGCTCCTGCCTGCACCTCATCCCTCGTGGGCCAGTGGTAGAGCCTCACTGCTCTGTTGCTTGACTGCTCTGGTGCTTAACTGCTCTTCTCTTTTTGCTTTTACTGTCACTCTTTCTGCTTTTTCTGTCTCTCTTTATCTCTTCCTGCCCTCAGCCTTTTGACTTTGCTTTTTCCCACCTATTTTCTCCTTCGTCGCCGAATTATGTTTCATATAGGTACCCTTATATAAGCCCAAGTAATATCATACACCTTCACCTACATTATCTCCTTTACACTACACAGTAACGAGCATTTAGGATTGAACCTTTACATAGTTCTAGTCCTGGGCGCAGAAGGAGGGGTTTTCCCTGAACAATAGCATTCTATAACTTCATCAAAAGACTCATACAGACTAAGACAATGGTATGTGCAGAAGGCAATGTAGCCATACTGGTACATTTATACATATTTTGTGGGAATGTGTGTACATCCAGGAGTATTGGAATGGGGTTCATGACTGCATTGGCGAGGTCCTCGGACTAGAGATGGGAACTGAGACTAAAAGATGTCTTTTGAATGTCTGGGACCCTACCGATTTAAACAGAAAAGATAGAATGGTAGCCAAAACGAAACCTGGCTAGGCTGTGGGGGGCGGGGTACCACCCACAGTGGAGGCGTGGAAAGCTGACATGGATTGGTGTATGATAAGGGAAAAATCTGTGTATGTTGCGAGGGGATGTCCCAAAAAATTGATTTCTATATGGAGTAATTGGAATGATTATCATGGTAACATATGTGTTCCACCAACCGTTCCCACTTTGGAGGATCCCATCATGCCATAGCTGATACTACGCTATTGTCCCATGTAGAGTACTGTATAACAATGAACTGTATGAATGTAATTGTGTAATGTGACCTGCCCCATCGAATCATGTACAAAAAGTCGTCTCTTTACTGTTCAATTAAAAAAAAAAAAAAAAAAATAGACTCATACAGTATGAATGAATATTCATAAGTGTTCTTGCAAACCAGGCAGATGCTACACCATCTGCCTAATATCTACGTACAAGGTTCATCCCATACGTCATCCTCAAATCTAACAATGGCTAATACAAGAAACAAGGGACAAAGAAACCCTAGATACTTTCTGTATAAATACAGCACATCTTGCTAGGGTTGGAGGAGGAGACCGAGACTTCCAGGCCGACACCCTGACCAGAGAGGCTGAGGCTCCTGCATGCAGACGCTCCAGCTGACAGTGATCTAACACATCCCTCACAGGGTGTCCAACTCGATACCAGGACGGGGTCCCACACTCTCTCACTTCAGGTAATGGGGTAAGACTAAATCCTAGAGGGATTCTTGGCTTCACAACTACTTACATGCTGGGTACACTTAGGTACATCTAGATAGGCATCGTAGGAGAACGCGCACTTTTATCATGCATTTTATATTCATGTATGTATCCATGATTATTGCAAGATGGTAGAACTGTACTAACCTTTTATTTTCACTGTACTGCTAATCATATATATCTGCTACTGTCTAAAGGTTGTGCAATAAATTCTCATTGTAACATGCCCGACTGTTTCTTCAATGTAACTCTCTGAGACCGAATAAGTGAGCACGAGTGACTGAGTGAAAAGTAGTATATTTTTTCCACGTTCCTGGGGGGGATCAGGGTTCATGTATTGAGGTTGTCAGAAACTATTCTCTCCCCGATAAGAGGAGATCCTAGTGGCACTGTGAACTAGCTAAAACAGAAATGCTAACATTCTCGGTCGGGGTGCTCAGAGTCAGTCTGCCACCAATCCTACAGTTTATGTTATCCTAACGCGCAGCTCCTGTATGGGTAATATAGGAACTATTTATTTATTTTATTTATTTATTTGACGAGTTTTATATAGCGCTAGCTAGACCCAGAGGCATCAGAGCGCTTTACATTAGGAAACAGCGAGTTACAAAATTAAACATTAGTTACACAAAGTTACATGCTAAAACAAGAGTAACTAGAGAATAGCAAATAAGGACACATAATAAAACAAAGTTACACAGTAGTATGCATTACAAGAGCATGGCATAACAGAGAACAAAACATCCTAAGGGGCAAAGAAAGGTAAAGGTGTGAAAAGTAAAAAGGGGTAAGGAAAGCAGATCAGAACAGGGAAGTGAGAGAAAAACAAACCGGTATTTGGACCAGCAATCTCAACAACCCATGACTCGGAGCCTGTAATAGGTGAGAGGAATGAAGGGGACCTAAGGGAGGGTTAGAGTTAAAGGTCAGTCAGGCGAGAATGTTCGGCAGTCCAGCGGAAAAGGGAAACGTTCAAAGGTCACCAAGATGGAGTCCAGCGGGAAAGAGGAACGGACAAAGGTCGACAAGATGGAGGATCCATGTCATGGGCACTGACAGAACCATCCCAAAATGGCGGCACACACACAAATCAAAGCCCAAAAAAACAAGAGAACAAGAGAGCTGATTCTACAGAGTGGAGCCGGAGGGGGGACGCATCCACTGCACCAAAGGAGGGCAGAGGGCTGGAGAATGCCGAACACAAAAGGGCCGTTCGTGTGCACAGGTTCTGGGCCGCGGGGGCAGCAGTGCCGTCGATCCGGACGCCATATGTCAGGAGAAGTCTGCCTGGATGGCAGGTCATCAGTCCCAGAGAAAGGGAGGCAACAGCGCAGTCCAGGAGGGCACGCCTCCCAGGCTCAGAAAGCAAAGAAAAGCCCGGGGGATCGCACCGCAGTGCTGTGAATCTCACCGCCACTGCACCCCCGTACCTGGAAACAAGACTCACGAGTCCCAGTCGTCCCACGGGAGGTGAAGCTAGAGGGCAGGCAGTAGGTCAAGCAGCAGCAGTGGAACCTGGAAGGCATCAGGAGGGGTGAACCTCATCCCAGCTCCTCACCAGCCATCCGGAGATGCCACCAGGCATCAGCACCACCAAGACTAGCTCCGTCGACAGCCGACCATCACCGATTCATCGGAAGGCGGGAGGATGAAGGAAACAGCAGCAGTGAGATGAGGAGAACCATGCCAGATGCCCGTCTGGGTAGGTGACGGTCATAGTGGTGAGCCGGAGCCAATCTACCCTATAGCTGTCGATGCAGCTCCACCGGGCATCGGCCATGTTGCTCGGGCTCTGCCGGTCAGAATAATTATCCTGATTTCATCTGAAGATCTCGAATCCAAGAACGGGAGATTGGAGAGACGAGGACAGCAGTCTAAGCACGACCCAGGTAAGTAAAAGTGTCCAGGGGGGGTGTGGAAATTAGGAGATTGAAGCCATAAAAGCAATCCCTGGCCGGGAGCTCCCGGCCGTATCGCCTCACCTGTCGGCCATTTTAGTATTTAGTAACTACATGACATGGCGCCGCCAACGTTGGTTGGGTACTTATTTAACATTAGAATCTGAGTAGTTCAGTCGTACTATTCTCAGAGACCCCTACTCACAAAACATCAGAGACGTCTGGAGTGGGTAGGCACAAACTCCGCCACAGCTGAGTAGGCGAATCATCCTATTTATTAGCTGTTGGTTAATCAAGCTTGAAGGACACAGTGTTCCTAAAATTATGTAATAAAACCTTATCTTAGTTCTCTTGAACAAACTTCTTCTTTACAAAAATGACTGAGAAAATAACCCAATTGTGGAACTGCACTCTCAACAGGAAGGAAAATATGTGGACGCAATACAAATTGCACCAAAATTCAGGCATACAATCACCCTGAAACTGTTAGAAAATGGTTTATCGTCTAGGGGTGGCTTAGTTGCTTTTGTGATTGAGGCACACAAATCAAACAAAACAGAGGTATTTTTTTGAGAGTTACATTCCCAGCAGCAGATGCGAGAACACAGACATTTCACTCTTACACAGAGGGAGATGCACCATTGGAATATGGCCCGTTCAAGGACATAGATATTCCACTCACGTACCAGGAACACTTTTAATGGTTTAAAGGCGCCCTACCCCACATAAGAGGAAGAGTAAGATTAGGCCCCGCTCGGAGGAGAAGGAGCAACATGGCCGATATTAGCGACCTACACACCACATCCTGACATTGACACAATGCCACAGGCAGACTTACTCATACAACACAAAGATTTAATTAAAATCTATAGAAACTTGACGTAATTCGTCATGAGGACTTTCACAGTCCAACCAGCAACAGTAGCAAAACAAATGGAACTCAATCTCAAGGTACAGCAACTAAAATCACACCACAAATGTTACACGCGATAATGGGCAAAATGCCCACGAAACGTGAACAAATGCCGTTCTGGGTAGCTCAGAAAATTACTCAGCTCGAGGCAGTATTCCCGAATACTACCCATATGAAAAACACAGAATGCTAACAATCTGCTTGCCAATGGGGATAACACCATAAGTAGAAGACTCATAGTATTCCTTCATTAGCAGTAGTACCTGATGTATTAAGACAAATACAAAATGAGTACGGAGCAGGACCTGCCCTGAACTTAGTAGGTTATTAAGTAACTATGACCAGGTATCAGCCATAATACTAGCTAACATTAAAGGGGAAGCAGCTTCGGTGGCAATCCGCCAACGCCTAAGGGAGTTCAGTCCTATAGATCAAGAACACAAACTACCCAAAATAAGTGAAACTGCGTATGCAGAATTAGGCAGAGACAGTTTGGGTGGGAGAGCTTTAAAACCACAACTGATGGGCAGTCCTGAAAAGGACACTTCTAAGCAGACACCTGCTTCTTCTAAAAAGAAATGGGATAATAAAAAACAACAGAACTTTAAAGGAAACAGATCTCAATCCTGAGGTAAATCTCCTCCACATGAGCCGTCTGAAAAGAGGTACAACCTTAAGAATAGGGATAATATTTGGAAACCTGACAGGTTTCAGGATACTGATACACGTTGCTCTCGTTCCTTTCAGGGTTCATCAAAAAACTCAGAGAGGGGAGGACGGTCATAAAGACCAGAAGAGCGTACAAAGTCCAAAGGCAAACAGCACGCTCAAGACTATACTGCCAAAAAAGAAGAAAAGCCAAAATCAAAACATTTTAGAAGAAGAAAGTTGCAGGCCTGAAGATCAGACATGCCAAGAATTCTGAGGACGCAACTTCTGAACGGGGAATGGGCTCAGACGATGCTAGACAGTGCGCAGAAGTAACAATAGCTCGCAGAACCTGATGGAATTTCTGGTGACAGCGGACTTGAATGATTACATCACAGTGGAAACACCAGACACGAGGGTGAGCTTCCCACATAAGTTATATGAAATAACACTCCTCCAAATGGAGGGGGACAAGCCCAGTAAAGTTAAAGGTCTCTTTTGGGAGATTTTGTCATCTGGTTATGACATTCTAATAGCTGAACAAGATTGTCCGGCAGCATTCGTTATGTGTGCCCTAGGGGAGAAACAGTCATTTTTCCAGCCTTCTCCGACCTCGTTCCCATTCATCTTAAACACACATATGCATGGGAGTGGGCAATTGTGCTAGCTCCAGCATTGTAGAAAAATCATGCCGGATGGGATGAAAATTCTACCCACCACGTGATCCCGTTAAAAAGTTTCACCAATTTCAGACAATATCCAATAAAGGAAGAAGCTAAAAAACAGGTCAGGGAGATCTTAGATCAACTTGAATATCAAGTGGTCGTTGAAATCTGCACCTCACCAATGAACAATCCTCTGTTTCCTGTCATTAAACCGGACAACTCATATCGTCTAGTTTTAGATTACAGAAATTTAAACACATGCACTAAGACATTCGCTGTCCAAAATGCACACGGTGCCGGATTAATGAATAACACTGTGCAGAAAAAATACAAAACTACACTTGATATCTCAAATGGATTTTTCTGCCAAAATATAGCACCTGAATGCAGGTATTTGACTGCATTCTCAGCATTGGGGTCTCAGTGAATGTTGTCGTCTCCCCCAAGGGTATAAGAACAGCCCGGGGCTATATTCAGCAAGAGTAACCAAATTACTCCAATATTTTGATGAGGAAACATTGTCCTATGTGGATGATATTTATCTGACAGACGATGACTTAAAAAGGCACTTGACTAGGGTGAGCACCATAATTATGGGATTTGCCGCTGAGGGCTACAAATTTAATTCAAAAAAATCCAAAATCGCCCACCTCAATGTCCTGTTTTTAGGATATGAGCTTTCAAGTGAAGGGAAAAGTCTGGCAGCTAACTTTTTAGAAAAGTGTGCGCTGCTCCAACCTCCAAAATCACTAAAAAATGTACAAGCAACACTGAAATTCCTAAATTTTGGCAGAACATACATTTTGGATTACGCGGAAAGAGTAAAACCTTTCTATGACTTAATAAAACCTGACTTTTCAGTTAGACAATGGACACAGGAACACACAAACATCCTACGTTCAATACAAGACGACATGATAGCTTCAAAACATTTACTGACGCGGGTAAACGTACACAACTTAGAGATCCGTGTAATAGCTGGTCAATGCGGGTACACTTACTTCAATGAAGGCGAAACTGTACCAATCGCTTACAAATCACACCTGTACACAAACGCAGAAATGCATTTCACTTCAACAGAACAAATCCTGACAGCAGTTCAGACCGCTGTAGCAAGAGAAAGAGCACTGGCTCAGGGAAAACGCATAACTGTCGTAACACCGTTACCAGCTTTAGAAGCTGTTACAAAGGCTAGCATTCCAAATGCAAAGGCCTTACATTTGAGATGGATACAATGGGCTAATTCTCTTACTGCAACGGATGTTGAATACAGATTTGATCCAAGTCTAAAAACAAGCATTTCTGCCAAACGAACAAGAATACCCTCTACCAAATGAAATCTTGCCTCTAGATCAGTATGAATATATAATTTACACTGACGGACCTGCTCAACCAGCCATAGGGAGTAAGCAACAATACAGCGCAGCATGTGCTATCGTTAAAGGTCGCATGCGGGATGGAAAGTTCCATCCAAGTTTCACCAAAACGCAATCTCAAGGAGACTGCATGGCACAGTTGGCAGAGTTAAAAGCATCAATCCTGGCACTGGTAAACACGGGTTGCGAATTCCCCACACTGATAGTGTGTGATTCTTTTTACTGTGTGCATTCATACAATGAATATTTATACCATTGGGAACAAAACGGGTTCAAATACGCAAAAGGTGGCACAATTAGGCACACAATGTTATGGGAGCAGGTAGTTGAATAACGAAATGAACTACCACGGGCTCACGTGATTCCTACACTGAGTCATCAACGTGATGGCATTCACGTTGAAGAGAATTAATTGGCTGATGAAGCCGCAAAGGGGGCTGTACGCACAGCTTCCGTAGCTGCAATCACTTGTTCAAAAACAAAGATAGACGGTGAGATAATGGTTGCTGTCATTGCTTCGCGCAAAGGCAGCTCCACAGTACCAAAGAAAGATCCACTCTAGTACTCCTACAAGTTAAATGCAAACAACATTGCATACGCTCAGATTCCTAGAATGGGGGATTGAGTAATACCAAATATGGATCGTAGGCAAGGTTTGATCATTGCAGCACACGAGGGTTTGGGCTCTGCACATACAGGCATTACTGCGACTATTTCGTTGTTGAAACAGCTCTATTGGTGGCCAAGACTAACAAAGCAAATTAAAGACTATGTATTGAAATGTGACATCTGCCAGTAGATGAAAGGCTCCACCAAAACACGCCCAGCACAGAAACCATTATTAAATTCAGACACACCTCTCGCTTGTGTATATCTGGACCACTGCGGCCCCTTACAATCAAATGGGGCCTACAAGTATATCATGGTTGCAGTGGATTCATGCTCAAGATTTCTATGGGTTTGGCCTCGAACTGTTATCTAAGATTTGCGAATCTTTATAGGGACATATGCAGTTGGCACGTTACACTCTGACCGTGGCGCGGCGTTTAGTTCTTTGCCTTACAAAGAGGCCATGGAAAGTATAGGCACAGCATTGCGGTACTCCTCTCCGTACCATCCTGAGGGAAATTCGGTTGTGGAAAGGAAAAACCGGGACCTAAAGCAATCTTTAACAGCTAGGGTATCAGGCAAGGGCGGTAGCTGGGTCAATCATATATATGGGGTACAACAAGCTCTCAACAACCATCCAAGAAGTTCTCTAGGGAGTGTCACTCCATATGAGGTCCTATTTGGGACAAGAATGTGGGTACCTGATCTTGATTGTGAAGGCACAGTGGCAGTTGAGAAACCATTTGAGAACCATGATCGTTTGGCTATTTTACAGGATCTAAATGAATCCAGGACACAACAAAGTAGCGACCAACTGAAACAGACCGCCACTGGGGGCGTCAAGGCAGTCACGGCAAGACCTGTCGGGATCACAAAGAATCATCATACAGAAAGCCTGTACCTGTCCTAGCAATTTAAGGAACTGTACTTCTACCGCCCCTTGCTGGGAAAAAGGAGAAACGATTTGTCTCAATCAACTTAATCAAACCAAACTATGTGGCCGATACTGAACAGTAGGCCTCGTGGACACCACTGTAGCAGACGCCCTCCTCTCGCTACAATTCAAGAGGTTCAAAGCGAAAGAAGGACTATGCAACAACGCTATGGAACTCGTTCATCTTGAACCCGAAGTTCAACTTCAAAATCAAACTCAAAATAACACACGCGTTGCAATAAGACCAAATATTGATGTTTATATCAACATGCCTCGACAAGAGCAAACTACGATTTCAACGAATCCCGATGCAATTCCTACAATTGATCGAACTGCTTCTGGCTACTTCATGAAGTTTGATATGTTTTCCTTGGATCCAAGTGAACCAGAAATGACGACAGCCCAACACACACGCAAGCAGCAGATTACGGACTTTCTGAACTTTCTCAAAAAGACTTACCTGGTATCGCCTTGGGTAGAACTCTGGGTAATTACTGGGATACTGTTCTTTCTTTTCTGGCTAGGCTTAGTTATAACTTTTAGCATGCTTATTAATGGATGATACCTTCGACAAAGACCAGCAGCCGAAAAAGTACATTTTATTCTGAAGCCACATCACTCTTCTCATCGTGAACAAAGAGACTTGTCATCAGTGAACCTCACTGCAGTTCCTATACCGGACAGTATCATTTGGGACAAGGTTGATTCGATATATTCGGTCCAAATGAACTTTTAAAAATTTCTCATGTATTTATAATTTCATTGAGTGATATCATTACCTCCAATACATTTTCTGATGATTGGGACTCTGAAACTGTTAATAACATGTTGTCTGATTTAGAGAAAACTGCCGCATTTCCAAACACTGAAATGCTAGAAAGTACTTCAGACTATGACACTTTGTACTGTTACAAACATTATGGTCATCAATTCTTGCACAAATCTATAACACCTAGAAATATTTTTGAGTACCACCAGTGGGAACATTTTCCTACACCACCAAAAAGTAGTTCGCAAACATTTGCACAGAATTTTTCATATTTTTCAGGGTTTAACACTTCTGACCCGGCGTCATTTTATTATAAAGTCACATCCACATCGCCACTGAAAATTATGTTGATGAACACCAACGCGATTTACTCTGCTTCCTCTATCGCCCAATTGTGTGAACAGAGTTTTGACCTATGGAAGGACACAATAGACTTAAAATCAGTCTGGGGTTCTAGAGACTGGCAAATCCAGGGAACAGAAGTGCTATTTAGAGCATGCCTCATTCCACAGCAATTGATATTTCTAAATGACACTATGCAACAGACATCCTGTCTTGGACTAGCCAAGAACGAGGACCTGAACACACCTTGGTTTCTGACACCATCACAGATGGACAGGTGGCAAAATTCAATTTCACAAGAAGGGGTAGAAGTAGATGACATTTTTCATTACAATAGATCAGATCCTAATTGGAAAGGATGGTTGGTTCGGCCCATAGACACGAACAGATGTCAGCAAAGATTTTGGGGTACCACCTAAGGGTTCAGTATCCATAGGCCAGACCCACACAATGTACAAAGTGAGCAAGACCACTGACTCATTGTCAGTGAAATTGCTCTCAATAAATCAATCAATCAGGCGTTTGTTAAGCGCGAGTAACCACCTGTAAGGGTCTCAAGGCCCTGGCGGTAGGGGGGTGCAGGTTCCAGTCCATCAAGGAGGGGGTCTGTCGAAGAGCCAGGTTTTGAGGTTTCTTGCGAAGATGGTGCGCGATGGTGTCTGTCAGAGGTGGAGCGGAAGGGCGTTCCAGGCTCTGGCCGCGAGGAAGGTGAAGGAGCAGCCTCCCGATCTGGTCTTTCTGGTGCGGGGGACCATGACGTAGGAGAGCTAGGCTGATCGTAGGGTCCTTTGGGGTGCGTGGAAATTGAGTTGGCTGTCAGGTATGCTGGTTCGGTGTCATGGAGGGCCTTGTGTGCGTGGGTGAGCATCTTTAAGGTGACTCTGGCCTCGATGGGGAGCCAGTAGAGTGTGCGCAGGGGCTGGGAGATGTGGTAGTGTCTTGGCAGGTTGAGGACCAGTCTTGCGGTGGCGTTCTGGAAGTTCTGTAGTTTGCGGGTGATGTTTTTGTTTATTCCGGCGTAGAGTTCGTTGCCGTAGTCTGCTGGTGACCAGGGCATGAGTGACGGTCTTTCTGTGTTCGAGGGGGATCCATTTGAAGGTCTTACATAGGAGGCAGAGGGTGTGGAAGCAGGAGGATGAGACGGAGTTGATCTGACGGTCCATTTTGTGCTCGGAGTCCAGGATGAATACCAGGTTACGTGTGTGGTCCGTGGTGGTGGGCGGGTTTCTGAGGGCGGGGGGCCACCAGGTTTCATTGCAGGCGTTGGGGTTTGGGCCCATGCTGAGTACTTCTGTCTTGTTGGTGTTTAGTTTAGGCAGCTGTTTTTCATCCGTTTGGCGACAGCTTCCATGCCTTCTTGAAAGTTGTGTCTGGCGGTGTTAGGTTTGTTGGATAGGGAGAGGATGAGTTGGGTGTTGTCTGCATATGACACAATGTTGAGTCCGTAGGTTCTGACGATGGGGGCGAGTGGAGCCATGTAGACGTTGTAGAGCGTAGGACTGAGAGAGGACCCCTGAGGGACTCCGCAGGTGGTTGGTGTAGGGTCTGAGAGGAAAGGGGGAGTCTGAACTGCTGCGTTCTGCCAGAGTGGAAGGAGCGGATCCATTTGAGGGCTTTGTCCTGGATCCCTGCGTCAAGGAGTCTGCGTTTTAGGGTGCGGTGAGAGACTGTGTCGAAAGCAGCTGAGAGGTCGAGGAGGATGAGGGCTACTGTTTCTCCTTTGTCCAGTAGGGTGCGGATGTCGTCTGTTGCGGCGAGGAGGGTGGTTTCCATACTGTGGTTTTTTCTGAAGCCGGATTGGGAGGAGTTGAGGATGTTTTGCTCTTCGATGAATGTGGTAAGTGGACTGTTGATGGCTTTCTCGATGACTTTCGCTATGAACGGGAGCAGGGAGATGGGTCTGTAGTTTTTGAGGTCAGTGGGGTCCGCCATGGGTTTCTTCAGGAGGAGGTTGCCCTCGGCGTGTTTCCAGTTGTTGGGGAACAAGGGGGTCGCCAGAGAGCTGTTGATGGTGTGGCGGAGTATGGGTGCGATGGTGTCAGCGGCTCTGTTGAATATGTGGTGGGGGCAGGGTCTGTGGGGGCCCCGGAGTGGATTGACTTCATTGTCTTCAGTGGTGAGGGCTGTCCAGTTGTCAATCGCTGGCTTCAGGGTGTCGGGGGTGGTTGGTGGGGGTTCAGTGTGTTGGTTGTCTTTGTCAAAATTGTCGTAGATGCTCTTGATTTTGTGGTGAAAGAAGGTGCTGAGTTTGTTGCAGAGGTCTTGTGAGGGAGGAATGTCAGTCAATTCGCTGGTGGGTTGGGCGAACTCCTTGATGATGTTGAAGAGTTCTTTGCTGTTGTGTGCGTGTGTGGAGATTCTGGGCCCGATTCACAGAACTAACTTAAGACAAAATCCTAAACTTACTACCATTTTGGTATTCACAGAAGGCACTTACTCATTTTGGTATTCACAGAAGGCGCTTACTCATTTCGGTATTCACAGAAGTTAGGAGTCCTAACTTTAGGACTCCTAAATGCCTTCTGTGAATACCGAAAGTCTTAAAGTTAGGATTTTTCTCAGTTTAGGAGTCCTAAAGTTAGGAGTCCTAACTTTACTACTACTAAACTGGGAAAAATCCTAACTTTAAGGCTTTCGGTATTCACAGCATTTAGAGGTCCTAAAGTTAGGAGTCCTAACTTCTGTGAATACCGAAATGAGTAAGTGCCTTCTGTGAATACCAAAATGGTAGTTAGTTTAGGATTTTGTCTTAAGTTAGTTCTGTGAATCGGGCCCTCTGTCTTCAATCGCTATTTTTCTTGTTTTTCTGATGAGTTGGAGGTGGGTGTTTGTAGAGGCTCTGAGGTTGTTGTGTGCTTCTGTGGATTTGCTGTTCCTCCAGTCCCCCTCCCGGCTCCTGCCTCCCAGCTGTCCAGTCCTCCCCGACCCCTACTTAATGGGGGCCGCAGCGGGGACAGGCGAGCAAGAACATTAACTCATCGTCAGTGAAATTGCTCTCCCACCCTCACAACTCAACCATTAAGTGAGGCCTCCCCTGAGCCCCTGCACTCTCGAGTGTTGGTGTTAGAGGCCCTCCTCCATCCGCAGGTTATACCCGCGCCTCATCCCTGGTGGTCCAGTGGACCTCTGTCTCCTTTCTCCCGCTCCGTTTCACTCGTTTTTATCCTCATTTTAATCTACCCCTTTCACGCTCCTTCTATCTCTTTCCTCCACTTTTCTGCCTTATTCCACTTTTACTCCTCTCTTTTCCCGCCCGTTTTCCCGGCTGCTGCTGCCCCCGCGGCCCCTTCCCCCCCAGCACAACCAGCGCGACCGGCCCAATCCAGTTCCGCTCCCACCTCCCTGCTGTCTGTCCCTCCCCGACCTCTACTTAAAAACGGCCGCGCGCAGCGGGTGCACCGCTGGCGCGCGCCAAAGACACACTGAAAACGAGTAAACCCACTCCAGGTCCCCCACGGACCCCTGCACCCGCCACATCTTCAACAGAGCCGCCGACACCATTGCACCCATGCTTCGCCATAGCATCAACCGCTCCCTGGCGAATGCCTCCTTCCCTGACTGGAAACATGCTGTGATCAACCCCCTCCTGAAGAAGCCCTCGGCGGACCCCACCAACCTCAAAAACTACAGACCCATCTCCCTGCTCCTGTTCTTCATGAAAGTCATTGAGAAAGCCATCAATAGCCAACTCGCCACCTTCATCGAAGACCACAACATCCTCGACCCGTCACAATCCGGCTTCAGAAAAAAACACAGCACAGAAACCGCCCTCCTCGCCGCAACAGACGACATCCGCTCCCTACTGGCCAAAGAAGAAACAGTAGCCCTCATCCTCCTAGACCTCTCAGCGGCCTTCAACACGGTATTCCACCGCACCCTAATATGCAGACTACACAACGCATCTATCCGGGACAAGGCCCTCGACTGGATCTACTCTTTCCTCTATGGCAGAACGCAGCAGGTCAGACTCACCCCTTTCCTCTCGGACCCTACACCAACCACCTGCGGAGTCCCCCAGGGGTCCTTCCTCAGCCCAACGCTCTACAACGTCTACATGGCTCCACTCGCCCCCATCGTCTGAACCTACGGACTCAACATTGTTTCATACGCAGACGACACCCAAATCATCCTCTCCCTATCCAACGAAGCCAAACACAACTTCCAAGTCGACATGGAAGCTGTTGCCAAATGGATGAAAAGCAGCTGCCTACAACTCAACACCGGCAAAACAGAAGTACTCATCATGGGCCCACACCCCAATGCCTGGAACGACACCTGGTGGCCCCCTGCCATCGGTAGCCCACTCACCCCCACGGAGCACGCACGCAACTTTGGAATCATCTTAGACTCCAAGCTCAAAATGGACCGCCAGATCAACTCCGTCACATCCTCATGCTTCCACATCCTCCGCCTCCTAAGTAATACTTTCAAATTGATCCCCCTCGAGCACATAAAAACTGTCATCCACGCCCTCGTCACCAGCAGACTCGGCAACGCACTCTATGCCGGAATAAACAAAAACCTCACCGCAAGCTACAAAACATCCAGAACGCCGCTGCAAGACTGGTCCTCAACCTACCACGACACTGCCACATCTCCCAAAACCTGCGCACACTCCACTGGCTCCCCATTGAGGCTAGAATCACCTTCAAGATCCTCACCCACGCACACAAAGCCCTCCACAATACCGGACCAGCATACCTCAACAGCCAAATCAACTTCCACGCACCCCAAAGAACCCTACGATCAGCCCAGCTCTCCTATGCCGTGGTTCCCCGTGCCAAAAAGACCAAATCAGGAGGCCGCTCCTTCTCCTTCCTCGTGGCCAGAGCATGGAACACCCTTCTGCTCCACCTCAGGCAGACAACATCACTCCCCATCTTCACAAGAAACCTCAAAACCTGGCTCTTCGACAGACCCCCTCCTTGATGGACTGGAACCTGCACCTCCCCTCCTCCCCAGCGCCTTGAGACCCTTACGGGTGAGTAGTCGCGCTTAGCAAACCTGTGATTGATTGAACATTCAGGGGTAGTGACATCCTACAGTGTTGGGAAGTTGATTGGCTAGAAACCTCAACACTCATAGAAGTAAAACAGTACTTATTCCTACTCACACATAACATGGATCTTAGGGATTTTTTACTAGGTCCCAGGAAACCACATCCAAAACGTTTCATATTTGCTGGCATTTATGCTGCCTACAATGAAATTTTGAAAATATCCCAACAAGAGGCCGCAGCGAGAATACGGGAAATAGACTGTATTAACTTAGAGAAGGCAATAGCGGGTGTGGATAATGGGTTAACAACTTTAACCTCCAGGATATATTCCTTAGGCAACGTGGTATCTTCTGCTATAGACATACTGGAACAAGATTTGTCCATATTACAACACGGGCAATCTCAGTTTGGGTCTATTATGTTGTTATGCTGGACGCTACGCTGCAATCTGTGCGTGCAGGTTATGTGCCATGGCGTTTTATCAACAGTACTTTCTGTTTTCCGAATACAATCTAACAGATAAACAGGTAGAAATGACACAGAGGGGAGCAAAATATACAATGCTGCGAATTGAAAAACTGGATAGATTACCATTTACGGTAGCGGAATCACCATCCACAGAATGGCTAATCCATAGCCACATAACTCTACCGGTCACTACTTCAGTTTCAATATTGCCTTGAGCAAAAGCAGGCAGGCAAATATGAAAAAATGGTTAAGGAATACATTAAGGAATCTTGGGAATTACCGTACAGATTTCATGCCGGAGTGGGGATTGAGAAGTGTTTCTAAGCTGTACAAACTGCAAGAACGCTTTGAGTGGTTCTCTCATGTGCCAAGAAATTGTACTACACGGAGCTTCTAATGGTTCAGTAGTGAACGTACCCTGCCCCCTGAAAGGGACTCCAGCAGCTGTTATTACACCGGTATTCAAGCTGCTCTCAAATGGGAGTTGCTTGATGCTGAGTGATCAAGGTTGTTGTGGGATGCTTCCAGGGATTGCCTATCTGGCCACGGTGAACTCCAGGGTTACTTGCTGTATGCAAGTATTGTTTCCTCCAACAAATACAGTCAGGGAGGCGCCGCTATGGCCTTCGCTAAATGTTTCCTTTATACAATTCGATGCTTTGAGCAGAATGAAAGCCATGCTTTTTCAGCAAACTGTGCCCTTAACCTCTGCCTGGGTGACCCTTGATCTTCAAATCACAAGGACCTCGGCTGAGAAACAGGCACTCATACGTACAACCTGCTCCTCTCATTTCACAGAAATGGTGGGATGTATCTTTAATATGTCTGATACGAGTGGTTTTGTACACCTATTTAAGACCATAGGGTCAGGATTTCTAAGCACCTTTCAGACAGTCCTCGGAGTTATTCCAAACTTTATACACTTCGTATTGGGAAGTATTTTTGGAGGTCTTCCACTGATCCTGCTCTCAATAGCAGGTATCCTGATTGTTATTTTTCTGCTACGCAATGGACGGCCCACTCACTCCTGGAGCGTAAATACCGTGAACGCATGGCACAACATCTGGGCACACCTCGCCTGCAGGAACTGAGCGCCTCTTGGTTCCTATCGTTTAGACCAGTCTGGATGGACTGCATCTTACCTGTTCTTCGATGCCTGTTTTGCGAAGAAGAATGCATGTTAGATCTCTCTCTGACACTTCCAAAGGCAACGCCACCGGATATGAATACCATGCTGGAACTGGTGAGGGCCATACTCAGCAATGTCCCCAGCGTATTCCTATCTTGATGGCTGCATTCCTCGAGAACCCGCAGGTGCCTTTTGCTACAACTGGGTTGAGCATCAGCTCTTTCACTAATACTCAGGTATCGACTACAGCACCAGCTACCTCTGCACAAGCTAGTGGCAGTTCTGAGTATCATCTGTGCTCAATTGACGTGCTCTGCGAGGTATTACAGGGCTCGTCCTCTGCAACAGCGAACAACGGCAATGTTACGTCTCCCAGCCAGGACACTTAATCTATAACTGGCTAATTGTTTGCTGAGAAAGAATTCGTTTTTTTCTTTTTGTTTGAAAACTCAACTAAATTTAGAACATTTCCTTTAACTGAAACTTTCGCTGGGAAAGCATGGCCTTCTGACACTTGTAGTGGTTAGACTTATATAAACGAACCCAACTTTTGACATTGGCTTAGCGTGACATTTTCAATACTAACTTTCAAAAATAATTTTTGTCTCCCCCCCATTAGACTATTTTTTAAATGGTTTTAAAGACAATATTTTATCAAGCTCACTGATAGTTTTATGCTCTGCTACCTAGTAAAAAGAGTAGTTCACTAGCAATTTTTATTATTGTTGACTGTTCGGAAGAGGGGTGGTTGTTATGTTTCATATAGGTACCCATATATAGGCCCGAGTAATATCATACACCTTCACCTACATTATCTCCCTTACACTACACAGTAACAAGCGTTTAGGATTGAACCTTTACCTAGTTCTAGTCCTGGGCGCAGAAGGAGGGTTTTTTCCCTGAACAATAGCGTCCTATAACTTCATCAATAGACTCATACAGTATGAATGAATATTCATAAGGGTCCTTGGAAACCAGGCAGAGGCTACACCATCTGTCTAATATCTACGTACAAGGTTCATCCCATACGTCATCCTCAAATCTAACAATGGCTAATACGAGAAACAAGGGACAAAGAAACCCTAGATACTTTCTGTATCAATACCGCTCATCTTGCTAGGGTTAGGGGTGGAGACCCGAGACTTCCAGGCCGGCACACTGACCAGAGACGCAGACGCTCCTGCATGCAGATGCTCCAGCTGACAGTGGTCTAACATATCCCTCACAGGGTGTCCAACTCGAGACCAGGACGGGGTCCCACACTCTCTCACTTCAGGTAATGGGGTTAGACTAAATCCCAGAGGGATTCTTGGCTACACACCTACTCACATGCTGGGTACACTTAGGTACATCTAGACAGGCATTGTAGGAGTACGCGCACTTTTATCACACATTCTATATTCATGTATCTTTCGATGATTATTGCAAGATGGTAGAACTGTACTATCCTTTTATTTTCACTGTACTGCTAATCATATATATCTGCTACTGTCTAACGGTTGTTGCAGCACATCTGTTATACACTAGAAGAACAACTGTGCAATAAATTTTTATCGTAACACGTTTCTTCTGTGTAACTTTCTGAGACCGAATAAGTGAGCACGAGTGACTGAGCGAAAAGTAGTATATTGTTTCCACGATCCTGGTGAGTCAGGGATGTCATGTTATGAGGTTGCCAGAAACTATTCTCTCCCTGATAAGAGGAAATTCTAGTGGCACTGTGAGCTAGCTAAAACAGAAAGGCTAACATTCTCGGTGGGGATGCTCAGAGTCAGTCTGCCACCAATCCTACAGTTTATGTTATCCAAAAGTGCAGCTCCTGTATGGGTAATATAGGAACTACACGGTGGCTCCTGAGATCCCCTGCGGCCCGCCCCCTCCAGTGTCCCTTCCCACCCCTGCGTTATCTCGCCTCTGAGCTGTCCAGACCCCGCAGAACTACTTAATGGCGGCTGCACCAAAGGAAACCCACCTGTGCACGTCTGTGCCTGCACAACGCCAGCCGCCAGAGATGCTGGTTCTCGGACTACCACCGTTACGAGGCTATCACCCTCCTCGACCTCAACCCTGGATGCCAACTGCCACCTAGCATCACCAAAGTAGACCCATGGACCTTTCGCCTGCCAGAACTGCAACTACGTTTTCACCCACACCAACACGCCAGCTCTTCTCATCGTCCAGTCGACCAACAACGCACCCGATTGGCTCAACTGCATCCTCCTCAATGTGAAATCCCTCCACAAACACACTGCAGAAATCTCTGCGACGCCACCTCTCCAGACATCGCCTTCCTCACAAAAACCTGGACCAACCCTAGTTCTAAACCGGACATCGCAATTGCCATCCCAGACGGCTGCACAATCACCCGCAAGGACCGCACCGACTGTCCAGGAGGAGGCATCACCACTGGCCACAAGAAAATCCTCCGACTGACCACGCACTAAAATGACCCAACGATAACCATGGAACATCTCCACTTCCACTTCCAGATACAGACCAACCCCAAGACCTCCCTTTATGGCACACTCGTCTACAGGCCCTCCCATCCCCTACCTGCCGTTCACCAATACCATTGTAGACCTCATAGCACCCCAGGCTCTCACATCTACTGGGTACATCCAACTCCAGGATCTCAACTTCCACCTAGACAACCCCAGTGACCAGAACATCACTTCCCTATTGGAGAACCTCACCAACATCGGACTTGAGCCACACAGCCAGCCACCCTCTCGACCCCGTTTTCTCTGCCAGCAGGAACATCACCTACAGCCACACCTCTGAGCTCCACTGGACCGAATACCACTGCGCACATTTCGCCTTCACCAAACCCAATATACACCACCGCTCTTCATTGCAACCCCTCGCTGCAGCTGGAACAAGGCCACCGAAGAACACCTCGTTGACCTCCTCTGCACAACCACCCCGCCAACACCGGCAGGCACCAACATTGCAGCACGCAACTTCCACGGATGGGTCTCCAAGAAGACACCACACAAGCAACATTCCAGGAAAGCCAGCTGGTTCACCCCCGCCCTCCATGAGTCCAGACGCACCTGCCGACAACTCGAGAAGAAATTGAGGACCAACAAAACCCCAGACACCCACGTAACCTTCAAAACCGCCGTCAACGCACACCAACTTCTCCTCAAACCCACAAAGAAAACAGACTTCCAAGACAGAATAAATGCCAATGCACACAACAGCAAAGAACCCTTTGCCATTGTCAAGGAGTTTGCCAGGCCCACCAGTGAGACCACAGACGTCCCACCCACCGAAGAACTCGGCAACAAACTCGGCACCTTCTTCCACCAGAAGATCAGGCAAATCTACGACACCTTCAACACCCAAGACCCCGCTACTACGCCCAACATCACCGCACGCAACCACGCTGCACCCCAACATATCGTGCTCAACTGGACTACGCTCACCACAGATGACACACTCAAAACCATGAAAAGCATCCATTCAGGAGCCCCATTGGATTCTTGCCCACACCACATATTCTGCAGAGCAGCTACCTCAATCGTCTGTCAGCTTCCCCGCACCATCAACTGATCCATTGAAACCACCACCTAGAAAGATGACTGGAAACACGTGAGATCAACCCCCTGCTGAAGAAACACAACTAACCTCAAGAACTTCAGACCCATCTCCCTCCTACCCTTCCCAGCCAAGGTCATCGAAAAGGCCATCAGTGCCCAACTCGCCGAGTTCATTGATGAGAACCACATTCCGGGCACCTCCCAATCGTCCTTCTGAACCAACCACTGCACAGAGACTGCACTCCTCACCATCACAGACAACATCCAGTCCCTCGTCGACTGGAGAGAAACCACAGCCCTTATCCTACTGGACCTCTCGGCTGCCTTCAACACTGTCTCCTACCACACCCTAATCACGAGATTTCACAACGCCGGCATTGGCGACAAGGTGACAAGGCACTGGACTGGATCCACTCCTTCCTGACCGGCCAAACACAGCGATTCAGACTACCCCCCTTCCTCTCAGAACCTGTAGAGATCAGCTGCGGAGTGCCCCAGGGCTCCTCCCTGAGCCTCACCCTCTTCAACATCTACATGGCCCACCTCATAGCCATCGTCAGAAGCCACGGCCTCAACATTGTCTCATACGCCGACACCCAGCTGATCATCTCCCTCAACAATGAACTCACACCTGCTAGAAGCAACTTTCACAACGGAATGAAGGCAGTCGCTACCTGGATGCAAGACAGCTGCCTCAAGCTCAACTTGAACAAAACCGAAGCAGTCATCCTAGGACCCACCCCCTCAGCCAAGGATGACTCCTGGTGGCCTACCACGCTAGGAACCCCTCCAAACATCACAGAGCACGCATGCAACTTGGTATCATACTGAACTCTTCGCTCTCAATGAACCGCCAAATGAACGCAGTATCCTCATCCTGTTTCCACATGCTCCACCTGCTGCGAAAAGACTTTCAGATGGCTCCCCACAGAATCCAGAAAGACGTTCATCCATGCACTCATCAGTAGACTGGACGACGGCAACACACTCTACAACGACATCACCCAGAAGCAGCTTTGGAAACTACAGAATGGCCAAAACGCCGCTGCCAGACTAGTCTTCAATATTCCCAGCGGTGGCCACATGACACAACACCTCGAACAAATCCACAGGCTCCCAGTCAACAAGAGAATCACCTTAAAGCTCCTCACACATGCCTAAAAAGCTCTCCATGATGGAGGACCAGCATATCTCAACCACCGCCTCAACTTCCACACACCCGCCAGACAACTCCACTCTACCCAATTTTCTCTGGCCTCCTTTCCATGGATGCACAAGACCAGAACAGGAGGAAGATCCTTCTCCTACATCACCGCCAAGACCTGGAACACACTGCCCCTCCACCACAGGCAAGCCATGTTGTTGAACGTTCAGAAAAGACCTCAAGACATGGCTCTTCAACTGAACCTCCACACCCAGATGGACCAGCAGCCCCCCAAAACCTTCAGCACCTGACACCCTCACAGGTGAATAGCTGTGCTATACAAACATCGGAATGATTGATGGATTGAGCTCTTCCCTGTGCCAGGAGCACTGCCAGCCCTCAATTCAGCTGCCTGATCTCTGCTTCTGGCCTCACCGTCTTAGACTTCTGTGCAGCGCGCTGTCTGCTTCTTTCCTTACTTGATATCTGACTTTGCTCGCTTTCTCCCTGTTCTACTCATTTTACTGTTCATTACCTGCTCTGTTCTTTTTCTGAAAATTTTCCTGCACATTTCTTGCTTTTTTCTGCTCATTCCTTGGTCTCACTCGCTCTTTTCTCACCTGTTTTCCTGCCTGACTTCTGTTCGCTCTCTCTCTGTTCTGCCCTTTCTTTCAATCTCAATCTCTGACTTTTGCTCACTTTCTCTCTGTTCTGTTCTTTTTCTACCCATTTTTCTGCTCACTCACTATTCTCCCACCTGTTTTCCTGCCCTCCACCAAATTCCTCTCCTGCTCGCAGTGTCCTGCCTCCCGCCTAGCCTAGCTCACAGCCTCCCAGCACCCCCCGAGAATCTATTTAATGGAGGCCACATAGGGCAGTGTGCGAGCCAAAAGCAGGCCTATCTGGACCAGTCTATGCCTGGCCTGCACCCAGCACCGGGACTCCTGGTCCCCGGCCCACCTGCAGATACGACGATGACGCCCTCCATGCCTTGAACAAGGACGACTCAGCGAACGCTGCTGCCACACAGCACTCTATGGAAGGACCATTCTCCTGTGCCAGCTGCACAAGCATGACCAGCGCCACATCACAAAACACCACCCAACCTCTCGTCACACAAGAAACGACACACCAACTCAACTGTCTACTCTTCAACACACGCTCCATGCAAAAGCACTCCACCAAATGAGTGGATCTCATCACAATCCTCGCCCGATATCCTATTTCTCACCGACATCTGGCTCAACCCCACACCCACCTCAGACATTGCCGAGCGATCCCCAATGGATATAAAATCACTCACCAGCACCGCACCAACAAGCCGGGAGGAGGAACTGCCATTATCCACAGAGAGACCATACAGTGCACTACCACCACCGACAACACCACCACTTCCATGTAACACCTCAACTTCAAGCTCCACACTGACAGCAAGACAACCACCAGAGTCAACCTTGCATACCGACCTCCAAGCCCACGCTCCAGCTTCTGCAAGAACATTGCAGTCTTCATTGCACCCCTAGTCTTAGACTCATCTTCCTCGGCGACTTAAATTTTCACACCGACCTCCCCAATGACATCAACACAACACAACTACTCAACAATATGAGCAGCCTCGGACTGGCCCAGATCATCCACGACCTTACGCACAGCCCAACTCCACCTTCAGCAACCTCGTCAAATACAGCCACGTCACAGAACTCACATGGAACAATCACTCCATCGTTCATTTCAGCATATCCAGTCACTGCAACCCCATCCCCAAGATGACCGGCGCCCCCCACCACAGGTGTACCAAAATATCAAAGACCAGCTAGACAGACGCCTTCAACACCTCTAACCACACTACCACCACCAATCTTGAACAAGGAATTAAGAACTTCAGTATCTGGATCATCAATTGCGCTGACATCATCGTCCGTACCAAGAGAAACAACCAGAGGAAACCCCCCAAAAAGGTCAGCTGGTGCACCCAACAACTCAGAACAGTGAAACAGGAAAACAAGCAGCTAGAAAGGAGCTAGCATGCCAGCAAGGACACCGCCGACAGGTCAGTCTTCAAGACCTTACTCAACAGCTACCACCGCCTGCTGAGGGCAACAAAGAAGAAACCATTGGCAGCACACATCAAAACCAGCATCAAGAAACTTTTCAACATCGCTAAGGAATTCTCCAACCTGACTGCCAGTGAAAACAACATCACACCCTCACAGGAGCTGTTTGACAACCTTGCCGAATACTTCCATGACAAGATCATAAACATACAGAAACTTTGAACCCCAACCCACACCTACGGATTTCCTTGACATGCAAGCCACCACCACAGCTGACATAATCCACACACTGACCACCTGGAACCTCCTCTCCACCCAGGATACCGCTTCCACCATAAAATCCATCCACTCAGGCGCTCCCACAGACCCATGCCCACACCACATCTTCAATCTCGGAAAACAAAAGATCGTCCAGGAGCTCACTCAACACCTTCATCACCACCGCAACATTTTGCTACACCTGGAAACAAGTCGAAGTCAGATCGCTATACAAAAAACCCTCCACCGACCCCAGTGAACTCAAAAACTACCAGCAAAGGTACTAGAAAAGATCATCAACAAGCAACTTATGACACACCTGGAGCTGAACCAACTACTCAATACGTCCCAATACAGCTTCTGCAACAATCACAGCACTGAGACCGCCCCGATCGGAGCTACCAACATCCGTACCCACCTCGACTGAGGAGAAACAGCAGCCCTGTTCATCCACAACCTCTCTGCAGCCTTCAACACCGTATTCCAACACACACTGATCAAATGACTCCACTACATGGGTATCCAAGGGGACGCGCTCAGATGGATCACCTCCTTTGTCACCAGAAGACCCCAGAGGATCTATCTCCTACCTTTTACCTCCAAACCCAAGGACACCACCTGCGGTGTCCCCCAAGCCTCATCCCTCAGCCTCACGCTCTTCAACGCATGTTAGAAATGGAGTTCTCTAGTTGGCAATGGCTTGCAACTTTGTCAAGTAGGGACCCTTCTTCCTAGTCAGGGTAAGGGAGTAACACTCCTAAAATGACCCCTGCTCACCCCTTAGTAGCTTGGCACAAGCAGTCAGGCTTATCTCAGAGGCAGTGTGTAAAGCATTTGCACATAACCAACAGTAATACAGTGAAAACACTACAGGACACCACAGCAGTTTAGAAAAATATCCAATATTTTTATATATCGAAAACAAGACCAAAACAATAAGAGTCCAACATACAGTACTTAAAAATATATCCTCTACAGAAATATCTCAAAAAGTCAGTTCTTCCGAGTAGATAACTCCGTCGGGGGCTACTGCAATACTGAAAACAACAGAATCCAACAGTTCCATCTGACTGCGTCGATCAGAGATGTCGGCAGACTTGTAAACAGTACCTTTTTCGTTGCGGCTGACATGTTTGTGCGAGCCGCTCATGGCAACTGTTGTGGTTGCGATGTGAAGTGAAACGGTGCAGCGTGTGGTGCCCTCAAGGCGCCGTGCAGGCAGCGGCTCGATGACAGTCGTCCAGAGGTGGCTACGATGCGCTGGGAGGTCAGGGTGCAAGTGACAGAGCTGGTTAGCGGGAGCTGGCATCGGCCGGGCCCGACTGCTGTGTGGGACGTGGTGGTGCGTTGTGAAACTTGTGAGCGGTGCCCCCAGCCACGATGCGGTCACGGGTGTCGAAGTCAGCAGGCAGCGATGGCGTTGGTGAGACCATGGCGGTGAAGTGAAGCATGGGGGTGTGGAGTGCGGTGCCCACAAGTCACAGTGCACGCAGCAGCTCGGTGGTGGCAGCATCGGTCATCGTCGGTGAGACCAGGGTTGTGGTGCGAGATGCAGCAGTGCCTTCTGCAGTGCCTTAAAGAAACGGAGCAAGCGAGTCGGTTGCTTTTCCCATCTCAGTGGCAAATGAAACAACGGTTCCAGAAGCGGTACCCAGATATTGGTGAATGCTTTAACAGGAGGCAAGCCCTTGGAGATACTCTGTACAAGTAAAGAAAGTTCAGTCCAGTCCCTTCACTGCCCAAGGCAGAAGCAGCAACTGCAGGCCAACCCAACAAAGCAACAACACAGCAAAGGGGCAGTACTCCTCCTGGCAGCTCTTCTTCTTGGCAGGTTCCTGGATTCCAGTGAGTTCTCTGAAGTCCTTTCTCCCTGAGACTTCCAACAGGAGGCAGGCTCTCTTCAAGCCCTCAGAGAAAACTCTAACAGCATGATGATGAAAGTACAATCCAGTCCTTTCCCTGCCCAAGGCAGAAGCAGCAAGCAGCAGGCCAACACAGCAGAGCACGCAGCAAATTGGCAGTTCCTCCTAACAGTTTTTCCAGCTCTTCTTCCTAGCAGGTTCCTTAGTTCAGCAGTAATCTAAAATACTGGGGTCTGGGCTAAAATATTTATACAGCAAATTCATTTGTTCTCTTGTTGCAGAGAGGCTCTGTGCTCAGCCAAAACCAGTTCTGTCCTCTCTGGTCCAGTTTCCCGGCAGGAGGTGGAGACAGCATTGGCCAAAGCAGACAGGGCCTATTCAGGTGTCAGGAAAATCTCCTGCCACTACTCTAAATGCAGACTATGCCTATTCAGGTGCTAGTGAAAACTCCTCCAACTACTCTGAATGCAGCACATGTCTATTCAGCCCAGCCCATTCAGGAAAGACAGGACACACATCAACCCTCCTCCCCTCCAGAGAATGCACTTTCCCAGACCCAGTCACTCCAAAGCCAGTCAATCCACAAACCAGCAGAGGCACACAGGATGGCCAAGCAAGAAAATACCTACTTTCTAAAAGTGGTATTTTCAAACACAGAACATAAAAATCATCTTTACCCAAAAGATGCATTTTACAGTCTTGGCATACTAAACTCCATTTCTCTATCTTGTCCCAATGGGCAGATATACTTATAAAATATTATAAGTAAACTCCCATTCTATTCTATGGGACACCAGTAAATCAAATATGCCAATCATGGAATCACCAATCCATAAACACAATTTACAGGGAGAGCGTATGAACTTTAGCACTGAATAGCAGTGGTAAAGTGCCCAGAGTCCTAAAACCGACAAAAACAGGTTCAAAAACTGGAGGCCAAAAAGCAAAAGGTCTGGGGGTAAACCCACTGAAAAAGCCAAGTCTAACAACGCCATTGGCCGACATCGTCAGTTTCCACGGCCCTAACATAATTTCCTACGCAGACAACACCCAACTCATCCTCTCACTAACCGACAACACCTACACAAGAACCAACTTCCACAGATGTATGACAAGTGCCGCCGACTGGATGAAGAACAACTGCCTGCAACTAAACACAGACAAGATGCAAGTACTGATTTTCGGCAACAAGAGAAACACATGGAACGACTCTCGGTGGCCATCTGGCATAGGACACGCACCCAATCCCTTCAACCACACCAGATACCTGGGAATCATCATTGACAACAAGCTCACCATGAAATCACAGATCAAAGCCATCTCCTCCACCTGCTTGCTCATACCGTGCAGGCTACATAAGTTCTTCAAGTGGCTACCCCAGAACATGAGACGCACCATGACATAGGTCCTCATCACCAGCCGACTGGACTATGGCAATGCTCACTATGTAGGAATTGTCGCACACCTCCAACAGAGACTTCAGATCATACAGAACGCTGCAACCAGACTTATCCTCAGCCTTCCCCGATGTACCCATATCACACCACAGCTCAGGCAACTTCACTGGCTCCCCATAGAGAAGAGGTGCCAATTCAAGCTGCTGACCCACGCACACGTCTCTACACAACCAAGGACCGACCTACATTAACCACCACCTGAACTTCCATCAGCATTCAAGAAGACTACGCTCCACCTCCCTATCATTTGCATACAGTCCCCTTCTCCCATATCGCAGCAAAGACCTGAAACAGCCTCCCCACGTAACTCCGGACCATCACCGCTCTTCCGGTAATCAGGATGGCCCTCAAGACCTGGCTGTTTGATTGAGCCCTTGATTCGATTTGATTTAAATATTTGTAAAGCACAGCTGTAGCTCTGGAGAGAGCATCCTGGCGCTATGCAGAAGAGGCAAAGGTGAATGAGTCTGTATGAGAAATGATCCTGTTTATACAAATGAGAAACAGAATGCATCTGTGACCCCGAATATCCAGGTTTTCAGTGGGACCTTCTAGTTCCTGGATACCCTATCTAGTGATTAGCCATGCTTTATAAATCCTGATTGATTGATTGGGTGCAAGGCTGGTGGAACAGAAAATCCTGTTCCCAAAGGTGTCCCGCCTCTTGAATTCCCTATCCAGTGGTGTGGTAAGGAACGCGCCACTGTTAACTTTGGGGGTAGAGGCCTGGACCACCAGGCTCTCAGGGGTGGGATCCTGGGTGAGTAAGGCTGGGTCTAGTCGCGGCCGGCATGACTCGTGAGTGGTGGGGGAGGAGGGACGGGTTTAATTAAAAGTTTAAAAAACTTACCTGCCATGGGTCCCGCGTCAACTCAGCTCCTGGCCGGGTCCTGCATTTTCCTGCTGCAGGAAGAAGCCACAGGCAGCCTCCCTCCCCTCCCCAAAGCCAATCATAATGCTGCAAAGGCAGCATTGTGATTTGTGGGGACGGCGCCCAGCCAGGCACCTATGGGGAGGCCAAAAGGCAGAGTGCTCATGACTGGTTTGGTCAGCCCCAGAGGTCCCACCAAATAGTCAGGGCCCACAGGATTGGGCAAGCCACTCCTCCCCGACCCGCCCACCAACCAGCAACCAGGCATACCCTTCTGCTTTCTCGCAGTGCGAGAAGCAAAAACATGAAATGTTTTTATGTTTCTGCTTCTCGCACTGCAAGAAAGCAGTGGGGCGACGCTCCTCCTCCCTAATGGAGGAGCCACCCCGGCTTGGTCCCCAAGAACAGCGCACAGTGGTGGGAGATTGTCCTGTGCATATGAGTGCCTGTGCAGGCCTTGGCCCAGGCCCCAAGCAGGACATCAGTGAGGGTTTTATTAAAAGAGATTAGGGGTTTTGAGGGGGATACTCCTGGTTGAAGCACCTCTGTCAAGATGTTTGCCTTGACTTCGATTGTAGGCAAAGTATGGTCCTGGACCTCAGCCGTTTTATGTACCACCATTGCAAAGGAGGCCCATTCCTCCTTAGTCTCTGAAGGAGGTGAGAGAAGGCCAGTGTCTGGTGAGGTATCCAGAACACTGGCATCAGCCAGGTCCTCATGCAAGTTATTCTTGGCCATGGTCTCTCTAGGAGGTCAGTATTGCTACAGGGATCCTCATATCCCCCCCATTCATAATTCTCACAAGGCCTTTCTGCAACATAAGGGTCTATCTCCAACTTATACTGTTTGGGTCCAGTCAGTGCCGGTATCGAGTATGGGAGCAGGGTCGCCGGGAATAGTGCCACTGGAAAAAACTCTGGTTGGGTTCCTGGAATTGTGGCTGGGGTTAGTCCAATTGGGGCCCCTCTTGGAACCATGAGGCCCAAAGGTGCATCAAGGGTTCGACTGCCCAAAAATGAAGTGCACGGCCTCATAAAATTCTTTCAGTTGAGCGAGGGTGCCTCTGGCATCACTAAACTCGGGGAGGAGCAGAACAGACTCAGGCTCCACTGGGATGACGTGGGAGCTGGGCCTTGATCTGTGACGCAGTTCTCACCACCGTCCATCCGATGACTTGGACTGGCACAGAGAAATCAGAGAACTTGGACTTCTTTTTGTGGGAAATAACTGATGAAGTCTGGAATGGTGACGATGAAAGGCAGGAGCCCCTCAAAGAGCGGTCCCAAGACCTTCCTCGTGATAGGGAACTGGAGAGATGCATAGTTGCGTTTTGAGAAGCCAGGATCTTCATAGCTTGCTCTCTGGATTGTCTTCCGATACACCGTTTTCCAACCTGTGCAGGCCTTAAGAGTCGTGGTCTGGCTCCAAGCACCAAAGACAAATCAAGTGGGGGTCTGTCACAGATATTTGCCTGTGACAGGCACCACAAGGCTTAAAACCAGTAATTTTTCTTAGGGAACATTAGTCCAAAAATGTTTTATAAGAAGGCACACTAGTAACTTGTGTGACTACAGTTGAAAAACTCCAGTTAAAAAAATGACTTGGAGGAGCATGGTCTGGATCTGCCCTGATGGTGAGGAAAAGTAGGGACTGAGGTCAGTGCACTGGGGTGGCACCTAAATAGGCACCACGCACGTCACTATTGGGGCGGACGATGCCACGCAGTATCAAATGATACCACCTACCGGCGCACAAGGGGACTGCTCGGAAAAAGTTTCCAGTTTCAGTCTGACGCCTGGGGAAGGCAAAGAATCTGCAGCTAGAAGTTTCTATCAAACTATTGTGATTATCTGATACACAGTATAAAGCACTCTGTCATGTTAATCTATACGAATTGATGACCATCCTTAACATTGATGCCAATGTACGGTTAATGACAATCCAATTTTTTGTGTTGCAATTGTTTATTGGCATTTATTAAATATAAGACAATAAAGCAATAAAATACAGAAATGTGCAATCTGATAACAATTTACATTGGAAGTAATGCATACATTTAAATATATATGAATTCATAAGGATGAAGACTGTATCTTAGTTAAATACAAGTAATACAATAATAAGATGTAAGAAGGATTAAGGAATTCAGTTGTGAATAAAACAATAAGCTATTTAATTGAAATACTCTAATTATTTAAGGTGAAAAAGAAAGTAAATTGAAAGCCAAAAAGATCAAGAACGAGACATAAGGTGAAGCATAAAATTGCAAATGAGTAAGTGAGAGAAAGACAGGAAATGTGGGTAGAAAGAAAGTGAAGAATAATAAAGGAGAGATGTCAATGCAGTAGAATATAAAAGAATAGAACATATAGTATAGAAAACCATATGGGAAAGGAAGAGAAAAAGGAAGAAATTGGAGGAAATTAGATGAGAGCGGATTTAGAACAGGTTTTCAGTGTTTATAGGTAAATGCGTGACAGTAAATGTGAGAGAAGGAAAGAAGAGAAGAAAATTAGAAGCAAGAGTGAAATAGGAAGAGAGAACAAGTTATGATACAGTAGAATCCCCTATGGAGCAATCCGAATTGTCTATCACAGAAGGATTATTCAATTGTAAAAAGGGGGCCCAAATTTGATTAAATGATTGTGTCTGATCTTGAAAATTGTAGATAATTCTTTCATAAGATGCAGTTTGAACCATAGCCACTAGCCAAGATTCCGGAGAGGGTGGAGTCGAAGATTTCCATTGCCGTAGTATGCATATTTTAGCGATATATAAAAGACCGCATTGTGGTTTGGAAAGGTGTGGTAAAGTTTGTAAATCATGCAGAAGAATGATGAGTGGTGTTAACGGAAAATTCAAAGGCAGGTGTGTTGTAAAACCTGACCTATGTAAGACCAATAGGACTGGATGATAGGGCAAGAACAGAGGATGTGGACTATATCACAACCAGGAGTAGCACATCTCCAACATGTATGAGGAAGAAGTCCAGCTTTATGCAGTTTTGAGGGAGACCAATGCCAGTCATGTAAAATCTTGAATAAGCAAAATTTCTGTCGCGCTTCTCTGACTCCTCTGGTTAAAGTTTCCAGAAGAGTAAGCCAGTCTTCATCGTTATACGTAAGTGAAAGGCATGTTTGCCATTTGAGATGAAGAGCACATGATAAGGGTTGGGAGAATAAATGAAATGTGAATATTTTATATAAACTAGAAATTACTCCTTTATGAGTCCCCCAAGTATAGAGATAGGATAGGATTGGTGAACTTTGGAGAGACCAAGGGCTTGCCCCCAAGGCTTTGGTAAGACAGAGATGAAGTTGAGTATAATTCATGAATTGGTGCGACGGAAGACCAAATTTGTCAGCTAATTGGGTAAAGGATTTAAATTCACCAGCATGTATAAGTTGATCTAGAGTAGAAATGCCCGCATGTTTCCATTGGGGCCAGGAGATGGTTTTGCCCTTGACATGTATGGCAGTATTATTCCATATTGGAGCTTTAATATGAATACGTGAGTTAAAACCTAAGAAGCGATGAGCTCTCTGCCACGTTTTACGCATTGAAGCCATTAGTGGATTGCGGGAGTCTTGACGACTAGTACCTGTGGTATAAAAAACTGAGAGACCAGGTTCAGCGGATAGTAAATGACGCTCCACGTGCATCCATTGTGGTGTATGAGAATTATCTCGCAGCATATATATGATTTGGGATAGTTGTAATGCCAAATGTTAGTGTTCTATGGCTGGGAGACTTAGACCTCCAAGAGAATGATGTGCTTTCAGTTTTTGTATAGCTAGACGGGGTTTGAGAGTGCCCCAGATAAAGGATTTAATTTTAGAATCTATAAGGCGTTGGGAAGATAAAGGTATGTGAAGGGGGAGCATACCAAGAGTATAGAGGAAACACAGGAGTGTGACCATTTTTCCAGCTTGGACCCGCCCCCACATAGATAACCCTAATATTTTCCATTTGTCAAAATCCTGCTGCATCTGTGTGATCAGAGGACCGAGATTATCTGTAACCATTCCAATCGTTCCCTTGTTTACCAGGATACCAAGATATTTTAGCCGTGAGGGTTTCCAGTGGAAGAGAAAGTCCTGAATAGCTGATTTAGTAGTACCATCGGATATTGGAAGTGCTTCACTCTTATCCCAGTTAATTTTATAACCAGAGAAAGAGGAGAATTCTTCTATGGTTTGAAGCAATGAGGGCAGAGAACGCGGTAAATCAGTAATAGTGAGTAATATGTCATCAGCATACAGGTGCATTTTTGAGTTCCCCACCGGAAGAGAGATGCCCACAATATCAGTTGATTGACGAATTGCTGCTGCTAAAGGTTCTAAAGCAATAAGGAATAAAAGAGGGGATAGGGGACAGCCTTGACGCGTTCCTCTAGAAATTGGAAAGGGGTCTGAAAGGAAACCTCCACAATTCACTTGAGCGGTAGGTTGTTGGTAAAATAACTGTACCTTTTGTATAAATTGGGAGCCTAAACCAAATTTTTCCAATATATGAAAAAGATAAGGCCATTCCACTCGATCAAATGCTTTTTCGGAATTAAGAGACAGAGCCAATGCATCATTCTGAAGAAATTTGGCGGAGTGGAGCGTATATGTGCCAAAGTACGCAGATGATTTCTAGAGGAACGTCCAGGTACAAATCCCACTTGGGTATGATGAATTAAAAAGGGCAAGACTTTACGCAGGCGAGATGCGAGGATACTAGCTAGTATTTTGATATCGCAATTAAGAAGAGATATGGGTCTATAGCTACTACAAATTAATGGATCTTTGCCTGGTTTAGGGAGGACTGCAGTGATCGCTTTATTAGATATACAGCCTAGGGAGGTTGCGCTGTTTGCTTCCTGGAAAACAGCATAGAGACTGTCAATTATTTGTTCACCTGACCAGCGATAGAATTCTGCAGGGAAACCATCTTCCCCTGGGGCTTTGTGATATGGGAGCTTAGTTATTGCGTGTGAGATTTCTTCTTTAGTAATGTCTCCTTCAAGAAGTGCTCTGTCTTCGTCAGACAGAGAAAAGAGATTTACTTGGGAAAGAAAAGAAAGCATTTTGTTGTAGTCTATTTGTGCGTCTGTGGTATATAATGATTGATAGTAAGAAGCAAATTCATTGACAATATCCTGTGGACGAGTTAATATATTTCCTCCAAATGTTTTAATGGCTGAAATAGCCATTGCAACCTCTCGTTGTTGCAATTGGGCCGCTAGGAGTCATCCTGCCTTTTCCCCTTGTTCATAATGACGTCCTTTCATCTTTTGTAAAGCATATTCAGCTTTGGATGTAAAAAGGCTGTGCAATGCCATACGTGCTTGTTCTAGGGATTTGCGATGTTGTAAGAGAGGTGTTTTAAGATATAATTAAGTGAGCATTTCAATATTTTGTTCTAACTCTTTCTATTGGGTGGCATTTTGTCTATTGGCCTATTGGCCTGTGCCGCATCTTTCATAAGTTGACCCCTGACGGTAGCTTTGGCTGCAGCCCATAGGGTTCTGCTTGAATGCACAGATCCGTGATTAAGGGAAAGATATGTTTGAAGATGTGTTTGAAGCTGTGTTTTACCGAGAGGAGTTTTATAGCGCTGAATATTCATCCTCCAAGGTTTGCGTCCCGGTGTTGTCAGGCCTGTCTGAAGGGATAATAAGACTGGAAATGATCAGAGATTGATGCTTTTAAAATTTGAGATTCATGGATTGACTGAACTACCCTTTGTGAGATTAAAAAATAATCCAGTCTGGAGAAAGTTCCAAGTTCTATGAGTGGGAGACAGAAAGGAATATTCAGTAGCAGACGGATGTGAAAGGCGCCAATGGTCAATTAGACCATGATCTTCGATAATATCGCCCATAAGAGCTCTGTCCGCTGCATTATTTTTGTCAAGAGGACTTGTTTTGTCGAGCACTGGATCTCTGACTAGATTCCAATCTCTGCCTATCAGGTATTGGGACGCACCAATCTCAGACAGAATGCGATTTAATTGAAGAAGAAATTATTTTTTTTGGGGCATAAACGGAACCTATGCAAAAGTGTTTATCGCCGATGCGCAATTTAACAAACACATATCTGCCATCTGGATCTTCCCAAGTTTTTTAAATTGTAACTGGTAAAGATTTACGGATCAAAATTGCCACTCCACATTTACGAACTGGGGTAGTGTCTGAGGATCTGTCTATATAAATGCTGCTATGACAGACTTTACCCACCCATTCTCTGCGTAATTTTTCAGATTCTGATGCTTCAAGATGAGTTTCCTGAAGGAGAGCCACATCTACTCTTTTTGAATTCAGATAGGAAAGAACTTTTTTTCTTTTTATATAGTGTGTTAAACCATTTACATTCCATGTTATAACCCACAGAGAATGAGAAGTAGTCATACTTCAAGTGGAAACCAGAACAATTGAAAATGTTAAGAAAGTAATGAACTAAGGAAGGTAAAAATTAAGTAGAGAGTAAGCGCAAGATTTATTAAGTGAGTAATCTAAGGTGTAATGTAAGGGAGAGAAAAAAAAAGAGGGAGAGTGGGAGGAAAGGGAAAGAGAGAGTACTAAGAGGATAACGTGTGGTGTAAGTAAATCTAGTAGGAGAAAAGAATCTGAAGAAAAAAGATGTCAGAAAGATTTTTTTTTTTTAAAGTATAAGATAAAAATGTGAAAAGGAAAAAACAAAAGGGAAGGAAAAAGAAGAACTTAAGCCGCGGGTCTGGGCTCACTAGAGCACCACCGCGGGTAGGACCTCCGTCAGGAGGGTTAAAACATGGTGAAGACTATGTAAGAGAAACAAAAGAAGAATCTGAGCAGCCAAATGTGTGTAAAGACGAGGTAAAGAGCCAAGTATGTAAAAGAGTGAGCGCTGAAAGGGAAGAGACATAGATTGATAAAGTAAAGAAAGATATATAAAAATATGTACATGAATTGAATATCACCTAAATACAAACCAAAATACAGAATAAGCTATTGATTATTAATAACTGTAAGTAATATTCGTTACAGAATACATACGTGCATATGAAATAGAAAAAAGTAAAGCTGATACACATATTATATTGTAAAAAGACGTATCATAATAGAAAAAATCAGTAGTATAAACTTGTATATGAATAGAAGTATAGATATCATAAAAATTATAGAAGTGGAATATCGATCATTTTAAGAATATAGAAAAGATTAAGGAAGAACTAATAAAATACAAATATATATATTAAAATATGTATTAATCCATGAATGTAAAAGTATATAAAAAGATGCAGTAATCCATGGATGTATAGGTAAAGGCATAAAATGTGCAACCATTAATTGATAAGTTACAATATATGCATAAGTAGATATGTATATCATTAAATAGGTAACATTTAAGAACAAAATGTAGTTATAAACATAGATGTTATCTGATATATATTAATAACATAGGTAATAGTAAACTGTAAAAGTAAAAAATAAAGCTAAGAAGGTGTGAAAAGACATATTGAAATACCTATAAATCTAGCTTATAGAGAAAAGTAAGTAAACTACTTATTGAAAGCGAAATAGTAAACCTTAAATGCTTAATCTCAAATATAATAGATGCAAGTAAAATCTAGTAATGTATTGCAATAAGAAATATGCAATAAATAATTCTATAATTGTTCTAGGTTAATAAAAAATTGTGTAGAGAAGGCAGATAACCCCCGTTATAGAAGGTAGACTCTCTTTTAGTGTAAAGAAGACATGAGTTATCAATCACATCATTAGTGAAATAGGACTGGTGTCAAGGTCATTCTTCATCTGTAGCAGAGTCTAAGGAAGATCTGGATTTTTCTTTATGGAGATCTTGCATGAAAATGGATACTTTGTGAGGGGCAGAGATTTTGTCGTCAAGAGCACGAATTGATCTTTCAATATTTCTGCCACGAAGTCGAACTTTATTAATGATGCGTCATCGAGTATCTACCAGTTGTGGAGAATGATGAAAATCGTGAGAAGATTGTTCAATAGATGTATGCTGTATCTCCATGTCCTGATTGTGCAGGTCATCTATAAAGCGTTGCAAGTCTTCAGGATTGTAGAAATCTCTGGATTCGCTTTTGTTGGTGATGCGGAAACGAGCAGGGTCAAACAAATCATACTTGATGTCCATTTTCCGCAGTAGTGGCCACTATCGATCACATCAGTAATGAAATATAAATGACATGAAGTTCATTCTTCATCTGAAGCAGATTTTATAGGAGATCGAGACTTGTCTCTATGCGGATTCTGTGTAAAAGTGGATACTGTTTGAAGGGCTGAGATTTTGTCTTCATAAGTCCTAATTGAGCGTTCAATGTCTCTGCCACGATGACGAACTTCACCAGTATTGCGGTGATGGATATCTGATGTCTGTTGAGAATGTTGAGAACTTTGAGGAGACTGTGTAGGAGAGGCATGGTGTATGTCCATGTCCTGGACGTGTAGATCATCAATAAAGTGTTGCAGATCATCAGGATTATAAAAATCTTTGGATTCGTCATGTTTAGTGATGCGAAATCGGGCAGGATCAAACAAACCATATTTGATGTCCATTTTCCATAACTGCGGTCTCATAGAAAGGAAAGCGTTTCGCCTTTCATTAGTTTCTCTTGAAAGGTAAGCCGCAATGTGTATTTCGTGACCATCATAGATATATGAACCTTGTGTGCGTGCTGCCGTTAGAATTTGTCGTACTTGTTGGATTTCAAGTAGTGGAGTGAAGTTGATTCCCAGCAGCTATGGAAGGACTTTGCATAAACAAAATTCAAGTATTCTGACCTTCAATCTTTTCAGGAAAGCCAAAAAACTGAATATTGTCTCTTCGGCTACGATCTTCCAAATCAGTTAGCTTGCTGTGAAGAAGCGAGAGTTCTTTCTCTACGTTGTGTATGGAGTCAATCCTGTGTTCCACCATTGGTAACCGTTGGTCCAATCCATCTATTTTAGTGTTGTATTGGACAATATCTGTTCGAATAGATTTGGTTTCCATGGTGAGGGCAGAGATATTAGCATCCAGTTCTGTCAAGCAAGAACCGATATTTGATATTTTGTGCAGTATGCAGTCCATAGTTTCTCCTGACATTGTAGAGGAGGTAGCCAAATACGAAGGAGTCACCGATGAAGCTGAGCTTTTTACAGTCACACTATGTGACTGTTTGAAGACATCTGCAAAAAAAGGTTGCTTGGGATTTTTGTTTTCGTGCTTATGGTTAGGCATTGGAAGACTGTCTGTTGTATGTTGAAAGTATATTAATAGTAATAGAAGCAGTGTAAGACTGCTGTGGTGTGTTAAAGCAGTGAGTAAGCCTAACCAAGTTAAGTAATGCAATATAGGGGAACCAGGGAGAGAACAGTAATGAGAGAATGAGTTGTTATGAAAACAGAGAGACTTGAAAATCGCAGGTAAAAGTGCACGTTATATATGTATAATAATCACTGCATGTCCACTTTGTAAGGAACACTTTAGTAGTAGTGACACAGCCAATGCAAAATTATATAGCAGTATTAGGGAGAGTAAAGCACATGAGGAGACACTGTGAATACTACAAGACGTGAAAAACTCAAAAATGTAAAATGCTGGGGCGCTAGGTGGCACCAGACCAAGATGGCCGCACCGTCGTGAGGCTCTGGCAGCCTGGCCCACATATCCGGTAATTATTCGCACTTTGCACATTCCCCGTGCGATACAAAGATATGCCTGAGTGGAGAGAGGCGGTCGCCACCTTCGGTGAGAGTTTCAGCCCGAATGATGGCAGAGCGGAGGCGCGGTGGCCTTTGAAGATCGGCGGGGAGCTGTGCTGCTGACTTCCCTGGAGCGGCATGCCGGGCGCTGATACTGCGCGAGACCGGGGCGGCCACGAGGGACGAGGCCGCAGGTCGCTGGCAGAGGTGGATGGGAGCGGTGTGCTTGCTGACTATGCGCAGAGCCGCTTCGGCCCCGCCTGACTATCGCCTGCACGGTGCTCCCGGGAGCCTGGAGGATCGGATGGGTGCTGTGCGGGCCTGGAAGAGTTTTTGTGGCTTTACCCTTCTGCCCCATTGAGCGCCGTCGTGTTGCTGGAGCGCTTCCTGGGTGCTGCATCTCCTGTCTTTATTGGGGGCCCTCCGGGGACTTCGTGGCGGACTCTGTCGGAGATCGGAGGGAGAGAGGGCAGTGATGGTAAGGACCCGGTGAGTGTGCCCTCGCCCCTAGCTCTGCTGACACTTACCGCTTGGCGCACCCCCTCTGTTCTCTGGGGCACTGGTCATCGTTGGGCATGCACCCCGAGACCCCTGCTAACTAGAGGCAGCGCCTCCCCGACCGCTTTGTGGCTTCTGGTGCTCCTACTATCCGGGGCACCATATAAATCTGGAGGCACGCTCTGAGGTGCCGCGGGGGGCTGAGAGCGCCCACTTGTGCACATGCAGAACTGTTGGCGCGCTCCTCACCTCTTTGTGATCCTGGGGGCATAATCCGGCGCCCTGCAATACTCTGGGCTTCTCCCATGCAGCCACCGTATACTTTCAACCGCCTCCCCCTCCGCTGGCTAGAACACTGTGTGACTTTGAGATGAGGGGTGAGACGTTGCAGCGGTCATTGGGCCTCTAACACACGAGAGGTGAATTGCGTTGCTGGCGGGGGGCTCACTGGAACGGCCGCCCCGGGGATCGCTGGCTCTAACGTGGCCTGTGGTGGGGAGATGCCCCTGATCCCCCCCCGACTGGGCGCCGGCATGCCCTTATAGTTCCTGTGGTGGAAGTGGGGGGGGGCCTTCGGCTTGTCATTTGGCCCTGCGGCGACCGGGGTCCAGCGCAATTATCTGCGACTGGTGGCTTCAGAGTGCGGCGGCCGACTGATAACGTGCAGCCACCCCACCAAATAAGGTGCCCCGGCGGTCCGGAGCGGGCCTGCCAGGATGGGGAAGACGGATGGGCGGCAACAGCGCCTCCCCTTTGAAACTAAGAAAGTGGGCACTCACTCGGTGGTGGAGGCGCCCCCCGGGCCGGAGCAGGAGCCGCCGCCCAACCCAGCGGCAAGTCCGGAAAATGAGTTCAAAGAGATGCTGAAAACGCTGCAACAGAGTATGAATGGTCTGTCGGAAAAAATGGACACGATGAACAACAGGCTCGACTTTCTCGTGTTAAAGGTGGACAAGCGAAGTGGAGCAACGCATTTCTGATAATGAAGACCGCACATGTACTATGGACAAGCAACTAGCACAGATGGACCGCCTCCTGAAAGTGATAGCGGCAAAGAACGAGGACTTGGAGGCCGGTAGCCGACGGAATAACATACACCTCACCGGGATCCCTGAGAGTGCCAATACCGGACGGATGGAAGAGTATGTGGAGAGGCTCCTCACGACGACGTTTGGCGCTGAGGCCTTCTCGTCCCATCTGATTGTGGAACGGGCCCATAGATCGCTGGGTCCTCGGCCGCCGCCGGACGGGCCGCCTCGGCCTATCGTGGCACGCATACTTAATTATAGGGACCGTGATGTGGCCTTGAGGAGGGCGAGAGAGCAGCAAAATTTGCAGTTTGAGGATACTGCATTCTCCATATTCCCAGACTTCACCATGGCTGTTCAGGAGGTGAGACGGAAATTTGTAGCTGTCAAACAAAAACTGTGCAAAGCCGGCATTGAATACGCCCTTCTGTACCCTACGAAATTGCGCATCAGGCACCAGGGACGCATGACTCTGTGCGTGTCCCCTCAGCAGGCGGAGGACTTTCTTAAGACTCTGCGACGCCGCTCACCTAGCCATGCCATGGAGGAGGAGAGGTCGCATCCCCCTTCGCCTGCTCCTGAGGCGCGGGGGGGGGGAGTGAACGTCTCTACGCCCTTGCATTGGCGTTGCCTCCGCTGCTGGATTGTCTGTTACATGGAGGCCGGAGGTGAGAGGGTGATGAGGGGTGGTAATGAGGACTCCTATATGTATAGACTTGGACTACCACTCTTCATGGTGTACAGGCGGGGGGGATATTGGTGTATAATCCTTCTGCCTACAAGTATGGGACAATCCCCTAGCGCTCACCCAACTGCGAAAAAAGCTGGGATAAGGGAAATGTGCGATTTTTTTGTTATAAAGCCAGGCCCCCTCCCAACACTCCCTCTCCAGGCTCCTGCCTTGTTGGCGGGTAGTAGACCACCACAAGGGAGAGGGGAAGGGAGGGCTATCTGGGTCCACAGGCGCCCCCACCATGGGCAGTCCCCTACAGGGTTGGTATGTTCTTGATCTACAGTTGACCCGAATGTTGAGGTCGCTAGGGAATTAGGACGGGGAGGGATATATTGATACCGGCACGGTTGGGGTGCTGTTGTGGGAGGGGAGGGGGGCAGTATTTGATTTGTTAATATGTTTGGGGGGAGGGTGGGGAGGGGGGACGAAATCAGCAACCGATCAGGCTACGATCTTCCAAATCAGTTAGCTTGCTGTGAAGAAGCGAGAGTTCTTTATCTACGTTGTGTATGGAGTCAATCCTGTGTTCCACCATTGGTAACCGTTGGTCCAATCCATCTATTTTAGTGTTGTATTGGACAATATCTGTTCGAATAGATTTGGTTTCCGTGGTGAGGGCAGAGATATTAGCATCCAGTTCTGTCAAGCAAGAACCGATATTTGATATTTTGTGCAGTATGCAGTCCATAGTTTCTCCTGACATTGTAGAGGAGGTAGCCAAATACGAAGGAGTCACCGATGAAGCTGAGCTTTTTACAGTCACACTATGTGACTGTTTGAAGACATCTGCAAAAAAAGGTTGCTTGGGATTTTTGTTTTCGTGCTTATGGTTAGGCATCGGAAGACTGTCTGTTGTATGTTGAAAGTATATTAATAGTAATAGAAGCAGTGTAAGACTGCTGTGGTGTGTTAAAGCAGTGAGTAAGCCTAACCAAGTTAAGTAATGCAATATAGGGGAACCAGGGAGAGAATAGTAATGAGAGAATGAGTTGTTATGAAAACAGAGAGACTTGGAAATCGCAGGTAAAAGTGCACGTTATATATGTATAATAATCACTGCATGTCCACTTTGTAAGGAACACTTTAGTAGTAGTGACACAGCCAATGCAAAATTATATAGCAGTATTAGGGAGAGTAAAGCACATGAGGAGACACTGTGAATACTACAAGACGTGAAAAACTCAAAAATTTAAAATGCTGGGGCGCTAGGTGGCACCAGACCAAGATGGCCGCACCGTCGTGAGGTTCTGGCAGCCTGGCCCACATATCTGGTAATTATTCGCACTTCGCACATTCCCCGTGCGATACAAAGATACGCCTGAGTGGAGAGAGGCGGCCGCCACCTTCGGTGAGAGTTTCAGCCCGAATGATGGCAGAGCGGAGGCGCGGTGGCCTTTGAAGATCGGCGGGGAGCTGTGCTGCTGACTTCCCTGGAGCGGCATGCCGGGCGCTGATCCTGCGCGAGACCGGGGCGGCCACGATGGGCGAGGCCGCAGGTCGCTGGCAGAGGTGGATCGGAGCGGCGCGCTTGCTGACTGTGCGCAGAGCCGCTTCGGCCCCGCCTGACTATCGCCTGCACGGTGCACCCGGGAGCCTGGAGGATCGGATGGGTGCCGTGCGGGCCTGGAAGAGTTTTTGTGGCTTTACCCTTCTGCCCCATTGAGCGCCGTCGCGTTGCTGGAGCGCTTCCTGGGTGCTGCATCTCCTGTGCTGATTGGGGGCCCTCCGGGGACTTCGTGGCGGACTCTGTCGGAGATCGGAGGGAGAGAGGGCAGTGATGGTAAGGACCCGGTGAGTGTGCCCTCGCCCCTAGCTCTGCTGACACTTACCGCTTGGCGCGCCCCCTCCTTTCTCTGGGGCACTGATCATCGTTGGGCACGCACCCCGAGACCCCTGCTAACTAGAGGCAGCGCCTCCCCGACCGCTTTGTGGCTTCTGGTGCTCCTACTATCCGGGACACCATATAAATCTGGAGGCACGCTCTGAGGTGCCACGGGGGGCTGAGAGCGCCCACTTGTGCACATGCAGATCTGTTGGCGCGCTCCTCACCTCTTTGTGATCCTGGGGGCATAATCCGGCGCCCTGCAATACTCTGGGCTTCTCCCATGCAGCCACCGTATACTTTCAACCGCCTCCCCCTCCGCTGGCTGGAACACTGTGTGACTTTGAGATGAGGGGTGAGACGTTGCAGCGGTCATTGGGCCTCCAACACACGAGAGGTGAATTGCGTTTCTGGCGGGGGGCTCACTGGAACGGCCGCCCCGGGGATCGCTGGCTCTAACGTGGCCTGTGGTGGGGAGATGCCCCTGATCCCCCCCCGACTGGGCGCCGGCATGCCCTTATAGTTCCTGTGGTGGAAGTGGGGTGGCCTTCGGCTTGTCATTTGGCCCTGCGGCGGCCGGGGTCCAGCGCAATTATCTGCGACTGGTGGCTTCAGAGTGCGGCGGTCGACTGATAACGTGCAGCCACCCCACCAAATAAGGTGCCCCGGCGGTCCGGAGCGGGCCTGCCAGGATGGGGAAGACAGATGGGCGGCAACAGCGGCTCCCCTTTGAAACTAAGAAAGTGGGCACTCACTCGGTGGTGAAGGCGCCCCCTGGGCCGGAGCAGGAGCCGCCGCCCAACCCAGCGGCAAGTCCGGAAAATGAGGTCAAAGAGATGCTGAAAACGCTGCAACAGAGTATGAATGGTCTGTCGGGAAAAATGGACACGATGAACAACAGGCTCGACTTTCTCGTGTTAAAGGTGGACAAGCACGAAGAACAACTGAAAGAAGTGGAGCAACGCATTTCTGATAATGAAGACCGCACATGTACTATGGACAAGCAACTAGCACAGATGGACCGCCTCCTGAAAGTGATAGCGGCAAAGAACGAGGACTTGGAGGCCGGTAACCGCCGGAATAACATAAGCCTCACCGGGATCCCTAAGAGTGCCAATACCGGACGGATGGAAGAGTATGTGGAGAGGCTCCTCACGACGACGTTTGGCGCTGAGGCCTTCTCGTCCCATCTGATTGTGGAACGGGCCCATAGATCGCTGGGTCCTCGGCCGGCGCCGGACGGGCCGCCTCGGCCTATCGTGGCACGCATACTTAATTATAGGGACCGTGATGTGGCCTTGAGGAGGGCGAGAGAGCAGCAAAATTTGCAGTTTGAGGGTACTGCATTCTCCATATTCCCAGACTTCACCATGGCTGTTCAGGAGGCGAGACGGAAATTTGTAGCTGTCAAACAAAAACGGTGCAAAGCCGGCATTGAATACGCCCTTCTGTACCCTGCGAAATTGCGCATCAGGCACCAGGAACGCATGACTCTGTGCGTGTCCCCTCAGCAGGCGGAGGACATTCTTAAGACTCTGCGACGCCGCTCACCTAGCCAGGCCATGGAGGAGGAGAGGTCGCATCCCCCTTCGCCTGCTCCTGAGGCGCGGGGGGGGGGAGTGAACGTCTCTACGCCTTTGCATTGGCGTTGCCTCCGCTGCTGGATTGTCTGTTACATGGAGGCCGGAGGTGAGAGGGTGATGAGGGGTGGTAATGAGGACTCCTATATGTATAGACTTGGACTACCACACTTCATGGTGTACAGGCGGGGGGGAAATTGGTGTATAATCCTTCTGCCTACAGGTATGGGACAATCCCCTAGCGCTCACCCAACTGCGAAAAAAGCTGGGATAAGGGAAATGTGCGATTTTTTTGTTATAAAGCCACTCCCTCTCCAGGCTCCTGCCTTGTTGGCGGGTAGTAGACCACCATGAGGGAGAGGGGAAGGGAGGGCTGTCTGGGTCCACAGGCGCCCCCACCATGGGCAGTCCCCTACAGGGTTGGTATGTTCTTGATCTACAGTTGACCCGAATGTTGAGGTCGCTAGGGAATTAGGACGGGGAGGGATATATTGATACCGGCACGGTTGGGGTGCTGTTGTGGGAGGGGAGGGGGGCAGTATTTGATTTGTTAATATGTTTGGGGGGAGGGTGGGGAGGGGGGACGAAATCAGCAACCGATCAGGCAACTACGGATGTTGGGGAACACGTAATACAGGGTACCCATTCACATGGACTGGGGTCGGCACTGGGAATTTGGCCTCTATGTTGTAACTCATTGGGCATTTATATTACGGAGCACGTGCACACCCTGCACTAACCAAATTGAACTTACTGACCTGGAATGTTAGAGGAAATCTCCTACCTTGATAGGCACCATGTCAGTATAGCGTTCCTCCAGGAAACACACATGGACCCTAGGGACCTCCCAACGTTTGGGAGCAAATGGGCCTCAGAACGGGTATTCTCGTCCTATTCCACATACGCCAGGGGCACCGTGATCCTCATAAAACGCGGCACTCCGTTTGTGTGTGCGGGACTGAAGAGAGGTAGGGATGGGAGGAGTTGCATGTTGTGGGGCACGCTGGGCACGTAGTCTGTTGTGCTGGTGAATTGCTATGGTCCTAACACTGACGACCCCGATTTTTTACACTCACTCTGGGGACAGATCACGGGGGTTGGGGCCACACATGTACTATGGGCCGGGGATTTTAATACAGTCAGCGACCCCCAGACGGACAGATCCAGCGCGCTACCGCACCATTACACCCGTAGTCAGGCAGCGATGGCCGGGCTCCTCACACACGAGGGACTTACCGACCTCTTGCGATACACTCACCCGGTGGGAAGGGAGGGTACTTATTACTTGACGGTGCATGCGGCCTGGTCGCGGCTGGATTACTGGCTGGGGTCCAGGGGGTTGTGCCACTGGGTATGTGCGGTGGACCATCTGGCACGCACTTTTTCTGATCATTCGCCAGTGTGCCTCACACTGGAGATACCGAACCTTATTGCCAGTCCTAGAGGCTGGCGACTGGTCCCTGGGGCACTTCTTGATGAGGCGTTTAAAACTGAGCTAGAGGAGGAGATAGTGGATTTCATAGCCTGCAATAAGGGGACGGTGGCACTGGTAGGCACGCTATGGGAGGCCTTCAAGGTCACAATCAGGGGCACCTGTATGGCAAAGAGCTTTGGAGTCTTGAGGGACATGAGGCGGCGCCTTCGCCTGCTCGAGGGACAACTAAAAGTACTGGAGGTAGATATCTGGCGCGAGGACTCGGGTGAGGGGAGGGCTAAATTGCGCGACACCATAACTGACTACACTTCCACAGCTGAAGGGAGGCAAGGTTTAGGGGTAAATATGTAACTGCCAGACGTTATGGTGAGGGGGGCAGGCCAGGGCACGCTCTGGCTCGCGACATCAGACGGCCACGGTACACCAATTATTGTGCTGGAAATTGAGGATGCACAGGGGGGTAGACACAGGGACGGCTTGGAGATTCTGAATACTTTTACGACATTCTACGAATTGCTGTACATGTCTAAAGGGGTGAATACAACGGACTTTGCTGCCTTCTTTGGGGACATAACCTTGGGGTATCTTAGTGGGAGGCAGAGGGAGTTTCTAGCTGCCCCATTTACGCTGGAAGAGATTCGCGACGCAATCGCCCAGTTGCCATCGGGGAAGGCGCCCGGGTCCGACGGCCTGCCGGCTGAATTCTATAAATTATATATGGACCATCTCGCACCGGTGTTGCTAGAGGTCTACTCGGAGGCGCTGGAGGCGCAGGTGTTGCCCGCCACAATGCGGGAAGGCCTTATTATATCCCTGTTGAAAGCTGGGAAACCCCCTGACAAGTGTGATTCCTACAGGCCCCTATCGTTAATCAACGTAGACATCAAAATCTTAACTAAAATGATAGCGAATCGATTGAACCTCCTCATGAATAAGCTGGTATTGCCAGACCAGGCAGGATTCATACCCGGGAGAGCGACGTCTCATAATTTGCGCACTCTCTTCTCTATCATGATCGGGTTGCCCCGCACCTCCCCTTGGCTGCTATTTTTTGGGACGCCACTAAGGCGTTCGACTCGATTGAGTGGGACTATCTCCACGCGGTCCTGCGCAACATGGGGTTCCCGGTGGGATTCTCTGCTTTGATACGGTTGCTGTACACCGCACCAGTAGCTAAAGTGATGATAAATGGTCACACCTCTACCGCCATACCACTCTCCCGGGGTACTAGACAGGGGTGTCCGCTGTCGCCTCTGTTATTCGCGCTGGCTGTGGAACCATTGGCGGCGCGGGTGCGGCAGTATCACAGAGACAAAGCGCTCAGCTGCCCCTTACGTCCCATCCTCATTTCGCTATACGCGGACGACATGACTCTCTACGTAAAAGAACTGTAAGATGCACCCCCAAAAACATTGGGGTGTGTCCCCCTGGCACTGACTGTAGTCCTGGAAGAGGTTTCCAAAATTGAAAAGAAGGTCGTTGCAAGTTCTTTGTCTCAAAAAACTTTATTGTTCATTTAGATTCTCCATAAAGCTTGAGGGTTTTGCTTTTTAATCCATTATATACATCTTACGCGTTTAGCGGCTAATCTGTTTTGCGTTCCCAATGCATTTCGGCGTTCATGCCTTCATCAGGGGAAATCTAAATGATAAGTATGGTAGTGAGTATAATATACGAGGACTTATTGCCACCCATGCATTGTGATATGGCAGGGAAAGTGAGATAAATGGTGAGAAGCACGGTAAAAGAAGGGGTTGAAGGGAAATATTGTGAATGGGTGGTGAATCGTTATTGTTGGGACAAGTGTCGATTACGAGTAATGGTAGTGGAGGTGTTTAGGGGGTGTCAATAATCACAAGCTAATAACACCCATGTGAATTTAAATCGTGGTGGTATGATGCGCCTGGTGGAAGGTTAACGACAGTTGACAGTTAACGACAATTACATAGAATCCTGTGTCCTTAAACCCATCTCTTGTAAGATTATAGCCGTAAAGGTTAACAAGTTGTTGCCACCGAAACCGAGAAAGTCAAAAGTTGGCGAAGTCGCATCGCCGTGTAAAGCCGGTGATACGCGGGAGGTGTGTCAGTAAAGGTTCGAATGCGGAAGTTGAAGTGTTGAAGGGAAATGTCACGTGGATGAGTTAGTTAGACATTAAAGAAAGACTACGACGTGAACATGGATGGGGTGAGGATAGATTGAAGCGGTGTTTAAACTGCAGAGATAAACGCTAGAGTGTGTGGAAAAATGAGAATGGGTGAAATTATATGTCATAATCACAAAAATGGGTTGTATACACGTAGGAACAAGAACATCAACTGAAGGAATTTGGTTAAATTACAATCAAAAGAATTATCAACAATTGCTTGCAGAATGAAAAATATAGTGATACAATAAAATAAAACTGATACACGAATAAATGAATAACCACCAAATAATTGATTCATATGGACCGTGAGGCTCTATGTGGTTCGAATGATTAAAGATAGCATGTAAATTCCGTGCGTTCGTTCATTCCGAACGGTTTCATGGAGTTCAAAAGATAAATCCAATAGTTCTCTCTTTGCAATAAAAAATTGTGATTGTCTCTCCCTTCTTTCTTGGCAATGATTTCGAGGATACAGAATTTTAGTTGACTAACATTGTGCCCAGCTTCAACACAATGTTGGGCGACTGATGACTTGATTTGTTTAGTTCTAATGTTGGATTTATGCTCATTAAGTCTGATTTTTATTTTCCTCTCCGTTTGTCCAACATAGATTTTGCCGCAAGGGCATTTGAGCATATAAAGGACGTCAGAGGTGTCACATGTCGCAGTTGTTTTAATTCTGATTTTATGCCCTTTCATGGGGTGTGTGATATGTTCACCTTTTATGATGTTGTTACAGTTGTTACAGTTTAGGCATGGAATAGTCCCCTTGAATGTGGGGTGTACGGATGATGGTTCTGTTTGTTTGAGTATTTCCCCAATATTTTTATTCTCTACGTAATAGACCCACAGACTAATTTAAATCCGTTGTTGAGAGAGTTTGTGCGGCTCGGGGGGCTCTCGGGTCACATTAATTGGGCTAAATCCCAGATTTTCCCCCTTACTCCGGCCGTGTCGCGTTTCCATACCGACTTTCCATTGGAGTGGTGCGACTCCACCGTAAAGTAGCTAGGGGTGCAGGTCTCCGCGGATCGGGAAGAACTCATGAGAAACAATTATGGGCGGGCGATAGAGGCAATGAAAGACACTATAACACGTTGGATTGCCCTGCCTCTGTCCCTTGCGGACAGAATATCCCTGATCAAAATGGTAATCCTATCGAAAATGCTTTACTACTTCACGAATATCCCCTACCATCCGGGAAAAGTTTTTTTTGCTACCCTGCGCACCGAACTCTTGCGGCTGGTTTGGGGGGGAAAGCAGGCCCGTATCAAGTGGGACGTTCTGGCTCGACCATACGCGGCAGGCGGTTTAGACCTGCCCAATTTTGAATTGTATTATCAGTGCGCCCAGGCACATTATGCGCACTACTGGACGAGCGGACCGCAGTACACAGCGCATGTGGCCACGGAGCATTGGCTTGCTGACCCCGTACCGCTGGCTGGGGCATTGTGGAGGCACACCTCCCATTGTGAGCGCAGTCCCGATACTGTGGAGTGCACGGGCCGCGCTTGGGAGTGGATTGTGAAACGGACGGGAGTGCCTTTGTTGTACTCTCCGCTGCTCCCGCTCGTGTACCACCCCGCATGCCTCTTTTGCAGGAGGGAATTTTCAACAAAATGAAGCAGCATAGGGGACTAAATACGTGGGGGGACTTATATAGAGACGGCAGATTCCTCACGTTGCAACAGCTTTGTTCCGACCCTCCCCCACCACAATGGACACCTTCCTGTACGTCAGGCTCCGAGCCGGAGTTCAGGCCGTCACACCGGACTATCCGTTAGAACCGGCGACATCGCCCCAGTTGCATGCGGTGCTGCGGGCCACGACTGCCTCTCACCTGGTGTCGGCCCTATACCATTCAATATACTCAGGGACGGAATACGCGCAATGTGCTGCGCGCAGCAAATGGGAAGAGGAGCTGGGACAACCATTGACTGACCGTGACTGGTTATTTAGTTGCAGACAGACAGAGCAGGTGGCTGCTAACAGTAGGCTCTGTGTCACGCACTATAAGTTCATTCAACGCTACTACTACACCCCCGCGAAACTCCATCGGTTTGGGCTGCGGGAGGATACTAGGTGCGATAGGTGCGGGGTCGAAGGGGCAGCATGCTGCATCTGGCATGGGCGTGCCCCTCTGTGTATGCGTTTTGGTCTTTGGTATTTGACGCGGTTGGGAAAATGATTGCCACCCCTCTGCCGCCGACCCCACAAATGGGTATCTTGGGCTGTACAGAGAGCATACCGGCTCCTCATAGAAAATTCGGCTCCTTTTGTCTTCTCCTGGCCAAGAGTAAGGTGGCCTGCAGATGGGGGAGAGGACGCGCCCCTAAGTTTAAGAGCTGGCTGTTGGATCTGATACGTTGGCAGGAAGAACTAACTCTGTATGCTGACCTTCTGCCGACCGCCTCCAAACCCAGAGACATATGGGACCCTCTAAGGGGATATCTGCTTCAGACCCCTCAGATACAGGTTAATACCGCTGCTTCTACATCCTGAACTTGCCGCGTGCCGGGGGCATCTGGGGTGCGGCGGGGGAGTGCGGGGCCCCTGCCGCCGGGCCGCTTCTGTGCGCGCGGGCTGCTTGGGCCCCTATGGTCTCATATTGGTATTGGAATGTGTGACTGACATAGGTGTGGGTGTGCCGGGAGGCGCTTCTGCGGGGGCGTGAGTTGCGGGGTTGCTGCGCCCCGCCCCCTCGCCGTGGTCCTATGTGAATGCAGGCTGGCGGGGGCCATGACCCAGTGTAGGTGTGCTAGCTGTACCCCTCCTTATTGTTTTATTGTATTTTTTTTTTACAATGTGGTGCCATTGCTTGTTCTAAGCTGCTTTCGTGTTGCCTGGCGTTATTATGACTATATGTTCTCACGCGGCCGGCCCTGTTGGGTTGTAGGCGGCATGCTGTGTAAGTACTACAAAATGTGATGCTATATGACAAATGGACACTGCTGCCGGCCCCGGCGCGGTTGCAGGCGGAAGACGGCTGTGTCAGAATTTTTTTTTTTTCTTTAATAAAGGTTTTTGAAAATCAAAAAAAAACAAAAAAAAAAACATGTAAAATGCTTTACAAAGAAATGATCATATCAATACATAGTAAATGTTACAAAATGGCACCTTAAACCAAAAGCTACTAGCACGAAATATTAAGAAAACACTGTATGGGACACCAGTAATAACGCTGCTAATAAATAATGCAGAAGGAACTCTGAGCACTATGAGCTAAGGTTGAATCGTCCTGATGATTTCCTCAAGCAATGACGTTAATATGAGGAGCTGTAGGCTAATTAATTTATAACTGTCTGAGAGAGTAGAAATCTCAGAAATGTCGGATTGCAGTGCCTTCAAAAGAGTCTGTGTAATTAATGCGGTATGTAAAAACTCCAGAGATACATATATGCTAGTGAGAAAAAATATTTCCTGTTCAAAAGCTGCTGACAAAAGACGATGAATGAAGGCTCCAGAGAAGCATCGGAAAAGCTGCCAAGAGACACCACAACTTGCTGACAGGAGATGAATTAGGGAAACTCCAGAGAAGTATGGGAAAGCTGTCTCGAGTTACCACAGCGTCGAACAGATGAGTTTATGAAGAGGCCTTACCAGCACAGCAGAAGGAGCGGAGGTCAAAGAAAATGTCAGTTCAGAGTTGCAATCGCTGATAAGAGCCTCACATAAATAAAGAATGCGTTCTGTGAGGAGAAGAGCGTCTTGTGGAAAGTGGGCGTTAGATGAGTGCGAAAACACGTAGGAATTAGCCCGCTGTCGCCACCACATTCCGACGCTCAGAAGCGCCGACCTCGGCGTCCCAGACGCACCAGGGAAAGCAGTGCATCCGTCGGAAGGTCCGTCCCGAGCGGAGCCTAGCGCTCAGGCGGCCATCTTCCTGCGTGGCCAGACCACGCCCCCCAATGACAATCCAATTTAACAATTATTTTAGGTCTAGACCTCTCAGTGCCTCCCATTGGTTTTTACTGGCTGTTTGTATTTATCATTGCTTCCTAATTTTTTATCAATTGTTTTGACCTTATATTTTACCCCTCCAAAGGTGTCCTTCACTGTTTTCTGTCCTGATGATAACCCCCTAAAGTAGTAGTTCTTAATCTTTTGACTTCTGTTGACCCCCACTGAATCATTTCTGGAATTTGGGGACCCCCACTGAACCATTAATGGAAGATGAGGACCATGGACGTCATTTGAAGGTAGTCAGGGTCGCAGCTGTGACCTCTAGCTTGCTCCCTGCTACTCCTGGAATGCCTTTGCAACCCCTGGCCTCAGAGGCAGCTACGGTTTGCCCCCTCTGAGGCCAGGGGTAGCAAAGGAAGTGCCAGAAGTAGCAGGGAGCAAGCACAGCTGCCCCTGGCTACCTCCAAATTATGCCCATGATGAAGACCCACTACCCAAGCAACTTCAATGATTTGAACCTCAAAACGGTACACAAAAATACAAAGAAAATTATCACCAAACAAATGCTCAAATATTGAAATATTCTGCATAATTTACAATCAAATATAGAGAAAGCTTTCACATTTTCACTTTTGCTACTTTATTTGAATATACTTTATTCATTTTAATGTATTCATTTTGATATTATTTAATTTTGTAACAGTTGTGGATCCCCTAAATTGGCCTTGCGGACCCAGGGGTCCTCGAAACACAGGCTAAAAACCACTGTCATAAAGCAATGTACGGTGTCGAAATGTTGCCAGCATCACATGGTCCTCTTATACTCACTAATAGACCGAGCTATGAACTTTGACAAATATAAATTTCAGGCTCTATTATCTGGACCATAGTAATTTGTTACTTGGATATGTACACACGCACTCACAGTTTGTTAATGTTTTAACGCTTTATAGTCATTGTGAATTACTGTTTTCATAATTAAACATATTTTAGATTCTGTTAAAAATGCTGTGCCGTGATTGTTTCTAGCAATAAAGTTGCTATTTAACGAATTAATTTATATTTAATCAGCCCTTAGTGATCCACAGGTTTCATATTCAAGGCACAATATTTAACAGAAGTCGGCACTCACAGATAAACAGATATCAATAGCACTGCAAGCCAAAGCATGACCTAGGCACTATGAACTTGTCTAATGTTTATAAATGACCTCACGCTGTATTGTGCTTGGATGAGATAGAGGTTGGCATATGTAGAGGGAGTAGTTCTTCTCTCGGCCCTTCCCCCTATCGTAACTAGCCACATGGACGGGGATCCTGCCAACTATCCTATCCTCCTCTCCCATTTCCCTGAAGGCCCCTCACCCTCCCTGGACACCTTTGGCCCAGTGTCCACTGAAGAGGTAGCCGCAACATTGGCTTCAATCAAAAGTGGGTCCCCCCGTGATCCTGCCCCTCTCCGTTTCCTGAAAAAAGTTTCCAGCACCATCATCCCCCCCTCACATCGCTTATCAACTCCTCCCTCTCGCAGGGCCTAGTCCCCCATAGCTGGAAAGCGGCAGTGGTCAAAGGCCTACTAAAGAAACCTTCTTTAGACCCCCAGGACCTTTCCAACTACAGACCTATTTCCCTTCTCCCAGGAAACAGTAAGATCACGGAGAAGCTAGTGAACAAACAACTTTCACTATTCCTGGAGAGCAACAACTTACTCGGGGTCTCCCAGACAGGGTTCCGTCCAGGCCAGGGCACCGACATCGCCCTCCTGGCGGCTGTGGAGAAGGCCAGAAGCATTCTGGATACAGGAGGATCAGTGGCAGTGATCCTCCTGGACCTCAGTGCGGCCTTCGACACTGTGAACCATCATACCCTAATCCAACGACTGGGAGAAATCGGAGTAAGGGGCACAGCCCTGAAGTGGCTAAAATCTTTCCTTGATGACCGCTCCTTTCAAGTCTGGGAGAACGGCAGCCACTCACCCGCAATCCCTCTCCGCTGTGGAGTACCGCAGGGCTCATCTCTTAGCCCGACGTTATTCAACGTGTATATGTCCCCGCTGGAGAAACTGGTCATTCCGTTCGGCGTATCGATCATCAATTACGCCGACGATACCCAGCTGGTGGTAACCCTCTCACACCCGCACCAATCTCCCTCTGACCTCCACAGCTGTCTCACTGAAATCCACAGCTGGATGAACTCCTCAGCATTAAAATTAAACGGTTCCAAGACCGAGATCTTGCTGCTCGGACACAAAGGGCCCTCCCTGCCGCCTCACCTCTGGCCTGACTGCTTGGGTGACCCCCCTGCACCCAAGGAAGAGGTCAAGAGCCTGGGCGTATGGCTCGAAAACGATCTGAGCTTTAGAACACAGGCAAAAAAGACGGCAGGAATCTGCTTCGGACTTCTCAGGGCCTGTAGAAAGATCTTCCCCCTGCTCCCCGCGACCGCCAAGAAACTTTTGATTCAGGGCCTTATCCTGGCAAGGCTTGACTACTGCAACTCAATCTATCTGGAAGCTCCTGAAGCCACTCTCAACACCCTGCAGAAAATTCAAAACGCCGCGGCCCGCCTACTCACTGACACCCCCGCCAGATCATCGGCAAAGCCAGCCCTCAAGCTTCTCCATTGGCTCCCAGTCAGAGAAAGGGTTGCTTTCAAGGCCCTCTGTCTGGCCCACAAAACTCTTTATAACAACGGCCCTCCCCTCCTCAAGGAATTCATCATCCCCTACAAAACGAAAAGGGCCCTCCGTTCCAGCGGAGAGAACCTCATCACAGTCCCCAGAGTTAAAAAAGCCAGGTCCGGAGGCCGCCGCTTCTCGGTCCACACGGCCAAACACTGGAACAACCTCCCCCGGAGACTGAGAACTGAACCCAATCTCCTTCAGTTTAGGAAGGCACTGAAGACTCTTCTCTTCCCTGACCCTTAACCCCCTCCACCGCTGACCCCCCTTGAGTTCAGGTTCTAGCGCTGGGATGCTCTAGGGTTACTACGCGCTCTACAAAACCTTAAATAATAATAATAATAATAATAATTTTGGTTTATACCTACTGTGGAAGGAAACTACAGGATGAAGGAAAGCAAGAGAGACCATAGTTACCAAACAAGTACACATCCACATCACTTTCCTCAATAGTTCACTTGCACAACATATACACTGTTGGGCACAACTGGAAAAAAAGCGGAAGCATATATGCACAGGCGCATTAACAATGATTAGAACAAGGTTCAAGAAAATTATTACTAGAGGTTTCAAGCAGAAAGAATGCTAGTTTTAGGCCTGAAACAAGAACAAGCAATATGAATCACACAACTTGCAAGGCGAGTGCATTTCCTGCAGACATGCAAAACGTTAATCCAAAGGGGCGACCAGACACTGATTGCACCAGGTCATTTGGTAGGTAATCTGGATGTGACCCATCACTGGAGGTCCACAGCAGCTCCAACAGTGGCCGAATGGATTAAGGGCATGGACACCTTACACACTAAGATCTGGGGGAAATGTTAGGATTATTATCAACCGATTCGTTTATACATAGTATAGGAGGGAGGGTTCTGGTAGGTCGGGGAGGGATGGGAGGCAAAAATTCAAGAGCTTCTAACAGTACAATAGCGTTAAGACCAGGTTGTAACCAAAAAACAAGTGGAATCAAGATAAGGGTCAGTGACACCTAAGTACACCTATGAAGCGCAGAAGTGGATATTCTGAGAGCCACATGAAGCTTAGGCTTTCTATATGGAAGCAACTCCAATGAAAAGCCCTGAGGGCATCTTAAATGAAACTAAGTAGCCAGCCACAAACAGGCTAAGGCACACCCACTGCAGTCGATACAAGAAAAGCAAGCATTTAAGGGCACTTTAGTGATCAACTCATGATAACGGTGAACTAGGCAGTCCAAGGCACTAACAGCTCTCACGCACTATTATGATCTAAAAAGCTTTTTGGTTCAGAAATCTCATACAAAAGACAAAGAAGTATTTTAGATGAGGCCAGCACATGTTCTCTAGGAGTCAAAATGCTCTACAGATTCGTGTAGCCACACTGAGAAACGTTTGGGGTGAAAGTCTGACTAACCAATGGCATCTACCTAGCAGATGATAATTCAGAAGGAGTCTCTTTGTGCTGCTTACATCTCTGTGCTTAATGGGATAGACATACCTTAAGGTGGCATCTGAACACTGCGAAAGTTCTAGAAGCCCACATGTCTGAAGGGAGAGCATTCTAATTTGCTGCATACAAGGATGCCAAACATCTCTTCTCACAAGAGGAACATTTAAAAGAACATATAGCCATGAGACAACTATGAGAAATACTTAGGATTTGTATGTGTATATACAGAGGGAGACATATGCAGCACAGATCTAGCAGAGACGCCTTTGCACTTACATCTCAAATCTTGTGAACTACGATAAATGTAACTTTCTGGATGACCTTTATTATCAAGTCATTGGTTTAACTTGTGATCTACATGTGAAGGTGATCATTGTCAATTTTTATAACAACATCCCACAGCATCTACTCACAAGTACTTTGAAATCTTTACTAGATGGTTTAGAGAGGTTCCAGGACTCAACGGATAAGGACGTAGCTATCTTGTGGGGGGGTGATTTTAATTGTTCTTTATGCAAACACATAGGTAAAGGGATATGTGGTCTAACGTACGATCTTAATGACGAAGATTGTCTTTCGCACTTTGCGCATACGGTTCAAGGGGATCTATTTAATGACATATTATTAACATATGACATGGGTTTTTGCAACATGCTAACAACTCCCACGACAGATTTTTCTCCAACTTTTAACGGCCGTGGTGTCTCGTCCACAATAGACTTCATTCTGATGTTCAACAGGCACTCTTCTAGAGTCAAGAAATTTAACACACATGATCTGGCTCTAAGTGATCACTTCCCAATAAGCTTAAGTCTGATGATACAATGCCAAACTACAAAAATGAGGGGTAGCAATATCAATGTAATTAATAATATTAAACTTAGTAGACAGAACGGCTATGCATTAAGTTGGGAACGAGTGAATCACGAAGAACTCCTGAATAAAATAGTTAGAGATTGCTATAGCAACTTTATGTACTGCTTAAAAGAAGAGGGCGATCGTAGCGACACTGTGAAGAACTTTTCAATTATTGCTGCAACTATTAAGTCGGCCCTCTTTGTTGAAGCCAATAAAAGCAAATCAATGAAGCCTGGATGGTTCGATCACTCGTGCACTCAAGCTTATTCTAAGCTGAAGCATGTGCTCCATGCCGAAATTAAAAATTCACCTAACATTAGTAATGCTAGAAGGGAGTACAAAATTGCCCTGAAAAACAGGAAACTAGAGTTAAAAAAGTCAATGTGGTTAGCACTACAGGAGGTAGCTTTGTTGAAAGACTCGTCAGCCTTCTGGAAGGCTGTTAATGCTCCTTTTCTAATTAACTCGGACAGAGCCAACATAGAGATTGCAATTTCTGAATATGACTGGATTAGTCATTATACACATCTCTATGACTGCCCTATCGTTGCTTTGGCTCCCCTAGAGTCCCAAGTAATTGAGCCATTGCCTCGGGGATCACAAAATCAAATGCATCTGGTCTTCAAGTTAGAGGAAGTAATCGAGGCCATAATGACTAGTCAATGGGGCAAGGCACCAGGCCCGGACGCTATCCCTGCTGATCTTTTTAAATCTAATCTTGAATTATGGGGACCACTTTTAACTTCACTTTTTAATGCATCTTCAGAAAATAGTCTTCCTCCAACCTGGCTCGTCTCCATTTTAGTTCCCATCTTTAAGAAAGGAGACAGAGCCAATCCGGTTGCTACCGCCCCATCTCCCTGCTAGACTCCTCTATGAAAATTGCCGGTAGAGTTATTTTAAATAAGTTACAAGACTGGGCTGAGGACCGGGGAATATTATGTGATATCCAGTATGGCTTTCGCAAGGGAATGGGGACTGTGGATCAGAGTATTAATCTAAACCTTTTAATGAATAAATATACGGTGGCTAAAAGGGGTCATTTATATCTAACTTTTGTTGACTTATCATCAGCTTTCGATTGCGTTGTACATGCAAAGTTATGGGAAATTTTAGATGACTCGGCGTCGACATTGTTTTAGTTACTTTTCTTAGACAGCTTTATGCAGGGGCCAAGGCTAGGGTAAGATACGGGGTGGAGGGCCAATGTACAGCTGATTTTAAGATAGGAAAAGGAGTGAGACAGGGTTGTGTCCTCGCTCCCTTCCTTTTTAACTTATATATTAATGGCCTAGAAAAGTATCTAGTACAAAACTGCAGCGACCTACCCCAAATAGATTCAAGAACCATTCCGGCCCTATTATACGCTGACGACGCCGTGCTAATGGCTCGTACCCCACTTGCCCTACAACGACTAATCTCTTCATTCGAGAAATTTATGTCCAATCTGGGGCTTACTATCAATGTCTCTAAAACCTTTGCTATGACTAGTGGCAGTAGTATTAGCAAACGTTTAAAGACTATGTTTGTGTATGATAAGCCAATAGAATATACCAAATCGTTTGCTTATTTGGGCATTTTATTTGATAATAAATTAAGTTGGCAACTTGCTGTAAAAGCCAGGAGGGCTCTGTTTGCTAGAACTGTGACTTCCCTTCATAACTTTAGCAAGAAACTGGGTAGGAGGCCCCCGTCTGAATTGCTGAAAATTTACAACGCAAAATGTGTCTCCGTTGCCACTTATGGCGCAGGTGTTTGGGGGATTGTTGATGTTACCTCCCTGCAGACGGTAGAAAACAAATTTTTAAGGTTCTTGCTGGCAGTTCCAGACTCTACATCAACCTATATATGTCATGCTGAACTGGGAATTGGTTATTTAGAAGATACTATTAAAATACAACCAATACTTGAATGGCACAGGATTTGGACCTCGGATAACCTGGCCTTGAATCGCATTATTATTATAGATCTTTTAAAGTTGGAAGGGGCGCCAAGAATTAGATGGCTAACTTATATTAAATTGTTTTTCTGCAAACTGGACCACTGTGAATTTTATGATGACCCTACCACCTTGTCCCTGATTGCGAGAAAGGACTTGAAAAAACTGTGCTTGGACTATCTAAATGATTGCAGACTGATTACAGAACTGAAGAAGATTTCTGTTCAGGCACATCAGTTGATCTCCATTCATTCCTCAATACAACCGTATATAATAACTGTTACTGGAGATTTTGACAGGTTTTTGCTAGTCCGTTTCCGCCTGGGAATTATTCATAGGTTATTAAGTTTTCCGGCTTGCAACGACTGGTCTAAATCTCTTTGTAACTGTCCATGCGATGATACATCAACCCAATCTACATTACATGTTGTCTTTTTATGTAAATTTTATACCATTCCCAGGAAAAGATGGATTCTGCCAGTTTTGAAATCTTTTGGTGTTAGGCAGTTGCGACCTGCACTTTTAGCCCTACAAATGTTAGACTCAGCCTATGTCGTAGCTTCCGTTTCTGCATTTTTAAAATTTATTTTTAAATCAAGGAATCAATTACTAATGTAGCTATGTTTATTGTCTTTTTATGCATTGTATTTTGCTTTTATGATTAATGATTTTTAATCGAATAAAGCTGTATTGATTTGATTTGATTTTGATTTGATTCACTTTTTAACAGAGAACAAGTGGAATTCTCTTGCAGTGGTGCAAACTTGTTCCTCAAACTCAGCACCCGTCATACAACTGTATTTGGAGCAATTTGCAGGCATAGAAGTATAGTGGTGTGTGGCCTGTTTAGAGAAGGTTAGCATCTGGGACTTTAAAGCAGCCCTGACCACGATAACCTTCATATTTAAAAGATAAAAAAGACAGAATCTTTTTCAAATTGCCCAACTGAAAGAAGCAGCTGGATTACAATAGACCTGTGGTTTTTGATGCCATTTCAGCATTGAACATTACTCTTTTGTTCTTGACTTTCATTGCTGTGTGCAGTTTGCAATGAATGAGAGAAAGATAATAAACATCTTGAAGGTTTCTAACTCCACATCAAGCTATGTCAGGTGCGGGGGCGGAGCTTGCCGCGCAGCGAGATGGCCGCGTTCTAGGCGAGCTCCTTGCTGAGACCAGGACTAATCCTTCCATAATCCTGCACATCAAAACCTAATTGCTTTTAATTAGGTGCGCCTGGGCGCCGCAAGTAGCCTGGTGCCTTCCGGAGCCAGAAACCAGCTATTTTGAACACCCCAGCTGGTAAAAACGCGAATCCAGATCTCAGGGCCTCGCTGGGCGAAACCGAGACCAAGGCGGCAGCGTGGAGTAGCGAGAGGAGCAGGTACGTAGAGCACGCACGGCAGCCTTGTTTGTGAGTTTGATCCGGTGGTGCCGGAACACACAGCGGATACCTCCGGACGGCAGCCGAGGCGGAGGGGAGGTGAGCCCAGTGACGGGGGAGGATAGAATCCGCAATCGCACGTCCCTACGATGGAGAAAACTGTTACCCGCCTGTACATAGCAGCGGTTGAGAAACGCGACCGACAACACCTGTGGGCATCTGAGAGTGTGAGCCTGCGGGGGAACTGCGCTACATAGACCCACATTGAGAGGGGCAACAGCGCGAAGTGCTGAGAAGCTGAGATAACCAGGGCAGGAACGGGAGGTGAGTGATACACCCTGGGGGAGACTGCGCTCACACACATGATCACCGGGCTCCCCAAATTTAAGCCTCACAAGCTACGTGACAGTGGGATCTGAGTGTAGAAGTACCACCTGCCTGAACTGGATCGAGTTATCAGGCCACACAAACAAAAGGCTGTCCCTGGGGCTAAATTGGGATCAGCACATTGAAGACCATCACTGCCATTAATCAATACCCCTGAGGGGCGTCTACCAAATACATTCAACCGAGGGGCTTGGGGCCTGGTGCCCGAACAGCATACAGAACTGAGCACACCCCGGTGGGGGGGGGACATCATATCCCAAATCTGGTATCAAGACGCACGTGGTTGGGAGTTAGGCTTTTCAAGCAACTACGCACAGCATTGACAGGCGCTGAATTACATTTGATCGCCTGGGCGCTCTAGATCGGCCAAGCCTTTGGATGAAAACTGTAATAGCAGAGGTTGGTGGGAAAGGCGTGCCGGACTGACCTACCTGCAGGCTACTTGCGAGTGCAGAGGTCCCACAAGACAGATATCACTGCCTGCTGAATATCGACGTGACCTGAGCAACTGCTATGACACACACCCCCCGCAAATCAGGCAAGAACAGTCACAGTACCACCATATCGGCGCCTGCGGTAATCCCCACCCCTGACATCTCACATCCACGAGAACGCGGGCATAGGGCCAGGCAAGCAGCCGGGAATATGGGCAAGAAGGACAGGACCCAGCCTAAGCTAACATTCGAACATACCAAAAAACAAATGGATCGGGGGATGGAAGAACCGTCGCATCAACAGGAGGATGCGGGGGCCACTAGTGGAGTAACAAATGTCGAAGTGCAAGCCATGTTCACTACTATACAGGCTGCTCTTACCAATATAGATGGGAAAATTGACGCTCTCACATACTGTGTCGACACGATGTCTGAGCGCCTGGACAAGCACACAGAACGTCTAGACTTGGCCAAGCGACGAATATCGGACGCCGAAGATGCTCAGGTACAGATGGATGCGAAACAGACAAGGATGGACAAACAATTGGCAGCTATCTCGGCAAAGGCAGAAGATTTGGAAGCGAGGTCCCGAAGAAATGACATTCGCCTGACAGGCATAGCAGAGACAACAAACACAGGCCCAATGGAGAGATATGTGGAGCAATTGCTAATTGCAATGCTGGGCCGGGACACATTCTCTGAGATATTCATCGTTGAGCGTGCGCACAGATCCCTACCCCCAAAAACGCCGACCGGCTCATCACCAAGGCCGATCATAGCGCGGATTCTGAACTATAGAGACCAAGATGCAGCGCTCCGGAAGGCGAGAGAGTTGGGGAAACTGACACATGAGGGCATTGATATTTCAATTTATCCAGACTTTACGGTATCAGTACAGGAGGCCAGAAAGAAGTTCGGCCAGGCGAAACAAAAACTGAGAGACCTGAATATTCCATACGCAATGCTATATCCAGCAAGGCTCAGGGTCACGGATGACGGGACGGTGAAAATCTACAATGAACCAAAAGAAGTGTTCAAATTTATACAACAGAGAGAGCATCCAAAACCGAGACGTAGATCCCCGCGGGGGGACCAAGTAGACCAGCATACCACATCGGATGTCGAATGACGAGTCATTGCAAGGATTAGAGAACACCACTGAACGCGTGACCGATCCGAAATGGCCTAGGAGACAAGGCATGGTTGCATAATGAATACAGCCGCTGGAAGCGGATGAGCATATATAATCGCCAGGTCGTGGGTGGACTACGAGACATTAGCCATGACCAGTGGAATAGCTGCAGACAACTCTGGTAGCCCGATGGAATGCAGAGTTAACAAGGGGTAGCTAGACGAACCTCGGATGGCCCAGTGATCAACACAGATAAGTCGAACATCTCCACACTTCGAATCACTTTGCATAATCAAGTATTGCATACTGTGCTTGACTATGTTTGAAATATGCACAACCTTGGAAACGTTGCAGACTTATTTCCGGATTTGCCAGATGCACCTGTATTAACACAACATGTTATGTTTAGTTTTGATGTATACGTTTTTGCAGGGCGTTCGCCCATGTGGGAGTTCCCACAGGAAACGGGCTGGCAGCTCTTGCCCTCAAGTGTACACCACACTAGCTCATTGCAAGGGTTTTCTTCTTTTCTTGTTGGTTTTGTCATGATTAATCGAGTTGGGATTCTCTCCGCCTCGGGGGCTAGGGCGGAGTGGGTGGGGGTGGGAGGGGGGGATAGTAAAAAAGGTCTGGTCGACAGAAAGAAGCTATTAATGCAACTGCCACTTCACATATACACCATGCGAGGAACACGACAATACCAGGTTGTGCCACATGCAAATGGCTGACACCAGAACGAATACTAGAACACTGACGTTAGTGACATGGAATGTTCGCGGATTTCAAAATCCACAAAAAATACGTAAAGTACTTACATATTTTGAGAGACACGGTATTGATGTGGCATGTATACAAGAAACACATCTAACGAACAAGTTACTTACCTTCGGTAACGCTTTTTCTGGTGGATACAGTATCTGCCTGTGGATTCCTCACTTTGTGAATATCCCCTGCGCCAGCAACATTCTGAAACTTTTGTAGCAGTCCACGCCGATGAGGTCGAAGACGACGTCACAGAGACACGGCTCCGCTCGCGACTCCGCTGACCTCACCGGCTCCATAAGAAGACCTAGTCGGCGTGATGACGTCAGTTCCGCCCTTTTTTCCGTGCCTTCGAGGCTCACGGACGGACTGACAGCAACATACACAGTACATAATATACAAAGCAACACAAACAGTGTGGAGAATAAATAGAAAGGCAAAAGAAACAAGACAATGCCTTTGACAGTAACAAATACAGTTTGAAACAACATCATTAGAATAGTAGGTATACAAGGATAGACAACGGGGAGGCGGGTGGGTCAGTGAGGAATCCACAGGCAGATACTGTATCCACCAGTAAAAGCGTTGCCGAAGGTAGGTAACTTGTTCTTCTGATGGATACATCTGCCAGTGGATTCCTCACCTTGTGAAAAGATTCCCACAGCAGTCCCACTCCCGGAGAAGGGTGTCCAGCCTTCTATACCAGAAAGTCCTGAAGGACGGAACAAGCAAAATGTCCGTCCCTCCTCACCTCAGAATCCAAGCAGTAATGCTTTGCAAAAGTGTGGAGGGAGGCCCAAGTTGCCGCCCTACAAATGTCCTCCACAGGAACACATCTAGACAAAGCAGACGTGGAAGACTTAGCTCTAGTAGAATGAGCCCTTAAACCCTCTGGAGGATCCTTACCGGCCAAAGAGTAGCAAATCTTGATACAAAAGACAATCCATCTGGAAAGGGTGCGCTTGTGCACCGCTCTGCCTTTCCTGCAGCCAAAAAAGCCCACGAAGAGCTGGTCATCAACTCGAAAGTCCTTTGTCCTGTCAAGGTAGAAACTCACCGCCCTCTTAGGGTCCAGACGGTGCAGTCGCTCCTCCTCCTTGGAAGGGGGAGGATAGAAGGTAGGGAGGGTAATGGATTGCCCCAGATGGAAAGGAGTTACCACCTTAGGCAGAAAAGCAGCCCTGGTCCTGAGTACCATTCTTTCAGCATGAATGGTCCAGAACGGGGGTTTTGAACTCAGAGCTTGAAGCTCACTTACCCTCCTTGCCGAGGTAATTGCAATAAGAAAAACCATCTTGAAAGACAACAGTCTCAAGGGACACTTGTGTAAGGGCTCGAATGGAGAACCCATCAGATAAGTTAAGACAAGATTTAAGTCCCATTGAGGCACAGAGTAGGAGGAAACTTATTTGTAAGGCCCTTTAGAAATCGTAAAACAATAGGCGATGAACAATGATGGTTGATCCGGCAAACAAAGGAATGCCGACAAGGCTGAAAGATATCCCTTTACAGTGGCTACAGCAAAACCTTGCTGAGCAAGAGAAAGGGCAAACTGAAGAATGTCAGATAAACGAGCCCTCAAAGGATCAATTGACTTCTCCCCACACCAGAGCACAAATTTAGATCACCTATAGGAATAGATAGATTTGGTGGAATGACGTCTGGCAGACAAAATTACATCTACCACATCTGGTGGGTGAGAAAAAGAATTAAGGTTGCCCCGGTCAATCTCCAGGCATGAAGGTGTAAGCTCTGGAGGTGGGGGTGTAGAACCTGCCCCTCCAACTGCGAGAGGAGGTCTGCCCTGAGAGGGAGACGGAGCGGAGGGCACGAGGAGAGGTGGAGAAGATCTGTATACCATACCCTTCTTGGTCCAATCCGGGGCGATCAATATGACTTGGGCCCGGTCTTGGCGAATCTTCCTCAGAACCCGAGGAATCGAGGGTATGGGAGGAAACGCGTAAAGGAGTTGTGAGCCCCAACACAACTGAAACGCGTCCCCCAATGCTCCCTGCATCGGATACTGGAGACTGCAGAATGACGGGCAGTGAGCGTTCTCAAGAGTGGCAAACAGGTCCACCCGAGGAGTTTCCCACATCCGAAAGACGTGACGAACCACCTCTGAATGAAGCCTGCACTCGTGGTCGGCAGAGAACTGCCGACTGAGACTGTCTGCAGGTATGTTCAGAACCCCGGCCAGATGATTTGCCATCAGACAAATCCGATGATCCTGAGCCCAGGACCAGAGACGCAGAGCCTCTCTGCAGAGACAAAGAGACCCCACTCCTCCCTGCTTGTTGACATACCACATCGCGGTAGTGTTGTCCGTCAGGACTTGAACCGACTGACCGCAAAGGGATGGGAGGAAGGCCTTGAGCGCCAAACGTATCGCCCGCAATTCCAGAAGATTGATATGAAGCAACCTTTCCTCTGGAGACCAAAGACCCTTTATCTCCAGATCCCCCAGATGAGCACCCCACCCTAAAGTGGATGCATCCGTTATCACTGTGGCCACCGATGGAGGTAGATGGAAGGGCTTTCCTTGAGACAGATTGCCCTCCACGCTCCACCAAGATAGATCCGCCGCAGCTTCTCTGGAGATCCTCACAGACTCCCTGAGATCTCCCTTGTGCTGATGCCACTGCCTGCGGAGGCACCACTGGAGCGCCCTCATGTGCCAGCGTGCATGGTTGACCAACAGAATGCAGGAAGCAAACAGACCGAGCAGGCGAAGGACCTTTAGGACTGGAACAACCGCTCCATTGTAAAATAAAGGAATGAATTCCTGTATGTCGAGAATCCTTTGTGGAGGTGGGAATGCCCGACTAAAAGTAGTGTCAAGTACCGCACCTATGAACAGGTTGCGCTGAGAGGGCACCAGGTGAGATTTGGGCACGTTTATCGAGAAACCCAATTTGTACAACAGATGAGTTATATCCTGCAGATGGTGAAGCACCTTCTCTGGCGACTCCGCTTTGATCAGCCAGTCATCCAGATAGGGGAAAACTGAAATCCCCGACCTTCTGAGATGGGCTGCCACCACTGCAATCACCTTCGTGAAGACTCGAGGTGTAGTAGTAAGACCAAACGGAAGGACCGCAAACTGATAATGTTGCGACCCAACCGTAAACCGGAGATACTTCCTGTGCGACTTCAGGATGGGGATGTGAAAATACGCATCCTGCAAGTCGATCGACACCATCCAGTCCTCCTGATTCAGCGCTTGAAGAACCTGTGCAAGGGTGAGCATCTTGAACTTCTCTTGCTTCAGATAAAGATTCAAGATCCTGAGGTCCAATATCGGATGCAATCTGCCGTCCGTTTTCGGAATCAGAAAATACCGGGAGTAGCATCTCTGACCCCACTCCTGCTCTGGAACCACCTCTAACGCACCTTTCTCTAGCAACTTCAGGACTTCCTCCTGTAGGAGAAGACAGTGGTTCTCTGAGCAAGCCCCTTGACAAGGAGGGTAATTTGGAGGGAATTCCCGAAAGGGAAGGGCGTACCCATTTTCTACAAGATCTAGAACCCAAAGGTCTGTAGTAACCAATTCCCAATCTTGTAGAAAATGGGTAAGACGGCCCCCCACAGGACCAACATGATCCAGAATGGTGGATCTAGGGCTGCTTTGCGGTGGTGGGATGGGCTGAGGAGGAGGAAGAGGAAGAGGAGGAGAGCTGTCTACCTCGAGAGCGACCCCTGAGTCTACCTCTGTAGCTCTTGTACGAAGCGCTTTGCTGCTGTTGCTGCTGCTGGGGCTGCCTGTAAGTACGAAAGGTTGCCCTTCCGAAACCACTGTACCTCTTGAACGAACCCCTTGACTGGGATTGAAGGCCCAAAGATTTAGCCGTGGCCTTACTTTCTTTAAAACGTTCAAGCGCAGCATGCGCCTTCTTGCCAAAGAGTCCGGAGCCATCAAAGGGCAAGTCCAACAGCGTTGATTGGACATCAGGGGAAAATTCCGATGACTTAAGCCACGCACTCCTCCTTGTGGCAACAGAAGATCCCATGACTCTTGCTACCGAGTCAGCTGTGTCCAATCCACTCTGGATCACCTGACGCGCTGCCGCCTGGGCATCCAAAAGGACCTCATTAAAACCAACCCTATCCTCCTCTGATAGTTTTGGGGCTAGCTGCTTCGCTGAGTCCATGAGAGCATGTATATAGCGTCCCAACAGACAGGTGGCATTTGTTGATTTAAGGGCCATGCTGGCCGAAGAAAAGACCTTCTTGGCCGACTGATCCAGTTTTTTAGCTTCCCTGTCACTCGGGACCTGGGGAAACAAACCTGAAGATTTCCTTGAACATGCCGCCTGAACCACCAGACTCTCAGGAGACGCGTGAGAAGTTAAAAATTCTGGGTCCCTCGGAGCTGCCCTATACCTGCTGGCAATGATTTTCGAAACTGCTGGAGCAGAAAAGGGCTTACGCCATACCTCCATCACTGGCTCTATGATGGCTTCGTTAAAGGGGAGTAAAGGCTCAGAAACAGTAGTGGGAGAGTGCAGCACTTCCGTTAAAATGTTCGGTTTGAATTCAGCTGAAGGCAACTGCAGATCTAAACGTTCAGCTGCTTTTCTTATGACCACATCCTTTGAAGGTGCATCAGAAGGAGGAGTAATCTCCCATTCAGGAGAAAAGTCCAAGCCACTAGCCTCTTTCAATTCCTCAAAAACTTCTTCTACCTCCTCCATTAGGTATCTTTGCTCATCCAGCACTCTCTGAGCCTCCCTCCTAGACCTGATTCTTACCACTGGCGTCGGCGGCACCCTGATCGAATCTGACGGCGCCGGTGCCGGCGTCGAACGTGGATCCGCAGGAGCAGCCGGCGTCGAGCGAGGTCGAGTCGGTGCCGGTGAAGAAGAGAGCGGCGTTGACGTCCCCGGCGCTGGTAGATGCCAAGACGGTAGCCGGAAAAAATGGCATGAAGGGAGCCTGAGGATAGGCTTGAGGAACCCCCAAACTGAACGCCATAGGACCCATAGGACCCAAAGGTGCACCAGAGGGGTACATGGCTCTGGAGAATACCCCGTACATTGCATTAAGATAATGCGTGGGGTCCTGACCTGGTCCTGGAAACGCAGGATACTGCTCAGGCAACACCGGACTCGGGCCGACCGGCGCCAACGGTGGATTCAACGGAGCCGAAGGCTCACTCCGGGCCGGAGGCTCCTCACACGGGACCGGGGACGAAGCCGGAGATGGAGCCGGCATCGGAGATGGAGCCGGAGCCGGGGAATGTTCCGGTGAAGCCACAGGCGACGACAGGCCAAAAGGCGAATCTGGAACGGGTGAGGGAGACACAAAGTCCTTACGGCGTTGCTGATCTCGGAGCCGCATCCCTATCCGAGTGACGCCGGGATGAATGCCTTCTCTTCTTTTTGTGCTTCCTGGATTTGGAAGCATGCCCCGAAGTCGACTTCGACCTCGATCTCGACCCTGATCTTGATTTTCTCCGGCCTCTTTTCTCTTTCTTCATCCTCGCGATGAAGAGCTTTGCCTCCCTCTCCTTAAGAGCCTTTGATCTCATCTTGCAGCAGCAAGAACTTCCCTCGACATCATGGTCTGATGAGAGGCACCACACGCAGTCGTCATGCGGATCTGTTATGGACTTGTGCTTCCCACATTCGCGACAGGGTTTAAATCCTGACTTCTTAGTCGACATTCTGCAGGAGAAGACAAGAGAAACCAGCAGAAAACAAAGTAACCAGTATAGCTACAATGAGAGATTCCCGAAATCCGTTGGCGTCGACGGCGCGGAAAAAAGGGAACTGACGTCATCACGCCGACGAGGTCTTCTTATGGAGCCGGTGAGGTCAGCGGAGTCGTGAGCGGAGCCGTGTCTCTGTGACGTCGTCTTCGACCTCATCGGCGTGGACTGCTACAAAAGTTTCCGAATGTTGCTGGCGCAGGGGATATTCACTAGGTGAGGAATCCACTGGCAGATGTATCCATCAGAACTCTGCTACAGAAACACGGATGGGCACCAGATGGGCCTCCTACCGCATAGCATCATCAAACTCCACGTATGCCAGAGGGGTTATACTACTGGTAAGACAAAATATCCCATTTCAACTGCTCCATGCATTGGGGGATGCTCAAGGCCGCTATGTTATGGTGCAAGCTGTGTTAACTATAGTCACATCATATGGCCCAAATACTGATGATCCTGGTTTTTATGCGGAAATATGGGCCAAACTGAGGGAATTCCCAAGTGCTCCAATAATATGGGGTAGAGACTTTAACACTTGTCTGGATACGGCACTAGATAGGTCCACGGGTAAAGAGCGGTATGGCAGACGGGCAGCTAAAGCCCTTAAAGACGGTATGGCAACATGGGGAATGACCGACATATGGAGGATGAGGCATGCGGGCCGGAGGGAAGGGACATGCACATCTACGACACATAACACATGGTCCAGGATAGACTACTGGCTGCTTACGGCGGAGGTATGCACATGGACGCGGACGGTTAAACATCTACCCAAGACACTGTCAGATCATTCCCCGGTTAGCCTCAGGTTGGACATCCCCACTCACATACCCAGGCATTTCTCGTGGAGACTGCAGGGTAGCGCCCTGTTAGACCAAGTATTCAATAGTGAGCTTCGACGAGCAATCGCAGACTACTTCGAATTGAATACAGGATCTGTAGCAAGTGCAGGGACATTATGGGAAGCATTCAAGGTAACAGTACGGGGACACTGTATTAACAAACATGCTGGGATACTGAAGGATATCCAACAGCAACTGACTAAAATAGTAAGGGAGATCAGTACACTTGAGGCGGAACATACACGGACACAAAATCCAACTATACTGGCGAGAACAAGGGAAAAGATGGCCGATTACCAGAAATACGCTGCAGATGAGGTAAAATACAAATCAAAACGGCACACAGCACGAAACTACAGGGAGGGTGGTTGGCCGGGACGCACCCTGTCGAGTAAGATCAAACCCTCATACACGACTTCATACGTAATGCAGATACGGGATGAAGCAGATCAAATGCTATATGACACTAAGTCCATATCTAACTATTTCCAGAAATATTACACACAGCTTTATGATAAACAAACTACCACCACGGCAGAAGATATAAACTTCTAACTCCAAGACGTAGCCTTAGCATGGCTCTCATATAATCACCGTAAATTTTTAAGTTATCACATTACCAAGGACGAACTAACGAACGCAATAAACTCCCTACCAAACAACAAGGCTCCTGGGTTGGATGGGCTACCCGGGGAGTTCTACAAAACATATAAGGATCTGTTGATACCTCACTTAGCCGAAATGTATGAGGAAGCATATGAAGAGGGTAAGCTCCCTGCCTCACTGAGAGAAGCTCTCCTAGTGACGCTCCCTAAACCAGATAAAGACTTATCACGATGTGATTCGTACCGCCCCCTGTCATTGATAAACATAGACACAAAGATTCTGGCGAAAGTCATTGCCACTAGGATACAGCTACTGCAGGAGAAGCTGGTATTACCTGATCAGGCAGGCTTTATTCCCACCAGATCAACTACACAAAACATACGCACCATTTTTGCTCTATACCACCATCTGGATCCAGAATTGCCAGCAGCAGCGGCCTTGCTAGATGCTGCGAAAGCTTTCAATTCAGTGGAGTGGCCGTTCATGTTTGTAGTGCTGCGTAGAATGGGGTTTCCGGAACGTTTTTTGAAATGGATTGAGGTTTCATACCATGTCCCAACAGCTAGAATTAGGCTGAATGGACAAATATCTGACCCTATAGAGGTGAAAAGGGGGACGAGACAGGGCTGCCCGCTGTCACCGATTCTATTCACTTTGATTCTGGAGCCCCTTGCCAGTAGGATTCGTCAATGTCATCGGGAGGCCGCTTTGCATTTTCGCCTACGACCCCTCAGCATATCATTATACGCTGACGACATGGTACTATTTACACAACACCCAAATATACATTTAAACAATCTAATTAGAGAGTACATCCGTTTTGAACGGTATGCAGGGTTACGAATTAACTGGAACAAATCGGTGGTTATACCACTAACACCAGCAACGACTCAACCAGTTTTGGATTACCCCTTGAAATGGCAAACAGACCCAGTGAAATATCTGGGGATATGGATTCATAGGGACCCTGGCCTCGTCATAAGGGAAAACTATGGTAGGGCAATGATCAAACTGGATGAAAATATAGCCAGATGGATACAGTTGCCTCTATCACTAGCAGATAGGATTGCACTGCAGAAGATGATCGTATTGGCCAGGTTTTTATACCTATTCATTAACATCCCAATCTGGCTGACACAGGCTTTCTTTGTAAAGCTGCAGTCAGCAATGCAGAAGCTGACGTGGGCGGGTAAACAAGCTAGGGTCAGCTGGACTATACTGACAAAGCCATACCATACGGGTGATATTGCAGGGAAACCATGGAGACATATGTGGAGGAACTACCACTCTCGTCGAGACCCCGAGATTTCTGGGAACCGCTGAAACAATACCTTTTGACAATACAGGAGGATAATTAATAACTGTAAATTGGCAGCAATGTACAAACATAAGAGATGCTCTGTTATAACCTTTACTCCTTTCTGCCATTCAAGAGTAGATGTTAGGTTTTATGTTTAAATTCCATGTGTAAAATAATGTAATTTTTATTGACAAACGATGTGATGTAGACTTAAGATGTCAAGTGTATTATTGCCGCACTACGCGGAGATGAGGAATCTGTTGTCGGCCTAGATTACATGACCTGAAAGTGTATTATCGCTGTACATTGAAAGTTTACATTTGTCCTGATGCATGGTATGTATAACCTGTACTGCTGATCAGACGAAATAAACAACATTTATATAAAAAAAGGCTATGTCAGGTGCAGTATGGCTGGAAGGGTCGGATAGGATCCCAAATGTCTACAACCACAACCAGAACCTTGTGGGAAACCCCTCGTGATAGGTCCTACAAGCATCTTGGGACAAGATACCCCATGATGTGCTTTGGCAGAAGTTATTCAGGCAAAAAATTACATAGGTGATCTGTAGCTCTTTTGGTGATGACCCTTGGACAAAGCCTGGAATACAAAGCTTAACTGCACTTCAGGAAGAGTTCAGCATGAGTGAAAGAAGGGGCCAAATGTAATTCCCCAAGGGGTACTTTGTGCAAGGTCTTGCGTCTGGACTCCAAAGATATCAGGGGTCAAAAGACCCTGGAGAAATGACCCACGGGTCATCAGGAAACCCCTGCCTTGGGTTCAGAGGCCACCTAAAATGAAGTCAAACATGTACCACAACTCTCACCAAAAAACAAAACAGATGCATTAAACATGAGGAAGGATTACCAAGCTTTAGAAATGCAAATTATCAATTGATACTCGAAAATGGGTTTTCAAGGAGAGTGAAAGCTAATTAAAAACACCTGCACACAACTGCATGAAGATACAGTAAAGGGAATCTCAAATGCACGATACAGTCAAGCAGCTATGAATAACCTAGGGCCTCACATTTTAACCTTTTTTCTTCTGCCCAAACCTTACTGAGTCTGCATTATAACATTTCCTTCATGGTATTCCTAGGCATATATGGTACCAAAATGAACTCACAGCATTGGTAACACACCCCAATGGCAGAACTAGAGGCAACATTGAAACACTAGGAGAAGGCCAGCAATCTGATATGCTTTCTCCCCAGGCAAGAACTGTAAACTCTTAATTTTAAATAATTTCTCAGAAATATTCAAAGGACTTGATTTTGAAAGGCAGTAGCTCCAAGACTATGGAATGGAAACTCATGAGACTGAAACCATTTTCTAAAGGTACTTAGCAGAAATGTCAGCTGTGCAATGTCTTCCGATTCAAACTGGCTTTTGTGAATTAGATGATTTAAGCTTATAAAAAACATCTATGAATATGTGTGTGTGTGTGTGTGTGTGTGTGTGTGTGTGTGTGTGTGTGTGTGTGTGTGTATATATATATATATATATATATATATATATATACATACATATATATAGCTTTCAAACATTTTGATAGGGTATCACTGGTCCCTAATCATGAAGCAAGAGAAAGGTATTATTTTTGTTAGTTTTTTAAATTTATTTATTCCATAAACAATATAACAAAACTCAGCAAGGTAACAATATGACATTTTCACCATACAGGATCAATCACATATATTTAAAACCTTTGCAACAGGAACAACAAAACCCAAAATCTTACAAGAATAATTTACAAGAGAATCTATAAAACAGCAAGGAGCTCACAAAGTTGTCAATTTTTCCTTTACACAATATCACTACACTCTTTCACAACATTGTCTTTTATTACAAAATGTCCAACAAAATGGTACTTTTTCATTTGTATTTTGGTTTTTAAAACCAGAGACCTTTAAGTATATATCCTTTAATTAACACACTGGGGTGTTGAAAAAAGGAAAACTCACACATACGAACACTTCACAGCACTTTTCTAAGAAAAATATACACTTACAAAATATTTTACAAATTGGCACACTCAAAAATATACAAGATTTTGTAGGTGTCTTAGAGTAGTCCTCAAGATTTATTCAATAGACTCTACATCATATTTATAAAGCTCATTCTAAAGGGGGAAAAGTGAATAATTTTCAACAATGATAGAACTTTAGCTGTGTAATAATGTCAAATGTAAAATCATGTTACATTCATAAAAAGGGCCAGTCAGTATTTTTTAACGCATGGGGAGGGTTTCAGGAGATAAAAGGTTGTGTAGCAGCACAAAACACTATCAACACACAAAGTGCTGGAAAATGTTCTGTGGAGTCAAGGAGAATTACATTCAGATATATGTAGGCAGTGGTCGATTTTAAACAGTCCATGTTTTATACTGTTGAATTTAATACCTGCCATCGCCAACTCACTTGCCACTGAAAACAAATAGAGTTCAGCGCACATCTTTTCTTTATTACTCTCCACTTTTGTGCTTCTTAAACATACATTTTATAATCTCTCTCATGACAGACATCTTTTGTGTCATGCACACTTGTGCACCAAGAGCCCTATACCATGTCTAGAAAAATCTGCAACATTACCCTGTGATATATGCAGGAGAAACATCCCTCTTCTTTCATCCATGTTTTTTAAGATGGCTGTTACTCCATTTTCATTTGTGTTGCTTGTTTACCTGAGAATCAGACAGAGCCTTTATTCTGCACACACACATTGTACTTTTGTTACTTTTTTTTGCACATGCTGGTGTCCTAATATTTGGGTCATGAGCAGTCTGGGGCAGGTCAACTAGATATGAGCACTCTGCATCTGTCATGTCTGTCATTACACAAGTGAAATTTGCTTGAGAAAGAAAACTGCTTCAGCAAAAACAGCAGCAGCTCCTGCTCCTTGATATTTGCCAGTTGCTTTTGAAAGAGGAATTGGTAGATTATGTAAGGGAACGAAATTGAAAACTGCACAGTGAGAAGATTGCCATGCAATAAAACTGACAGGCTTCCTTCCTGGTGTGTAGCTTCTTTGTTATTATTCACAAAACTTCCATATGAATGTAAGGTGCAACAGACACCTGGGAGCAGTTGTCAAAGAGGAACAGCTGTCTGCAGAGCTAAATGTGTACATATGTATCAAAAAATAAATATGGGAAATGCTACAGGTGAACTAACCGAGTCGTAACAGAATGCTCTCCCTCTATATGGGTTCCAACGCAGACTAACCATATCCACAATTGAAGATGAAGCCAGAGTGATTGAGTTGGGAGCCAAATGGAGTGATAGGGGATGGTCAGCATGTTAAAAATGGGAGTGAAAGGATGTGAGGGAAAGTGGTTGGCAAAGAGCTCTCATTTACCCCAGTCCACTGTTATCAAGCAGAAAACACCAGTTACAAAGGATGTAAAGGAATATCAGTAACCAATAAGCACTGCCCTGTGGTTTTCTCAATTGTCCTGCATGATATTGTAAATTGTAAAGTTTTTCATGAGCAACTTTGATATGACTGAGAAATGTCCACTTGGTTGAGTCATGGATCAGCTGTAAAAGCTGGTAAGGGGAAAGATCAATAATTTTCAAATAAAGTGACGTCGATATCGCAGCACGTGCGGCTACTTTCAGGATCTCCAGATGTTCACCTTAAATTGTTAATTACTTTACAGTTATGTTGGTTTAATGCGTACCTGTTCTTTATGTGAATTTTCTATATTGTTGGAGAGGTTGTTTTTCACAATCAATAGAACACCAAGATTTGTTTGCATACATTAAAAAAGGACTTCTTAATGGCTTTTCAGCTTTCTGCAACTTTATAATTTGCCATCAAAAGCATGCTTGTGATTTATAGTTCATACTGTTATTAGTAGATCAGATTTTTTAATTGGTACAGTACAGGTAGCAATAGGCCCTAATGCATGTAAAACCTACATTACTGACATTATTGTCACTAAATGGGTCTTTCATATTGATGACAAAATCCCAAGGACCAACCAATGATTTTACTGATAATAGCACACTGCCACGTACCCAGAGTCAACAGCACGGTGTAGAAACAGGTGTTACTCAGCCTACCAAAGATGCGTTTCTTGAGGGTTATTTTACCACTATGGAATCTATATTCTTAATTTATGTGTCCTCAGATCCCTTTGTTTTATATAAAGGTGGTAGTGATAGAAAACCATTGCTACAGACTAACCTTTACCACAGACTATTTAGAAATGACAGTAGACCATTATGAAGATTTGAACTGGAGATCATTTGCAAAGGTTTATGGCGCATTCCAACAAGATTACAAAATGGACGTACCTTCCGCTAGAGGGAAGGAATGAACTTAGTAAGAATGCAGGGGCAAGGGAAATACAATCACCTGGCAAGTGAATGGGAGCACATGTATAAATGTTTATAGATACAAGGGAGGAAAGGCGAGCATCTAGTCTGTGAATATGTTTCAATAGAACAAAGAGGAAGCAATGTTGAAATCGAACGGGAAGAGATATTAAAACTAAAGTAATAAAAATAAGTTTGTTGAAGGAAAGAAATGCTGTAAAAAGAAACCTGAAGAGATTTTGAAGATTCATTGGGAGTAAATATAAGTAGAGAGTTTAAAAGTGACGAGAAGGAGTTTCAATGCTGTGAAATGCTTGAACTGCTTAGAGAGAAATACACAGCTCTGGAACTTGAGTTTCTAAAATGAATGAATATTGAAGGCTCTTGTGGTTTGCAGGGGAATTAAATTTCCTGGAGATCAACAATGAAGCATGCAGGAAGCCAAAATCCCTAAGATCTGTATAGGATTCTGTGCAGTTTGCAGACCAAACACACTGCTCCTGCACTTCTTATGAAGATATAACTCTTTCAATATAGCACCCTAACAAACTTTTATGTTTGTAAAGTGTAATTTATACCTGATATCATCTAGGAATCTTAACAGCACGCATCTCAAGCTTAAAGTGATCACTGTGTAGATGTAAAAGGAAAATGTAAAAACAAAGATGGATCAGTAAGGTAAGGCATCAAAGCATGCTTAGAAAGATTTATATACTTTACCCTATTCATTGTTATTCCTTGTATTCTCTTTTTAACACCTTCAGCGTGGCGCGGATTACCGCGCCGTGCTGAAGGTTCGTTGCGCGGGCGGGGCCGTGACGGAGCGGTTCCGTCATACGCACAGCGCGACCGATGCGCATGATGGAACCGCTCCGTCATGCGCATCGAAAGGGTTACGAGAGCACATAACAAGTCGAAGAAGATTGGAATCATCTATTGAGAGTAAACAACTCTTCAAACAGATGGGGAGACACATTCTAACAATGTTGTTTTCAGTCACCAGGTACAACCATATACAATTCAGTTAAATTCTTTATCAAACTGACAGTTTAATGCCTTCCTTGGTTTACTTCCATACAGCTGGCTAACCAAGTACAGTAGTGCATCATCAATGTTAACAGACATTTGACAAGCATATAGACGGGGAGCTTACTTCATTCTTTTAGTAAACAATAAGACATTAGAGAATTTGCTGAACAGAACTACGCCTCAACTTTGTAGATTATGAAATCTTGGAATCAATCAGTGTTTTCTCCACTACTGATTAGATCCCCTCGAATTGAATGGTGCTACTATAAAGGCTAGCAACAATAAGATCAACAAATTCAAAAGTCAAAAATTCAAACTGTTTGTTGGGACTAGTTAAAATGCTGTAGATGTGTCTTCATCTATAAGCTTAATAAAAAAACTCAGGGCAGAAGGTTTGCTTGACGTTTAAGGAGCTAAGCATGACAGCACACAAGATGCATGCTAAACAAACATCGTCCTTCATTGTACTGGAATTTCTTAACCTCTTCTGTGCCCATGACGAGATAGTCTCGTCATGGAGCACGGTCGCGCTGTGCCCATGACGAGACTATCTCGTCATGGAACCCACCCGCGTGGAAAACGTCCGGCACAGGAGGGGGAAAGGGCGTGGCACCGAAGGGGTTAAATGGCACAAGTGTTAAAACTCGAACTGCTGAAACTGTCTGCACTACATAGTCAGTATTTAAAAGAAAGGGTATGATTCTAGTAAATGAGAAGATGGCCCTCTATGTGCAGAGAGGTATCACTTTAAGTTAAGATATTAACAAGTTGTAGGAACTAAGCCACCTGGGGCAAAGACCAGAAACTGTAAACAATCAGTAAAATGCATGCATGCATGTAATTTAATACACATTGGAACCTCTGGAAAGATGAAAGAATGCTTATTCAGGGCCATCTTGTTACTGACAAAGACTTTTGTTGATTCAGGGACCTTGGCATTAACAGATACATCTGGCAGAGGTGGTAACCACTAGGAAGGCCCCCTGCTAAATCGTAGGTGCCGATTAATGGAAAACCGCAAGCTCTAAAGGAGATGTTGTCAATATGGATAAGCAATATAAAATGTGAGAAAGTAACAACATTTATGTAAGGCTCCATACTAAATTAGATGCATGCAAAAACAGAACATGGTGATAGGAGAAGGCATGTGTGGTCATGGCATTTGCATCAAGCTTTTAAAAACTATTCACACAGCATTTGGTGATGCTGGACAATGAAGTACCATAAATATGTAATGTTATATTTAAGGCCCTGTTGTTTTCATGCCATCCTCACATGTGGCTCCAACCACCACCCTTGTTCTAAAGGTAATTATCTATCTTTTAACAGATTTAAAAAGTATCTGGAGTAGCACATTTATGGTCAGAAATCCCACCGGACACTCGTAATCTATCAGTTCTCTAAGGTGCCCCATACATAAACCCCTCAAGGTCTTGCAATTGCATGATGCACCTCTTCTTATGAATACATAAGCATTTATTTTAAAAGTTCTGTCTGTGGTAAAGAATACATACAAGCGCTATTGATAATCAGTATAGCTGTGCAAGCAGGGTTAATGAGTGACTGACTCAAGCTAGCCTGTATAAGGAAGAAAATCAAGATTATGAATGGCTGCTGCTGGTTAAGAGTGGTGGAGACTTTTGTAATGACAACAGAATATAATGTGGGGTGGGCGATGTATATCCTTTAACCTGACACAGAAGTGCTAAAACACGTTGATTACATGGTGAGAGGATGATGGGCGGATGGTTTTTCATGGATTGACAGTAAACGCAGGTCTCTTCCATGGAACACAATAGTCCTATTCTATAGAACTAAATTGCCTAAAGTCGGTAGAGTTGGTGGTCTTCAAAATTTTATAATGTTATGTATAGACTGATGTGCTCAATGGTAGGAAACATTTTCAATGCAATGGTGGAACTTAATTTAATGTTCAAGCTGCAGCATAACATTTTTATTCTAATAGCCTTGTAATCTGCTGTTTGATGTGGTTGGACAAATAGTCAATGCTCCATTGTGCGCCATGAAGCAGAGCATAGTTTTCACCCTGAAACAATGACATCACTGCTGTACTGGCATACGTAAAAAGTATTCAAACTGAACACAGCACATGCTCAGTGTACATTTTTGATGTTATCAAGACATCGTTTGGTTTCGACTTGTACTGGTAGGATGCAATCTTCATTATTAAATGCCCATTTTTTAATATTAGCTTAAATTACGTAAACAATCAGCTTAATTATATGAAATGCTTAGGTTATGAAAGGGTATGAAATAAGCAAGATTTTGTTTTGCACTTATTTATGCAGAGAGGAAGAAGGTGGATCTTTTCAGCAGCATGCAGCACACACTGTAACTGCTGTTGCACAAACAACTATGAGTAATATTTTTATAATGGCAAATGTGTTATGTTCTCAGATCTGTTGATGGGCCTGCGAAATGGAACTGGTGTGAATTGCTGAATTAGTGCTTTTTACATTAGATTAATTATTGTGGAATGCAGAAAAACACTCCAACTTTCCGAATCGTTACTCCTTATGATACAAAGCAGGACAATAAATATGGTGCTCCTAGCTAACCCATTCCAAGGGTCTGTTGTGTCTCTGTTAGGGCCGGGTCTGAGCTGAGCCTCACAGCAAATATCGTGAAAGGGCAAGAGTAGCAGGCTTATCTTTAAATTGTCCATAGGTCGCCACCTAAATGTGCAATCACCATTAACAATCGGGCAATGTGACCTGGGTAAAGAAAGGGCAAACTACCAAATTATTATATCCTATAAAACTTTCGTATTGGTGTCATAATCGTGCTCAAGATGGCAGTAAATTCAGTGCAATTAAAGGGTCTTATGTTCACGGTGGATGTACCAGCCCGTTTCCTCTAGAAAACAGACCAGTACTTCACAAATTGCAGGAAGAAACAGGAGACTGTCCACCAGACTTCTGCACTAACATGTTTGCTCTTCAAGGCAAAAATGCATCCTTTCAATCAAAGGAATTGGCAGCTACAAGGAAAGCATTAGTTACACTACAATGTCCATACTTTAAAATCAATATATATTTTTGGACACCTGGAAATGCTCTTTTATGAAATATGTATTACTTACATATTGTATAGAAAAAACTTCCAGCTCACATTTCTTCTGGAGAAGTGTAAAGAAGTCATATCATACAACCTATCCAAGGACCTATCTGCACTGATCAACAAATAATTAGCAGCAGTTCTTTATTGCAAATGCCCTCTTAACGCCACACATAGAAGTGGCACATCGCTGCTTTCACATTATCACAATGTAGCCGATACGGTCTTGCACATTAAGCTTACAGGCTTTTTGTTCCAAACCTTACACTGCTTTATGGTTTCTCGCCAAACCCCAACAATTTCAAGGATAGATTTTGACAATAAGCAATAACTCTTGTCATTGGGCCTTGTAGTCAAGGATTGATAGCAACTTGAGTGCTCAATTAGTGAGTGATTTAATATGCATTATACATATTAAAATGGTAATAATGCATGAGGCTAAGGAAGGTCAAAGATGAGATACATTACTCATTTTTACCAAAAGGATATTTAATTTGCGAAGGGGATACTGCTATGGGCCAACATACTTTCTCTAACACTGTTACTAATAAGAAAGTGGAGAGTTGTTAACGGTGGATACACATGAATCTGGATGGTCTGTTCCATGAAACCAATCAATGCATCTAAGCACAGATTTGCCTAAAAGATGCTGCTGCATTCAACTGCCAAAACTTTGGGAATATGATCAAGTGAAGCATAGACGCTGTTGGGGTGAATGTTGTACAGTTGTGATCAGTTTGGTGGACTGGTCACTGCACCACGTTCTGATTTGGCTGGAGGGCGGAGTACGGGGGAAGGGGATTGACTGTATTTTGTTTTGACCTAATAAAGTCTGTTTAAAAAATAAAAAATAAAAATGATCAAGTGAAGTAGCATTCAGCTTACCGACAAAGCTGGTCAAGATGACAATTTTCAAAGTCTTTCTAGAGCTGGGGAGTATTTCTGTATCAATCAGACCTTTTTTGAAAAAAATATGATTTTCATCCCTAAATATGCTGAATTATACTTTACTCTCAGTGAGTAGACTGGAGACATTACTACTTTCTTTTGATTCGTAGGTTTATAAACTGGTGTTTCTTTTGATTTTTACTTTTCCTTGTACAAAAGAAGCATCTGGTCCTGGAGTAAGGCTCCTTAATTACAAGTTTGGTTCCCGCTGTGCCTCTGCAGGTAGCACGGCAGGCTTATTCTAGTTCCCATTGGTTGGAGTTCAGCGGCACAAGGTTAGTCTCAGGTCAGAGTGTCTGTGACTGTGTACTGCTCCCATACTCTGCTGGATTTCCTTCATTATTTCGCTGTATACACAGATATCGACAGACTCACGAGCAGCTGGTAACCTCAAGTTGCCCACAGGCGACTGCTGGGAATTCTGCTCTCAACACAGCTACAGATAGATTCTCTTTTGTCCCTCCGCAGGTCTTCTCTACCTATTCTATGTCCTGTGGCCCGTTCTTGTCGCTTTGTAGACCCCTCATCAGTCCTAAGTGCAGAAATGTACTCCTTTTCTGCCATGTCTAAAAGCAGATATGTGTGGCAGAGGTGTTATAGGTGGGTATGCATGGACATTGTTATGAAAAATGAGAGATTGCAGAGTGACGGACTCAGAGAGCGGAAGGCATGGGTTGTACAATGATAGGCCCAGTGTTCACTTTTCAGTACAATTATACTGCAACCTTCTTAATGCTGCTGCATGAACAAAAATACAAAGAGCCTATCAAGGTTCCTTTAAATATGCCTTAATTTCTAACACTGCTTTACAGTGACAGTAGCGCCAGAGGACAATTTACTAAACTACTAGAACGGCTGATAATCTAAAAATGGTATGCTCTTTAACTAGGTTCACTGTTTCCAAGAGAACCAATTCCCCAAATGTATCCAGTGATAGTGTGAATTGCTCCTATCACTACAATGTACACTAAAATGGCAATTTAGAAATGGGTTTAACATTATTATAAAAAGATCTAAATGATGAAAGGGAAAGGCGACTCAGATGTGACACATCAGTACAATAGAGATGCTGAGGCCTACCTCCACCAGGCCACTTAAATATATTCACTTTCTTCTTCCCTGTAATTTGTGTCAAAACCACACTTTCATCATATAACCAGCGTCTTGTCCACAAATGTCTAATGGGTTTCCTCACTGTGCGAGAATAAAACACTGTCAGTAAAAGAGCACACACAAACAAATTGAGTATGGGGCACAGGCCCCCCCTAACTCAAAGAGGAATCCCTATAATAGAGCACTGTGGTAACAACTCAAGACACACAGCACTGTGGAGGCAGAAATGCCAGTGGCAGAATACTGTTCAAAAGGCAGTAGCTAAGAAGCATAGTGACCCACCTCCACACTACCATTTCTGCAGAATGGGAGATAAAGGATATGTGCTCTAATCTAACTCTTGTTTCCACGATGAAGATCCATTTTTACAATCGTGCCACGGCAAATATCCAGAATACAATTCATGGAAGACATACTTACAGCAGGGCGCAGTCGAGACTGGAATCTAGAAATACTCTAGAAGGGCATAGGTGAATTACCTCTGTGTGTAAAAAGGGAGAATTTTAAGACCATGCTTCTCCCTTTTTTGCTGGTAAATCATCTCTGCAATGTTATTTTGTAAGGGGCCAGTGTTTGCACTTCCGCAAATATAACTGCTTTACAATAATCCACAAAAAGTAACATTTCTGCTGTTTTTACCGGTTTCCAACCTAATTTGCAGATATTTTTCTCTTGCAATGTAAAAAACGAAATAAACACATTTCTAGAAAATTGGAAAATTTTCTATAGGATTTCATAAAATGTGTGGGAAAGAAGCCCTACAATTTCACCAGTCCTTGCTTTCAACCTTCGATATGCAAGTTACTCTACCAAACCCATGAAAAGCTGAGGACTGTGTTTTTTCCGCACAATAGGCTGTCTGAGTGAGATTAGAAAATCGAATACCATAATTGAGGTATGAAATTTAGCCACAGCAAAAATTTAACAAACTTTGCTGTCCAATACTATGTCACTACTTAGACTGGCCCAAAGGATGTGGCGGTGGACAATGTTGTGGGCATAAACTAATTAAAAAAATAACAAAATAATAACCCAGGAGGATCATGCAACATCAATATGCCCCTAGAAACTCGCCAGCAGACGAGCTACTTGCATATGTTTAGTATCTATGGTATGTTATTTACGCAAAGGCCAAGCGTGCAAGCTCCCAGCAGCAACAGGACCTAAAGCATTGTTCCTTTATTGAGTATGCTGCAGCATGATGATTGTTATAACGAAGAAGACCCCAGTCACCTACACCTGGCTCAGACATACAGCATCGGGAATAGCACAGCATTCCCTAGGGCACAATGCACTCAGTCGAAGAAATCAGTTTTGGCACGTAAATTGATATAGCTATTACATACATACATATATATAAAGTATATATACACACATGTATAGATATGTGTATATGTGCATCCATATATATTCTTTAAATTAATAAAACATTATTATTGGCAATACTGGTTAAACACTTCAAAAACATCATCGAAACAAAGACAAGAAAATAATTTGAATCAAAGGTTACGAAAACTGCTCCAGGAAAAGTAATCTGCAATAAACAAAAGTAATTCTAAAATGAGTGTGATCCTAGGTCCACAGAGTAAAAGGCTACTCTGTTTCTGTGGCTGCATGATGGCAGGTAAGTATTATAAAATATATAAAACGAGATCCAACATATCTTCAATAGAACTTTACACTTACAATGATCATCAGCTACACATTTTGCTTTTAGGAGCACGATCAGAAGTCAGTGTTTCGCGTCATCTCCCCAGGTACCCATGGATAGAACCCTCCCCAGCATCCTGCACCATGAACACAATGGAAAGAGCACTGGTCCTTGGTCTTCACCAGAAGAGTACTTTCAATGTTCATGGGAAGCCTTCACCAGCTTCAAACCATAGGGTGAATCCATGAAATGAGGTAAGTACATTTGGCACACGTTAAGTTATCCTGTCCGCCGTTTTGGTACATTGTGTAATCGAGCACAAAAATCTTCTCGTTAGCTACAGGTGCTTTTAAAGGGAGGTGGGGAAAAGTAAATGTGATCACTAAGAGTGGAATGTTGGTATGAAATCAATAAAGGCATACTTTCAGAAAACACGACTCAATGCTGATATAGTAAAAATATGTACAATTACTTGATCATAGTTTGGCACATTTTCATCTGGATAATAGTGCATAATAGTACTGTACAACAGTATGACTATACAGTTTTTTTCACAGAGAATACCAGATTAAGCTTCTTCTCAAACAAATGATTCCCACAATGCAAACCTTTGCACTTTTAGCACTTAACATTTCGACAGACCACAAGGCATTATATTATTATTTAAAAAAAAGAAACAGACAAAATAAATCACGTTAATGTCTTTTTTCTTTAGAAAAACAAGTCTCTTTAAAAACAGGCCCCAAAAAATGTTCTGCTTCAAGAAGAACGTAGTACGATCTTCTAGCGAAGAATTTGATGCCCTTTTGAATACATGGAGTTTGGTAGATTTACCAAAGCAGGGTCACGTTGATTCTTGCATTCATGTAGCTGGTTCTGTAAGGTGTAGTTTGAGGTTTAACCAAACAGTAGAGACAGAGTTGCACAGCTCATATAGAAAGCCACATGAAGAATAACAACATTTTAATATTTCATCCTATCGGCCTATAGTTCAATATGTTTTAAGAAGCATTTTTCGTAAAAATAACAAAAACGCGTTCGGAAAAGAGTCTTTCCCTTTTAACTTTTTTTTTTTTTTTTAAATTGGCACAGAATAACTTTGTTTGCAATAAATAAACAATAACAACCGAAGAAGCCAAACATCAAAAACCACTAGCCTGGTTAGTAATTTGTAACCCTTGCCAAGCCAGAAAGTGGTCATTCTTTAGGTAGCTTGCAGGTTTAATTATCCTCATGCATATCATTTTGCAAATATTTTGCGTAAAAAACGAAACACAAAAAAGTCTCTCGCTCATGCAGCTCTCCTTTTTTTTGTTAAGAAAGGAAAAACAAGGATCAGCGGGCTTAGGCAGGTAGAAGAAATGAAGAGGTTGTTTTTGAGCCGTTTTGGTTCCCCATTACCTCAGTTTCTCAAAAGACGCTGTCACTGTTGAGTTCTTGTGCACCGGATCCCGCTCAGGTCGCTTTACCTTGCAGTTCTCTTCTCGCAGTGTTTTAGAAGTTGATTTGTGACGGTACAACTTTTTGTGGGTTGGTGCATTATTGCCTAAAGTGCTCAAATTGCAAAAGTTTTTATCAAAAAAGGTGGAATGAATGTCAGTGCTGTAAACAGTTGAACAATTGGGACGGCTCGGGTCATAAGCAGCTAATTTCATGTTTTTATGGGAGCCCTTGGTGGTTGCTTTATGGTTCTTAGCGGAGCCCGGGGAGTTGCCGTTTACTTTTTTCTTGGACTCTTGCTGCGTACCTGCCAAAATTTTAAGAGTTTTCAGTTTCAGGCTGTTTGACTCTGGTGATCGCAATATATCTGGGACACTATTGTGGCCTATGGGTCCCCACAATGGCTCTATAGAGGCCATCATGAACCTCTGCACATCTGCCATGCCGGAGGCAATGTTCGACAGAATGTTGGACGGCTCCTCAAACTCCCTTTGATCATCATCAAGAAGAATGTTAGCATTCCCTAACCTAGGTTCCGACCAGCCAGGATTACCATCTTTGCCCAAGTGCCATTCACTGTCATGCCTCCTTATTTTTAAAGAGGTTGGTCCACAATGTTGAATGCCATCACCCACCGCCTTGTTAGAGACTATGTTATGAAAGGAACCAGCTGAGCCTATCATTAAGGATTGGTCACCATTGACTAAATTTGCATTCTTTCCTTTCTTTGGGGATTTGGAAGTTTGCTTGCTACTTTTGCTTGATGTTTTATCAGTAGCTTTGTTGGCTTTGGGCGTTTTCTTCTTGCTGTTTTTCTGGGTGGTGCTTTGGTTATTTTTGTTGGCTGCGCTTTTCTTTTTAGGTTTTGCTCCCTTGCCAAGATGACTGGCTTGTTCATGAAATGCGGCAAGGCCAGCATCTTTCTCAAGAAGACTAACGGGATCCTCATCATTAAACATATGGAACTGAAACTGGTGATTATCCAATTCAAATCCATTATTACTTGTTTCTTGTGTTTGAAGTCCAGAGCAGTTCCATTTGATTTTCTCATTATTTAGACCTGCTTGAAAACTTTCGTGGAAGCTTTTTAAGTTACCTATTGGTTTGATTTCGGAGCCTGTTATTTGAGGGGAAAGGTTGGGGGTGTCAGGTGGAGACATTTCGGAGAGAGACGAGTGCCTGAACTTATCAGGTGTGAAGTTGGAAATGTCCAAGAGGTCGCTGGACTCCTTCAAAGGGGTTATTTCATCAATGCTTTGTTGAATGACTAGTTTTGGACTGCAGTGGGCCAAGAAATCATCGTTAATGTCATCATCCCCATCTTTCTCACAAGACTTTAAGCTTAAAGAGCTATAGGTGCTTGAACTAACGGACAATGAGCCTACTGAATCAAAACTAATGAGTCTGCCATTATCCGTGCTGACAGTCCCCCGTTGGAAGTTAAAGCGACCATCTCCATTATTAAAGTTACAAGCCGTTTGATAAGCATCTTCAGACTGTAGCTGGTTTTCATGGACATATTTCTTATGATACACCCTTTTGCTGTTATTTACCAGCATTTCGTTGTAGCCAGATGCATGAATGTGGCCAGCACTGGGGTTTTCTGCAGGGACACCAAACTCGCCGTTTTGGAGAGAGTGGTCCCTCAGGTTGGGGATAAACTCAGGCTGGTTATTAGTAGGTTTAGAATGCCATATGTTACATAAGCCTGCCTCCATTTCTAAGTGGTGTGGGGACTGCTGTAATTCAGATTCAGAAGGAGGTGAGAGCACACAACTCTGAGCAAGTTGTAGTGAGTGAAAATCATTTTCTGGTTGGACAGCACCAACTGATTGATGCGCAGGAGGAGTGTGATTAAAGTACGTGACAGCTGTTTGACTCGAATCCGAAGAATCAAGTAATGTCTGCAGATAACCTCCGGGGATAACAGCAACATTGGTGGAAATGTCTGCAGATGCCACAGGTTTGTCAAGAGAACAGGCAGCAGCTGGTAAAGCTTCTGGATTTGCAGCCACATTAACCATGGGGCATTCAGACAGACTGGTGTTGTCTGAGGCACAGTTATTCTCTTCTTTTATGGTTGGTACAGGGTCATCATTTTCTAGAAGAGGAGATATCACCACTGCATCCAGGTCAGCTTTCTCCTCCTCTTGCTCTGCTTTCATTTTCCTACTTTTCAATCTGGCCTCGCTTCGGAATTTGATCCTCCGTAGCACTTTCTTCCCAACGCCCATGCATTCCCTCATTAATGACCTACACTTCATGGAGGCAGGACCTGGTATGTGGCCAAGGTATAATCCACTTTCACAGCTGGATGTGTCTGAGGTTAATGTATGAATGCCTCCGAGGCCTGCAACATCCTTGCTGCTGCAGCCATGCTTCTGATCATAGCTGGAAGGGCCATGTGGACTCACTGCCTGCTCAATTGCTTGAATTCTTTGGAGCCTATGTCTGTTCGCAAGCTTGGATTTCCTTTTCCTGGGAAGGAGTGCTCCGTTAGCACCGTTCATATTCTGCCCCTCGTACATGGACGACTTCAGAAACTCAAGCCTGCTCTGCCGTCTATCTTGCCAATAACCCTTTAAAGGAGCCAGTTTGTCATATTTGTCAAGCAAATCTTTGCTGAGGGCAACACTTGGTTCATCTGCATCAATTTTGCCTAACTTCACCAACATATGCTTTTCTCCTTTGAATCGGTTTACAATAATGTATTTGATGACAACTGGTGGCTCCTTACGGGAAACTTTCCGTCTTTTCTTTGGACACCAGTCATCATCATCTTCCTTCTTGGGCAGTCCATCAGGAACACCCTCTTTCTTCTCGGGGAGCTTTTCACTCTCTATGGAATCCACATCATACAAGTAATCATCATTGTACCTTACTTTCCGCTTCGCCCTCAGCCCATAGTTCTGTTGAATGAAAGAGCTTGGATGTTCCTTGGACAGGTAGCTGGTACAGTCTTTAATTTCCCTCAACGCATCATAGGAAGATTCTGTGCATGTGCTGTCATCACTGAACTCGCCAGAGTCTTCTGTCGAATTCACAGAGTCCAGGAAGTGGTTTCTCTTCGCACTAATGTACTGGACAACATCTGTGCTGTTGCAGTTTTTACTTAAGGCAGATTTATCTTCCTCTTCCACCCCATCCCACAACCCCTCCACCACCTCCTCAGTTTTGAACTGGGCAGGGTCACTGGTCCTCTTTATTGCACTCTTGCTCTCCTTTTTTGTACTAGAAAACATGTTAGGGAAAAAATTCAATTGGGCATCTTCTTGCAATGCGGTGGTCTTCTCCCTGACGCTGTCCTGGAAAGATTCATATCTAATTTTTAAGGAGCAAACATCACTGCCTAGCGTTGAGTCATCATCGTCAAACATATAATTGTCCACATCTTCCTCAGAAAAGAGATTGACAGAGAGTTCATTCTTGGAACAGAGGTCAAGCAGCTCAATTTTGCTTTCGCTAATGAAAGATTCAAAATAACCCCATTCCTGGTTGGGGTTTGTCAGTAAGCCGTCATCCCCATTGCACTTGTCCAGTAGCAATCCTTCGTAGTAATTTTTCGGCGTTGGGTCCTCTGAATCACTGTCGGATTTCTCTGCATCCCTTTTATCTGCAGATCTTGATTTGTGAATGGGGAAGCTTAGGAGCTGGTCTGACAGAAGTTGATCCCCATATCGCATGGTTTCGCCCGTGCTCATGCAGTGGATTCCTATATCAGACACAGAGCATGCGTCATAGTCCCTGTTCACATCACCGACTTTCAAGCTTATCCCAGGCTCTGCATCAATGCCATCTTTGGCCTCAATGAAGCAGCCCAGACAGGTCCTGCTCTGCTGCATCAGGCAGTCTCCAGTTAGGGAAGATATAGCACCAGGCTCCATGATGGTGAACGGGGCTTTCTCGCAGTCGGTTGGCAGCGACCACGAGCTCAAGCCCTTGGTCACGCAGGACGTAAGGGAAATGGCGTTCGCCGAGGAGTCACTCGATGCATGCTCAGGGATGTCTGAGAGTCTCAAGGGAGAAGGAGGGCTCAGTAGGCAGGATTCCTTCGAGGTAAGAGGATTCAGGACTCGCTGGCACACTGCAGATTCCTTCTGTGCAATTGACAAGGCTGGAAAGGCAACTTCTGGATCTTCAGCAGTTAAACACTTCACATTGTTCTCCAGGTCATCCGATGCTGGATAAAACAAAAGAATATGGAAACATCTTTAGGACCAGGGTTTCCTTTCACTTTGAATATGCAAGTGTTTACATTCTGTGCTGCATGTCAGTATTGATTTATAAAACATAGGATGATTACAATATCTGGCATGCAAACCTCTGATACTGTCATTTTCAATCTGGACAGCAAAAACATGATAACCCTTTTAGATGTCTACCCCTCACTCAAGTATCCATTCAGAAAATAACAGGCAAAAGGTCCACTAGCAGGGCATGAGATTTACTTATGTTTATTAGGGTGAAATGTCTCAGTTTGCCAATAAGAATGAATCTTTAAAAGGCCCGTTAAGCCTGCAACCTCCTTTAAAAAAAAAAAGATTAAACTATGAAAATTAATTCAGTAAAACATTAATTTTTGTGAAAAAAAACAAAAACGAAAGTAACGTTAGTTGGGTGAATTCATAAGTGACAACATTAATGTTTTGAACTTTAAAAAAAACATAGAAATTCACCAGTTATAGTATGCAGAGTTAATCAGAACCTGCCCCCCTGCCGTGCAATGCTTATGACGGCACATATTACATCACTCATGACATGTTCTATGACATCACTCATGACATCTCAAATGACATAACTGATGACATCATCTAAAGGAGTTTGTTAGTTTGTTTTATAGTTTACATAGTGGCAGGTAGCTACCATATTACTTTTTTGCCTAATTTTGTACAGTCTGGGTCCAGCTAATGGGTTTAAGTGTTTACAAAACACATCTGATTCTATGGCAGGACCCGGAGGCAAGGATTAGGCTTTCCCTTTCTTCACTTTTAATCACAGCAGCCTTTATCAAATTACAAAATATTGGAACAAACTACATTTCCCATGGTACATTGGGGAAATCAAAGAGAAAACAGTCTATCCAATCAGGACGCCTTTGGTTGTATAACGGGCCCCGCAGACACTCCTTCCCTCCTCTTACTTCGATGCTCCAGCAGCATCCAGGTAAGTCCTCTTTACCTTAACCCTTAAGGTGCATGGTTTTGAGCAGTATTTCTGGTATTCGACAGAATTTTGCCCTTGTGGCTTAATTGCGCTTTATACCACATATGGGATTGTTTAATGTGAACCGCTAAAGTTTTTTCTCTTTCAGGAACCGCGGGAGCCCTTCAGCTCATAAGACGGTCACTTTCTTTGACCACACACGCACGGAGCCCCAAGCTCTTCCATCAACACGTTCAGCGCGTTCTACCCCCTGTCCACCGGTGCGTGTCTCGTTCACTGCTCTCAGTGAAGTTCAGTCGGCGCAGGAAGGTCTTTTCTGAGGTCATTGGCCTTGGTTAATCTCTTTTGGTTTTGCGTCTGTTTGTTGCTCGTTTGAGCATTTGCCGGCTACAGACAGCATTCTTGACGCGTTGCAGCGAGTGCCTGCCTGGAGAGAGACACCCGTGTTCAGGTAAGATAATTGGTATAGGTTGGGACAGTCGCAGGCAGATTACTGTTCTTCCCTGGAAAATAAAGGGAGAAAGTCCCACAGTTAAAATCTTTGGATAAACCCTGTCACAGGGATATACTTAAGGTTCCACCTAGCCAGCTTGCCCCACTGCCTCAAGCTATATCGATGGAGAGCATTGAGGATGCCGAGTATATGGAAGAGGAGGAAATTACTTACCTCCCGATCGATTACAATTTTTGCTAGGTGATGGATGCCTCCATACTCAACGCAGTATCACAGGTGGTGGCCCCCCTGGAGAGGAGACTCACAGCATAGCAAGCCCAATGCCAGAAACTCCTCAACCACAGGAAAGACGTGGCGGGGTCTCGAGCCCCTTTAACTCCAGGGAACCCCACCAAGCCCAACCCAGACAAACTGAAGCGCACAGAGGGTACAGGGGTAGACCTGGCTGCTTTTGAGCATCCGAAGAAGGTGTTTATGGAGGCCCAGCCCATTCTAGAAACCTCAGGTCAGAGCGCTCTTGAGGAACACCCAGTATCATCCCCCTAAGGTACTCCAGGGGACAGGAATGACTCCCTGAATACTTCTGACGGCGACGGGGAGCAGTCCAGACCCTGGCACCCCAACACGTCTTCCCTCCCTGACTCAGTACCAGCCGACCCATAGCCGGTTGTGGCAGCGGACCTATTAGATCCGAATGACCTACTGCATCCACGGTCCGCGGAATGGTTCCCGGCCCCCAAGGTTTCCTCCTACATAACTAGCAGGCTTAGGAAGCCCCTGGATAAGGAGGTGAGGAACTGCCTCAAGGCGGAATGCCCGCAGCCGTCCATGGAGGGAAAGGTGGCCCTAACCCTGGAAATAGACGCGAAAATAGCCACCTTCCTCGCCAAATTCATCCGTGACCCCAAGAAGGGCATTGACAGGTCTTGGCGATCCTGTCAAGACAAGCTACTGGAAATAGCAGGGCCCTTGGCCTAAATAATGGACATGGCGGAGGACGCAAAGGCCTCCGGCACGCTGATCTACCCTGAAACCTTGTCTAGCTAGGCCCAGTGGGCAATATTCTTCTTGGGGAACGCCAACTGCATGATATCTACCATCCTTGCTCATCAAGATCGATCCCAAACTGAAGGATCCTTCCACCTCATAGGCAGGTACGGTTGCCCAGGGAAATCTTTTTGGAGACCCGTTTATTCGGGAACTGGGAAAGTTTGTTAATACATTCAATCCCCAAGATAAGGCACAAACCTCCATTAAAAGAATATTTAACCCCCGTGTTTTTGCCTCCACCGGCCAAGGACGGGGCACTCGACTGGCCGCTACACGCAGCAAGGCTCCAGAGGAGGAGAATTCCGCCGCGGCCAATATCAGGACTCCAGTAGATGCGGGAACTTCTACCAGACCAGACCAAACGCCAGTTGCAGAGGTGGCAGGGGTGGCCACAGGAGCAGAATACTACAACAATTCACAAGATATGAACCCTAGGGATGGAACACCTCCAGTTTGGGGGTCGTTTGGCTCTATTCTTGTAGAACTGAGAATCCTTGTTGTCGGACGCAAGGGTCCTTCGAACAATCCAAGGTTTTCACATCGAGTTCTTTGGAACACCCGTCCAAACCCATGATCTCAGACCCCTGGTCTTCCCAAGGGATCAGCAAGGCCAAATCGACTTGGAGACCGCCTCCCTCCCCAGAAATTGTCCAAAATCAGACACGAGCTATGGAGAACCCTGACCAAACCTCAGATCACTCTACAACAGCTGTCCCGCATAGTGCGGCTGCTCTCAGCTTCTATTCAGGCAATATTTCCGGGCCCCCTCCACTAACGGGCCCTACAATCAATCGATCAATCAATCATAGCATTTGTAGAGCGCACTACTTACCCGTGAGGGTCTCAAGGCGCGGGGGGGGGGGGGATGCTGCTACTGTTCAAAAAGCTAGGTCTTGAGGAGTTTTCTGAAGGTCAGCAGGTCTTGGGTCTGCCGTAGGTGGATGGGGAGGGTGTTCCAGGCCTTGGCGGCGAGGTGGGAGAATGATCTGCCACCGGTGGTCGCTTTTCGGATGCGGGGGACTGTGGCGAGGGCGTGGTCAGCGGAGCGAAGCTGGCGGGTGGGGGTGTAGAAGCTGAGTCGTCTGATGTGGAGTGCCTTGTGTGCGTGGGTGAGAAGCTTGAAGGTTATCCTCTTGTTGACGGGGAGCCAGTGCAGGTCTCTCATGTGGGGTGTGATGTGGCTGCGGCGAGGGATGTCGAGGATCAGGCGTGCAGAGGCGTTCTGAATGCATTGAAGTCGTTTCAGGAGTTTGGCCGAGGCTCCTGCGTAGAGGGCGTTTCCGTAGTCGAACCTGCTGCTGACAAGGGCCTGGGTGACCGTTCTTCTCATTTCGGTGGGGATCCACTTGTAGATCCTGCGGAGGGTGTTGAAGCAGGAGGAAGAAACGGCGTTGACCTGCTTAGTCATGGAGAGGGTGGAGTCGAGGATGACCCCTAGGTTGCGTGCGTGGTCGGTGGGTGTTGGAGCTGTTCCCAGTGCGGTCGGCCACCTGGAGTAGTCCCAGGCCGAGGGGGTGGATCAGAGGATGAGGACTTCCGTCTTGTCCGAGTTCAGTGACGGCTTTCATTCCTTCGTGGAGGTTGGTTTTGGCGGTGTGGGAGTCCTTGGTGAGGGAGAGGATCAGCTGGGTGCCATAGGCGTCGGAGATGAAGTTGAGGTCGTGCAGTCGGGCGACATGGGCGAGCGGTGCCATGTAGATGTTAAACAGCACTGGGCTGAGGGATGAGCCCTGGGGTACGCCGCAGATGATCTCGGTGGCTTCGGAGCAGAATGGGGGAGGCGGACGCTCTGTGTTCTGCTGGAGAGGAAGGCGTGTGCATAGTGTGCGGTGGCAGACTGTGTCGAAGGCGGCTGACAGGTACAGGAGGATGAGGGCCGCGGTTTCTCCGTTGTCTAGCAGGGCCTTGATGTCATCGGTGGCGGTGATGAGGGCAGTTTCGGTGCTGTGGTTGCTGCAGAACCCGGACTGGGACGGGTCCAGGATGCTGTTCTCCTCGAGGTAGCGGGTCAGTTGTTTGTTGACGGTCTTCTCGATGACCTTCGCCGGAACGGGAGCAGGGAGATGGGCCGGAAGTTTTTGAGGTCCTTGGGGTCCGCCTTGGGTTTCTTGAGTAGGGCGTTGATCTCGGCGTGCTTCCAGCTGTCCGGGAAGGTTGCTGTCTCGAAGGAAATGTTGATGGCTTTCCGGAGATGTGGTGCGATGGCGGTGCTGGCTTTTTTGAAGATGTGGTGTGGGCATGGGTCTGACGGAGATCCGGAGTGGATGGTGTTCATGATTTTGATGGTGTTGTCGTCGTTTATGTGGGTCCAGGAGAGCAGGCGGTTGGTGCAGATGGTGATCGTGGGGGTGGGGGTCTCAGTAGTTGTCGGGGTGGTCGTGGCATTGAAGCTGTCATGGATGTCTGCGATCTTGCGATGGAAGAAGGTGGCAAGCGAGTCGCACAGGTCTTGCGAAGGTGGGATGTTGTTGGTGTTGGAGCTGGGGTTGGAGAGTTCCTTTACGATGTTGAAGAGCCCTTTGCTGTTGTGTGCGTTGTTGTCTAGGTGGTCTTTGAAGGAGGACCTTTTGGCGGATCTGATGAGGTGATGGTGTCTGCGGGTGGCATTCTTGTGGGCTGCGTAGCTGTCCGGTGTTCGTTCACCATGCCTGTTCTTCTCTAGCTTTTGGCAGGTTTGCTTGGAGGCCTGGAGGTCTTCAGTGAACCAGCTGGCTTTCCTGCAGGTGTGGCTGTTGGAGGGTTTCTTGAACAGGGCGAGGGTGTTGGCGCAGTCGTCGATCCACTGTCTGAGGTTGCGGGTGGCGGTATCTGGGTCGGTGGGGTCGGCGGGTGGGCTCTGGGCGAGGGTGGTAGTTAACTGGTCCTCGGTGACTTTGCTCCAGCAGTGGCGAGGGATCTGTTGGGTGCGATGGTGCGTGGAGGGCTACCGGAAGGTGAAGTGGATGCAGCGATGGTCGGTCCAGTGGAGTTCGGTGGTGTGGTTGAAGGAGACGTGGGGGCTAGCGGAGAGGATGGGGTCAAGCATGTGGCCGGCGCAGTGGGTGGGTGTTGTGACGAGTTGTCTGAGTCCGAGGTTGGCGATCAGGGTGGTGGAGTTGGTGTTGTTGTTGTTCTCGAGGTGGAAGTTCAGGTCCTTGAGGAGGATGTAGTCCGTGGAGGCGAGGGCGTGTGTGCTGACGAAGTCGGCGACGGGGTAGCTGAACTGTGGTCGGGGCCTGTGGGGTCTGTAGATGAGGGTTCCTCTGAAGGTGGTGTTTGGGTCGGTGTGGATCTGGAAGTGCAGGTGCTGAGGGTGTCGTCGGTGTGGGTCGAGACTCTGCGAGTGTTCCTGTGGACGATGGCGATTTCTCCTCCTACTCTTTCGGTGCGGTCCCTGCGGGTGATCTTGTAGCCGTCCGGGATGGCTATGGCGATGTCGGGTGCCGAGGAGGGGTTCAGCCAGGTCTCCGTCAGGAAGGCAACGTCTGGGGAGGTTGAGTCGAGTAGGTCCCATAGTTCAACGGCGTGTTTGCGTGCGGAGCGGGTGTTGAGAAGAATGCATCTGAGGTAGTTGAGTTCTTTCCCGGTGGGTGTGTTGGCGGGTCGGGTGCTGGTGCTGCAGTTCCGACAGGAGAAGGGTCCTTGGGTGTGCTTCGGGGCGGCCAGGTAGCAGGCGCGTGATCATCCGGCGTTGAGTGCGTGGAGGGTGCTGGCATCATAGCGGCATCGGGTGTCGTGGCGTTCGCGGGGGCCAGGGGTTTTGGCACTGGGCGCGGTCCAGGCGCGAACGGGTTTGCTATAAGAAGGGGAGGTGGGAGGGAGGAGCAGCTGGGAGGTGGGAGCAGGTGTATGGGAGAGCGGGGGGGCCGCAGGGGACGCAGCGGCGGGAAACGGGAATGAGGGACGGCGAGGGGTACAGGAGGCAATAGGGCACAGAATGGCACAAGGGGGGGAAAGGAGAAATTAAATGCAGACAAAATAAGCAGTGTCAACAAAGCACAAATGCTAAGGCGAAGGTGAATCGAGCGGGGAGGCGGGGCCGTAGGGGACGCAGCGGCGGGAAAAACGGGGGCAGGCACAGCGGGGGAAACAGAAGGCAAAAGGGCAAAGAATAACAAAGTACAGGGGGGAAAGAGACAAAATAAACAATTGACACAGGGCAATGCATATACAGCAGAACAGAACAACAGCAGAGCAAACCTGCGGCCTTCCACTGGCCACCAGGGATGAGGCGCAGGTGGTAGCCTGCGGGTGGAGAAGGGCCTCGCACTTCGTCAGTAGCAGCGGCAGCTGGGCTGAGGGCACTGGCACAGGTGGTGCTGTCTGCCTACGAAGGGTCAAGGGTCGCTCTCTAAAGATAATGCACCTCCAGAAGGGTTTATCCTTCTCCCAATGGATTCCACTCTCGGCGTAAGCGAAGGAGGAAATCAAATGGTGGATCACCAATATGGAGGCTTGGAACGGCAGGGTGATTTTCGGCTCCCAACCGGACCTGGTGATCGAATCCGATGCCAGCAGCTCTTTTGGGGCGAGTTATCTATCGGAGGAAAATGGTCTTCCGACGAGCAAGCCCTTCATATCAACTGCCTAGAACTGATGGCAGGTTTGTTCACACTCATGTGCTGGACAAAGGACAAGGTCCAATACACAGTGCTCCAGAAGATGGACAATGAGGCGGCAGTCCGTTATGTCATCATCTCTGTCGGACCTGACCTGGACTCTGTGAGAATACTGTTTGTCCAATCACATATCCCTGAGGGCAGAACATCCTCCAGGCCAAGCCAACTAGATTGAGGATTGGCATTCCCGTCACTGGAGAGATGTCTGCCTGTGAAAACTGGACCCCTTAGTCTTCCAGTGGCTTCAGAAACATTGGGGCCCGTTCTCAATTGATCTTTTTGCTTCCCGCCTAGACTTTCAGGCAGAGAGGTTCTGCAGCTGGAGACCAGACCCCTTGGCAGTAGGGACGGAGGCTTTCTTCCAGGACTGGACCCTGGAACGGGCCTATTCTTTCCCTCCGTTTGAGTTAACGCGACTGTCAGCCCAAGTGCACAGGCAAGGGGCAGATCTGGTCATGATCACTTCAGTCTGGAGGGCGCAAGCCTGCTATCCAGTGAAGATGGAACTTTCCTGGGATTTTGCAATCCCACTACCCCTAGATCCAGATCTCCTGAGGGATCCCCAGGGCAATCCTCATCCCCTGATACGGGCGGGATCTCTCCGGCTAATGACATGGAGGATTACCGGGAACGATGAAAAGTCCCGGGAGTTTGTGGGGCTGCCGTACTCCTCGCCAAGGCGTGGGCAGATAGTACCACCAGATAATACAAATTGGCGTGGTCTAGATGGGTATGCTGGAGTCTCCAACGCCAAATGGATCCCGTCAGGACAGAGGTTGTAAACATCATGAATATTTTAGCACGCATGGCCTCACAGGGCTTAGCATACAGGTCCATTAACACCTTTTGATCAGCAATCTCGGCAGTACACATTCCCATAGATGTCCGTCCGGTGGGGTAACACCCGTGGGTATGCAATCTCCTAAGGGGTATTAGACTATCTCTTCTCCCAGAACCTAGAAATTCAGTGCTATGGGACGTGAATAAAGTCCGTAACTTATTCACCTCCTGGCCATCCAATAGGTACTTACTTGTCCAGGAAACAATTGTCAGCGAAATTGGCAATGCTGCTTTGCCTCATATCCTGTCGCAGGGTATCTGGCACTTGGCTTTGGATATTACAGGTAGGATTTTCACTCCAGATGGGGTAACTTTTCACATTTCTCAAAGAACAAAATGCAATTCTAGAGTGGTGTCTTATCCAGAATTTCAAAGAGTGTGTTAGACCTGTCAGCCCTTTGGCAGTTCCCTCCTCATTTTATTATTTTTGTCCCTTTCCCCCTTCTCATTTTTTCTGTCTACCTAACTTTTTGGTGCTGATGTAGAGGTTCTGGGTGTCTTTTCCACTTTACATGAGGGAAAGGCGCAAGGTGCTCCCCTGAGGTAGATAGATGAGGAAGGTAGGATTCACAAAATGGTGGCTCCAACTGTCACCTCAGCACCCGGGCCATGACTGCCATGGGAGGTTCCAGAACCTTCTGGACCCCTCTGGCAAGTCCAGCCCAAGGTGATAAATAGAGGTGGCAGGAGGGCGGCCATTTTAGAATCGAGGGGGCTGTGGAGTCAGTCAGGAGTAAGGCAAGTGAGTGGGGAGGTGGCTGCGCTGGACAGGGAATGGACAGATCTCAGGATTTGCCAGGGTATCTTCGTCAGTGACACCACCCTCAACCACCTGACCGGTCCCTGAACGCAGCCGGGACTTGGAGATCCCCGTACCAGAGAAGGTCTCAAGGTATATCGAACCCCTGATTCACTGGACCTGGGAGTGAGACAACGCCTGGGGCCACCTATTACCCGAACCCATTGTGCCTGGGATTACGGGACTGGCCGGGTGTGGCCAACCCCCTTCTGACAGATAGCAGAGGTGATCGTGCCCAAGCCCCGAGAGTCTATCCGGCCTCTGTCACTGTCCCCGTGTGGGATCCGGCACCCATTAACCCTTTGTGTCTTTGGTGGGTGACCAAAGACACAAAGGGTTAATGGGTGCCGGATCCCACACGGGGACAGTGACCGCCGCCCTTCGCTGAAGAAAGTGAGGAAGCCTGCACATTGCCTTGGCGCTCAAGGAGCAAGTACGAGAACCAGCCGGGGCCCCCACTTAAGTTCATCGTGACGGGCTGTCAAGGAACCGTAGCGAAGGGAGGGGGGAAGGCACTGTTCCAACAGTTGGCGGGGAAACCTGTGGAAGTTCCCGGTTCTCGCCGTCCATCGGGGAAATGATTCCACCCTAACGAACAGACCCGACTCTCACGGTGTGAGGGGACCGCAGTTCCCGTTCTGGTAGAACACCGGGAGCAGAGGACAACGAGACTGAACCGTAAGCTGGGCCTGGTAAAGAGGGGAGGGGGAGAGCGAGTTCTACGAGGCTCACAGCGGAATTCAGGGTGCATCGTAGAAATACCTGCTAACTTTATTTTCTTGGGAGCCGAGTCCCCTCGGGGACAAACACAGACCTCGAGGAGATTAGAGCCTAAGTAATATTGTGATGAAATGCACTGTTTGGAATGTTTATTAATCTCTAGTTGCCAGGACTGTTACTATGGCTACAATGAAAGGCATCAGAAGCCGTTATTTAAATAAGTGGTTGTGAGACCTCCTAGAGTGTCCAGGTGCTGTACAACGGCCCAGGAAAAGTAGTAGTGGGGTTAAGCTTCTGTTTTTGAAACCACTGAATGAAAAGTTTATTGAGTACTGTAAGACCTCGTGTGCCTCGACATAGAGGGGAATGTTAATTTGGAAATGTACTGAGATGTTAATAGGAAATTGATTAATGGAGCCTAACAAGGAAGAGAGGTATTAAAGTTTTTTTTTTTAATAAAGCTTTACCTTTAATCAGTGTAGAGTGCTTTTTGGGTGAGGCTGCGCCAGATTGCAAGCTGGGTAGGATGCAAGCATGAGAAGCCAGAGGGAGGTGTAAGCCTGTTGACCTGAGCCAAGCTACCCCTAGGACATAGGTCTAACAGAGTGCCAAAACCATGTGTGGTCCAGAACCTTAAAATGTACGACGCGGTCACGGACGAGCTTCGTCCCCATGGGGAATGACAACTATTGATTGCTCTGACCAAGCCTCACAGAGCGTTTTCCTCCCCTACTATTGCCAGATGGATTAAATGGGTAATACAAGAAGCGGGGATTAATATCTCCCAGTTTGGCGCCCAATCAGTCAGAGAAGCCATGGCTTCTAAGGCCTTCTCCCTTGGGGCTCATTTAGAGGATATCCTCACTGCAGCAGACTGGTCTTCCAACTCCACTTTTAAACGGTTTTACTTCAAACCGCTCTCATCCCAGGCAACCGTAGTGATGAACCAGCTTTAAAATAGCCTAATCCTCGCCTCCAGGCCCTGCCATAGAATGAAAAATGTCCTAGCTATCGTAATGGAAAGTTTCAATTCTATTCAGGAGACGGAGGCAAGGATTAGCACACCCATCTAGCCAGGGACTGGCTTCTACCCTCAGTAAAAGTCAGATCCAAAGGTTTTCAGTGATGCAGGAATTGATTGAAGGTAACTTGAATTATCGTTCTGATTGTTGATGTTTACACAAAAATTTCAAACAATGGTTGTGCTTGTGATTATGATGTATTGTAATTGAAATGACGAATTGGCACGTGTAGAAGAGAGTACCTCAAATTTCTCTTTGTGCATCTTTCCAGGATCGGAGTCAACTAAACAGGAGCAATGTTGAAACGGGGCAGCTGGGTTCGCGGTAAGAAAAGAAAGGGGAAATGAGCATCTGTGGGGACCATTCTACAACCAAAGGCATCCTGATTGGATAGACTGTTTTCTCTTTCATTTCCCCAATGTACCATGGGAAATGTAGTTTGTTCCAATGTTTTGTACTTTGATAAAGGCTGCTGTGATTAAAAGCGAAGAAAGGGAAAGCCTAATCCTTGCCTACGTGTCCTTAATAGAATTGAAACTTTCCATTACGATAGCTAGGAAACTTTACATTCGAATGCATCATAGGTGTGTAGAGGTATTTAACACATTATAAATCTTTGTATTTAAGAGTAACTCTGTGTGTAGATGACAGTTGATGAATTGTGTCCAGTATGTTCCACACAAGTTTTTTGGATCAGTGGAAAAACTTTTCAACAGGGCAAAGCTTCTATGTAGTAGATGCGAAATATTGTAAGCAGCCTTGAGTTATAAGTCCGAATTATCTCAGTATGACAATTTCTACATAACATAGAAGACTGTGTGCACCAGGTACTAACCTATATACATGTGCTTCTTTTGTTTCAGAAGATGGGTTATCTGTAAAGTTTTCACCATGGTATGAGGGCTGCAGGTAGTATGATCTTTAGCACGTTCAGGCCTTGGTTATTTTAAGAGTGTCTTTTTTGACGTGCTGCATAGAGTGTACACTATTCTTATTAGATCATTTTTAATACAATGTGGTGTATTTCTCGTGAGTTTCACTGTCTTTAAACAGTGTGATACACAATAAACTCTCTCCATAGAGTAAACGCTGTTTACAGTACCAACTTTCTACTCATATCAACGTAATTTCTCAATGTAGGTTTGGTGACTGTGAGGGGTTTGATACAGATAAAAGATGTCCGAAGTAGGACATTAATTTTAGAACAGATGTGGAGTATCTTGAAGAGGTTAGCTGTCTCTGAACACTCGTCTACATATTTAATTAACACTGTGTGCCATAAGGGTTTCCCATTTATCTGTGGCTGATTGTTAAACAAGGCTACCTGGGAAATGTATTACATAACACATGCTTGCTACACCTAAGGGAGATCTATCTGTGAAGGCATTAATGATGCTTTATATTATTCTGAGCTAATCTGTACTTACTTTCAGGCCTCTAAAGCCATCCTAGTTTACAGAGTAATATATACAAAAAAAGCTTAGATGATGTCATCAATGATGTCATTTGAGCTGTCATCAGTGATGCCATAAATTATGTCATAACATGTCATGCGTAATGTAATATTTGAGGTCATAAGCAGTGCATGGCAGGGGTGCAAGTACTAGTGAGTTTCTGCGTTTTTCTTTTTTTTTAGTTCAAAACGTTAATGTGGTCAATGACAGTCACCTAACTATAAAGTTACTTTAAAGTTTTTTTTTCAGTACATTTTGAAGGTTTTTTTAAAAACAAAAACAGATCTTTTTATCACAGCTATCTGTACATTTTTTTAACCTTTGTTTTTCTCAGTGAATTCCTAGGTTTTTATTTTGTTTGGTTCAAACATTTTTATTGGCATTTAAATTACCATAGTACAGTTGGAAAATGCATAGACCTTGCGTCATACAGGATGTATAGCCGAGTACAAAATAATTCATTGTATTAGAACAAACAGAATAGAATATGTGTGCTAGTATAACATATTACCAAAAATAGCATAGTCCAGAAATTATATAAAACAGTCACCAGTAGCAGCCCCATATAGAATTAGAAAAATAGTACTAATATAAGAGGGAACAGAAATGGGAGACAGTAAAATGACACAGAGGAATATACAAGAAATTCCCATACAACAATAAAGTATAAGGTTGCATGCCTTTAACAATTCCTTATACTAAGGTTATTTGAAATAAAACAAGAAAACAAAATGAGATCATGTATAAAGGTGGTATGAGGTGTAGCGAGGTGTAGCACCGGACCTTGTAAAAAAAAAAACATGAATGTAATGAAAGGGGACGAGGCGAGGGGGGGTGAGTGCACAGCTGAATCCTATAGATTTAGTATAAATGAATTCATGTATATGATTCATAAGGTTTTCTTTTTCCTTTTAGAGAAGCAAATTTGTCTAAGGTGACTCAGATAGCAGGGGATATCTGGGGGAAGGACTGTCTTTTTGAATGCGAGTTAAGAGCACTTGTTAGGAATGAGACCCATTCCCACCAAGTATGATAGAAGATGTGAGTAAATGATTTCCATTCAGATGGAATAACCATCACAGCAACCGATAGGAGTAGGTCGAGTAGAGCCATATCAGTAAAGGTTAAGGTATTCAGAGATTTAGATGCCCAACAACCCAATATTACTGTAGGGTAATCTAGAACTATTGGGAAATGGAAAATTGCTGACAATTAGTACTGGACTTGCTCCCAATAGGATTTGAGAAGACGGCAGTGATAGAACATATGCTGGTGGGAACAGTTTCGTCTCCACAATTCCAATAATTTTTGTCTTCACGAAGCTTCAGTTTATGTAGCCTAGCAGAAGTCCAGTGCAGAAGGTTCAAAGCAAAAGTATTTTGCCTGGAAAATAGATGGGGCAATGTTGTCCCTCAGGGAGATTTTATTAATGTTTTGCCATCCTTACTCTGAGATGTGTTCAATTGTTTCTGTATCAAAATGACTGGCCAATTTAATGACAAGCGAAGACTGTTGGAACAGGGGAGACTTAGATAGTGCCCTGTATATTTTAGAGGCAATGTGACTGGATCTAAGCCAGCCCAACAAATGGCCTGGTAAGGAGGGAGGTTCCGGTTTGCTAATTTCTGATAGTTTGACTTTTAACTTTAAGAAGCTATAGAAAACGAGTGCAGAAAGATAGGGAGTGTAAACTAAACTAGAGAAGGGTAAGGGGAATGATTATCACCGAATAGATCTTTAATTTGTGGCATGCTAGAAGCCTACAACTCTGGAGAAAAGTCAGTTGTATCAAACCTGGTTTTGGCGTTTATTTATTTTGAAGGTTTTGTATAGTGCGAACAAGACCCTTGCGGGTATCAGAGCGCTTTACAAGGAATTTGTAGGTGATGGACATAAACAAAGATATCATATAAGGTGTACTAATACATAAGTGGAAACTATTATGATGCAGTTACAGGATGATAAACATATACATGAGAATACTACAATTTGCAGGCTGACAAATCTATACGTGTCTCTGTGAAGAGTTCAAGTGAATTTAGCCATGAGAATCGCATTCACTTCTTTTTTTTAAAATGCCGCGGAAGGGTTCTGTCTCTTTTCTAGCGGTAAGGCATTCTAAATCCTCAGAGCCATTCCTGAGAATGTACGGTTGTAAGTTTACTTCTTAGTAAATCGTTGAGGTTTCAGTAGAAGACTGGAGGAGCTCCTAGTGGTTCTACTACCACCCGATAGTTCTAATTTCTCCGCTAGGTATCTCGGGGTATTGTGATGCAATGCCTTGTGTGTCGTACAGTCGATTTTCAGATGGATTCTGGCCTAAAAAGGTAGCCAGTTGAGGGCACGAAGGTCCGGAGAGATGTGAGAGTTTCTTTTAAAACCCGTGATGAGCCTGGTGGCTGCATTGATTGAGGCTCTTAGAGGGGCCGTCGTCGATCTGGGAAGGCCGCAGAGAGCGACACCCCCAAAATCCATTCTGGGGGTTACTAGAGCTTGAACTGCCTATTTGAAGTCATTTGCGGGTATGAAGGGTTTCATTCATCTCAGGGTGTTCATCTGGAAATTGGCTCCTTTAGTTGCAGCGCTGATGTGATTTTACATGTTTAGCTTACTGTCTAGAGTAATTCCTAACGATTTTGCAGAGTCAATAAAGAGAGGTTGACCGTCGAGTGCTGTTAGATGCTTCATCCACTCGTGTATGATGGTAGTTTGGTTGGGGGGGCGATTAGGAGGAATTCAGTTTTGAGGGTGTTGAGTTTTAAGTGTTTTTTTTGCCAGCCAGGTCTGTGTTTTTTGTAGCATTGAGTTGAGGGATTTGATGTCCTCAAGTGAGTGGACCTTAATGTAGAGTCGAGTGTCTTCAGCATACATGTGGTAGTGGGTGTTTGAGGAGTGGGGGGTTGGTGGACTTGCCCGCCCGCTGGCCCCCAGAACCACGACGTTGGTTCCCACGTCCCCGGCCGCGCACCTTGCTGCAGCCTGTGGCCATGGGCGGGACGTAGCGGGGCACCCCTTCCATAGCCACAAAAGAGGCAAAAAGCACACTGTGCCGGACAGGAGGAGAGGCCCAAGGACTTGGCCGGAGCCCGTGAGTCCTTGAAGCGCTCTAGGGCATTGTCTGCTTTGTCACCAAAAGGCGATGGCCATCAAAGGTGGCGTCAGGCGATCTTCCTGTCCACGGGAGCCCCCGTGTTGGGCCTGGACCAGGTGCTCAAAAGGATGTCAGTGAGGGCCTCATTAAACGGAAGCAGGGGTCCGAAGAACTCGCCGCCGGTTGAAGCACCTCCGTCAGGAGATTAGTCCTGACATCCACCTTAGGAAGCTTGAGGTTGAGAGCCTCGGCCGCCCTACGCAACACCACAGCATATGACGCTCCCTCCGCCGTAGCCACGGTAGGAGGAGACAACATGCCAAGGTTGGGTGAAGTGTCATGACCACTGGCATCCCCCAGTTCCTCTCTCCAGTCCAGTTCAGAACCAAGCCGGTCAGTTAAAGGGTCACCTGACCCCCTCCCAGGCCTCCTCATCTTCCTCTGGTTGCCACTGTGGTTGGAAAGGGGCCCCAGAACTGAACAGGGGCACGAAAACCCCGACCGACGCCGGTCCGGCGCCATGTCCACGTCAGGAAGAAGGCTGGGGTCGGCGCCGTCCGGGGGGCCGACCGGTGTCAGGCACGGTAGTGGTTCCGTCGGAAGCGGCGCCGTTGGAGGGGTAATAAGGTCAACCTGCGCCGATCCGGATCCAGGCCTGAATCCAAGGGGGGGCCTGCGGCGCCGGAACCACCGGCAGCAAAGACCTAGGCCTCCCAATTGAATCTGCAGGGCCCGAAGGCACGCCGGCGGGGTTGGTCCGCCCAAGGATGGCATGCATTGCTTCGTAGAACATACGAAGCTGGGCGGGGGTCGCACCGGGTCCCGGAAAGGGAGGGAAGCTCGGAGTTGACCCTTCAGGCTCCGCGCGCAGAGACGCGGTAATGGCACAATCCGCGCGCCTCGTCAAGTCGGCTGACCGACGAGAATGCGACGGCGAAGAGGTTACAGGGACCGCAGGCCTTGAAACCGGGAAATCCTTGTGCACCTGTTCGGAGTCGAAGACTTGAAACAAGACGTCGACAAAAGTAGAGGAAAAGTTAGTCAAAAAATTACTGAATTACCGCTTTTCCCAGATCTGCTCTGGCTGGCGCGGAAAAAAGAAAGAACTGACGTCGGCACGCAAGGACAGCATCTATGTAGCTGCCGCGACGTCATCCTGGCGACCACGACGCCGAACACAGAGCCCACCGACGCCACCTTCCGACGCGCAGAGGTACTGCTTACGAAAAATATTTCCACATTCAGTCTGACGCCTGGGGGTAATTCTAAGGCAAGGAATCTATAACTAACGTCTTTCTTTCAGATCCTTCGTTTTGTCGCTGTTTAATTGAAGGTAGTTGTCTCTCATCCCGAATGCCTTCGTCATCCTCCAGTTTTAAAAATTGTAGGCTGAGGCCTCTATATCTTCTGTGATAGACACAATTAGTTGTGTGTCATCTGCATAGGATATTACCTCCAGCCCGAACGATCTAATCAGTTTTGCCAATGAAGAGACATGTATATATTAAAGAGGGTGGGGCTCAAGGAGGACCCTTGTGGGACTCCACAACAATTGAGGATTGAGTCCGAGTAGAATTGGTCCATCTTAAGTTTTTGTGATCTATCAGTTAGGAAGAAAGCCAGCAGCTTCAGTGCACACTCTGTGACCCCTATTTCTTGTAGCCGGTTGATCAACTTATTTGGCAAGATGGTATCAAATGCTGATGACAAATCCAATAAGATAAGCTACACAGTTTTCTCTGCATCAACCAAAGTGCGTATATTATTTACTGCAGTTATTAAAGCAGTTGCATATCCATGGCAGCTTCTGAATCCATACTGCGAAGGATCCAGCAGTAGTTGTTGCTCCAAATAAGAACTCAGTTGGGTATTTATGTGTTTCTCCAGAATCATAGCAGGTACCTTAAAATCTGTAAGGTCAGGATTGTCTTTTTTTAATAGAGGCTTGATGACGGTTGTTTTCCAGTTAAGTGGATAACATCCTGTGCTGATGGTCAAATTAAGAGTCGTTATTAGAGGGGTTCAATAATCTCCCTGCCTAACCTCATCAGCTTAGGGGAGCAAGGCTCCAGAGGGGAGCCGGATTTAATCTCTTCTAGAAGCTGACCAGTCTGTTCAATTGAAAGAGGAGAAAAGGCAGAAAGGCAGTGGTTCCTTTCCATAACGTGGGAAAGGCTATTGGATGAAGGACTGATATTTTGGTCGCCGTTAGGAGACATGGCATTAAGATTCTCCAGAGAGGAGTGGATTTTGGCAATCTTGGAATGAAAATAATTAGCCATTCCATGACAGACAGCCTGTGAACTCTCATAATGGCCTGAGGTTGGAGGGTTAGATAATGTATCAGTCAGTCTAAAAAAGATCTCTAGGAGATTTGAGATGATGTCATCTGGGTATAAAAGGCTGTTTTTCCAGCTCTAGTGGCTATTATTTATTCTGACAGCTTAGCTTTATGCTTTATTTTTTCCGATATATCATAATTGTTAGACCTGTCAGCCCTTTGGGTGGTCCCTCCTCATCATTATTTATTTTGTCCCACTTTTGCCTCAAACCCTGTTTGAATTTTTCCTTTTTGGGAACCACCAGACTTTTTAGTGTTGCTGCAGATTCAGGGAGCCATTTTACCTACCCCTGAAACTTCTGTCTGAGGGCCTGAAGCACAAAATGGTGGCCACCTGTGACATCACCAGCATCCACTGGAACCTACCAGCACCTTCCAGAACATTCCAGAACCCTGTGACAGTTGGAGGCGGTTTAGAATGTTGGGAAGCTAAGACAGAGAGTTGGCAGTTGGAGCTGGCAGTTGGCACCTGACTGGTGAAGAGTGAGCAGCAAAAACGTGAAGGAGGAAGGAGTGAGGCAGCAGGGGTGGAAACTTGTGCCTGGAGTGGGGTCCATAAACCCACCCGTGATACTAGTCCCTACTGACTGAGCCCAGCCTGGAGCCCTGTGTGGGAAGAAGCAAGGAAACCCATCCTAAGGACCTGGACAGCAGGAACAGGCCTTAGAAGTCAAGAAAGCAAGTACCTGACCTGGAAACTGGTTTCCCTGGAGTCCGACGTCGAGTAGCCTGAGACCCGGAGCCCGAGGTGGAGAAGCGGCGCCGACTGGAAAGCGGACGTCGTGCCCGGAGCCGCCAGAGGTCGAGAGAGGGCGCCGTCAGAGGTCGTGAGGAGTACCAGAGGTCGAGGAGGAAGTCACCCGAGGTCGAGTGAGCGGCGTCATCGGAGGAGTGAAGTCCGCCCTCCGGAGTCGTCGGAGACCGAGGTGAGGTGTACCGGAGGTCGGGAGTGAGGATCGCACTCCGGAGTCGCCGGAACCTGTGAGAATCGGGCCGGAGGTCGGGAGTGGAGGTCGCACTCCGGAGTCGCCGGAAACCTAAGGAGAGGAGCACCGGAGGTCGGGAGTGAGGATCGCACTCCGGAGCCGCCGGAAGTCGACATCGAGTCAAGGCCGGCCGACGTCATCGAAGTTGAGGTCGCCATCGGACCGGAGCCGCCTGAAGTCGACATCGAGAAAAGACTGCCCGACGCCATCGAATCGGAGGTCGAGATCGAGCCGAGGCCGCCGACATCGAACCGGAACCGCCTACCGGCGTCGTCAGGAACTGACATTGTGCCGAGGCCGCCGTCATCAAACCGGAACCGCCTCACGGCGTCGACACGACTCCAGCGGCGTCGGAGCATCAGAAAAAGGGCAGTAAGTGGAGTAGAGGGCGCCTAAGGCCCTGTGGAGACCTGAGAGACTGCTCTAAGGTGCTAGGGAGGTGCTAGAACCAACCTGACTGTGCCAGGGGTGAGCTGGGACTAATCTAGAGAAGTTGTGTGGAGGGAGAGAGCCAGGTCTCTGGTATTCCCCCCTTGATCTACCTCAGTTTAGGCCTCAGCCTTGACCAAGCCAGGGAGTAGACACCCCCAAGCCTTCCACATCCCCACAAGCTGTGCCTGGGCCAAATCAGCCCTTAGGAATTCAAAAGTGATCTGATTCCATGAGTGTCACTGTCAGCTTTTAAGTATTTATTAGGGGCATTGTATTTATTGTATTTAACCTATTTATTGTTCCACTGTATTTATTGGTCCACAGTATTTATTGATGCACAATATTTATTGGTTACAGTATTTATTGCCTCGGAATATTTAATTGCCTGTCTGTATTGCACTTTTATTTATGCCTTCAGTATTTATGATCACCCCTATTTATTGAATCATTAAGCCAGTATTTATGTGACCTGCACTTTCTAAAAAGTTCGTATATTGTGATTGTTATTTATTTTATCCAATCAGCAACTAAGAGAAAAAGCAGATAAAGAGAGTTATTTTCATAATTTTTACGGTGTAGAGTCGTTTTTGGAACGGATGCACGCATGGTTATTGTTTGGGTATGTTGTATGCTTAGCACGGAGCCTGATTCCTGACCACTCGAGCCAAGCTACCACAGTGTGTCCGGAAGACCACCACCACCCTTCCAGAGTGGGAGTGGGGTTTTCCAACATAAATTGGTGTTCAGTGGTGGGATAGAGCTGTGCCTACGCATACTCAACAATAACTGTGGGTAGTCCATAGGCCTACACCGGGAGTTTTCTCAAGAGCGGCCTTCCTAATTGTGGGTTTTTGTTTTTTCCAAATTTACTCTGGTGGTGGGAGGAGGTATTATTAAAGGTACCCCCCTGCATAGTTACTGCACAAAAACCTGTCCTCTAACCTGAGTGGGCAAGATGGAGTTTGTACTAGAAAGTCTAGAAACGTACACTGTGGCCCAACTCAGGGAGTTTTGCCAGCGGGAGGGGGTGTACTGTCCCCCAGGAGCAAAGAAGGGTGCACTCCAAACCAGCTTAAGGGCTTGGGGGGAGGCACGCCGAGAAAGCAAGGCTGAGGAGGAAGACAGGGATGGAGAGCCTGACCCCGAGGGGGCTGAGATGTACCAACCTGAGGTGGGGAACCTGTCAGCAGGGCCCAGAACCATTTCTAGGAAGGGCAGCAGTGCCTCTAGCGGTGGCTTGTCTGAAGTGGAGCTAACAGACCGGAGGGAGAAAAGACAGCTCACATGGGACTTAGCAAGGCTGGAAAAGGAGAAGGAGGAGCAGAGGATGGCCCATGAATTACGACTGAAAGAAATAGATCTTCAGATCTTGAGAATCGGGGCACAACCTGTTCCTAATGGTGGCAGCCAAACCCAAGAGATCACCAGGGAACCTAAACCATACCTGCCAAAGGACATAGTAGCTAGCTATGGAGTGGGCGACGATATCGCCAAGTGGCTAGCGGCCTATGAGGTCTCGTTGAGGGCCCATGGGGTTCCAGAGAAGTACTGGGGAGGGGGATTGTACAAGTACATGCCTCCAGCTGGTAGGGATGCTTTATTGGCCCTCGAGGAGGATGAGCAGACCCACTACCCCACCATGAAACTGGCGCTCATCAGAAAGTTTGGACTAACACCTGAAAAGTACAGACAGAAGTTCAGGGGTAGTCACAAACTGGGCACGCAGAATTGGGTGGACTTCCTGGACTATGCGAAGAAGGCAATGGAAGGTTGGATTCAGGGCAGTGAAGTGAGGAACTACGAGGGGTTGTTTGACCTGGTACTGAAGGAACACCTGCTCGAGAAATGTTTCCCTGAACTGCGGCAACACCTGGTGGATAGCAAGCTAACCAGTCCCCGGAAGCTTGCTGAGGAGGCGGACATTTGGGCTAGTACCCGGGTGTCCACAAGGGGGACTGGAGGGGATACTCAAAAGGCCGGACAGGGCGCCCCCCAGAAGAAAGAGGGAGGGGAAAAGAAAAAGGAGTTCTCCAAAGGCCCCCAAAATAACTTCCAAGGGAAGGGAACAGGATTCACCCCTAAGGCTAACCCGCCCAGAAACCCTAATCCTGGCCAGAGTCAGCAGCCAAGGGTTGTCCATTGCTATGAGTGCGGTGGCGTTGGACACTATAAAGGAGATCCGAAGTGCTTGAAACGACCACCCCCTCCCACTGGAGGAAAGACCCCCGGAGTAGCTAGTGTAGTGCTCGGGGAGGAGATGCCCTTAACTAAGGGAAGGGAGTGGGCGGGTGTCACTTTAGTGTCCCTGGGAGAACGGGAGATGGTTCCTAAGATCCAGGTGCCCGCAAATACCGCAAAGTATGGACAGTGGGTCACCATCAACGGCCAAAGAGGGGAGGCTCTGAGAGACACAGGAGCCAGTATGACTATGGTGCGAAGCCAACTGGTGTCTCCAGAGCAGGTAATTCCCGATGTACTCCACCCAGCCGCGATGGCTGACGGCAGAACAGGCCACTATCCAGTGGCCGAGGTTCCCTTTGAATGGGGGGGGTTGCAGGTTCACTTCGAGTTGCCGTAAGCCCTGCCGTGCCAGTCGATTGTCTGCTGGGGAATGACATGGAGCACAACGCTTGGAAGGAGGTGGAATACCGGACTCACACCGAGATGCTGGGTACACCTGATTGGGCCTGTGTTAGCACAAGGTCCGCGACTACCCGAAGAGGGAGTTCATTTCGGCTGGAGCCTGGAACAAAGGCCCAGCCAGCTGCCAGTCAAGGGAAGAACCGAGGACAGGAGGAGCCTGCCTCGGCGTCCCCACCCCGTAGGACGGATAGGCCACCGGAGGTGGTGGACCAGGAGTCTGCGGTGGGGGACGTTACCAACCTGGAGGACCTACCCATCCCGGCCGAGTGGCACGTGGAGGGAGGCCCGTCCAGGGAGGAATTCTGCCAGGGCCAGAGGGAGTGCCCTACCCTTGAGGGGCTGAGGCGACAGGCCGAAGCCCAGGCAGCAGGGAACGTTGAAGGGAACTACAGTGTTTACTGGGAGGATGGCCTCCTCTACAGTGAACCCAAGGCACCCCTACACGGATCGTCACGAGCCTTGGTAGTTCCTCAACGTTATCGAGCCTTCCTTCTGGAGTTGGCTCACGAGATACCATTGGCAGGACACTTGGGGCAAGACAAGACCTTCGCCCGTCTTGTCCCACACTTTTATTGGCCTCAGATGAAAGTGTCGTCCGATACCTACTGCCGGACATGTGTGTCTTGCCAAGCCAGTGGGAAAACAGGGGTGAAGCTGAAAGCTCCCCTGGAACCACTTCCTGTCGTTAGCACCCCCTTTGAAAGGGTGGGCATCGACATTGTGGGTCCGTTAGATCCACCAACTACAGCTGGTCACAGGTTTATCCTGGTTCTGGTGGATCATGCCACACGGTACCCAGAGGCAATACCTCTGAGGACCATAACAGCACCTGTTGTGGCAAGGGCCCTGATGGGAATCTTTACCCGAGTGGGTTTTCCCAAGGAAGTTGTGTCCGACAGGGGGACCAACTTCATGTCAGCGTATATGCGGGCAATGTGGAAGGAGTGTGGAGTGACATACCGGTTCACCACTCCTTACCACCCCCAGACAAATGGTCTGGTGGAAAGGTTTAACAAAACCTTGAAGGGCATGATCAGAAGTCTGCCTGAAAGCCTGCGGAGGAAATGGGACGTCCTCCTACCCTGTTTACTTTTTTCCTACAGGGAAGTGCCACAGAAGGGAGTGGGCTTCAGCCCCTTCGAGCTTCTGTATGGGCACCCTGTACGTGGACCTCTCAACCTGGTGAGAGACGGATGGGAAAGAACTCCCAGAAAGCTTCCCCAGGATGTGGTGAGCTACATGCTGGCCTTCCGGAGCCAAATGGCTAAGTTGTGGAAGCAAGCTTCTGACAACTTGGAAGCCAGCCAAGCAGTGATGAAGGCGTGGTATGACCACAATGCTCACCCGGTGGAGTTGGAGCCTGGCCAGAAAGTGTGGGTGATCGAACCGGGAGAGCTTAGTGCCCTCCAGGATCGCTGGTCAGGACCCTTTGAGGTGTTGGAGAAGAAGGGTAAGGCTACCTACTTGGTGGACCTGAAGACCCCTCGTCAGCCCCTGCGGGTGCTGCATGCCAACCGCCTCAAACCCCACCACGAGAGGCCCGAAGTCATCTTGATGATGGTGACTGACGGAGGAGAGGACGTGGAAAGCGAGCCTCTCCCTGATCTGTTTGCGTCTCAAGAGAAGGATGGGTCGGTGGAGGGAGTGATTCTCTCCCCATCTCTAACTCCTGAACAGCAGGAGGACTGTCGCCAGGTCCTGGGGCAGTACTCTTCGTTGTTCTCCCTTGTCCCGGGTAGGACTCACCTGTGCGTCCATGACGTGGACACAGGAGACAGCCCACCTGTGAAGTCCAAGATCTACCGGATGTCAGACAAGGTGAAGGCCAGCATTCATAGTGAAGTCACTAAAATGCTGGAGCTAGGAGTGATCGAACCTTCTAGCAGCCCCTGGTCCAGTCCGGTGGTGTTAGTACCAAAAGCTGCACCACCGGGTGCCCAACCAGAACTGAGGTTCTGTGTGGATTATCGGGGACTGAATTCAGTGACCAAAACTGATGCTCATCCGATCCCTAGGGCGGATGAATTGATTGACCGGCTGGGAGCTGCCCAATATCTAAGTACCTTTGACCTTACTTCAGGGTACTGGCAGATCTCTTTGACTGATGGAGCAAGGGAAAGGTCAGCCTTCTCCACGCCCAATGGCCACTACCAGTTCTGTGTGATGCCCTTTGGGCTCAAGAACGCACCTGCCACGTTTCAGCGCCTGGTAAACCAGATCCTCACCGGAATGGAGAGTTTCTCTGCTGCTTATCTGGATGACATAGCCGTCTTCAGTAACAGCTGGGAGGATCACTTGCGTCACCTGCAAGCTGTTCTCCAGGCCCTGAGACAAGCTGGATTGACGATCAAGGCCAGCAAGTGCCAGATCGGGCAGGGGTCGGTAGTGTACCTTGGACACTTGGTGGGTAGGGGAGCGGTGCAACCCCTTCAGGCGAAGATCGAGGCCATCATGGCCTGGGAACCCCCCAAGACACAGACTGAGGTCCGAGCATTTTTGGGCCTCACGGGATACTACCGCCGCTTCGTGAAGGGGTACGGTACCATCGTAGCCCCCCTCACGGAGCTCACGTCCAAGAAACAACCTCGACGGGTAGTCTGGACGGAGGCTTGTCAGCAAGCCTTTGAGAGATTGAAGAAAGCCATGTGCGAGGCCCCGGTCTTAAGGGCCCCAGACTTTTCCAAGGAGTTCATTGTCCAGACAGATGCATCAGAACATGGCATTGGGGCAGTGTTATCGCAACTCAACGAAGAGGGTCTGGATCAACCCGTGGTCTTCCTATCCCGGAGACTACTTCCCAGGGAACAGAAGTGGAGTGCAATAGAGCGTGAAGCCTTTGCAGTGGTATGGGCTCTGAAGAAGTTGCGGCCATACCTGTTTGGCTCGCACTTCCTGGTTCAGACCGACCACAGACCCCTTCGTTGGCTGATGCAAATGAAGGGGGAGAATCCCAAGTTGTTGAGGTGGTCTATTTCCCTACAGGGGATGGACTTTCAGGTGGAACATCGGCCTGGAGTGGACCACGCCAATGCAGACGGTCTCTCAAGGTATTTCCGCCTTAGTGATGAGAACTCCCAAGGGGTTGGGTAGCTCTCCCCACTTTCAGCTGGGGGGGACGCGTGTTAGACCTGTCAGCCCTTTGGGTGGTCCCTCCTCATCATTATTTATTTTGTCCCACTTTTGCCTCAAACCCTGTTTGAATTTTTCCTTTTTGGGAACCACCAGACTTTTTAGTGTTGCTGCAGATTCAGGGAGCCATTTTACCTACCCCTGAAACTTCTGTCTGAGGGCCTGAAGCACAAAATGGTGGCCACCTGTGACATCACCAGCATCCACTGGAACCTACCAGCACCTTCCAGAACATTCCAGAACCCTGTGACAGTTGGAGGCGGTTTAGAATGTTGGGAAGCTAAGACAGAGAGTTGGCAGTTGGAGCTGGCAGTTGGCACCTGACTGGTGAAGAGTGAGCAGCAAAAACGTGAAGGAGGAAGGAGTGAGGCAGCAGGGGTGGAAACTTGTGCCTGGAGTGGGGTCCATAAACCCACCCGTGATACTAGTCCCTACTGACTGAGCCCAGCCTGGAGCCCTGTGTGGGAAGAAGCAAGGAAACCCATCCTAAGGACCTGGACAGCAGGAACAGGCCTTAGAAGTCAAGAAAGCAAGTACCTGACCTGGAAACTGGTTTCCCTGGAGTCCGACGTCGAGTAGCCTGAGACCCGGAGCCCGAGGTGGAGAAGCGGCGCCGACTGGAAAGCGGACGTCGTGCCCGGAGCCGCCAGAGGTCGAGAGAGGGCGCCGTCAGAGGTCGTGAGGAGTACCAGAGGTCGAGGAGGAAGTCACCCGAGGTCGAGTGAGCGGCGTCATCGGAGGAGTGAAGTCCGCCCTCCGGAGTCGTCGGAGACCGAGGTGAGGTGTACCGGAGGTCGGGAGTGAGGATCGCACTCCGGAGTCGCCGGAACCTGTGAGAATCGGGCCGGAGGTCGGGAGTGGAGGTCGCACTCCGGAGTCGCCGGAAACCTAAGGAGAGGAGCACCGGAGGTCGGGAGTGAGGATCGCACTCCGGAGCCGCCGGAAGTCGACATCGAGTCAAGGCCGGCCGACGTCATCGAAGTTGAGGTCGCCATCGGACCGGAGCCGCCTGAAGTCGACATCGAGAAAAGACTGCCCGACGCCATCGAATCGGAGGTCGAGATCGAGCCGAGGCCGCCGACATCGAACCGGAACCGCCTACCGGCGTCGTCAGGAACTGACATTGTGCCGAGGCCGCCGTCATCGAACCGGAACCGCCTCACGGCGTCGACACGACTCCAGCGGCGTCGGAGCATCAGAAAAAGGGCAGTAAGTGGAGTAGAGGGCGCCTAAGGCCCTGTGGAGACCTGAGAGACTGCTCTAAGGTGCTAGGGAGGTGCTAGAACCAACCTGACTGTGCCAGGGGTGAGCTGGGACTAATCTAGAGAAGTTGTGTGGAGGGAGAGAGCCAGGTCTCTGGTATTCCCCCCTTGATCTACCTCAGTTTAGGCCTCAGCCTTGACCAAGCCAGGGAGTAGACACCCCCAAGCCTTCCACATCCCCACAAGCTGTGCCTGGGCCAAATCAGCCCTTAGGAATTCAAAAGTGATCTGATTCCATGAGTGTCACTGTCAGCTTTTAAGTATTTATTAGGGGCATTGTATTTATTGTATTTAACCTATTTATTGTTCCACTGTATTTATTGGTCCACAGTATTTATTGATGCACAATATTTATTGGTTACAGTATTTATTGCCTCGGAATATTTAATTGCCTGTCTGTATTGCACTTTTATTTATGCCTTCAGTATTTATGATCACCCCTATTTATTGAATCATTAAGCCAGTATTTATGTGACCTGCACTTTCTAAAAAGTTCGTATATTGTGATTGTTATTTATTTTATCCAATCAGCAACTAAGAGAAAAAGCAGATAAAGAGAGTTATTTTCATAATTTTTACGGTGTAGAGTCGTTTTTGGAACGGATGCACGCATGGTTATTGTTTGGGTATGTTGTATGCTTAGCACGGAGCCTGATTCCTGACCACTCGAGCCAAGCTACCACAGTGTGTCCGGAAGACCACCACCACCCTTCCAGAGTGGGAGTGGGGTTTTCCAACAATAATGTTTAAGCCAAATGCGTTCTTGGTGGCAACAGCTTGAGTGACGACTTTTTCTGAAAACCAGGGGGATGTAGGCTTTTGTCTACCTATATACATTTCTTTAAGAGGGGCGAGAGAGTCAACTGCTGCCCCAAGCCAATTGGAATATTCTATGGTCACCAAACTGGGGTCACTACATTCCGTCCATTGCTTTTGCTTAAGGACCCGGGGAAAGTTTCCTTGTTGATGCTTTTGAAGTTTCTTATAAGCATTTTACTGCTCTCATTTCTGGTGACCTCTTTAGTTATCGGGAGCACCAGAGAAAACGGTATTGCATGATGGTCTGACCAAGAAAGAGTGAGGGATTTCCCTACCCTAATACGCTGATTATTGGTAAAAATGCAATTCAGAATATTTCCTGCATTATGGGTGGCAGTGCTCACTAGTTGCGTGAAGCCACAACTCAGCATAGTTTCTTTACAAGTTTGCGAGATCTTGCATGAAGCATTATCAATATGGTAGTTAAAATCTCCCTAAAGAGTAAAGTTATGTCTTCCCAGGTGAATTCCTTAATAAAGGCAGGCCTGGTTCCCGGTGGTCGATAGGTCAAAATTCCTGAAAATTAATCTGTAGAGGACATTCTTAAAGTGAAGGGTAAAGCTTCTGTCTAAAGCAGTGGACAGTGCATTTATATGACAGGAAAAATAAATCCTTATAGATAATTGCAAGCCCACCTCCACATTTGCCTATTCTATCTAGTCCGGAGAGAATATAACTCTGTGGGACCGTATCAAACAGATCAGGTCCTGAAGACTCCTTAGCTCAAGTTTCTGTGATAAATACCCAATCTGGCTTTTGTTGGGAGACAAATTCTGAAAATTAAATTTTATTTTTGATTAGAGATCTAACATTGATCAAAAACCCTGTATAGGTAGTCCCATATTGGCCTGGAGAAAGGGGTGTGGTCAGAACTTGTGTGCTGTCTGATTTAAAATACGTAAATTGACGGCGGCAGCCAGTGCAAATGAACCTACCCTCCTTAAAGAGTGCTTCAAAATTTATAGGAAGTTTGCATTCCTTTTTACCGCAAGGCAAGAAGTTGTTCTTTAGATTAGCTATGGCACTGTTGGTTTTCTCGTGGGTAAGAGCAAGGGGTTCTGGCGCTGGGCGTGGTTCAGACGCGGGTGGGTGCGATGTGCTTGCCTTTGGCGCGCCACTTTGTGGTGGTGAGTGGAGGCCTGGAGAGCCGAGATGTGACTATAGTGATTGTGTTTGCCCCGAACGTAGACCAAAGTGCAATGACTGGCACCATTCTTGACTACTGCGTCTATAATAGGGGGGACTTTAAATGTGTGTGTGACACCCAGTTGGACGGGTCACACCCTCCACTATGAGATTCTCAAACTGTCCGCACAACTAGGGAATTCAGGGACTGGCAACAACATGGGAGGCTCATTGAGTCCTGGAGACGATTGCATCCACAGAAGCGAGAACACTCATTTCTCTCCGGGCTCTATGAAGTGCATGTCCGCCTAGACCTCTTTCTCTGCCCCCCTAACGTACACGGCATGGTGGCTACTGGGAAGTACCTCTCCAACACTAAATTGGATTGATTAAAACCCTGTCCTACTACAGCTGCGTTGGGCCCAATCATGAACTTCGAACCTTATGTGTAGGCTTAAACTCGAGTCACTGGATGACCAGGTCTTCTGTGAGTTGATCAGAACCAAGATAATTCAACATTTTACTGATAATACCGATCAGGTAGAATGGGATGCTTTTAAGTCAGTGCTGAGGGGGTATCGTTTAGCTGAATTGAAAAGTATCAGACACACCCTATTGGGTGACGTCCAAATTGCTGAGAAACTCTTGAGGGAGTTGGAGACCCAATGCCCGGGTCATCCTGAGTTACAACATGAACTCCTGGAAGCTAAAAAGGAAGTGATGATACAGTTAGAATGACTCCAATGCTTCTACTATAAGCAGTACATACACAGAACACATGCCGAGCGAGATAAATCTGGTTCCTTACTGGCTTGGTTGGCCACTCAGGATAAATCTGAAGCTCGGCAACAGTGAAGTTGGGGGACGAAGAGTGTACCAGGATATACTCGAAAGAGGGTGTAAATAATATATTCGCTCGTTACTACTTGACCCTAAATATCAGCTCCCCCATATGGGATACTGACTCGATGCAGACATACTTGGAGGCATTGCCATTGCCACAGATCACAGCAGAGGAGGCGAGTGATCTTGAGGGGTGTGTGGGGGGGGGGGCGGGGAATGTCACTTCACAGGGGATAACCTCTGCCATCAAACATGTGGGGCACAATAAGGCCCCAGGCACTGATGGGTTTCTGGTGGAATCCGACGCCACATACTCTGCCAAGTTAACACTGGTGGAATCCGACGCCACATACTTTGCCAAGTTAACACCTCGATTAGTGGACCTATGTGCAGCAGCTAAGGGGGCAGCCTTCTTGCGGACACTACTAAAGAGGGGGTGATAGTATCAATCCTGAAACCGGGTAAGCCTACTTATGACCGACCGGCCTTTCGACCACTGTTGATGCTGAACATCGGCTAAAAAATAGTGAGTAAGATTCTGGCAGCTCGGCTTTCACCCCTCATAACTAAGCTGATCCATCCAGACCAGGCAGGGTTTATCCCAGGCTGTAATATGGCAGGAAACATAGGCTGTAAGGGCCTATCCCTAGAAATCAGTTCACAGAGCGGAGAGGATGAGTGGGGCAGTAAGGAATCTATAACTAACATATGTCTCTTACAGATACATCGTTACCAAAGGTAAGTAACTTGTTCATCTGAAAGAGACAGCTAGTTGTAGATTCCTTATCTTAGAATAGATACCCCAGCAATACCATCCCCGGAGGAGGGACTGTAAACTAAGTTCACACCTGAAGGACAGAACGGGCAAAATAGCCGAACCTCCGAACTTGGCTGTCCAGGCAGTAATGTCTGGTAAACGTGTGCATAGATTCCCATGTGGCCGCCTGGCAGATGTCAAGGAGTGGGACTCCAAGTGCCAATGTAATGGTTGCTGCCGTAGCCCTAGTGGAATGAGCATGCAGCCCCACTGGAGGTTCCTTTTTCGCTAAAGCTTAACAGATTTTAATACAAAGGACAACCCATCGAGAGATGGTACCCTTTTGAGCAGTCCATCCTTTCTTGGGACCTACATAGCCAATGAAAAGTTGATCATCCACCCAGAAATCTTTTGTGTGGTCAAGGTAGAAGGACAGCGCACGTTTAGGGTCCAGATGGTGGTGTCTCTCCTCCTCCTTGAAAGGGTGCTGAGGTGGGAAAAAGGAGGGAAAAGTGATTGTTTGTCCTATGTGAAATGGTGTGGTGTAGGAAGGAACAAGGGTCTCGACAAGTTCGGGTGAAGAATCGCCACCTGTTGCTGCGACCGAAGATTCTCCCGAAGTCGGCAGTCTGATTGGAGGAATGATGCCCATGCTCAGGAGCTCGGGGTACCAGACTCTTCTAACCCAGTCCGGAGCCACAAGAATAACTTGGGCCCGATCACGCTTGATCTTCTTCAGCCCTCGGGGCAGAAAGTGTACAGGCGGAAAGGCGTACAGGAGGACACCACTCCAATGGCGAAAAAAGATGTCGCCGAGCAAGTGCCACCTTGGAAACTACAACGCACTGAACTGCTGACATTGCACTTTCTCTTCGGTGGCAAACAGATCTAACCAAGGCTATCCCCACCGCTGAAAGAGACTTTGCACCACCTATGAGTGAAGATGGCATTCGTGATCCACCAGGCACCAACGGCTGAGTTTGTCTGGCCTGGCGTTCAGAGAACCTGCCTGGTGTTGAACCACCAGGGTCATTCCCTGATGTCCCAGCCATGTCCAGAGGCTAAGAGCCTCTTGACATAGCGTCCACGACCCAAGCTCTCCCTGTTTGTTGCAGTACCACATGGGGGTGATGTTGTCTGTGAACACCTGCACCACTTTCCCTTTGAGAGAGGGAAGGAATGATTTCAGTGCCAGCCGGATCCCCCCAGAGCTCCAGCAGATTGATATGGAGCCCGGACTGTGCCGGAAACCAGACGGCTCTGGTCTCCACCTCTCCCAGATGGTCGCCCCATCCCAGGAGACGCATCTGTCACAAACGTTAAATCTGGTTGGAGAAGGGAAAGGGATCTGCCTCTGACCCAAGCCTTGTTCGTTAACCACCACTGCAGATGTTGTGCAGTTCCCTCCAAGATCTGGACATAGTCAGAAAGATTCCCCTGATGCTGGCACTTCAGGTCACACTGCAGAGCCCGCATATGCCCCCTGGGATGATCTACCGGCAGTTTGCTGGAGCCCATGAGGTCTAGCAGCGTCAGTGTTATTCTCACCAAAATCCGGGATAGAGCAAGAAACATCGGTATCATAGCCTGAATATCCCAGACTCGCTGCTCTGGAGGACAGGCCCGAAACTGCACCGTGTCCAGAACAGCTCCTATGAAGGGGAGCGTCTGAGGTGGAGTCAGGTGTGACTTCGGCACTTTGATAGTGAACTCCAGCAAGTGAGAAAGGTCCACCGTAGACCGGAGACGTCAGCCTGGGGCGAGCCCGCTTTCAACAGCCAGTCGTTGAGATAGGGAAAGACTGGAACCCCTGATCTGCGCAGATGAGGTGTGACCACCGCCGTTCACTTTTGTGAACACCCGAGGTGCACTGCTAAGGCCAAAGGGGAGTATGGTGATCTGAAAATGCTTGTGGCCTACCGTGGACCCTAGATAGCAATTTCAGCACCACCATCCAGTCTCCAGGGTCGAGGGCAGACAGGACCTGAGCCAATCTGAGCATTTTGAACTTCTCCTTCCGTAGGAAGAGGCTGAGGGCCCTGAGGTCTAGAATAGGACACAGGCCTTTGTCCTTATTGGGCACCAGAAAGTAGCTGGAATAGCAACCATGACCTACTTCTGGAGCAGGGCTCCTCTCGATAGCTCCCTTGGCCAAGAGAGCTAAGACTTCCTGGCAGAGAAGCACCAAATGATCCTCCGGCATGTGATCGAAAGACGGTGGTATTGATGGAGGGGTAGTCTCGAAGGGGAGGGAGTAGCCCCTTCGGACTATTTACAAAACCCACCTGTCAGACGTGATGGATTGCCAGTGGGGGAGGTGATGGAGAATCCTGCCTCCCATTGGCCATTGATGGGCCTAAAACGTCGGACATGGAGGGTTTGGAGGCTGCGGCGGGGGGGGGGGGAGGTGGACTGGTACACCTACTGGCTCCCAGATCCGCGAGGTTGCTGGGTCTCACGTCCTCGGCCAAGCATAGGCTGGGCAGCTTGCTTGAACCGGTGGCTAGACTGGGCCGGATGTGGCTGGGTGCCCCTTCCATAGCCACAGAAGGGGCGAAAAGCAGACTGGAGTAAACAGGAAGGCGCAGCAAGGCCCAAAGATCTGGCCGTGCCAGAGAATGTTGAAAGCAATCCAGTGCCGAGTCCGCTTTGTTGCCAAAAAGACGGCGGCCATCAAAGGGCATGTCCAGCAAAGTTGATTGGACACCCCCCGCCAAGCCAGATGTCCTCAACCAGGCGTAGAGCCATAAGGGCCACCGTCGTGGCTGTTGTTCTGCCAGGTGAGTCGGTGGTATCCAGTCCACTTCTGACTGTGAATTTGGCTACGTCTCTCCCATCCACCACTGCCTGGGAGTGAATGGCCCGGGCACTGAGGCAGCACCTGCGCAACTGTATCCCAGATGGTGTGGGAGTATCAGCCCAAGAGCATGTGGTATTCACGGACCACAGTGCCAAGCTGGAAGAAGAGAACATGCGCTTCCCAAGGTGATCCAGCGTCTTGTAGTCCCTATCTGGGGGAGCAGAAGGGAATGAGCCATTTGAAGAAGCGGCTTGGACCACCAAGTTCTCGGGGGAAGGGTGTTGGGTGAGGAAAACTGGGTCGCCTGGGGCCGGGCAATGGCGGTGGGCAATCGTCCTGTCCACAGTGCCCCTGTGCTGGCTTGGACCAGGTGCGCAGGAGGACGTCAGTGAGGGCTTCGTTGAAGGGCAGAAGGGGCTCAGAGGAGGTTGCCGCAGGCTGAAGCACCTCTGTCAGGAGGTTAGTCCTGACTGCCACTGAAGGGAGCACCAGGTCCAAGGCCTCTGCCGCCCTTTGCACCACCACAAAGTAGGACGCTCCATCCTCCGTAGCCACGTTAGGGGGAGAAAGCATGCCAAGGTCTGGAAAAGTGTCCAGACCACTGGTGTCACCCAGGTCCTCTCTCCAGTGCGGTTATTCTAGCTGGTCTGCTAGAGGGTCCAGCAGCCTCTCCCAGTCCTCATCATCACCTTCTAAGTGGTAGGGAACACCAGGGATGAATAGGGGAACAAAAGTACCCCCCCGGCTTTGAATCCGGGTACATCTTTGGGGTGAGGATGGAGACAGCGTCAACCAGGGGCATGGCCGGCGCTGGGGGTGTCGTCGTCGGGATCATTGCTGGGGAAGGTTAAGTAAGATCGACCACGATTGATCCGGATCCAGGCCTGGATACATGGGTCACTCCAGTGCCGGGGCCGGAGAGGCTGGCATCGAAGGCCCAGGACCCCTGACCGACTCCGCAGGGCCTGAAGGTGTGCCAGCGGAGTCGGGCTGCCCAAAGACAAGGATGGTGAGCAATAAATGTAATGATTGCGCAGTTGAATTTCCCAAAAACCAATAAAATCGGTTAACAAAAATAGAAGGGGAGCGTATGAAAAGGGAGTCAGGTGTGACTTTGGCACTTTGATGGTGAACCCCAGTGAATGCAGGAGGTCGCTGTAGTCTGGAGGTGGTAGACGACAGTCTGGGGCGAGCCCGCCTTCAACAATCAGTCGTCAAGATTGGGGAAGTCTGATCTGAGCAGATAAGCTGCGACCACCGCCATCACCTTGGTGAACACCCGAGGGGCACTGGTAAGGCCAAAGGGGAGCACATTGAACTGAAAATGCTCATGGCCTACCGTAAACTGCAGGCAGCACCGATGAGCAGGTAGGACAGGGATGTGAAAATAGGCATCCTGCAAGTCCATCCAGTCTCCTGGGTCCAGGGCAAATAGGACCTGAGTTAGTGTGAACATCTTGAACTTTACCTTTTTGAGGAAGTAGCTGAGGGATTGTAGATATAGGATAGGGCGAAGACAGTTGTCCTTTTTTGGGACCAGAAAGTAGCGGAAATAGAAACCACAGCCTACTTCTGGCGCTGGAACTCTCTCTATGGCTCCCTTTGCCAAAAGAGTCATGACTTCCTCCTGAAGCAAAATCAGATGATCCTCCGTCAGCCGGTTGTAAGATGGTAGCAAGGAGGGAGAGGTAGTATTGAAGGGATGGGAGTAGCCCCTTCAGACTATTTGGAGGACCCACCAGTCCAAGGTGATAGTCTGCCAGTGGTGGAGGTGATGGTTGATCCTGCCACCAACTGGCAGCCCATGATCTAGAAGGGCAAAACTAGGAATGTTTGGAGGCTGAAGATGCGGGTTGGTGCTCTGACCTGACCTCTGGCTGCCTGACCCTTGGGGTCGGAACAAGCCGCGCCCTTGGCCTCGCAGAGGAAGCCCCTTCCATAGCCACGAAAGTTGCAAAAGGCAGACTGGGGATGTGTGGCCACTGAGAGGCCCAAGGACTTGGTCGTAGCCCGTCAGTCCTTAAAGCACTCCAGGACAAGTCTGCCTGGTCTCCAAAGAGACGAGTGTCATCAAAGGGCATGTCCATGAGCAAGGCCTGGACATTCCCCGAAAAGCCAGATGTGGCGTCGAACAGCCACCGTTGATGAAATCGCTCTGCCCAGTGAATCAGTTGTGTCGAGACCACAACGAATTGTGAACTTTGCTACACTTCTCCCGTTTGATACTGCTTAGGAGAAGATGGCGCGGGCCTTCTCCGGAACCTGTGGCAGCACAGGGTGTGGGAATAACTGCCCAATGAGCACGGGGAGTTCACCGACTGCAATGCTAGGCTGGCGGAAGAAAACATTTTCTTACCCAACTGTCCAGCCTCTTGGATTTCCTATCAGGGGGAGCGGAAGGGAACGCTCCATGGGAGGTAGAGGCTTAGACCACCAGTGATGAAATTTGGGTAGCCCGGAGCAGGGTGGTGGCAGCAGGCAATTGTCCTATTCAAAGGAGCCCTTGTGCTGGGCTTGGGCCAGATTCCCAGTAGGACATCCATTAAGGCCTCGTTGAAGGGTAATAAGGTTTCCAAAGAGGACACGCCTGGCTGCAGGACCTCTGTCAAGATATTTGTCTTAGACTGCCACAAAAGGGATCAGAAGGTCCAGAACTTTAGCCGCCCTTCGCACAATCATAGCATATGATGCTCTCTCCTTCAAAGCCCCGGTACAGGAAGAAAGAAGGCCAGAATCTGGAGAGGAATCCAGTCCGCTGGCTTCACCCAATTATGTATACCAGTCCATTTCTTGTTAAGTCTGGTCTTCTAAAGGGTCCAGCAAACTCTCCCAATCATCTTCCATTCCTAGCCCTTCAGAATAATGCTCAGGAAAAGGACCTAGGACCTATAGGATCTGTCAGACGCAGGATCTGCGTCAGTAGGCGCTGATCCGGCTCCAGGTTAATGGGGCTGACGCGCCTGGGGGTTAGGGGGCAGGGGGGATAGGGGTGCTGTGGGTCTTGGTGTCGGGGCCAGTGCCAGGGAAGGCCATTATGGCACAACTAGCGACAGTCTGGATCCATTGCCACATCCATGGGGAGGGGTCATCGGCGCCAGAGCCGCAGGCACTGAACCTGATGGAGCCACCACTGATCCCGCGGGGACGGAAGGCGCACCGGTGGGGTCAGGTTATCGAAAAAATGAGACACAAGGCCTCATAAAATTCTCATAGTTGGGCGGGAGTCAATTCGGTTCCCGGAAAATCGGGGAGGCGCAGAGCCAACTCAGGCACAGGTTCTGTCACATCGGCTTACAGATGGGGAGAAGGCGAAGCACGCTTCGACTTCTCATACTTCTTGCACATCTTACCGGAGAGCACCAAGGACTTGGAGATCTTCCTCTCGAACAGAGGAGTCGTACGACACAGTGTGGACTGCCGGGCCGCTCCCTCAAAGCCTTTGAAGCCATGGCCCGGCAGTCAGAGCAAGACTTTGAATCGAGTTCATGCTCCAAGCACCACAGGCAGACGAGGCACGGTGACAGGCGCTGCAAGGCTTGAATCCAGAAGTCTTCCTAGACATGATAAACATCCTAACACACCAAAAAGGGGTCGACAAAATGATGAAAAATCCTGTCAAAAAGTGACAGAGCATAGCTCTCTTTAGGGATGAGCGCTTGACTGGTGCAAAAAAAACCTAATGTCAGCGCACCGAGTAGGGCATCACTACGGCGCCGGCGATGCAGACGCTGTCTCGCTGAGCTGGCGGACGCCACCAAACAACACGCAGGGGTATTGCTCAAAGAAAAATCTTCTGGATCCAGTCTGACGCCCAGGAAATTCAAAGGTAAGGAATCTGCCATTAGATGTCTCTATCAGATATCTATATTAAGGGGGGCAGGCGTGCATATTTGAGAACTCATTTAAAATGTGTACTAATTTTCCTTTCTACAGCACTAGCTTTAATATCTATGACAAAATTACGCCCTATTTTGTTCCTTTCTCAATTAAATGTTTTATTCTTTTACTAGTTTGATTCAACAAGATGGCTTCAGGACTTCCACACTTTTGTCATAAGTAAGACTGTTAGCGCTCCCAGACATCTGGCCCGTATAAAGTTGACAATGCCCTGGTCTCGCTTTACCCTGATTATTCTCAGGAGGTTCAGCGGAATCGCTTCTCATTCATGGCAGTTAAGAGGGCCCTTCGGGCGGAGGGGATACAGTATGCCCTGTTCTTCCCGGCTCGATTGAAGGTGATGGCGGATGGGACTGCTCATTTCTTTGATGCACCAGAGGACGCGTGGAGCTGGCTGGAACGGTACCGCGAGGGCCGGGGTGGAGCTGGACGGCGGGCCTCGGACCTCGGGCCTCGCCGGGACCCCGGCGGGCCCGCCGACACAGGAGGCGTGTGGGGAGTGGCCGGTCTTTCCCGCACTCTCAGACGGAGTTGGAGAGGCAGGCGGCTTTGAAGGCGGTCTCCGTCATCTCTGGTGCGGTGGCTGCGGCCTCGCCTGCGGATTCGGGATCCCGGCGGAGTTCTGCGGAGGAGGAGTCGGGGGCGTCGGAGGAGTCGGCAAACTCTGAAAGTGCCGGTGGACACTTGCCGGAGGTCACGCCGGCCACTGCGGATGGAATGCTGGACACGTGAGGCAACCTCACTGTCAACTATATGCTGTGCAGGGTGGCGTGCCTAGAGCTGCTTTGTGGACCAGTGAGGGGCGAGTATGGTTCCACTGTTACTGTTGAGGGGTGTCGCTCCTGGGTTTCATGGGGGGCGGGGCGCTTTGCTTTGGGGGGGCCATTGGGGGCGGGGCGCTGCCGGGAGAAGGGGACTTTGATTCCTGAGGCCGACATACGGACTAGCCTTTTGGACTGCTGTCCGGCCCGTGCTGGTGTTGGGTCAGCCCCTCTACCTCACGCATATTGTGAGACTCTGGTGGCTACCAGGGTGCCTTTTTTGTTCAGTGGGTGTTTGGATGGGTAACTGTGGTTTAGAGCCTGTTCTGGGGATGGGAGGGGTTTGGGTTTGTTGGGTGAGGTTTATGCGGGGGGGATGTGACGGTGTGCCCGCTAGGTTGTCTTGGGGTGTGATTTGTGGTATATGTCCATATGGCGACCCGCCCTGAATTGAAGTGCATTACTTGGAATGTGCGGGGGCTGAACTCCATGAGAAAACGTTATAAGGTACATCTATACTTGGTCCGCAGGGGGATCCAGGTGGCCTTCTTGCAGGAAACACATATGGATCGGGCTGAGGGGCTGGCGCTGCAGAAGCGATGGAGGGGACAGTTGTTTTACACTACCTTTTCTGCTTTTGCTAGGGGGGCATTGATCTGGGTCCGGTCCGTGGTTCCGTTTCAACCAACAGCCACGTTGGTGGACCCGGAGGGGAGGTTTGTGGCGGTGTCTGGTCGATTAGATGGCAGGGATGTGACCTTCTGCAGTATTTACGCCCCGAACTCTGACTACACTGCTTTCTTTGCACGGCTCTCTGGGAGGCTGTCGTCCTTTCTGGTGGGCACGGTGTTTCTTGGGGGGGACTTTAACTCGGTCACTGATGTAGAATTAGATCGCTCTCATCCCCCGCTAGCTCAATCAGCAGTACACAGGGTGGCCAAGGCGAGGCGCGACTGGCAGGCAGCCTGGGGACTTGTCGATGCTTGGCGGGTGCATCACTCGTCAGATAGGGATTACTCCTTCTATTCTGTGCCGCACGACCTTCATGTTCGGCTTGATGGTTTCTTGTGTACCCCGGGAGCCCTGGAGCTTACGTGTCATAGCGAGTACCTGGCAAGGACACTCTCAGACCACAACCCCTGCTTGATAAAGGTCCTCTGGTCCCAGCAGCGGCAGGCGATTCCGACTCGGCGCCTGAGTTCGACGCTGCTGGAGGATCCTGTGTTTCATGCGGCGCTCGGGGAGGGTGTGGAACGCTACTTTACGGATAAAGCGGGGACGGCGACAAGCAGAGCCCTTGAATGGGATGCGCTCAAGATGGTAGTGCGGGGGATTTGTATCTCGGCTGTCACTGGGACGCGCAAGGTTCTGTCGCGGGACGTTGACCGAGCTGAGACGCAACTACGCCAAGCGGAACTTGCTAGTCACGCTGACGGGGGTGCCCAGGGGGAGGTCTTGGCGGCACGGGAGGAGGTGGCCGTGCAGGTGGAGCGGCTTCGCTGCTATGACTATAAGGAATACATAGTCCGCGCGCACGTTGAGCGGGATACGGTTGGGTCGTTATTGGCCTGGCTGGCTAACCCGGCTCTTAGGGGCACCCCTATACTGTCGTTGGTTACCCCCACGGGGGACCTGGTTTATTCACAACGGGAGATCAATGGCCAATTCTGGGACTATTACTCGCAGCTGCCTGATGGGCTGGACGCTTACTTAGAAGCTGCTATGTTGCCACAGTTGGATCCGGAGCAGGGGTCGGCGCTGGGGGCGGAGATCTCCCTGGGAGAAATCAGAGTGGCGGTTAAGCACATGGCTCGGAAGAAGACTCCGGGGGCGGACGGCCTCCCAGTGGAGTTCTATGCCGCGTATTTGGACGTCTTGGCTCCACGTCTGCAGGCGATGTACAAGGAGGCGTGGGACGTGGGCGAGCTGCCGGGTACCTTGAGGGAGGCGATCATAGTCCCGTTGCTGAAGAAAGATGGGAACCCATCCTCCAGGTCAGCGTACCGTCCGCTTTCTATGCTTTCGGTGGATTATAAGATCCTTAGCAAGATCTTGGCCACGCGGCTCATGGCCCACATGGGCTCGCTGGTACACCCGGACCAATCAGGTTTTTTTCCCACGAGGAATACCACGGCGGGTATTCGCAGGTTAGTGCGGCTCATGGGGGACCGGGAGGGGGGCCCCTCGGACGCCGTAGTACTGTCGGTGGATATCGAAAAGGCATTCGATAGTGTGGAGTGGCCGTATCTGTTTCGGGTGCTGAGGGGGTTCGGCCTGGGGGACCACTTTGTGCGCTGGACCAGATTGTTATACCGCTCTGCCATGGCTAGAGTCCGCACGGGGCGTACTATCTCGGCTGCTTGTCAGGTAGAGAGAGGCACTCGACAGGGTTGCTCGTTATCCCCTCTTTTGTTTGCCCTGGCGATCGAGCCCTTGGCGGCGCATGCCCGTCAGGGACGGTCTTACGAGGGGGGTTCAGCTGTGTGGAGAGCCGCACTACATCTCCCTATACGCGGATGACCTCTTGCTGTATCTGGCGGATGCGCGGGATTCTCTGCGGGGCGCTAGACTCCTACTCCGGGAGTTCGGCTCCTTTTCGGGGTTGCACGTTAACTGGGCCAAGACTTGCCTGTTTCCTCTGTCTCCGGGGACCCGGGCTCCTGCGGCGCTTGCCGACCTCCGCTGGGAACCTGCTTGCCTGCTTTACCTGGGCGTCCGCATATTTCACGCTCCTGTCGATCTCTTCGAGGGCAATGTGGGCGGAGCGCTAAAGGGGTTCAAGGGGAGTATGGCGTTTTGGCGCACCCTCCCGCTGTTGGTGGCCGGTCGAATAGCGCTGCTGAAAATGGTAGCGCTACCGCGATTGCTTTATTTCTTCCGCACCTGGCCGATCTGGATTCCGGCCTCCTTTTTTAAGACGTTTCGGGCGCTGATGACAGGATTTCTTTGGGGCGCGGGCAGACGTCGGGTGGCGTTGACCACTCTGATGAGACCGAGGGTGGAGGGGGGGCTGGTAGTTCCGGACTTCGAATGGTATTATCTGGCGGCGCAGTTGCAGTGTCTCACACAGGCCGTGGCGCGCGAGTTCAGAGACCCGGAGGGCCCGCAGGGTAGGATTATCCCTCGGCATGTATTGTCATTCATTATATTGCAGCAAAGGCTCCGGTTGGACCAGCTCACGCTCGAGGAGCGCACGCTTCGGCTCTGCTGGCTCCGTAGTAAGAAACGAGCGGGTTTCGTGGCCCCGTATGCCCCGGAAATTCCGTTGGGCATGTGCCATGGCGGAGACTGGTCGGCGTTGGCGGGCTGGGAGGACCGTGGGGCTCACATGCTTGGGGATCTCTATCGAGACGGGATTTTGTTGCCGTTCCACGAGTTGCAGAGGGATTTTGATTTGCCGAGGGGGGATTATCTCCTTCATTCTGCCCTGGTGGCTGGGATTCGAAAACTGGAGGATGGGGCTGTCGGAACCCCCAACGTCCTTGGGATGTCAGTACGTTGTTATGGCGGCGGGCACCGTGAAGGCCATCACTTGCCTCTATGGGCGGCTGTCCACGAAGGGGCTCGTGCCCCTGGCGACCCTGCGGGAGAAGTGGGAGGGGGATCTTGACAGGCCTATCCCGGAGGCGACATGGTCGCAGCTGCTGCGACGACCCTGGAAGGGCATGCGCAACGCTAAATTTCAGCTGGTCCAATTCTATACTCTCCACAGGGCCTACTTAACCCCGGCAAAGCTCCTGCAATATTTTGGAGGCTCCTCGTCAGGCTGCCCTAGATGCCATACGGAGGGGGCTGATTTTGGCCATATGTTCTGGTTCTGTCCAGGGTTGGGCTCTTACTGGACGGATGTGGTGGCGTGCCTGAATCGAGTGACTGAACGCGTGCTGACAGTGGACATGGGAGCTTGCCTTCTGCTTTGGTTCCCGCATACTCCGCGTACAAAAATCACGAGCAAATTTATCGATCTGGGGCTGATAATGGCGAAGAGGGAGCTTACCATGCACTGGAAGGCAAGAACGGGTCCGAGTGTTCGGAGGTGGAGGGCGAGCTTCCTGGCTTGGGCGGGGACTGAAGGGACGCTTCGCCTACAGTTGGCCAGGCGTGCTTCCAATGACCAAGCGCAACATGCTGCCAGGGCGTGGGGGGTTCTGGTGGAAGAGCTTCGCCGCTTGGGGGAACAGGAAGAGGAGGGTGAGGCTCAGGCGTGCGCGGCCCGGCCTGGGAGGAGTGTGGAGGGACCTGCTGGGACTGCCGGGGAGACTACTCAGGAGGGGACCGCTTGAATATTCCCCGAGAGTTGTCGCTATCTGTGCAAACTTCTTACGATGTGTATGGAGGTCGAGCTTCGGGGCGGTATGCATATGAGTGGTAGAGTACAGCCTTTGGTACTTTTGAGAACATTGATGGGGTTCGTCCCATGATTCCGAGTTCGGCTCCCTGGCTGCGTGGGGCACTTTAAGCCTCACCGAGGGGGGGAGACCGAGGCGGGCACACTGACGGGGGGGGTGGGAGTAGAGAGGGAGCGGGGTGGGGGGTTAGGAATGGCACTGTTGCGGAACTGCTCTCTTTTGTACTGTCATCACTTGCCTGGTTCTCCTACACAAGATTATTGTATGTAACGCGGATTTCAGGATGCTATAGTTGGGGGAAAACTAATAAAAATTGTTTAAAAAAAAAAAAGTAAGACTTTAGCGCTCTAGTTGTTCTTTAGAGCACTCTGGGAGGCTGCAGTAGAACACATGGGAATCAACTGACAGGCTGCTCATTTTGGAAGTATATCTTTTACTGAGAATGTCAGACTTCATTCTCTTATGGCTGAGAAAGATAGTGTGAATTTAAAGAAAATAATCTCTCATTTTAGCTTCTTGAGTACCTTCCATAACCTCAATGAGAAAATCAGGAGTGAAAACAGTTTACTCTCAAACATGCATGAGTTATGAAACCCCAGCAGAGGGTCAGCATTTTTCACAGGGTAAAGTCAACTTAGAACACACAAAATTCCTACAATTATTATGGTACCACAAACAAATGGTTTATATTGTTACTAAAATCTGTTATTGCCCTTTATACGTGCTCCTTTTTGTGACCTCAATACCAGCCATTCACTACAATGCATTTCAATGGGGTCCATGTCCCAGAGTCCTGTAAGTGCTACACAGCATGTTGTGCATGTTGTGGTCAGCCAATAAAGGGGGGGGGGGGGCTTTGGCACCCCCACTTGCCCTTTGCTGTCTGGTGTGCTCACTCTGCCCTCTTACATATTTGTTTAATTCATTTTCAGGAGCTAGGGATCAAGTCCTTGAGTCTTGTGTGGCTGCCAAAACATACTGTTTAGGTTGATACCGACCAATCAGGAATGACTATTTCCCTTTAAATTTGCCAATCAAAGAATATCTGCACACTAACTGTCCAGCTATACCGTTGTTTTTTAACCTTAATTTCTCAAAAACCACTGATTGAATTTGCACTTAACCCCAAAAAGCACAATCTGCAGACTAAGATCTAGCTTCCGTCCAACATTGGTGTAAATCCATTAAGCAGATTTTGTGGTAGTGCTTCTTAAAAAAGGTTTATGGCAAATACATGGGGATTTTGCTTTCTGGGACCCCCCCCCCCCTTTTTATCGGCTCCTGCTTGACGTATCACCCCAAAACTTTCCATGCAAAAACTATGCAAAAATGAGCACTGTTTTGAAAGTTTATTAAAGATTCATTGAATGGCGTCAGTGTTACTAGCGGAAAAAATTGTATTTCCTATGGAAACGCTGCCATAACTATAACAACACAGTAGGGACCCTCACAATGTTATACGTACCACTGAGAAAACAAAGGTTACAGGGAGTTAGATTTTGAATTTACACGCATAAAATCATAGAACTTCAGCTGGAATAATTTTAGTTATTTCAACTAACTATAACTTGTGCTCTAAAGTAACTATAACTCGTGCCCTCGTGATGCACAGTTTTCTCATCAATAATTTTATAGTAAATATTGCAGTGATAATATCAATGTTGCCATAGAAGATGTCATCAATTATGTCATATGTGGGGTGATTGGCTGTGCATGGTGAGGGCGCGAGTTATAGTTACCTTAGGACACGGGTACTTAAAATAACTCTAAAAGCTGAATTTCTATTGTTTTGTGCGTGTTAATTCAAAACCCAACTATAACATCACTGTAACCTTTTTTTTTTCCAGTGAATTTCTAAGGTTTTTTCAAATGCTAATTCCTAAATTGAACGTTCCTGTAACCTTTTTTTTTGTTCCTTTGAATTTCTATGGGTTTTTTTAACGCAGCGGGGGGTTGTTAGAGGGAGTGTGTGTAATTTATTGTTTTCTCTTTTGGCGCTGGATTTGCAGGTCCATCGCGGATTCATCATGGATTAACAAAGGGGGGTAGCACTGAGCCCCACCATCGAACCGTGGATCGGCCCCAAAAAATAATAATTTGGGGGGGTTCTTAGATCATCAGGGATTCCTCCATCTGTCCTATGGGTCAGGATACCACTATCATGACCCCTTAGCTCACTTTTATTCCCCACTGGCACCGAGTCGATAAACAAAATGGCGGTCACAACTTTTCTCTCAGGTAGCAGCCAGTTAATCAGGGCCTTGTTTTGGCGCATGGATCCTCATCCCTAGATATCTATATTCCTTTTTCATTTATTGACTCCAAAACTACTGAACAGATTTACACCAAATCACAAGAAGGGCTCTTTCTGTACCAAAAGCTAGCTAGCTGCCATATTTGGTGTAATTCCGTCCAGCGGTTCGGGATGTAGTTGTGTTCAAAATCCTTAAGGAAAATTGCTTTAAGGAAAAAGCGTTTTGGGAATCCCCCCACCCCCCTTTTTCTCAGGTCCCACTTGACGAATCACCCTGAAGCTTTCGACACAGCAGCTAAACTAAGTGTCACACTAATTTTGAACATTTTGTGAAGATTTCTCGACAATGCCAAAGTTATTGCCAAAACAAATAAGCATTAGTAATGCATCGCGTTCACCTATGTTATTAATAAAGAGCTGTTTTTATCAATCATCATTCGGAAGAAAGAAAGAGCTCCCTGATAACACAGGAGTGAGGAGTATGTGGCGCAGCAGCTGGAGCTGACGACTTGATAGCTGGGGTTCCCGGTTCGAGCATCGGTGTTGCAACACCCTGTGATTCTATGCAAATCACCTAATCTCTCGGGTGATACATTGTTATATAAATATGTTGCTAGAGTAAAAAGCAAAAGGAGGCAAAACTTTATTGAAAAATTGCTCCACCAAAGCAGATGTTAGCAGTATTTCGGCTATAAGAAAATGATAAGAGAAGTAGACTAGGAACAAGCATTGGTAAATGCAGGAAAATATGCTACAACCAATGGAAATGGATGACAAGTAAGTAGCACGTACAGGAACCAATGAGAAGCCAGGAAAGAGAGGAAACTGGATGTAAGTCCCTTTTAAGTTTACATTAAACAATAGATTTTTTCAAGCACATCGCAAGTGCAGTGCAGGCGAAACCTAAAAATGCTTTTCCAATGAAAATTAGGTCCCACCTATAACTACTTACTGGAGACAACCATATATACACTGTTGCGGCTGTGTAGTAGTTAATGTTAATCAGGGCTACTGGAATTATGCAATTGTGAAGTTGCATCGATTTTCGCATAATTATAGATTTGCCACATTTGCAATGTACTCCATCATCTTCCGCATAATCTCCAGGTTTTAACCACAAAAAATGTTGTTTCTAGCTGAAACGGTGAAAAAGTTACTAAAAGTGCAGCGACGCGTGTTGCCGCACAATGGAATGCCTTTTACACAGCTGGACTGGTCATGTTTCTTTTGCTTAGAGCTATATTTGAGTGTTAAACGGGTACTAATGAGGTGTAACCTATGCCCAGACAGTCTTTCCAAATTTAAAAATGAAAAAGTAATGAAATAATACTTTTACAAATTGTGCCACATTATGCCTCATAATGTGCATTTTCATGCCGCATAATTCACTCAACCCTGCTGCATAATTTGGCTCTTTCTTGCCGCATAATTCCAGTGGCCCTGAAGTTAATACATACTTTCCATTCAAAAGACATTTTTAATTTGCTAATAGCCTTTGAACCACATGGATGGATTTGTACAATATAGCAAAACACTAGCTCAGGCAGTGAAGGTCCGGCATGCCAATTTTCAAGCAGATCAACACAGTTGAAAAAAAGCTAAATGGAAGAGGGCAATAAAGTTATTTTTTCCCCATTTTAGTTCCCGTAGAAAAGTGTGCTCACGCCTACAGCCGAAACCAGTGAACAGATTTACACCAAACTTGCTGTGGTAACAGTACCTGACATGGAAACTGTGCTTTTGTGGATTTGGTGTAAACTCTACCAGTAGTTTAAGAGTTATTAATTTGAAAAAGTTGCCTGGTGGGCTTGAAATGGTTAACATTTTTGTATATCTCTGATATTTAAACTTCTATCCATGACATTTACATTTTTCCTTAGGTGTGATAGTGTGGAAGAGCCAACATTTTTGTGTACTAGAATCGGCCTCAATTATGTGAAGAGTCTTGCTTCAGACATTATTGGTGATTTACACTCAAGCACACAATTAGGGGTTCTATGAGGAATCTGAATATGCTCACTGTCACTGATTCAGTGACACACCAAAGGAGTCAAAGGCATAGTAGGAGTCACACAGACAGACGTGTTCACGCACCACCACTTACTTAGATGCACACTGAGTGACCTGAACAAGCACACAGTCATTGACGAAGCAATGAAGGGAAAGCATGGTGATGTTGTTAAAGTACACAAAGGGACATAATTGTGTCCCTCACCCCTCACTCAGATGCACACTTGGATGCACACTAAGGGACTGGAAAATGCTCGCCATCATTGGCTGTAACAAACCAATGATCTTGAAAGGCACAGTGAAGTAGTGTTTGCAAACCACCATTCACCCGGACACACTCAGAGGGACCACAAAATATTGACCGTCACTGACTCAGTGACACACTGATGGAGTCAAGGGCACATTTACATGCCTAATATGCCTAATGGTGTCCAAGGTACAGTCTTGTAATGAAAGTTACAAACAGGGACCTGTGTTCGCACATCGCCGCTTGCTCAGGCGCATATTTAAGGGCTCATGAAGGAACTTCACATGCTCACCCTCACTGATATACCAATGTAGTGAAAGGCATAGTGGCATAGTTAAAGTCACACACAGGGGCATGAGTCTGTCTACTGCCACTCACTCAAACACACACGGAGTGCACACGTGAGAACCTGAACATGCTCACTGTCTTTGACTTAGTGACACAGCAATGGAGTCAAAATAAGTAATAAGGGATCATTGTTTAAATTCATGAGATGGAAGATGGCGTCTTGGTAGGATGCAGTTGTGTCGCTCACTGCTCCCGCCAGGCTTTTCTCCGCACTTTCGGTGATGGGAGGATCACCGAAGCCTGCCTAGACTTTCCTGATGGTCTGTGCTACACTGCGGGAGGCTGCAGAGGACCAAATCCCAGATGGCAGCTTCTGAGCCAACGCGGAGCATGGGGCAAGACGGCGGCCGGCTGGAGGCCGCTGCGGAAGTCTTGGTGCGGAGGGCGCCTGGGCATGCACTCCGGCGGTCCCGGTGACTGATAGTGAGACCCCAGCACCGCGACTCGAGCGGCATCTCCGGCCGTACGCGGATTGGGTCCACATCGGCTCAGGCAGCGACCGGCCTGGGCCGCGTGCACTACGTGAGGCCCAACTCTGCAGGCCTGAGTGGGCCCCTCCATTGGCAGCCGCTGGACACCGGAACTGTCGCCTGCACCGGCTGCTCAGAGACCCTGCGCGGCCGCTTCATCGGCTAAGGCCTCCCCCGGAGCGACTGACAGGAAGGGAACCCCCGGGGTGGTGATTGGCGACCTTCTAAGGCCGCACTGTCCATAAGGCCTCGCCGGAGGTGAGGCCTGTAGTGAGGCCTTAGTGACCAGAGCTGCACGGCGGTCCACCTGGAGGCATCAGCGCATTCGGAGGCACGAGCGTCCGAGCTTGGGAAGGCTTGGCTGAGCTCGCTTGCCCTCTAGCCTCAAGACTGCCTTCTATATCGCTGCAGTTGACCCGAGGAGACTGGAGCCCGAGCAGAGGTTACACCAGGAGGTGAGAGCGGCGACGAAGCAGGGGCAGGACAGCACCATGATGGAGAGGCCCCAGCAGTGGGCTTTGGGTGAATGCGAAGCACCCACCGACTGGCGATTGATCCAAAGCACGAGGGGAGAGCCCAACGCGATGGAGGTACACTATGGGAGGCGCTACTGTCGTAACAGCGACAGCTCCAGTAACAACTCACATCTCCTTGCGCAGCACCTTCCCCCCTACGGGGTCCTCCACATCGGGCCCACATCCGCCCTGGAAGTCACTAACGCTGCAGTGCAATGGTGGCCCCAGAAGGCAGGAAGGACAGATCAGTGAAAGACCCGCTCCTCAAATCGACGGCACAGCAGGTGGAGGGCCTGCCCATAACGAAGCACTTGGATGAGACTGAAGGTGGTGAGGGCCCAGAGGCTCCGGTCAGTCGATCCTTCCTTGAGTCACTTTTCTCCTCCCTTTGTGAGGATCTGTCCCCCATGAAGCGTGAGTTGTCGGCGGATATGCGTGAGATACACCGGGATGTGGATTCCCTGGGGGAATGGATTAACACCCTAGAAGAGCACGAAACGGGGCGCTACGAAGAACCAGAGAGCCTCAAACAGGACGTCCTCAAGCTGCAAGAACAGAACCTGGACCTCCAGGCCCATACGGAAGACCTGGAGAACAGGTCCCAGCTGAACAATATCCTCATGCGTGGCATGGCACAGGGCGAGGGGGACGGCAACATCAAGGCACTTGTGGTAGATCTCTTACGCTCCATCCTGGGCGAATCCCCAGAATTCGCCATCAAATGGGATCGCACCCACAGGGTGAGCCCTTGGAGGGCGGCTCCTGCTCCCCCGACGGACATCTTGACCTGAATCCACGACTACCAGCTAATGGAGCGGATCCTCCGCGAGGCCCGGCATTACACAGACTTTACCTACAAAGGTCAAAAGCCTACGCTATACCAGGGCTTGGCAGCCTCCACCTTACTTAAGCGCAAATCCTTCCATCTGATCACGTCTTATCTTCGAGATGCCGGCATCAAGTACTCCTGGGGGCACCCCTTTAGACTGATCTTTCACTTCAAGGGTGAGCAAAGACAAATTTGCTCTCTCCCTGTCGCCTACAAACTTCTGGGCATCGAGGATCCCGGCAGCAGATAAGCCGCACCAGAACAACCAAACTCGCAGACGCCAAAGTGGTCATGGCTGGACCACCATCAAGCCCCCTAGCCCGTCAGCACGCCATGATTTGGACACTATGGCCAGAGAGCGGCAGGCGGGTTTGGCGTCTCTCACAAGAGCACCCTCGGAGTGAAGATGGAGTCACCCAGGCAGAGAACTGATGCTCTGTCGCCTGCACCCGTGCCCGTCGTTGGAAGCACTCTGGACATTTGCATGGGCTTTGCCTGGGGGGGGCAGGGAGCCACAGGCCACAGGTACCCTTGACTCTCTCTTCAGGGCGCTACATGCTCTGGACATTGACTGTTTGCTACACTTCACCACACTCATGTTCTTGTTATGTTGGGGTTTTGGTATTTTATTTGGTCGGTTCCCTCCCCCCTCTGCACTTCTTTTGTTTTCCCTGCATGTGCGCGACCTCTGCCTAGCCAGGCCCCCTGGTCTGAGATCCCATATGGCCCCATGCCGGATGTGTGCAATTTACTTCCTCGCACCTGCAGCGCATTCTGCCCCCACTATCCTCCTGGATGAGTGTTAAAATCCTGACTTTAAATGTGAAGGGACTCAAGAACCCTATCAAGCGCAGCGCTATCCTGTCCTATTTGGAGATTTCCAAAGCCCATATTTGTTTATTGCAAGAGACCCACCTACTGCATGGCGACACGCACAGATTGCGATCTAAGGTCTTTCAACAGCAATACTTCTCATCTCTCCCTACTAAGAGGGCAGGGGTTTGCTATCCTCATATCCCGCACTTTTCCGGGGGTGGTGGGGGAAAAGGTATCAGAGATCAAAGGGAGGCTTCTGGTGCTCTCCGTAACCATGGGGACGCACACGATTACACTGGCCACTATTTATGTTCCTAACGAGGGCCAGGATACATACCTACGTGAAGCAGTGGTAGACTTGACATCCTCCCTGGACCTGCAAATACTCCTGGGAGTTGATCTGAATATTGTGTTTGACGGCCACCAAGACAGTTCGGCTCAGAGGCAGGGACAGACTGAGGCTTTATCTGAAAGCGGCTGACAGTGGTTACATGACTTGGAGTTAGTTGACGTGTGGTGCCATTTTCACCCCCATACAACAGACTACACCTTCTATTTCCACGCCCGCTGGACTTATGCCCAATTAGACAACTTCTTGGGGTCCTGGTCCCTTCTTTATTCCACACATGACTCGATTATAGAGCCACAGACGCTATCTAACCATGCAGCCTTGACCACAACTCTACTATTTCCCCCCACCCCTCGACCATTATACTCCTGGAGGCTTAGGGATCCACACCTCCACCGCCCTGAAGTCATTGCGTGCCTCACTAGGACGCTAGAGGACTTTCTAGCTGTAAATGAGACCCAAGAAATCTCCATAGTATCCCTGTGGTAAACACTTAAACTAGTGGCGTGGGGTGACTTTATAGCCATGTCCTCTACAGACAACAAGCTAAGCAGGGGAATAAGGGAGGAGCTTTCCCCGCAGGTCTCAAAATTAGAAGGGATCCACAAATGGTTGGGGGCTCCTAGGGTATTGAAGCAGCTAATGGCTAAGCGGGCTCAACTAGCTAGCCTGGACCTGGATAGAGCTGAATATGCTGCTCTCCGCTTGAAACATATGTTGTATACGGTAGGGGATAGATGCGGCTGCCTATTGGCTCACAAACTGCGCGCTCAGCGCCAGGCAGCAGCAGTCCCAATGATTTTCGATGCTGGGGAGCCGAACTTACGCGAGAGGTGGATATATCCCGCACATTTAGGTACTTTTATGCAGAACTCCACTCTGAGCAGCAAATACCAGAAAAGAATCCCTCCGCATATTATCAGGGCATAACGCATTCCTGCCTAACAGTTGACCAGGCCTCTTCCTTAGATAACCCGATCCGGGTCGAAGAGGTTATCTCGCCTATAGCCAGGCTCAAGCTCCTTAAATCCCACAGTCCAGATGGGTTTACCGTCATCTTTTAGAAAACTTTCTGCTCAATTCTGGTCCGACTCTTTAACGCAATTAGAGACACCTCAGACATACCACCCACGATGCTCCTGGCGTCAGTAGCAGTCTTGCCCAAGCCCGGAAAGGATGGCAGACATTGCGCCTCGTACAGGCTTATCTCCCCGCTAAATACTGATCTAAAGATCTTAACCAGGATACTAGCGGCCAGGCTGGGCCCGCTAATCCCCGGATTGATAGAGCCGGATAAGGCCAGATCTGTTGCGACAACACTAGGAGACTGCTTCACCTCCTGGACAAGGCGCACCGCCAGTAAGAGGAGCGAGTAGTGCTGTCCGTCGATGCCGAAAAAGCATTCGACAGAGTACACTGGCCCTTCCTAGAGACCACTCTGGAGCAGTTCCGGGTAGGAAGGCGATTTCGCAGGTGGGTGCTCAGTGGATAAAGGCACACCTTGGCCACTGTCCGGGTGAACGGCTTTACGTCAGACCCCTTCCCGATCGCTAGGGGTATGCGACAGGGCTGCCCGCTACCCACACTGCTGTTTGCCCTTTACAGGGAGCAGCAAGCACAGAGGATTCGGGAGAATCAGCAGATTAGAGGTGTTCTCTTTAGGGGACAGCAGCACACCATCAGCCTGTATGCGGACGATATCATCGCCATGCTTGAAACCGCCGAGACGTCTGTTCCGCCTCCCCTTGCCGAACTGGAGGAGTTTTCAGCCTCCTCGGGCTTTCGAGTTAATGTGGCCAAGTCGCAGGCAGTAGGTTTTTCTCTACAGCTGCCAATTATCGCCACCCTTGACCAGGTGTGTCCCATCCGTTGGGATCAGAAAACCATTCCTTACCTGGGCATAACACTATCAGTACCCACCTCTGAGACAGTTTCCTTAAACTACACTAATTTATTGGCAGACACGGCGGGATCTGCGGCGCTGGCCGCCGTTTGAGGATTTCTCATCTGAGCTTGCAATGCCCGAAACTGAGCAGTACCACTATCAGCAGATACAACACTGGATTATGCAACCCCAGATACGCCAGGGAACAGAGAGACGGCTTACCCCGTATAAGCAGTGGCTGCTTTCTAAGCAGTCCACTAAACGACTAATCACAGAACTGTACCACATCCTACACCCCCGGAACCAGTGACCAAATCTGCAGGCCGGAAACAGTGGGAAACAGAGTTGAGGTGGACACTGACTCAAAAAGAAATGGGCGACATTCACTACAGGGCCCGACACTCAGCGCCTAATATTTCCAGTGTCGAATCTGCTACTAAGATAATGACGTACTGGTACCTCAACCCCCCAGACTGCATAAGAGGGGATGTGGGGCTGAGGGCACAATGCTTCACTTATTATGGGAATGCCCCACTCTGAAAAGCCTACTGGACACAGGTTCTGGATGAGATTGACCAACACTTCGACACCAATATCCTACCCTTTTTGGAATATGTTATCCTGGGCGTTTCTGACAGACTCACATTTCCCCGTAAAGGCAGGCAAATGGGAATAGCTTTAGGGGCGGCACTACAGAATATACTGTCTCACTGGGGCACGAACAGAACTCCTAAGATGCAGGGGTGGCTACACAGGTTGTGGTATGTGCTTGGAATGGAGCGTATTTCCTTCTCACTCAAGGGGGATGGGGCCTCCTTTGCAGATTTGTGGTGCCCCTTTATTGACTTGTTGTGCTCAGAATTCCGCAAGCTCACCCGCCCCAGGTATATGCGGCTGCTGCGCCTTCCCGCGCTGTCACACGATCTTACCCAACCTCAGATCCATTGATTTGCCCCGTGCCATGCTCAGTTCCCTTTTCGGCGGCAGTCGAGGCGGGGGGAGGGAGGAGGAGGGATGGGGGGGCGGCAAGGGCCGGGACGTTATTCTTGTTTATTTATGATGCTCTGTGTAGCATTACGACTGCTGATGGCCCAAGATTTGCGCTTTATTGCTAGATGCATCTTGTTTAGTCTTTCAAATCAATAAAAAGATTTAAACCTAAATTCGTGAGATGCAGAGATATACTACATAAATTAGTAAGAAACTGAATTATAGTTCTGGCTCAAAAGGCTGAAACCGCTGAAATTCTCCAGTTATGGTTAGTGGTGCAAACCTTACTTGCCCCCCATACTGTTCATTACATCACACAAAACACCACTGATGACATACTGACATCACAAATTATATCACTGCGCCTGTAAAAGAAAAGAAAAAAAAGCATGTAAACCTATTAACCAGGAAAGATAACAATCAACTAAAAATTAACGCAAAATAGCATTTTCACTGCACTTTTGTATCAGGCACAAACTCATGTGAGCACAGAGACAAACTAAGAGTCACACACAGAGACGCAAATTCACAGTACACCACTCAGACACAAATTAACACTGAGAGAAGTACAGTGCCATATTCAGAACCACAATTGGGGGCGCCATTTGAAAAGCGCCATTGTCTCAGATACAGAATCACATACACACAGAAAAGCACACAGCAGCACACACAGGAGCACACATTTGCACAATGCTGGACTCACATACATGCTAAAATTTGGAAGTACAGCTACATAGTCAGACCTTTAGACTGGAAAACACATGGAGTCACAAACTCGGTACATATGTGTCTTACAAACAGCAGGAGTGTTAAAAAAATTAAACAATAACTATGCCTCTAAAAAAATCTAGGTAGACAAAAGGTAAGAAATGGAATCACTGAGGAGGAAGCACAATAAAAATACTTGTCCTGTCCATATCTCTACACCTTATAGTGACTTGATGTGTCTCTAGATTAATAATAAGTTGTACAAGTTCATGTATCTGTGTATATTTTAGAATTAGAAGGCATCTATTAAATATGTAATACCCTATTTCTCAATGTACCCTAATAAAAAATATGCCCAGACGTGGGTCCCTTGTTCACTTTGCCACTGGAATCAAGATAGCCTGGCTGATGAGGGTTATGAACTCGAAACCGGTCCCAGGATGCTTGTTTCCGGTCCAGGAAAGACATGGCTTGGCAGTTCGGGCTGGACTGTTCCCATGAGGCACAGGGTCAGACTGATTTGCATATGGCCATGTCTGAACTGGGGTGGTGGAGTGAGCTAAAGAATGATGATGGATTAAACCCAGATCAGTTGACTGGGGGTGAGTGTTTGATTTGCTCAAGCGCTCGGTCCATCATCACCTTTGGTATCGCTTTGTTTACCCTAAGTTGGCAGGGTATGCCCAGACGTGGGTCCCTTGCCTACTTTGCCATTGGATTCAAGCTAGCTTGGCTGATGAGGGTTATGAACCCGAAACCGGTCCCAGGATGCTTGTTTCCGGTCCAGGGAAGACATGGCTTGGCAGTTCGGGCTGGACTGTTCCCATGAGACACAGGGTCAGACTGATTTGCATATGGCCATGTCTGAACTGGGGTGGTGGAGAGAGCTGAAGAATGATGATGGATTAAACCCAGATCAGTTGACTGGGGGTGAGTGTTTGATTTGCTCAAACGCTCCGTCCATCATCCCCTTTGGTATCGCTTTGTTCGCCCTAAGTTGGCAGGGTATGCCCAGACGTGGGTCCCTTGCTCACTTTGCCACTGGATTCAAGATAGCCTGGCTGATGAGGGTTATGAACCCCAAAACCGGTCCCAGGATGCTTGTTTCCGGTCCAGGGAAGACATGGCTTGGCAGTTTGGGCTGGACTGTTCCCATAAGGCACAGGGTCAGACTGATTTGCATATGGCCATGTCGGAACTGGGGTGGTGGAGTGAGCTAAAGAATGATGATGGATTAAACCCAGATCAGTTGACTGGGGGTGAGTGTTTGATTTGCTCAAGCGCTCCGTCCATCATCCCCTTTGGTATCGCTAATAAAAATAAAAGCAAAAAAGAAATACGAAGACGCAAAACCACTGATAAAATGCACACCAATGCAATCTTCACAGTCTACTATGAGACCATAGATTGAAACTTTAAAACAGACGAAGAAGCTAAGAAGAATTTTTTTTATTAAACAAGGCGACAGAAAATGCAAAAACAAATAGCCAAGAGGGCTTTAAACTTGTGAGTTAAACTTATCAATCACATTTCAAATTTTAAGACAATCGGATTGGTTGGATTAGGGTTGTAATCTTTTTTTCTAGCCGCCTTGAAACTCTCGAATCAGCTCTAACAATCATAAGCTGCACTGTGCAAAAAAAGAAAATCACCAGCCATATGCGCCCAGCCCCAAAGGTGACCGACCCAAGGAGCAGTGGTGAGGGGGACACAGACATGTTATGTTATGTTAGATAGTTTTATTGAGCGCTGAAATTACAGATGATGACTTGGCGCTATCCACAAATGCAGAAAAAAGACCTGGAGAGGAAGACACCTATACAGTATTACATAACCAAGTCTTGAGGGTTTTCATGAACATTGTGAGATTTGGAGAGATTTTAATGTGCATAGCAAGCTTATTCCAGGCTTTAGAGTACATAGCTGTGGCCACCCCAAGCCGCACATTTGAATCTGGGCACAATCACGGTCTTGGCAGGTGAAGGATCTTACGGGCCTGTTTGGAATATACCAGTTGAAACTCTCTTAAAAAAGTCAGGCCCTAGATCATGTAGTGCCTTATATTAGATGTAAAGGGCCTTGAAGGCAATTCTCTGCCTAATGGGCAGCCCTTCAAGCTTCCTCATGGGTTTGGACACCGATTGGTGTTTAGGGACCTTTTTTTTTCTCATTTCTTTTTTTTTTTAATAATCTTTATTGATATTATCACAATTATATCCAAATCCAATTAAACAGAAAAAGAATTCCAAGTTATATCTTGCAATCTTCCCCCCGCACTCGCCACCCGCCACCCACAGCTAGATACATTTAATCTAAATGTCAGATATTTACATTAGTTTATGCAGAAAATGTAGGAATAAGAAATGAAGAGCAGAATTAAAAAAATAAAAAAACAAGCCAAAAGTTCATTGTTATTCATTCAAAAAACTCCAATTCATTAAGGGGGCCCAAATGGCTAAACCTTTAGGTTGCAATTTGCGTCATTTTCTGGCATAAACAGCTTTTTCGAATCTGTATATTGAAAGAAACCTTTCTAACCACTGTTGGCCAGTTGGGGGAGTAGGATCAAGCCATTAAGTGGCCAAACACAACCTAAAGACTGTAGAGGCAATAAATAAGAAAGAGTGATTTAGATTTAAAGGGAGAGAGTCTCCTATCCCCAGTACAATCAATTGAGTACTAAGATCAATTTCCATGCCTAGCATGCTCGCTAAGAAACCTCTAACACTGCATTTGAAGGTATCCAGTATAGAGCATGTCGCAAACATATGGACAATGTCTGCTGCAGGATATTGGCAGCGTGGGCAAGTGGAGCCTGCTACTCTACCCCATTTGGCAATCTTGGCAGGTGTTATATACAAGTTAAACCACGTTTTAAAGCATTGAAGTTGTAAACTAGTTGCCATAAAAGATGTCTGAGCCATATGCAGTGAGTCTTCGATATCTCCAGGATCAATCTGTAAGAGATTTTGCCACCAATCTATATGTTTAGTCAAATCATCGGGTGTTAAATCAATCAACGTTTTATACAACCCCCCCAAAGTACTTGAATTTTTAAATAATTCCTCAATCACCTGTACCCTGGAAAAACCAGAAGTTCCCCCAAGATTTTTACTTAAAAAGTCTCTTGATTGGAGGTATTTAAAAAATTGCCGATTATCTAACCCAAACTCATCCCTTATGGCATCAAATAATAACAGATCAGGTCCAATTGTAAGATCTCCAATTATTCGTATTCCTTTATCATACCATTGCCTCATATACCCATCATTAAAAATATGGGGAAAAAGGTTATTCCTGTACAAAAGGGGTATAGGCATTAAAGCATCCAAGCCCAAGCTTTTTATGAACCGAAGTCCAGACCTTGAAAGCACAAATTAAGGTTTTAAACTTCACCCGTTTATAGTAATTAAAATCAATGTGTCGTAAGAGGCACCCCTTAGCTTCAGTTCCCAAAATCAGTTCAAAAATAGAGACAGAGGAGCCATCCCTTATTAAGTCATTTTTTTCATTAAGCAATATATTCATATTCTGTAACATCGCTTCCCAGTGATATAATTGGAGATTGGGTACAGCCCACCCTCCTCTATCCCTAAGCAGAGTTAATAATCTAAATGCTCTACGAGGGAGACAGTTTGCCCAAATAAATCTAGAAAAGAGTTGATTCATCGAAATAACCCAGGTATTATTGATAAACAAGTGTATGGCCCTTAAAAGGTATAAAATCTTTGGCAACAAAAAATCTTGATAATATTACATCTCCCCACCATTGTGAGCTTTAAATTCTCTAGACAAATAAATTCAGTTTTAAATTTAATATTTAAGGGGTTTAGATTATTATCTATGATTTTGGATACATCTGCTGTGATTTCTACCCCTAAATAAACCGCCTTTTGGACCACACGTATATCATTTAACTGAAGACCATTACCGGTCAAAATCTGAGTTTTATTCTGATTCAGTCGGTAGCCAGAATGTTTCTCAAAGAGAACGGCCTCTTTCTCAATCTCCCTTAAGGCAGTCACAGGATTTGAAGTGATTATGGCAAGATCATCAGCGTAAGCCAATATTTTTGTGTTCCCCCCGATATTCTGGACTCCAACAATCAAATTATTAGCTTCTATCTTTCTGACCAGCGGGTCTATGTAAAGCGCAAACAATAAAGGTGAGCATGGACACCCCTGCCGGGTGCCCCTGCTAATAAGAATTGGGTCCGACATCTCCCCCATGATAGAAATTCAGGCCATCGGGCTGCGATACATTGATTTTAAAGCCGTGATGTATTTCTCCCCTATTCCGCTATCCTTTAAAGATGCCCATAAAAAAGACCAGGAGACCCTATCAAACGCCTTTTCTGCATCAAGCAGAATAAGTCCGATAGGGTCCCCTGTAATGCCTGCAGCATCAAAAAGAGTGATAACCCGCTGGATGTGATCTATTGTACTGCGTCCGGGTACAAACCCATGTTGTGATGGTGAGACTAATTTCTTAATAAGGGCTGCCAGGCGAACAGCCAATATCTTGGCATATATTGTGATGTCACTATTTATTAAAGTAATAGGCCGATATGACCCCCTTTCATTGGGTGGTTTTCCTTTTTTGGGGAATACAACTATATTGGCAGTTTTCCAAGAGTTCGGAACCCCCAGACCATTCTGGGCATTCAACAACACATGCTTCATTATTCCCAATAATGATGGAGCAAAGATTTTATAAAACTCTCCAGGTATAGCATCTGGTCCAGCTGCCTTACCGCTAACCAATGAACTAATAGCACCCTGAATTTCCTCGGTTGTTATAGGAGATTTTAAGGCTATTTGGTCTTCGTGGGTTAGTTTCTCCGCTGCAGTCCCATCCAAAAAACTTAACATTACTTCCTCATCATTACTACTATCCTCACGGTAAAGCTTCTGATAATAACCATGAAAGGCCGCCCGAATTTCGCTAGGTTCGGATTTTCTATTAATAAGATGTTTCCCTGGGTTGTACGTTGTCTCGCACTCATTGAAAGTACATGACCCACCTTTTCCCCACATTCATACAAACTTGAGCGCCAAGCAGCATATTTCCCTGCTGCTTTAATTGCGATGTTTCTGTGATAACAGATTTGGTGGTAGCAACCCTATTTTGTGCCTGTTCTACTCCTTGATTATTAGTGATGGCTTGAATCAATTGCGTTTCGGCTATGCTAAGTTTCTGATATTGCTCCTGTAAAAACGTTTTCTCTTTTGATTGTACCGCCCACCCATATCCAGTTGTTTCCCCTCTAATCCCAGCTTTAAGTGTGTTCCAAATTATCTCGACCAGTGCACTTCCTCTGTTTTCTTCTAAGAATCGAGGAATCCACTCACTCATATGTTGCACATACTCATCTTCATATACTAATGCTCTATTAAACGTCCAGCGCAAGATAGAAAGTTTCCTTGTCTGTACCATCATCTCTAAAACTAGTGGGTTGTGATCAGACATCACCCGTGGATATTTCTGCATATTAGATTTTATTAATATTTCTTGAGATACAAAAAAGTAATCGAGCCTAGCGTGAGTCTGATGTGGGGCAGAAAGAAAAGTATATCCCACATCCTGAATATTAAGCTTGGGCCATATATCTGAAAGGCCGTGGATCTTACATAGATTAGACAGTGCTTTAAACACGTTAGGTTTGCGTCCAGTATAAGAACTTCCACCAATTACCCCAGTACGATTACATACATTTATATTATCATCACCTTAAGTAGGAGACAAGCAGCGGCATTTTGCAAAGTTTGAAGTTTATTGAGCACGTGTTAATGTGCGTTCAGATACAGACGGTTGCAATAGTCAAGCCTGGATAGTACTAGGGAAGTGACTGCCATTTTCTGAAGATGTGGAGGAATAAAAGGAAGTAACTTCTTTATCAACCTGAGGGTGTAGAAATCCCTGGACATCACAGCATTGGCTTGATAGGTGTATGCCAATTTGACAATAAACAGGACCCCCAGGTTGAGAGTTTTGCTGACAGGAGTAGGAAGGGGGCCCAAATCCTAGGGCCACCAGGAGGGAGTCCTAAACGAAGGATGCAAGACCTTGGTTTTTCCTGAATGAATCTGTAAGCAATTCTCAGACATCCATTGGTTGATGTACTGCAAACAGTTGCAGAAACTGATCCCTTTGCCAGGTTTATCATTGGCCAGAGAGACGACAATTTGAGTATCGTCGGCATAAGAAGTGAGAGAAAAGCCAAACGATTTGATTAACTAGGCCAATGGGGTGGCATACACATTAAAGAGCGTGGGGCTGAGCGAGGACCCCTGTGGGACGCCAGCTAGGGAGAGAGTAGGAATGAGAAACAAAATTGTTCAGTTGAACCAATTGTTCACGGCCATGAAGGAAAGAACTATGAAAGTTCCATGCAGCGCCTGTGATACCGATGTAAGCTAGACTACCCAGCAGTCGTCCGTGGTTGACGATATCAAACCCTGCCGACAAATTGAGTAAGATCAGGGATGCCCTGCCTACCTGATCGAGGGACATCCTGATCTCTTCTGTCACCTTAATTAAGGATGTTTCGGTACTATGGCCAGAGTGGAAACCAAACTGGGTAGCATCCAGTAAATTGTAGGCTTGAATAAACTCAACTAATTGAGTATTCATTACTTAGGTACATACGTAGGCATAAGATGGGACGGCTATTTGGGTACAATGGGTTTAAGCAAGGTTTCTTTATGAGAGGAAGAACTGAGGCTTTCTTCCATGTAGTTGGAAAAGAGCCAGACTGACACCTTAGATAGAATACATAAGTCAGTATCAGGGCAATTGTATTAGAAAAAGAGCAGTGACCCTGGGAGGACAGGAGTCTCCTGGGGATCCAGATCTGCTGGATTTGATCAGCCTTGTAACTGGTTGAGTGAGTGCCTTAAAGGTAGGGTTGGCCAGGGTAAGGCTACAGCAGATAGATCTACAATGGGAGGGAGCAGTCATGGTGAAAAAAGTATTGTAAATGTTTTCTATTTTCTGAAGAAGAGAGTCGCAAAAACATTGACTGGAGTTCATAGACTGCTTACCATAAACAGTTGTGAGCTTAAGAACAGTTTTGATAGAAAAGTCAATGGAACGCAGGGAAAAACAGCCATTTTCGGCACATAACTCATGAGCCAGAGCAAATTAGACAAACATTCTGTACCAGACTGAGTTTCAGGCAATGTTAAAAAAACAGAAAAGCACAGAGAAGCAAAGCCAAACACTTGAAAGGCAGGAATTTGGTGTCTAAACCCTTTTGCACACAGTTGACGTTAATGCACAGCCTGGGTTGGACAACATGGCATGCTGGCCACAGGACCTGGCTGCATGCCTGGCCCTGACACCAACCTTTGTTGCACACGGCTGGTGGCCTTGTGCAGTTTCGGTTGGGCTGCCAAACCTTGCAGCACACGGCCAAAGGCTGTGCATAGCGGTGGTTAAAAATGAATTGACTCATAAAAAATATATATAGTTACGTTCAAAAGTAAAGAAAAACCCACTCGAATTCACCACTTATGTTTAAAAGTACAATACATGACATTACTCATGGTAAGCTCCTATACAAATAATGCAGCTCTTAAGTGAAGCCACACTTACACAGAAGTAGATAACTCGAGAACAACACAGCAGAAGACTGTGAGGAATGTCACGTGTTGTGTACATTTTAAAAGATAACTGGTTAATTTCGGTGGTTTTGTGTGTTTGATCATTAAAAAAACTCACTTTTTAACTGTATTTTTTCAGTGGCAATATATTTATATTTACCTAACAAATCAATTGTGGTAGAGTTTTAACAAGCCATAACTTACAAAATAGCCACACAAACTATACCTTGCAGACCAAATGCAATGCCCATTTTCATTAACACTATCAATTCACTGTAACATTCACTGGTTTGTATACGAATTGTTATTTAATGACACTGTGCTTTTAGGTATTGTTACTTCTCGGTAAAAAAAATTGAGAGGGCCTGAGGCGTCAAGATGGCGGTCGCACTCTAAGAGTGCTCCAGACCCCCTCCGTCATCTGCCTTGCATCCGCCGCCGACAGCTGCCATCCACCCTACAGCACCGCTGCAAGGGACCCGCGGCCCTCTTGGGCTGCGCTCTGAGCCGTTTCTGCGAAGATTTGACCCCCGGCCCGGCTCTGTCCAAAACCACGACTGCGCGCTAAAATGGCGGCCCGATCTGAAACCCTGGCCCGAAACCCCCCCCCTGTGGTGACAAGAGCGGCTGAACCCACCTGTGGCCCAGTGGTGCAGTCCGGGAGTGGGGCGAGGAGCGCTGGCCGCGGATCCGGGCTGGGGCTGCTCTGCATACCGGAGGGTGAGGATCTCGAACGGTTGCTGGCCCTGGGTGCTGCTCCTAGAGGAGGACCGGCTCACCTGCATCATTCCACGGTGAGTCGCGGCATGCGGGGGGGCCTTCGAGCTCGGCTGCCGTTGTCGGGCAGCGGCGTGGAGCGGTGGACGGCACGCCTGTGGCCTGCCATTGCGCCTGGGGCCTAATCTATCCTGTGGGGCCCTGGGCACCGGCGTTGTGGTCCTGTTCGGCTGCCGGGTCCGGGCGTCGGTGGGCTGAGGAGGGGTGAGCCCGGAGGCCCTGGACTACCGATGGGTGCTTGGACCGTCGGCGGCCGGGACTCCCCGGTGGGTCTGGGCCTGCTGGGGGTGCGGCCTTCTGTCCCTGGGTCGGGCCATTAACCTGCAGACCTGCCCACTGCGACACACGAACGGAGAGCGGCCTTCGACCCGGTTGGGGTTGAGGTGTTCAATCGGCCCGGCCCTCTCCGGCCTGATTTCGCCCTGATCGGCGCCCTGCATCGTGCCTGCGACCGGGAGGGCCTGGGGTGAAGGTGGGACTGGTCACCTGTTGTCTTCTATTGGTGGAGGAGCCCCTGTTCCCCTGGCAGTGGTTTGAGGTGGCCATCGTATCGGGTGGCGAGGCGAGGAGGCAACCTGGTGAACCCGCCCCCCCCGCCTCTCCGCCAACCCTCCAATCCTCCCCACCTTTGATGGTCCTGGGCCTGCTCCTCGGCATTGCTGCCGGCCGCGGGCTTGCTTGCTTCCTGGGCTGCTAGAGGTCCCACGTGGCGCCTACCCCTGCTGCAGTTGACTGATCTGGGCCTGCTCCTGTGGGTTGCTGAGGCCTTGTCTCCACCGTGACGCCTGGACCTGAGGCCACGCGTGGCTCCCCTCTTCTCTCAGCAGTGTCTATCCTGGTGCGTGGGCCGGGGGTGGGGATCGGCCACTGCGTCGGGTGGCAGTGCAGAGGTGAAACGTTGGCGCCTCCAACCCCCCCACCTCTTCATCCCTGGTTGTGGTCTGCGCTGGAAGACCGCTAGTGCAACAGACATCCAAACTGTTCTGACCGGCCTCTCTCCGGTAGTAGACGCCCAGGCCTGAGCATTGACAGCCTGGGTGTCGGGGGACCACCTCTTCTCCTCCCCCTGCGGGCCCGCTGCTCGTACCTGCTCTCTATCCTTAGCGATGATGGGCAGAACCCGCGCCCCACAGACCCCTGTTCCCCCCACTCAAACTAAAATGCACCAGTTCACCATGGCGGACCGGGATCCAGGCGGGGGAACATCTGCCACACCGGGAGTCGCTGGGGGCGACCTCTCCACCATCCTCCAGGCGATCAGCATGTCGAAGGCCTCTGTGGAAAGCAAGATCGGCGAGGTGAGGGTGGATGTGTCTCTCATCCGCCAAGACCTGCGCAACGCTACGACACGCATCACGCAGGCGGAATCTCGTATTTCCACCGCAGAAGATGACATTGGCCGACTTAAGATCCAGGTGGCCCGCCTCCAAACCCAGACCTCAGAGCTCCACTGAAGGGCAGAGGATGCCGAAAATAGGCCAAGGAGGAACAACCTGCGCCTTCTCGGATTTCCCGAGGGAGCGGAGCAAGGCCACGCCGACACGTTTGTGGAGGCCTGGGTGCGCTCCTGGATGCCTAAGGAGGACCTTTCGCCCTGGTTTGCTGTGGAACGGGCCCACTGCTCCTTGGCTCCTAAACCACCGCCCGGAGCTCCCGCCCGGAGCTCCCGCCCGTCCCATAATCCTGAGGGTCTTGATGGGGCTCCGATATAGGTATGCCTGAATCTGTGTGAATTCCAGGGACCTAAGTTCCACCTGGTACGCCGGGTCTGACCAGCCGCCCTTGAACCAGTCGTGGATCACAATGAGCCTCCTAGATAATTAGTAGAGGTGGAGGTTAGTGATCCCCATGCCCCCATTGTAGGGAGGAATACGACAATGTGCTAGGGACATTCGCGGCCTCCCGCTACCCCACAAAATCCGAGTGAGGACACTGTCCATTTCCCGAAAACGACTACCCGGGAGGTGGGCGGTGGTATTTTGTAGGATGTATAGGAAACGGAGGAGGACCATCATTTCGAAAAGGGCACTTCGGCCTAGGGGGTTGAGAGGAAGGGATTGCCATTTCCTGAGATCCGCCTTTGCCCTGGCGACCAGGGGCATGATGTTCAGGGCCCACTCGAGCTCTGGGAGGAGGGCGATCCACACACCCAGGTACTTAAAGGATTGCCTGCGAAGGGGAATATTCTTTTGCCAGTCAAAGCACGCCCGGGATGGGTGTAGGGGGATCAGCGTGGATTTCGCCGAGGGAGGTCGGGCCGCATACAGGGTCGCATAGTATCTAGCGAAGGTGTGGGCGATGGCTTGGGACATGACCTGGTGAACCCCGGTCTCTGCCCGAATTTCCGGAATAATACGGTTGGCTCTGGGATAAGACACCAGATTATGGAGCAGTTTGCCGTTTTTATCGCCCCAGCCATATACGCGCGCCACCGAGGAGCGCCATAGCATCTTGGCAGATTCCAGCGAGATCCGGCAAATCTCCTCGCGGAGCAGCGTGAGCTGCCGAGCGGAGACATCACTGTCGCTGGTGGCTTGGGCTCCCTCCAGCTGGGCCGCCTGGGCCTCCAGCCTCACGAGTTGGGCAGACTGCTCCACACGCTTCGTGTGGACCAAGCCACTAGCCACATCTCATACTACGGCCTTGCCGGCTTCCCCCAGTGTTCCCGGTGAGGAGACAGAACCCGTATTGGTAGAGAAGTGAAGCTGCAGTTCCTGCCCGAGGGATGCAACAAAATCGTCGTCCTGCAGGAACCAGGCGTTCATCCACCAAACCGTACGGGTGCCATGGGCGGAGGTCCCAAGGCGGAGGGAGACGGGGGAGTGATCAGAGATACCTCTGGGTAATACATCGACCCCGGACAGCAGTTGACAGTCCGTGGCTGGCAGGAGGAACAGGTCGATACAGGAGTGGGTGTGGTGGGCCGCCGAAGTGTGGGTGATTGTTCCTTGTGGTGGTGCCACACCCTCCAGGCATCACAGAGACGCAGGGCAGAGGATCAATCAGAGAGGCGTTTTGCAGAGGCCAGGCGGGAAGCCGCAGGAGTACCTGTTGTGTCGCGCGATGGTTGCAGTCCCCACACACTACCGTCAGGCCCGATGGGAAGGAAGAAATTATAGGGGTGAGGCGGTGGAGGGCAGAGGCCATAGTGGCAGGGGGAATGTATGTACATAAGAGATTAAGTGGTTGCCCCTCGATTGTACCCGTCAGAGCCACGTATCGGCCTTGCGTGTCCATCATGGCGCGGGCCAGGGTAAAGGGAAGACCTTGCCGAAGTAGTATGGCAACCCCCCGGGTACCCCGTGTAAAACCAGAGTGCCAGACACTGTCGAACCTGTATCGGGCGAGGAAGTTGCAGTGCGAGCCCAGGAGGTATGTTTCTTGCAGAAACAGGATATCCGGCGCAAGACGGTGGGCGCTACGAAGGACGGCAGTGTGCTTAATACGGTCTAGCACGCCGTTGACATTCCAGGAGAGGATATGGAGGGCTCTATTGAAGGTGGGTGTCATCGAGGTGGGCGGTGTGTGGGGAAGTGGAGGCAAGCGTGAGGAGGCCCATGCCCCATGGGAAGCGACGAAGTAGGGTCCGAGTCAGAGTAAGAGATGTGTGATCCGGTGAGTCTCGTGTCAGCACCAAAGGCGAACAGGCGTGTGTAGCTACTGATTAAAACTGGGAACAGCGGCCCGTAGGCTGCTAAAAACAACAAACTAGTGGGAGACAACGGTCTTCCCCCCCCTCCCCGACCCCCCAACTCCCCCCACCCTATACTTCTGAAGAGGAAGCATCTGTCGCCCTGAAAAAGAGAAACAAGTCAAACCAACAACCCCACAAGGAGGCTAAGTGCTAAGCTAAAACGATTAGCAAAACAGGAGCATGGCAGAGATGGACCCCCCTCCATGTAACCGGATAAAGATTTGTCAACAGCTACCAGTACAGTCAGGTCAACTATGTACGTGGAATTAAAGTAAGTCCTGAGATGAGATGGAACACAAGCCACCAGGGCAGGGCAACATTAAAGCAGAACCCCCCCCGCTGCGGACGTTTCGAGACCAGTTTCTCTGTAGAGGCTGCCAGGAGGCGAGAACAGAGTCCCCAGTGCGTGGTCCCCCGCAATCAATCTCATCGTTGCTGGATCTACGGATCTCGGGGCTCCGGGACAGGTCAGAGTCCGACACGGCGTGTCGCAGGATGTCGGAGGGCCCAGGGATACCGCTCAGGTCAATCAGTGAGGTAGCCGGACTGGGGGAGGTGGACCTCTGAATCGGAGCTTGGGAGGGGGGGTGCAGAGAGGACGCACCCAGTGATCGGGAGTCTGCCCCCGACGGTCGTTTTTCTTGCGGGACCTGGTCCGGCGTCTCTGGGGCTTAGACAAGGCCGGGTGTGGCTGTGAGGGGCCCCGCCGGGTGGGAGAAGGGATCGGCCCTGGCAGGAGGGGCCGCTCCTCTGTGAGCCAGGTCCAGGCCGCCTGGGGACTGTCAAAGAAAAATGTCTTGTCCTGGAAGATAACCTTGAGCCGGGCAGGGAAGAGGAGACCATAGCGAAGACCCATGGAGCGGATCTTCTGTTTGACTTCGTCGTAGGAGCGGCGTTGGGTCTGCACCCCTTTGGAGTAGTCCGGGAAGACCATGATTTTATTGTTGCAGAGCTGCAGGGGGCTATGTGCCCTGGCCGCCCTGAGGATAGCGTCAAGCATCCAAGGACCGGTTTCGGGGTTTCACCCCTCTTCAGCCAGGATAGCTTGATTCCAGTGGCATGGAGAGCACAGGACTCAAGTCTGAGCATACCCGTTCCACTCGGGGGGTGAGAAATGCAAAAAGAACTATTGATGGACAGAATGCAGAACAATGTCATACATTCACCCCAGTACAGAGACCTGGGTCTAAATCCATCGTTTTTTTGCTCACCATGCCATTCCCGTTTGGACCCAGCCATATGCAAATCAGTCTTGACCCTGTGCCCTATGGGAACAGTCCAGCCCGAACTGCCAGGCCAGGTCAGGCTGGCATTTCGGGCTGGACTGCTCCCATGAGGCACAGGGTCAAGACTGATTTGCATATGGCCAGGTCTAAACTGGGATGGCATGGTGAGCAAAAGAATGATGGATTTAACCCAGATCTCTTGACTGGGGGTGAATGTTTTGATTTGTTCTGCATTCCGTCCATCAATTGTGTGTCTTTTGCTTTCTCGCCCTAAGTGTGCCAGGTATGCCCAGATGTTGGTCCTGGGCTCACTGTGCCACTGGAATCAAGCTATCCTGGCTGAAGAGGGGTGAAACCCCGAAAACGGTCCTAGGATGCTTGTTTCTGGTCCAGGGAGGACATGGGTTGGCAGTTCGGGCTGGACTGTTCCCATGAGGCACAGGGTCAAGACTGATTTGCATATGGCAAGGTCTAAACTGGGGTGGCATGGTGAGCAAAAGAATGATGGATTTAACCCAGATCTCTGACTGGGGGTAAATGTTTTGATTTGTTCTGCATTCCGTCCATCAATTGCGTGTGTTCTGCTTTCTCGCCCTAAGTGCGCCAGGTATGCCTAGACGTGGGTCCTGGGCTCACTGTGCCACTGGAATCAAGCTATCCTGGCTGAAGAGGGGTGAAACCCTGAAACCAGTCCTAGGATGCTTGTTTCCGGTCCAGGGAGGACCTGGCTCGGAAGTTCGGGCTGGACTGTTTCCATGAGGCACAGGGTCAAGACTGATTTGCATATGGCCAGGTCTAAACTGGGGTGGCATGGTGAGCAAAAGAATGATGGATTTAACCCAGATCTCTTGACTGGGGGTGAATGTTTTGATTTGTTCTGCATTCCGTCCATCAATTGTGTGTCTTTTGCTTTCTCGCCCTAAGTGCGCCAGGTATGCCCAGACGTGGGTCCTGGGCTCACTGTGCCACTGGAATCAAGCTATCCTGGCTGAAGAGGGGTGAAACCCCGAAACCGGTCCTAGGATGCTTGTTTCCGGTCCAGGGAGGACCTGGCTTGGCAGTTTGGGCTGGACTGTTCCCATGAGGCACAGGGTCAAGACTGATTTGCATATGGCCAGGTATAAACTGGGGTGGCATGGTGAGCAAAAGAATGATGGATTTAACCCAGATCTCTTGACTGGGGTGAATGTTTGATTTGTTCTGCATTCCGTCCATCAATTGTGTGTCTTTTGCTTTCTCGCCCTAAGTGCGCCAGGTATGCCCAGACGTGGGTCCTGAGCTCACTGTGCCACTGAAATCAAGCTATCCTGGCTGAAGAGGGGTGAAACCGGTCCTAGGATGCTTGTTTCCGGTCCAGGGAGGACCTGGCTTGGCAGTTCGGGTTGGACTGTTCCCATGAGCACAGGGTCAAGACTGATTTGTATATGGCCAGGTCTAAACTGGGGTGGCATCGTGAGCAAAAGAATGATGGATTTAACCCAGATCTCTTGACTGGGGGTGAATGTTTGGATTTGTTCTGCATTCCGTCCATCATTTGTGTGTCTTTTGCTTTATCGCTCTTACTTCCAGCTTTGTCACTTTCTTTCTTGCTCTAACCCCCTGCACTGCTCCCTGGCTTTTCTTGGTTACTGACTCGCTTTCCAACTGCCAATACTTGTTTTCCTTGGTGTCCCTTCAAGTCACTTTCTAAATGCCAGCATCAGATTCTTTTTTAACTACCTGTGACTTCACTTTACTGGATCTCTTGTGCTCTCTTCAACTGCCAGCACTCTTGGTTTCCTCCGTGTCTGACACGCTCTCTTTCCAACTGTCACCTTCTGTGCTTTCCTTGGTCTCTATTGTGGTTTAGCAGTTACGGCTAAAGAGAGGAAACAAAACATAAGGATCCACCTCTAGGGTAAGGAGGGGGGGGGGGAGAAAAGAACCTGGGTTCAGATATCGAGGGTGGTGGAGGGTGTGTATCCCACTGTGGTTGGACACACACTGTGTTTGTTTAAATACTCCTCACACACCAGAATTGCCCTTGGTGTCATGCTTCATCATAGGGTTCTTCCCGCCCGCTGCGGGACGGGGCGTGCTACGACCTGCGACTACGCGGGAGCACTGATAATAGAGTGCTATGTGTGATGCAAAAGGGAGGGTATGAAGTGGATGTTAATAAGTGTATTAAAAAGGACCTGGCCTCTTTAGACGTAAAGACTTTAATAGGTCAAGGGAGGCTGGTACTGTTAAAAAGGTGGTGCGGAAATGTCCTGCGTAATGTGCGGATACTCCTAGTATATCAACATGTTTCGATGCAGCAAGGCATCTTCGTCAGGACAAGAACAAGATCCCTCCTGTATAGATAACGTGTACTTATTTTAATGACTATAGAAAATAAGTGAAAATGCAATTAATAAAGCATTAATATACAATACCTAATGGTATGCTTGTATGTCTGAAAAAAAGAAGAAGAAAAGGAAAATGGTAGCTGAGTGTCCCAGGAAACATAATACGTGGTACCTGCAAAAATAAGAGGTGCGCCACAAAGTGACATTACGTGAAGTCTAACCATAGATCTTACTATGCAAAAAAAGAGGTGTGGTGACCTGTAAGGAAAAGGAACAATACGAGACACTACACACAAAAAACAGAAAACACACACTCTATGGATTGGTGAGCAATTCTATGTTGAGAGATAAGGAAAAAGTGGCGTAAGTCTAATACATACTTATGTATATGGAAGGACAATGCCTCATGAACCTTTTGAACGGGTGGATAGGTCAAGGTAACTCAATGCTAGCAGGGGAAAAGTGAGAAAAAGAGTCTGTTACCTTCTACAATCAGGTCGTAATGAATACGAAGAGTCCGCTCCCCGAGACGGCTGTGCCGTACTTACGTGCCCTTTGAAAACCCTGGCTCGATGTGAGTCCATCCCGAGGTTCCGCTGTAATGCGGGGAAGTGCTGAAGGCACTCTATTTATGCGGGCTTTAATTAATTGGAAGTGAAGAAGTGGTATCACCTGGATAGTAGTGATACTTCCGGGTGTGCGTCACACCAAAAACTAGAGCGCTAACTACACTTAGTTGCAGGTTCAGCGGAAGTGTGTTATTCAAAGGCATTGCCAGGGTACAGATGACTATTTTGAGAAAAGTGGCTCTAAGCACCTAGCCTGTCGGTGCTTCTTTTGATGTAGATAAGTCTTATTAAGCATCCAAGTATCCGAATACAAGGAAAAGGCAAATAAGCAGAATGCGTGCAAAATAGACGGGAAGGCCATGCTACAAATTTAATATTGAGTGGTCCGAGCATGTAGCCGTCATAGTGACTGATGCGCTGGTCTATGGGCGCTTCTTATGATGTTAAAAAACTTATTAATGGGGAGCTATATAAAAACCTTTTAATAAAAAGACCGCTGAACCCTGATCCACCATAGCTTACAAAACGTGAGAAGAGGGGCGGGGCTTCGCCAAAGTACAGATTACTATTCTGAGAAAAGTGGCTCTATGCAACCAGCCTGTCGGTGCTACTTAAGATGATGATAAGCATCGTTAAGCATCACAGCCATGTGTCATCAATGGTGGATAATAATGGTACCAAGTCAGCTGTGACGAAGGTATTTCATCGTTGAGGCCCGTCAAATGTGTACCTAAACGGAACACCCATCGTTGCTCTTTTTCAAAGAGACCAAACTCGGAGTTGAGTTGTTCTATGACCGTCCATTTGAGGTCCTCTACACTGTGGTTCGTGGTTAAGAAGTGGTTTGCCATCTTTGTTGTGCTCTTTTTGCAGCGAATGTTGCTCTTATGTTCGCCAATGCGTTTCTTAACCTGTCTTGTGGTCATTCAAACGTATTCCATTTTGCAAGGGCACGTGATAAGATAAACCACGTTCCTGCTGTTGCAGTTGATGAATTTCCTTTGCTCCCAAGTTGTGCCATTGAGGAAAGTGAGGTGGGTACTTTTTTTAGTTAGCATGCACGTACTACACATGCCGCATGGATGGTGTCCTTTAATAGGTGGTAAAGTACTAAGGATCTGGAAAAAAAAACTGCTAGAACGTAACAACCCAGAACCTATTGTAAAGAGAGGATTTAAACGAGCTAGAAACAACAACAGAGACTCCCTTTTAGAAGACCACACACCCCCGAGCAAGAGACCAGACCCATCTGTGTGACAACTTTCAACACTCATTCCAACCAAGTGTCTAAGATTATAAATAAAAACTGGAAGATCCTTAATTGGGGTGGTCTGAATTTACCTAAACCCATGTTCTCCCACAAAAGAGGCAGAAATCTGAGGGACATCCTGGTCCACACTAGACCACGCTCACTACCAGCAAGACACACCACCATTAGTACTTTACCACCTATTAAAGGGCTCCATCCATGTGGCATGTGTAGTACGTGCATACTAACTAAAAAAAGTACCCACCTCACTTTCCTCAATGGCACGACTTGGGAGCAAAGGAAATTCACCAACTGCAACAGCAGGAACGTGGTTTATCTTATCACGTGCCCTTGCAAAATGGAATACGTTGGAATGACCACAAGACAGGTTAAGATACGCATTGGCGAACATAAGAGCAACATTCGCTGCAAAAAGAGCACAACAAAGATGGCAAACCACTTCTTAACCACGAACCACAGTGTAGAGGACCTCAAATGGACGGTCATAGAACAACTCAACTCCGAGTTTGGTCTCTTTGAAAAAGAGCAACAATGGGTGTTCCGTTTAGGTACACATTTGACGGGCCTCAACGATGAAATACCTTCGTCACAGCTGACTTAGTACCATTATTATCCACCATTGATGACACATGGCTGTGATGCTTAACGATGCTTATCATCATCTTAAGTAGCACCGACAGGCTGGTTGCATAGAGCCACTTTTCTCAGAATAGTAATCTGTACTTTGGCGAAGCCCCGCCCCTCTTCTCACGTTTTGTAAGCTATGGTGGATCAGGGTTCAGCGGTCTTTTTATTAAAAGGTTTTTATATAGCTCCCCATTAATAAGTTTTTTAACATCATAAGAAGCGCCCATAGACCAGCGCATCAGTCACTATGACGGCTACATGCTCGGACCACTCAATATTAAATTTGTAGCATGGCCTTCCCGTCTATTTTGCACGCATTCAGCTTATTTGCCTTTTCCTTGGATTCGGATACTTGGATGCTTAATAAGACTTATCTACATCAAAAGAATCACCGACAGGCTAGGTGCTTAGAGACACTTTTCTCAAAATAGTCATCTGTACCCTGGCAAACCAACCCCCCCCCTCCCCTCCCCCCTTTCTCACGTTTTGTTAGCAACGGTAAAACAGGGTCCAGCTGACCGCTCTATGCAACTCCCTCACAACTATTTTTTAACAACATTTGAAGAGGCGCATATAGACCAGCGCGTCAGTCACAAGGACGGCTACATCCTCAGATCACTAGTTATTGTATACCATGGCCGTGCCTCGTCTATTTTGCATCGTGCTTTCCTTATATTCAGATATTTGCTAATATTCTCATGTCTTACTGACTTTCTCTTTAAGCCCAACGGAATTTATTCTAGGAGAACACGATGATTTGGCGATTACTCATTTTTCGACGACCACATGCCTTTGAATAACACACTTCCGCTGAACCTGCAACTAAGTGTAGTTAGCGCTCTAGTTTTTGGTGTGAAGCACACCCGGAAGTATCACTACTATCCAGGTGATACCACTTCTTCACTTCCAATTAATTAAAGCCCGCATAAATAGAGTGCCTTCAGCACTTCCTCGCATTACAGCGGAACCGCGGGATGGACTCACAAAGAGCCAGGGTTTTCAAAGGGCACGTAAATACGGCACAGCCGTCTCGGGGAGCGGACTCTTCGTATTCATTACGACCTGATTGTAGAAGGTAACAGACTCTTTTTCTCGCTTTTCCCCTGCTAGCATTGAGTTACCTTGACCTATCCACCCGTTCAAAAGGTTCATGAGGCATTGTCCTTCCATATACATAAGTATGTATCAGACTTAAACCACTTTTTCCTTATCTCTCAACATAGAATTGCTCACCAATCCATAGAGCGTGTGTTTTCTGTTTTTTGTGTGTAGTGTCTCGTATTGTTCCTTTTCCTTACAGGTCACTACACCTCTTTTTTTGCATAGTAAGATCTATGGTTAGACTTCACGTAATGTCACTTTGTGGCGCACCGCTTATTTTTGCAGGTACCACGTATTATGTTTCCTGGGACACTCAGCTACCATTTTCCTTTTCTTCTTCTTTTTTTCAGACATACAAGCATACCATTAGGTATTGTATATTAATGCTTTATTAATTGCACTTTCACTTATTTTCTATAGTCATTAAAATAAGTACACGTTATCTATACAGGAGGGATCTTGTTCTTGTCCTGACGGAAGATGCCTTGCTGCATCGAAACATGTTGACATACTAGGAGTATCCGCACATTACGCAGGACATTTCCGCACCACCTTTTTAACAGTACCAGCCTCCCTTGACCTATTAAAGTTTTTACGTCTAAAGAGGCCAGGTCCTTTTTAATACACTTACTTACATCCACTTCAGACCCTCCCTTTTGCATCACACATAGCACTACATTATCAGTGCTCCAGCGTAGTCGCAGGTCGTAGCACGCCCCGTCCCACAGCGGGGCGGGAAGAACCCTATGATGAAGCATGACACCAAGGGCAATTCTGGTGTGTGAGGGGTATTTAAACAAACACAGTGTGTGTCCAACCACAGTGGGATACACACCCTCCACCACCCTAGATATCTGAACCCAGGTTCTTTTCTTCCCCCCCCCCCCTACTTCCCCTAGGGGTGGATCCTTATGTTTTGTAACTGATTCTGTGTGGAGGACGTATCCACCTTCTATGCCCGTGGAGGGCTTTACCTCTACACTCCCCAATCTTGTTATTTATAGCTAAAGAGAGGAAGCAGCCAGGTCGTCATATTGTCCCTCTTTTGTCTCCTTCCTTGAAATGGCCTCATTATCAAGCACAAATCCCTTTTTTAGTTTACTTGATCATCAGACAGCACTTCTTTCGCAACATGCTGGATAAGTATTGAAACCTCTACATTTGGAGACCTTGAAATCTCACCTAGCAAATCTAACTTTTCTGTGTGGTAACTCTACATTTTCCACCTTTTCTGGACCCCATTTTTGTCACCTTTAGGGCTCTTTACACTTTACCACTACTACAGTAGTATACTGCATTTGCTTCCAGTGGCGGTTCCTCCTTTAGGACGGAGGGGCGTCGTCCAGCCTGCTGCAAACACAGCAGTAAACCAAAAATAAATACTTTATGAAAATAGTCTCAATCATTTCTACGACGTGCTTAAGTTGCTACCAGCGAATGTGAGGGCAGGGGTTATTCCTGCTAATTTATTCCTGCTAATTGACAGCAGCAAGGGTATGACACTACAAGTGCAGAGCGTACATGTTGGATTGGCCGTCTCTCTTGTAACGGGCAGCCTGACATGCGCACTCCTGTCACACCAATCTAGCAGCTGTGTAAGAGCCGTTGGATTGCAGACACAGGCCCCAAGTTGCAAAAGGTGCGTTGGGTTTGCCTGCTACATCTATTCTGGATGCTTCTCTCATGCTGCAACAGCATGGGAGCAGCTGCAGGATTGGTTATAGGTTTGCGTTGGCGTGACCAGACAGCAGCGCAGCCGCGGAGGTAGAGCAGCGTGCTGGCTCTCGGAGCACACTTCACCTCTTTGTGGGGGAGTTCAACTATTAACGCACCCTGGAAATCGCTGGACGAGGACGTGGGGGTTTCACTCCGCCATGATAGCACAGCCGTCACCTTGCACAGTGACTCTACCTGTGAATAAAAGTGACACGTGAGGCCAGCTTCCAGGAGTGGGCAGCGGATGTTGGGGAGAACATTGTGGTCCAGGGAACCGTTACATGCTTCTGATGTCCCATCCTTCTACTTTCATTGAAGCTCATTTAAGGCAGGGCCAGAGATGCAATCACGGGGTGTTGTGAATGTGCATGGAGTGGCGGAGATCTGCTGTCCCACACCTGCCCCCATTAATGCATTGACAGGGATTCACAGAGGAAATCTTGTCTCGTATATAAACATGAGGCACTAATTCTTCTAATAGAACCGAATGGACACTTTGCCCTGCAGCGCGTTAGTGTATCAGTCCCATCGCAGTAAAAAGAGCGCATTGCAACGCACAACTTTGCAAAGACAGCAACAGCTCTGAATGTTAGATGTTGCGGTCATAATTGTGTGAAACCACAACTGAGTATTTGAATGGTAGGTGACGGAGACACAGCGCATTGTTATTCAGGACAAGTCACACTGTGCAGCTGAAGGAGACAGAGCACACCGCAGAGACCGGTCAGCCTCTGCTTCACATATCTAGAATTTTTTTTTATTTTTATGAAAAACAATGGTCCTTAAGAAAAACAATATGGACGAGATAGATATAGACTTGAATCAGTTCCTAATTGCTGATGTCCAGCCGGACAATCAATTTAATCATTTGATAAATGCAAAACCAAATAGGAACACATCAATACAGTGGGACACAATCCTGCATCCTACACAAACACATAACAATTACATTTGGAAAGAAACAATTCAGGCGAGACAAAGGTAGCTTGTTGAAATTAAGAAATAGCTGTGGCAAGCTTAAAAAACAGTAAATGCACTTCTTTTATCACATTGGATTAATGTGCATACTGTTTGAACAAGTCGACGACGTTTCGATCCTTTTTAAACAATAATAGGATCATCATCAGGACGGGTAAAATACAAGCCTGAATATGATAGTGCCTGTGGAAAAGGAGAATAGGGAAAGGGATAAAAGATAGGGATTAGAAGACGCGTACTGTGAAAGATACACCCTAATACAAACTGCTGGGCATGCTGTGATCAATGACTAATGTCAGACAAGTACGGAGTGAGTGAGGAACTTAATTAAGCAAGGGTGAAAAAACTACAATTCAACCGCAAGCGGCACCTTAATTCAGACAATAGACTTCCATAGAACCATTAATAACAATAACAGAACGTGGCGGCGCAATTAACTCCGTGAGACTACAATTGGAAGCGTAGATAAGTTCCTTGTGAGGCAGATTAACCACATCGAGTGAAATTGTGTACAAGAGGTACAAGTGGTCGTGCGTGTGTGCAACCGGAATCTCGCTAGTAAATAATACATGAGTGATACGGCACGAAGGTAAAAAGTGAAGCGGTTGCAGGTCATGAGTAAGACTACGATGTGTTACTACGCGTACGAAGTCTCACCGGCGGGACTGCATAGTTTAAAGGATGAGACGGTGAAACAAAGTGAACCAAGGTGCGAGCCTCGGTGTAGAGTAAGCGCAGGGATGACGGAATAAAGCGCTGACCTCGTACAGTGTTGGCAGGGTCACAAAGTGCAGTAAAGCTCGAACAGAGCCCGTTGGTATCTGGAATGGCAGACCTGTTGAGAACAATTACAAGCGGTGAATGGCAAGGGTGGATTAAAATTAAAAGATGTGACTAGGGAGCGGAACCGCTTACCTTGTACGGGTGTAACAAGAAACTTGGTTAGGGGATAGGAAGTGATGTGGTAATACGCTACAACCTGGGCTGGGTGGCGATGCACTTGATGCACTGGAGGAGGAAGGGTGTAGGTGTAAGGGCAAGCACACTGAAGAGCTCTTAGTAGCACGGGAGTGATGCAACCGTGCTTACCGTTCTGCGGCGAGTCCCGATTCAAGGCTCAATGGCAGGGATGCAGATAGGCCAAAAAGGGTTTATAGCACTGCCAAAAATGTGTGACATGGTGTTACGGCGGCCATCTTAGGTGAGGGCTCTGTTGAGCAGACATGGAAGAAATACTACCGAAGGACAAAGGTGCAAGTAAAGTACTCGAGTGAAGGAAAGGTATAAGGATAGAAAAAAAGAACGTGACATTGATAATTACTTTGGCGGATTTGTAGATATGACTTGATAATTATTTTGGTGCTAATCGGAGTTTGGAAAAACAAAATATGCACTTGGATCAAAAATTATGAATGATACAATTGAGCATGAGTACCAATGAGTGTTACTGGTGACAGTATGTAACACTAAAACATCAAATTATGACCAATAAAGTAAGGTAAAGACATGAGGAAACAGTTCAATAATCCAGACATGCAGGGGATGTGTTGGCCCCATGCTAGCAGCTTTCAGAGCGACCCTTCCACTTGTCAGCAGAGCTCTTAGACTCGCACTGTGGCATTACAGCGCTACTAACTTTTCTATTGAAGAGTCGCTGTGCACAAAGACACGAGTCGCTGTGCACAAAAACTCGAGCAGGGAACAACATCACACCCCGTTATCAAGGAAACCTTCCTGCTGTCAAAGCATGTGTCCTGGAGCTACACTAAGTCCAGGATAATAGTGCACTAATATCTCTGGCTCTGACCCACTCTATCTCTCTTTTTCACACTTGCTTCCACTCTCCCTTCCTCAGACTCTCTCTTCCGCTCCCCCTCCAACTCTCCAACTCTCCATCTCTCTTCACCTCCCTCAACTCTCTCCCACTCTCTACACACCTCTATCTTCAACTCTCTCTCTCATTCACACTCTCTCTTCCACTTGCCCTCCTTCGCTCAGGCATTCTCTTTCCCTGTGTCCCTCTTTACTTCTGTATCTATCTCTGATTCAAGACCCTCTTCTGTCTCCCACCAATTCTCCTCCCTCCTCCTTTCCAGTGCCCAGACGGATCAGCAGCCCCCCATACTCCTCTTAGCACCTTGAGACCCTCATGGATGAGTAGCTGAGCTTTACAAACCCTGATTGATTGATTGAGAAACCTATAGCACCAATCTGGGACATCTGGTCGAGCTTGACCAGGACAAAGTTAAACTTTGAGGCCGACCAGGATTGAGAATTTCCACAGATGCACCGAGTGGGAGGTCCCAGACAAACATTAACCTTCAGACTTAGAAACTGTTCTGGAGCTTTTTCCGCCAGGGTCCCTCAATGCTCTTCACCGTCCATATTTGGTGAGGATTCGCAGGATTGTCTTTCAGGGAGCTGCCAGTCAAACTCTGGAAGTCGGACCTCCGGATCTCTTTAGCGGGACAAGCCTGGAATCCTGGCCAGGTTGCGGTTGAAAGTGGTCAGCTTGGCTCTTGTGGTTGAGTTGGTCACATTATGGAGCTTTTTTCCAAAGTTGCTCCAAACCTCTGGAACTTCTTCCTGAAGTTCCTCTTGAGGGTCCAAAGTGTCCAAAACCCAGTTCAAGGGTCTAGAAGCTCAAAGATGGTCCTTGAATGTTTGGGACCACAATTAACCTGAACAAAACCTTTAACAGTCCACTGGACGTACTCCAGGCAATGGACTCTTGGTGGTGGTGATGTAGGTGAGCTCTGTTAACCTGCAGCTAACAGGGAGTCCACTCTTATTTCCTTCAGCAGCAAGGTACAGCCACAGGACTGTAGTTACAGATTGTGCAGAAGGTGCAGTCAGTCAGAATGCAGGGCCTGGTGGTGTAAATCAAGGTTCTAGCATGGGAATCCTTCTTCTTCTCTTCGTTTCAAGCAGCAGATCTGAGAGACTCTGAACCTCTCACATATTTATTCAGTGTTCTTTGGAGTCAAGCAGGAGAGCACTCCTGTCCAGTCAGGTGCCATGCAACACCCCAGAGGATTACCACTTCCACCAAAGTATGGCATAATGTTCCTCCAGAAGGCACTATTCCTCCAAAATTCAGCATGGCTGAAATCTAAACAGAGCATGAAGAGTTAATTAAACCAACTCTCAATCCGGCTCATTTCCATAGCTCTCCACCCCCTAATATCTGCAGATTCCTTCCTTAAGCCTCCCTTCTGGTTGGGTCACGAGGATGGGGATAAATGGACCTGGCATTCCCTGCCTGCCATATTCCTCCTTTGAAGCTTCATGCTTTACAATCCCTCCCCCCTGCTTTGGCATTCCTGTGTAACAGAGACCTCACCACCAAATATCCTCTCCCTGTGTGAGCCACTTATTACTTCATCAAAGCAGCCGGGCTGATCCTGTTAACTCTGACCAATCAGGGAAAACCACAGGAAGCCTGAATTTTGGCTTACAGACAAGAACGTCTTATAACTTATTTTCTGTACAATTTAGGATAAATTTAACAATATCATATTGTTGGATTTATCAATGACATTCTCCTAAGTCCTTGAATGATATTTCATTTAATTCCTAGCAATATATATGCATTCATAAACTAATGTAATGTCGTCCTATGCGGCTGGGGATCTACGATGGGGAAAATGAAATGTGCAATTTCTTCAACACCAGGGCATATAAAACATCTTTTATATGGGTCCTGCTTATAGTTACATGAACCCCCACCCCTGAGACACCTAGGGGAGACCGGGGGGTTCTGAATATGCAACCATATAGTAGATTATCACTTTTTAAGTGCCCTTACCTCCAAAGTCCAGTTTGCCCTGAATTTACTTTTAAAAGCAGTGCTGTAACACAGGACCTCAGGTGCTCAGCAGTGTACACATCCAAGTGCAGAAAGGGCTGCTGGCCTCTAAACTCCCATGCCCTATTATATAATAGGGACTTACAGGAATTTTTAATCCCCGCTCTATTATCTGCTAGGGACTAACAGGGTAGGACATGCCAATTGTAAGTGTACCTTAATATATAGTGTACCCTAATGCAAGTGGGTGTTTTCACTTGTGTTTTCAACATAGCAATGGCCCTTAGCCTGGTTAGGCAGAGCCCAGGGACAGTCAGAGTCAGTTACCACTAGTACCAATCAGCAAGAAAATGGGGGTGCACAGGCCACACAGGAGGACTTTGCAACAGCCACTGATTACTTCCTCTCTCCAATATGTTCTGCACATTGGAGCTACCTATTTGACCTATTTAGCTTCCCTATAAGTCCATTCCAAATAGTGTCTAAATTACACATACAGCACAGAAAAATAAATGTCATATGTGGTTGCAGTGTCTATTTAGACCATCCACATTTGTGACAAAATATAGTTCTGCCATTGTGCTCTGGCTAGGCTGCAGTTTAAATGCACTGCACAGGCAGAACTGAGGGCCTGTAAGATGGTGATGCCCCAGTAGAGCTTTGCGACTGTTAACCTTCTTAAGGCTGACCTAGAGAATAGTGGGATGGCCTCACGGTTTGTAGAAAGCATGTTGCATCTGCAGCGCCCATTGACATCCAAGAGAAAGCAGATTCAGCCCTTAAACAACGCACAAGAGCAGAGCGGGTCACAGACTCATAAGAAGTGGTTGCAGTGCTAAGAGCTCATACAAGCAGGATGCAGAATGCTACAACCTAGGGCTACATGGCCTACAACACTTATCGGCAGAACAGGTGGGAGGCAGCCTGAGCGGGTCCATGGGAGGAATTCAGGACACCAGCAAGACCCCGGTATCCCCGCAAACAGGAATACAAAAAAGCACTTGCAACAGTGGCCATCATCAATGGGCTGGTACTCAGAAAGGCCTGAGAATGGGTAAAAGAGGCAGGGAGCAAAAGAGGCTGATTTGTAAGTCCACCACCAATGCTTAACGCTGAGGGCATACCCACATGCAACTATTACCTCCTTGAGCCATAAGAAACTGGCCACAAAGACTGAGATGAAACAGAAGCTACCACTAACCACAGATGACACAAATAAATTAATTGTCTGGTCTTGTGCAAACTGGTTGACCCTCCTCTGCCAATTTCATTAGTCAATGTCAAGACATAGGCCAAAGTGCTGCGTAGCAGAATGAACACAGCAATTCAATCAATTATTCATCAGGATCAGGTGCAGCATTGTTCCTCACGGTTTATCTGTGTCCAGTTTGAGATTGCTCGATCATGTACTCTGGCATGTCTGAGACAATAATGGTGAGGAATTGGCAATCTCACAGGACACTGAGAAAACATTTGACAGGGTGTAGTGGGGTTTTTACTCTGTGTGATGGAAAGAATGGGATTTGAAGAGAAACCTTAGCAATATACAATGGCTCTATTCTTCCTCTACAGCCGAGATGATTTTTAATGGTTACACATCACCCGCGTTTGAGGTTAAAAGGGGCACCAGGTAGGGAACCCCACTCTCTCTGCCACTACTCATTTCAGCATTGGAAATTCAAGCAATTGCAATCCAATACAATGATAAAATAGAGGGAAATAGGAAACCTGCGGGAGAACATAAGACTAGATTTTATGCTGACAACATCCTTGTTACTTTATCAAATCCAACACAATCCATAAATGGTAGGAGTAATCTCACAATTTTCAACATTTCTGGGTTATTGAGAGAAGTGCAAGCCTCTCCCACTTACTAGATACAAAACAAATGCAGCCACCGGTGAGCACCCATTTTGATGGACGAGTTCAAAACTGAAGCTACCTGGGATTAGATTGAGCAGAAGTGATGAAAGATACCATGTGCCCCTTAATAGACATGGTCTTTGTAGAATTATCCAGATGATCTAACTTAAATGTATCTATTTGAGGAAAGGTACAGGTGACAAAGATAAATGTGATGCCCCACTTTAATAAGGTATTTGCGATGTTATCCATTCACATCATCTTATCAACGATTGTAAGAAACTGGATTAATATTTGGGGTGGTTGCTGACTACCCATTTCAAGGAACAATAACAGCCCATGTCAGGGTGAACCCTCAAATTCACTAAATTAACCTCAACTAAAACCCCTAGTAGCTTTGGTTCAGAGCAGACAGGCTTAACAAAGGGCAATGCGTAAAGGATTTATGCAGTACAAAAACAGAAATCAAGTAGCAATGCAAAACAATAAAGATCCCAAACCAAATTAGAGTAAAAGTTAAAAAACATAATAACACAAAAATGACAAAAATCCTAAAACTGGGACGGGAGATAAGAACTTCTAAAGGATAGCGCCAAAAAGCATAAAGTGAAGTGATAGTCGATGGTCGCAGTAGACCTCGACCTAGGAACAATTAAGATTAAAAAAATAATTAAAACCACACATCCAGAGCTGGAATATACCTCCTTCGCTGGAAGCAGTAACGGTTCATAAGACAATGGCTTGTCTCTCTACCAATGAAAGGCGAATGGTTGCTACTGTAGACCATTTTGCAAGGATTAGGTATCTGGGAGTGAACAGGAACAGTTGGCAGAACAAAGGTCAACATTAGCACTACGTTTTGACTTGGAGATGCCAGCTCTTATTCACCCCAGGAACTTCCTAGACAGTTAGGCTCCAGTCACAGTGGGAGGGAAAAACAGTTTGACTCAGTCATGTAGGGAAGTGACCAAGAAGTTGAAGACAGGCCTGTCTGGTGGCAGCTGGGTCTTGAAACAATGGGCTCTTGTGTAATTTTACAGCTTGGCAAATAGAAGTGCTGCAAAAGAAGGTGGGGGACTGCAACAAAATTGGTCAAATTGGGCAACAGATTTTCTCCAATCACAACATTCATGGAACTGGGAAGACTTGTTCTAAAGAAGAAGGCCCTACTGGAAGAAAAAGAATCCTGACTTCTGACTCCTGGTTCTTGTTGGAAAAAGAGGACTTGCACAATAACCCCTGAATCCAGCTGGCACCTCAGGACTGGAACTGCTCATCAAGGGTCAAGTAGTTCCTGGTGTCCAAATGCCTCCCCTGATGAACTAGGGGCAACAGAACAAAGTAGAAGAAGCATTACTAGGCCAGCAGCTGGAGACTAAGTCTGAAAGTAAAACCTTGGACCAAGACAACCCGCTTGGTATATCCAACCTCCGCTCCATCACGGGTGGCGTGAAATTGCACCTACGTCATGGTCCACCGTTAACTTTCGTTTATCACTAGTGTTTGGCTTCCTCTGGGCACCTTTTGACTTAAAACTTTCAAAATCGACATCTCTTAATATATCTTGATGATCTCACAGTCTTTTTGCTTATTATATTTTCTCTAGTTCTCTAAATTTGTTTGGGAATTGTATTGTGTTGTGTTCTTTACTCTGAAACTGTTGGTACAGTTTGAACTTAGCACGCACGTCTCTGGTAATTGCCTGTTGCTATCATGGGTAAGGGCAGGGATTATCTTGTGACTTGCATTGCTCTATTTACAACCCCCTCCAATGATGATAATTCAAGAAAGGCTTCAGGACAGGCTACCCATAGCAGAGACAATAATGTCCAGAATGGATGCAAAGAATGACAATGCAAATGTAGCTTAAGCATTGTTCTCTTTAAAAAACCAGAAGGATGCTAGTGTAAGGCAGTCCTAAGGACTGTTATACGAAATTGCAGGAGAGAACATGCCAGGAACCTCTTATGGCAACATGCCTATATTGGATGTTAGAATTTGAGGACTGTTAGGAGTGATAAAAACATAGAAGATTAAGGACCATCAAGGAGAGCTGAAAGCAGAAAGGAGCCTGCAGGGGTTGAAAGAGACACAGTCACTCAAGGACTGCCAAGCCAAAGCAGAAGCGAGCATAGCCAAGTTACAGGCCATAGGAAAATTAGAATTGTTCAGACGTGACTAACAGTAGGGATCCCGGAGGGTATTGAATGGCCCTACATGGGGCAGAGATTATAAGCCTCTAACCTCAAACATATTAGGAGAAGAGAGGTCCACCCTCCTTGCATTGCTTACTATTACTCTATCACAATTAGTACAAGCCTTCCAACCCAAAGTGTAGGCCCCCTAGAGCCCTTAATAGTTGTCTTTTAAGATAAATTAATAAGGAAGAAAATATGTTCTATCAGAAAAGGCGCTACCCAAGGTAAATACTTTGTTTTTCTAACCACAGATTCCTCACCCTCTGAATAGATGCAAAAGCAGTACCTCTCCAGGCGGTGGGTCTGTAGAATAGCTCAGACCAGGAGATCCTGCAGGACAGGTGAGTGAAGTGCCCATCCCGCCAGACCTCGCTGTCTAGGTGGCAGAGCTTTGTGAACATGTAGAGAGATGCTCACATAGCAGCCTGGCCGAGGTAAAATCCTTTGCTCACGTGAAAATTAGCGCATAAGCCTTCAGGATGCTACTTTTTACACAGCCCATATCAGATCCTGATGCAGAATACAATCTATAGGGAGAGGTTTCCCTTTTTCAGAGCTTTACCTTTTTTTGCTCCACAGAAACCAACAAAAAGTTGTCATCCTGTCTGTAGTCTCTAGTTCGGTCAACGTAAAAAACTCAGGGCCCTCTTCGGGTCCAGACAGTGTGCTACTTTTCCTCCTTGGAGGGATGTGGTGGTGCATATAAGGTGGCGAGATGGATTGCCATTTCTGGGAGGGAATTACTACCTTTGGCAGGAATGCCACTTTTGTATGAAGGAAAATTGAGGTGTATGGTTGCACTACACACAGTGCCTACAGTTCACAGACACGTCTAAATAATGTTATGGAGAGGAGGAATACCCTCTTGATGCTGAGCAGATGGAGAGGACAACTGTGCATTGGTTCAAAATGAGTGTACATCAGGTAAGTAAGTCCCACTGCTGCATGACAGATGGCATTGGAGGAACATAAGGATTAGCCCCTTCAAAAGGGGCCAAAAGTTAATCCATAACTTGTGCTACAGAAGGCATGCTGGGTTAAAGAAAGACAGACCAGGAGAAGATCAGATAACTTTGCATTTAAGGTTAGATGTTATGGGATGTACAGCAAACAACAAGCTTCTCCCAGTGTCTGACATATTCAGTCTTCGTAGATAGACACTTGGCTGCCAAGCTAACATCAATCACTTAAAGGCGTCAACTGTTGCTGTTCAATCTTCATGCATGGTGTGGAGATTGTGCGGGGTTGGGTGGAGAACTCAGCCTTTCAAAGGAGCAGCTGGACAGAAGGACATGTATTCAGGGCCAGAAGTTCTGGGTACTACACTCTCCTCGCCCAGTTCGGAGCCACTAGAATGACTTGGGCCTGGTCTTTATTGAGCTTTTTCAGCACTCTGTGCAGGAGAAGCAGGGACGAAGAGGGTTAAAGGAGTTGTGATCCCCTTTGCAGGCAAAAGGTGCCACTGAGTGCAAAGTGCCCTGTACACTCCAATGAGCAAAAGCTTTGACACTGCGTGTAAATAGATCAAGCCAAAGTTCTCCCCAGTATTGGATGATGCCCTGTACCACCTCAGAGTGTAATTGCCCTTCGTTATCCACTAGACAGCATCTGCTGAGTTTCTCTGCTCTGGCTTTTAAAGATCCTTCAGGTGCTGTTGATAAGGGATATGTCCTGAGCATTCAGCCACTTCCAGAGGTGCAGAGCCACCTGTCACAGGACTCAGGGCCCCGCTCTGCCTGTATGTTGCAGTACCACATGGTGGTTATGCTGTAAGAATTAGGACTACTGAAAATGCTATACTAGACAGCCCTGCTAGGGAATGAAATTGGACGGAGATAGAAGAAGATATCATCAAGTTAGACAAGTTTAATTTATTAGACCATGAATCTGCACAGCATCATTGTATTGAAGTAAAATCTGGGTATCCGTGTGATCCATGACCCCCCCAGAGTAATGCATTGGATAGCTCTGTCTATCAATGATCCTTTCACTTGTCTTTTAAATTTGTCCTTTAAGACAGGTAAAGTGCCTATTTAAAAACGCTGAGTATTACCACTATTCAAAAAAACCTGGGAATTGCCCAAGAATACTAAAGAATTAACGTCCTACTCTCTATTGTCCTACTGTGCTAAACATCTGGAAATTTATATTGCACAAGAAGTGAGCACCCATCGTTTTGATACAAAATTCCTAAACCCTTATGAAGCAGGGTTCCGACCATAACTCAATATGGAAGCAGTTATTTATCAGTTACTGATGATTTGAGAAAGGATCTAAATGACGACCATACTCCAAACTTGATCTTGCCTGATTTGTAAGTGGCACACAGTAGACATAAAATCTTTCTTGGCCAGTAACAAGCAGCGGGTTTACAAGGGTGCTTTCAATTGGCTTGCTTTGTTTCCGGTGAACAGAATGAAGAAAGTTTGACTTGCCCTGCTTAGGGCATCGTAAATAAAGATCAACTGTGGTGTTCCACAGGGTTTCAATCTCTCACTTCATATCTTCAACATCTTTATTCAACCTCTTATAAAGGAGCTGTCAAATACTTAATTATTCAGATAACTGCCAGATTTACTTTGGTTTCATACCGATGCTCCAACGCAGGATGATTTTAAAGATATGATGTGTTTTATCAGTAGATGAATGAGACACAATCATCTGAAATTGAATTCTGAGAAGACTGAAATTGTTGCGTTAAATCAAAATGCTGAAGCCAGCTGCAAAGAGTCTAGGAGTATTAGTTAATCACCATCATTCAGTGAGGCCTGAAATAAATGGGTGGTCTCAAAATGTGTCTTCATCCTTCAAACTACTCAAAAGATTCAATTCTTTCTTTCCTTCAAAGCTTTGAAGACTATTATGGCAGCTGTTATGGTTGCAAAGCTGGACTGCACAAATAGCTCATTCCATGGCCTCTCTAAATGGGATCTTAATAGACTCCAAATTATTCAGAATGCTGCAGCCTGGTTAGTTTTTAGAATTTCCGCGAGCATACCGGTTACACCTTACCTGAAGAGTCTTCATTGGCTGCCAGTTGGAAAGCGCATTAAATTCGAAATCTGTTGCCTGACCTTCAAGGCACCACAGAGATTGGCCCCAGATTTCTTGAATGATTGCCTCTCCAGATATGTCCCCAGGACAGCTCTCAGCTTGGCTACTGCACATTTTCTGGTGGTGCCTAGATTTTCTGAAAGTGGGGATTGGAGGGCGTAGATTTTCTACTTTGGCTCAAAAGGAATGTAATGCTCTTCTAGATGAGATTCACTCAATTGGTTCAGTTGAGGAAAGCTTTAAAGACCTTGCTTTTCAAGCAGGACTTTGATACTTGGGTCTATTTCTGAATTCTGAGCAACTCTCTATTGAATGTTAGGGCCAAGAAACCTACTGGGGAACATCACACTCTATAAGAACTCAAACCTGTAACACTTCTCCCTTGATAGTCAGGGGAATACCTTCAGTGCCAAGCAGTCTGCTCAGAACTCCAGCAAGGCGATGTGGAGGTGAATCTTCGACCGTGACCAGAGACCTCTGATCTCCACCCAGATGACCCCTCCAGCTCAGCAATCATGCATCCATCACAACCGTTAGCTCTGTGTGGGGTAGGGAGAGGGTTCTGCTGCCAACCAAAAAAGCAGTTAAGCCGCCACAACTGCATATCTTTTGCAATCCCTTCAGCACCTGAATGAACGCTGTTAGGTCCCCTTGATGGTGAGCCCACTATGACTTGAAGTTCCACTGCAGAGCCTGCGTGTGCTACCTGGTGTGGTCCACAAGCAGGATGCAAGAGGCCAAGACACCTCAGAGCTACTCTCACTGAGACACAAGCCCAAGGCTGAAACATGGAGATCACAGCTCGAAATGTTGCAGGGATTCTGCAAATATACAGAACTACGCGCAAGAAACCAGGACCTCGGTGTACAGTGGTGTACCAACCGCCCACCTTAGTGCCCGGAACAACTATCTGACTAGCTATAGTGTTTCATTCGTTCTCCGTACTACAGCAAAGCTCCCAATGATTACACATCCTAGAACATGTAACTCAGACTCTCTGCAAGAGCAAGAACACTCTTTCATCAACTCACTCATACTCGTCCACAACGTGAGTAATCAGAGACACAGTATAGTTTAAAATGTTTATTTTAACTAACGTGTTCTATAATGCAGTACACGAGCCAACACTAGCAGCAAAATGCATAAACTCAATATAGTGAGCATTGTTACAATTCCATAAAATATGAACGGGGAGATCATTTTATAAAGCTAGTGGAAAAAAGGCCTAATGAGCCTTGCCACCCTCCCGGTGCTAGAAACAAGTTTATTATAACTATAGAAGACCTCTGGGCTTTGTCAGGGGGACCCCATACCTCCAGGTTTAGATGCAAGGGTTTACATCTCCGGACAAACACAGCTCTTCTCCTCTGAAAGATTTTCTTCAAGTGCCTTAACATGCCTACACACAATTTTAAAAGCAACCGATTTTCAGTAGTGCACCTGTGGCAGTATTATGTCTAACATGCGTGGGACTGACCAACTCAGATTAACGGAGCACATTGTTTTTCGACATTGAACACGCTGTGCAGACAGAGCCTCAGAGTACAGCAAGAAAAGTGAAAGGTAGACGGTTCTCATATGAACGCGCGCAAGCACAGGATTTGTGAAAACAAATTCATGTAGAAACGTGTGCAAAAAGCAGCAACATGGCAGCCAAGCTTATACTAACTTATGCTAACTTAGCAATGTACGCAGCGAATCCACAACCTCACTACAGAATGCCCTGGATTCAATGAGGTGGAAGAAAGGCTCAGAAATGTACTGTATCCAGGATAGCTCTGATGAAGGGGAGCCCCTGTATCGAAGTCAAGTGTGATTTCTGCACGTTGAAGGAGAAACACAATGATGTAACCAGGGCAGCTGTTGTCTGGAGGTGGCTTACGACTGTTTGAGGCGAGTCTGCCTTCAGAAGCCAGTAGTTGAGGTTTGGGAAGACTTATATCCCCAACCGACCATCACCATCACATTTGTGAACTTCTGTGGTGCTCTGGTCAGGGCTAAGGGGAGCACAGAGACTTGAAAGCAACCGACCACCACCATCACATTTGTGAACATCTGTGGTGCTCTGGTCAGGGCAAAGAAGAGCACAGAGACTTGAAAGTGCTTTTTACCTATCTGAAACTACAGCATCTGTGGGATTGCAGAATGGAGATCTGGAAATAGGAGTCTTGCATAATGAATCACATAGTCCAGTCTCATAGGTCCAGGGTCAACTGAACTTGGGCAAGGATGAGCATCTTGAACTTGTCCTTCCGTAGATTGAAGACGGTGCGAAGGTCTGCATCCTTATACAGCACCAGCAATTAATAGGAGCAGAAGCCAGTTATCATCTCTGAAGCCAACACCCTCTCAATTGCTCCCTTGGCCAAGAGAGCTTGAACTTATCAGCAGGGTAAGGACAAGTGATCTTCTGGGAGGTGTTGCAGTATGGGTGGCATATCTTGTGGATGTGACAAAGAAGGGTAAGGAATACCTGTGTTTAACGATCTGGAGCACATGTTGGTTGGAAGTAATGCTCCTCCTCCCAAGAAGGTAGAAAGGGGGGATGGTGTTTGGGTAGAATTTTGCCCCGGGGTCCTGAATGCTGTCAGCCTGATTCCCTGCCTCTACCCTGAAAGATATGGGAGGCCTGTTACTGTTGAGGGGATTAATGATGGTGCCTATGGTAATATCTCCTGCCAAAGCCTTGAAAGGGGCGGAATTGCTTTGGAGTCTTCGAAACAGGTGGAGCTAAGCCATCTTGCTCTCTTTAAGTATTTCGAAGGCAGAGTCCGCCTTCCCTCCCAACAGTCTTTAAGGTCAATGAGGGACTATTGGACATCCGACAAGAAGCCTGTAGAGTAAATCCAGGTATGGTGCTAAAGCTCCAGTCGGTTGTGTCGAAGCCTGAACAGAAAGAATAGGCTCTCCGGAGTGGGATGCTGTGGTAAGAGATCGGGATCCCTGGGTGTGGGTCTCTTTGGTACTCCCAATATTCTATTGAATAGAGGAAAATATCCAGGCTTTGTCCAGACACCTAGTAGCACATCAGTGAGGTCCTCATTGAAATGTAGCAAAGGTTCTTGGTTTTTTTGGCCTGGGTTGAGGACCTCTTGAGCACATTATTTGTCATCTATGTTGAGGAAGGGTGAGGTTTAATGCAACTGCTACCCTCCTAATTATTGTTGCACTTGGAACTGACACGTGTAGCCTTGGCTGGCTTTGAGGAGGACAGGCCAATGTTTGGAGAGGTGTTCAGCCCACTGGCCTCCCGCAAGTCATGAAATAGGTTCTCATCACCACAAGGTTCATCATCTGTATTGTCATCTGATTAATCATTATCTTTATCATCATGATGAGTATTTGACTCTGGACCTGAACAAGCGTACTGCTGTGGTCTCTATGGTGGGGAGTAGGTTTCAGAGTCTGATAGAACTATGGATCCAGTTCGGGGATACCGGGAGCGGCAGCAGCTAGGGACTACACGTCCCAGGACTCTGTGGGGCAGGCAAGGAGGCCCATGCAATAAGCACCACTTGTGACGAGTAAGTGCTATAAAGCGTGATCAGCAGACCCGCTGGGTGGGATACTGGAAGCAGTGGCAGCGAGGTACTCCAAGTCTCCGGACTATATGGGTCCAGCAAGAAGCACCGTGCAACAAGCTCTATAAAGCACGTTCAGCAGACCCGCTGTGCTGGATACCAGGAGCGGCAGCAGCCAGGAAATCCAAGTCCCTGGACTCTGTAGGCAGGCAAGGAGCCCCGTGCACCGAGCACCAACTGTGACCAACAAGTGCTATAAAGCACTTTCAGAAGACCAGCTGCATGGGACACGCACGGACCAAGGGTGAGCCCATCCTGTATGCATTAGCAACAGGAAGAGACAGGGCCACCCTGCTTAGCCCCACTTTTCATGGAGGCGATTCATCCAGCAACAATTGTGAGTACCTTATTTTTAGTGGTTCATAGTAACAATGGGCAAAAGAAAGGCTCTGGACAATGCAGCTGGCCTACGGGCAGTGGGGAGAACAGCTAAGAGGCATGCCACTGACAACTGTACCCTAGATGCCATTGGTGACTAAATATAGGAGGTAAAGGACATTGTACAGAAAAGGGGAAAAAAGAGTCCAAAGCTATAGGCTCCAAGCCCAAAATCACCCACAATTTTAAGGGGAATAGAAAAAAGGGCATAGCTAGGAAGACAAGCCATAGCAGCGACTCCATCACGGGACCTGAACTTCCCATTACCACAAAAGAACTCTGCCCATCAACTCCCCTCACTGGCTCAACTCCTGTTCACATAACTCAACCCATAAAATTTGAACTATCACCCACCATCCTATGCTCCAACCGCCACAGCGCATTTGGCCAACCTGGGACAGGAAAACCCTGGACTAAATGACCCAAAGGCAGTTCAAGACAAAGTAGAGGAAGTTGGTCCAACAACTGCGATGATCACACTCTTTAGAGGCGAATCTGACAACATGAAGCTGACAGTGCAAGCCTTAAATTTAAGGGTAATGGAACTCTAAAAGGCGAACTTGAACGTATTTAATAAATTAGCGGCACATCTGACTGAGCATTGAGAGGGCCGATGTTATTACAGTTCATGCACAGCCATCTGTGAGGGCCCAGCATTGGGGGGCCAACCACCGCCAGGAGCGTCAATTCACCACACCCTGAGTAATCCCAATAGCATTGAGCGGCGACATACTGGGGGAGGCAGTGCCAACATAACGATGATTGTGATGCACTAAGATCGTACCCCCCATGGCCAGTGAGCACCAGTATACACCATTTCCTTCTCCTCCTTCCAACCAAATTTCATAGCAGTCTGCAAGTAGAAAATCAGCCCCTGCACTACTTGTCAATATTTGACCTCTAAACCTGAATAACCTTAATCCTAATCTTGTCTTTACCCATTATGAACACTGGATTCGCCAGTGCACTCGGACCCTAGGCACGCACCCCAATATTGCCTTTGTCCCAAGGGACTGGTAACCCTGTCTGAGTACAAGAAGGGCAGGCCAGAGCTGGTAGCAGGAGCGAGGGTATAGTCTGACCCGCCTCGCCAGAACTCCGCCGCCAAGGAGGCCTGCGAAGTACGCTGCCCTTTTGCTGCCCTATTGCTGCCCTTTTGTCGTTAGAGTACCCAGCATCTTCAATACCAGGGCTCCCCCGGGACCTTAGTCACCAGGGCGCCCGGGACTCCAAGACAGCTCCCACCCTGGCCCAGGCTCAAACCTTCTACTGCTAGATGATGCGTCATGGTAGGCTATGGGGGGACCCCCAAACTGACTCTCTCTTAGTCCTAGGGTGTAGAAAAACACAGTGATGAGGCCCCCACCAACAGGATGCGACCAGCCCTTGTCAGGTGGATTGCCAATGGGAATCAGGCCCTGCAGGGGCCCCCTTATCGCAGAAGGCCAGTACTCAGAGCCCAGTCACCTTCACAGCTGTAGTGGTGTGAATGGGCAGATATGGGCCGCCATGAGCATGCAAAACAGCATGGGCAGCCCCGTGCCACCAAGCCGCTGGTCTTCGAGTCCCTCCTCTGTGGTGTGCAGGTATGGGAGAATGGCGTGCCGCTCTCCATCTCCTTACCAAGTGTGGAAGGGCCCTCAGGCACAGCTCCTTGTCAGCAACCACTCAGACTCGTGGTCAGCCCAGAGCACCAAGCCTGATTGCAGTAGAATTGCCAGGCCACTCCAGGGCCCAGGTTTGTCCACTCCTTCAAGGCAGCTTGTGGTATCCCGCAATTGCTCCAGGTAGGCTCCTCGATGCCCGCTCCACTCACAGCACACAGGGCTGCCAGGCCGCCAAAGCTCCCCTACAGCATCTGCAGGAGGCAGCGCAGCACCCCCCCAGCATCAACCTGCAGCAATCAGTCACGCAGGTAACAGACGCCGAGCCCCCTTGGATTAGTGCCACGTTTGACTCAAGGATGTCAGGTATCAGGCAGTGGGGTCCGGTAGGGAGATTTGAAGTGATGGCCGCCCGTCACTGTCCCACGTCCCACGCAGGGGGCCATGCCGTGCTGGCAGGCCGCACATGCATCGTGGCACCGGGCACCACCCAGTTAATAGCTTTCTATTAACAGCTGATAACTATCCCTGCTTTGCAAAACATAAAAAGGCACCACCTACCGTTTTCGGTCAACCCTTTCTAAAAACTGGGATATGAGGTAAATTTCCTTAAATCTGACGGGACATCTGGTGGAAAACCAGGACCGTCCTGGCAAATCCGGGATGCCTGGTCACCCTAAGCATTAGGCCATGTAAGGTGCAGGCTTGGTATAGTATGATATTGTGTTTTAAAAAAAATACTTAAAAAAAAAGGTAAGTATGGTAATAATATCATACTTTATATTATTGTTAAAACTTAGAAATTCACTCAAAAAAACAAAGGTTAAACGATGTTCTAGTTAGGTGAAAATGTCAGTTAGAGCATAACATTTTTAAATTAAAAAACACTGAAATTCACCATGCACTGCTTTTGTCCTCACATAGCACATCACATGTTCAATGACAGCATTCATAACATCACTGATAACAACTGGAATTACATCATTTAAGACAACACTATGCATGTCTCCCTATAATTCCTTTTATAGCCTGGGTACAGACAGTCCAAATATTTCAAGTGAACACTGTTGGGATGGGAATTGTAGTCAGGCATGTTCCCCTGCCCTAAGAACCCAAAAGTGTATTTAGTATCCTGACATTTTATTTTGACCCTGGTGTCAATGCTAATATAAGTGTGTTCACTGAGGCCTAGACATGCTCCTGAGTACAAGAGGTCCTGGACCTACCCTGTGACCTAGAGAGGCGCATTCAGGACTGTGCCTATCATGAGCACAGCACATAGAGCGGTTGTGGCAGCGCACGTGGTTAAGAGAATTAATAGTGTAAGCAGAATTGTTTTTTAAGGCAAAGCAGCTATATTGAAAAGAAAATGATAACATAAAAGAAGTACTTACAAACTAACTTGTATAGATTACAAGAGTAAGAACAATTAACAATTTCCTAAAGAATTGAAGCTATTTAACAATTTTGAAATATAATAGGTAAAGGAAGAAAAGGGGAGGAGGGGGAATATAATAAGGAAGACCAAGTTAACAACAGTTTAAAAACATTACCTGAAAAGGAAAATAATAATATACTGTAATTATAAAAAACCTAACAAGGAGTAGCAAATTAGTGCTCATGGCAGAGAAATAGCAAAATCATGGCGGTTTAAAATTTTCAGAAGAAGTACATGAAGTAGATTTATGAGCAACATCATCTAAAGATGAAGTCAAAGGCAACCAATATAAAACTCTATTTGCAGATGGACAAAATGGAGAGGAGAAGGCAATGTCTAACCTGTGATAGTGAGATACATTGTTCCACCAGGCTGCATAAGAAATATTTAAGGCACATTTCCAATTAATAGAAATCTGTTGAAAGGCAAGGGCTAGCATGAGATCTAACAACTGTAATTTACTGTGTGACGAACAAATATATTCAGAGAGACTTTCCAAAAAGAGTATCAGGGGGTTTAGTGGACAATTTAAATGAAATATTAAAGAAATCTGGGATCGGACCCTTTCTCTAAAGGAAACTATAGGACGACAGTGAAATAGCATATGTAGAAGGTCACAAAATTGGTGATCACAGGACCAACATCTAGGAGAGGAAGCCATGGAGAATCTTATTAGCAAAGAGGGGGTAAGGTATAATCTATGATAGAGGAAGAACAAAGATTGAGAAGTAGAGGCTGTTCTAGAAGTTTCTGTAGAGTTTATCCTAAATCTCATTTCAAAAAGTAAGAGTCCAAGAACGTCCAAAATTAAATTCCCACTGCAACTCTAACTTAGTTTTGGATCTGGGATATGCTAAAGAGCAAAGGAGTCTATATATAGGAAACGCATAAGGAACAGAGCTATGGATGGAGCCAAGGGGGGGGGCGAGCGTAGAGGAGGAAAGGGAAGTATCAAGTAAAGAATGAAGAACATCAAGAAGAATATTTATGAGAAGAAGAAATTTAGGTAAAAAGGGCACTTAAGTATTGCAATTGTGAAAAGGATAAAGGATCATTATGAGCGGAAAAACCATTGACCCAAATAATACCTCTTTGCCTCCAGGCTTTCCAATAAATTTGCTTATTGTTAATAGTAATAAGATTGTTCAACCAGAGCGAAGATTGATAAAATGAATTACGAATTACAGGTTTATGATTGATAAATTGGTTTTAAAATGTTACAAGTATGTTTAAAGAGAGGAGAAGAAAATATAGACGGTTTAGCAGAGGAGGATATAACTTTGCGGGGGAGAAACGGAGCCAGAAAGGCGCATTGAATGTCGAACCACAGGGGGGTAAAGGAGGATTGCGATAAAGGAAGCCATCTAGAGGCTTGTCGAAGATAGAAAGCTTTATGGTATAAGTGAGAGTTGGGGAAGTTAACTCCACCATCTTGTTTAGGTTTTCTGAGAGAAGCAAGAGAGATTCTGGCTTTTTTGTTCAACCAAAGGAATTTAGATTCTAATTTTTTAAAGAACAGAGCAGGATTATTAACTGGGATCATCGAAAGGGTATATAGAATTATAGGCAAAACCACCATTTTGAAAAGAGTCCATATGACCCCACCAGGAGAGAAAAATGGGATTCCAGGAAAAAATAAGCTTATCTGCTTTATCTAAACAAACACTGATATTAGTCGAAACGGAAACCTTAATAGACTGGATAAACCAGATGCCCAGATATTTAATGTTTGAGGCATTACAATGAAACCCTGTGGCATCAAAGGAATGACTAAAAGTAAATTTTGTGAGAGGTAAGATTTCAGTTTTGTCAGAATTAATCCTATAACCAGAAACCGAGGAAAAAGCAGCAATTTCCTGCAGAAGAACTGGAACGGATTTCTCAGGCGAGGAAATGAAAAGTGGTATGTCATCAGCATAAGCAGAAATTTTTAGATGATCGTCTCCATATTTAAAACCATTGATTTTTGTGTTATTTCTGATACAGGATAGGAAAGGTTCCAAAGCAAGTATAAACAATAAAGGGGATAACGGACAACCCTGACGTTGCAGAACCTTTTATCTGTGCCACTCAAGTTAAGACCTTCTGGTCTACCTGTCTGCATGCTCAGACCCTTGAGTTGACTCCTGACTGTGTGTTGAGCGTTTTTGTGTGTGTAGCAAGTGTAACACATGCATGGTGTGAGTGTGCCAGAGCAATGGAAGTCAACGGGATTCATTTTGGATACCCTTGGCCTGGCCTAGCACAAGATGGAGAGTGAGGACTGTGCTACAAGACAGTGGAAGTATAATGTTTGTATTACTGTAGCTGGAGGGAGGAGAAACAGGCAAAGAAGTGAAGAAAGGACATAGGCTGCCTTTAGAAATTCTATAAGCCTTTGGGCTATCAAGAAAATTATTCTTTGTGGTGCTACCATTTGGGTGAGCCCTATGGGCGAGGGGTGGGACTGTAGACTCTATTGCAAAAGGTGAGGAAGTCTCTAGGTGAGGCTTGCCTTTTAGTCCTTCCCTGATTATTACTTCAGTCGGGCTGATTACAGGGAAGCACTGAAACCTCATAACACTTATGAGCCTTTGTCGTAGGTGTGCTAAGATGTAGACATACTCTGTGCTGTACTGGAAACAAGCATCCTACATCCAGTTTCGGGGTTTCACCCTTCATCAGCCAGGATAGCTTGACTCCAGTAGCATGGAGAGAACAGGACCCTTTGACCCTTCATACATCTACTAAGCCCTTACAAAACAAATATTAGGCTGATGAGGAAGTAGAGAGCGAGGGCTGTAAATACTGGGGCGAGTGAGGAAGAATTGGAGAAGTGAAGATTAACGGTAAGAAATAAGCCATTTCTTCCTCTCCATCTCACTCTTCCCATTCCTTACTTGACTGAGGTCTATCCAAGCTAATACACCTCATCAGTCATGAATTAAACTAAAAGTGCACCTGAAATCCTCATAGACAGACAGTAACTTTTAGCCATTTAGCAGCCCATCTACTCAAATGCCATAAACAACAGATATAATTACAAGCACAACTTTAATCAAAATACTTAGCACTCTTTATAACAGAAGAACCAATATTTAATTCAGACTTCTGAGCTACATCAAGTCTATAGTGTACAATGAATGTAGATGGAGAAGCTCAAGTACCAGCCTTACATATGTGACTTAGAGATACTACAAAATATCAGGAGATGAAGCTGTTGTTGGCAAGATGGATCTTGCAGAAAACTATGACTTAAAAGATGATCACTGACGGCCAAAAGCCCTGTTAGTTAAAAGCCTCCTGCCCCCTGTAGAGACTGTGCCACAGAAAAAGTAATATCCCTCTTTAGGAACCCCTCCCTTTCGATCTCTAAATTGAGAGACGGGAGAGAGTCCACTGACAGAGGAGGGTGTCTCAGAGAAGCAGGGCCTGCAGGAAGAATCCAGGCCAGACCCGTTGCTCGATGACAACATAACAGAAACCACAGTCTCCTTGTCCAATATGGAACAGACAACACCATTTCAGTTACATCCCCCTGCAACCTCGCACAGAGTCTGGGAATTAAGGGTATCAGTGGAAAAGCATAAACTGGATGGGGTCCATGGACTTATACAGCATCCTGGTCTGTTATCAGGGGCTCTCTGAACTGGAAGAGAAAACATGGGGTCTGTGCATTGGACCGACTTGCAAAAAGATCCATCTGAGGGGGGACTACCCCACCCACTCCCATTAGTGGCATACTTCCTGAAATACTGTTGGGCTAAAAAACATTCCTGGGAGGAAGGGAAACCCCTTCGTACGTAATTCGCCTGATAATTCAGGATTCCTGAATGTCTCTCAGGTGCAAGAGACTGCCCTCGCCACATGAGCAAATATGTTGAGCTAGCTGATTGAGAAAGAGAGAGAGAGAGAGAGAGAGAGAGAGAGAGAGAGTACAGCCCTGCCCAACAGGAGATAAGAAAAAGCCTGAATTGCTTTCCAGATTGCCATCATTTCCCTACAAATGGATGATCTTCCTTACTCCAATTCCTCTTAATGGCCCTGCATGGAAAGGTCGTCCAGGACTGCCCCTCAACCGATACGACTGGCATTGGCTATTATACTTATGGGCCTGGGGTAAGCAAACATGGATCCCTGATTCAAGGACGTTGGTACCATCCACCAAGAGAGAAGGTCCCGAATCTTGTAAGTTACTGGAGTTATCTGCTCGTAATTGTCCAACACTCCTGGAGATGATGAACGAAATGCCCCAGATGTAGACCAAACCATGTTAATGTTGCCACCTGGTAGAGAAATAAAGGCTGAATTTAGATAGATAAAGCAAGCACTGCGCAAATCTTTTTGGAAAAATAGAACGGAAAAGATTACAATTTATCATGGGTTCCTGGACCCCGACCACTGTCTTTTTGGAGCCTCCAACCTGGCTTGCAAATTCTCAGGTGGGATTGGAGCTTCTCCTTCCTGGCCTCCGGTAAGAAGACACAACTCTTTCTGCTGTCAAACATCACAGCTATGTACTCCAGATTCTGGCATAGTAGGAGATGGGACTTGGTGCACTTGACCAGGAAACCAAACTTCTGCAGGGTCTGCATAGTTATTTAAGTGTCTCTCAGAGTCAGGTCCACCGTCATGGCTGTATTACTAGATCGTCCAGACAAGTGAGAATAATTGATCCCTGATCATGCAATAACCCCACAACTAGTGCTAATACTTTTTTGGACACTCTGGGTGAGGTCTTGAGACCGAAAATTAGGCACTGAAACTGCCAATGTTGGTTGTTTATGGCAAATCAGAGCTACTTCTGGTGTGATAGGGCTACAGGAATATGCAGGTATGCATTTGGGAAATTTATCTTGGTTAGAAAATCTCCCTCTCTGATAAAAGGAATGACATGCTTTAAAGTATTCATCCTTGTTAATATGGATATTGATGCGTTTAAAAATCCGTTTATAAATTAAAATTTACTATCGTCCTTTTTATTTATAAGGTTTTATATAGCGCGGACTAGACCCGATGAGGGTATCAGAGCGCTTTACAGAAGTTACATCAAAAGAAAGTTGCGCGCTAGACACATATAAATGAGTATCTAAGATAAGATCGTATATGTTGTAAGTTCTTGTTGAAGGTTGTGTTAGTCATTCTCTTTTACCGATCATCACGTATCGTGGTATATGAGCAGCTTCTGATTGGTATCAACTTGCATCAGGGCTGGGATCCGGAGAGAGTTTTATTCAATAGAAGTAGTTTGACTTCATTTTTGAGGGAGGTGGTGGAGGGGTCCATCCTGATTGCATGGGAAAGGGCGTTCCATATCCTAGGTGCTAGGCCAGAGAAAGTGGGTGTAGGTTTTCTTTTTCCTAAAGTTTTGTGGTTTCAATAGCAGGGTGTTGGTGCTTCTCAGAGTTCTGCTATTGCCTGATAATTCGAGTTTATTGGCTAGATACTCTGGTGTATTGAGGTGTAGGGCTTTGTGCGTCATGCATTCAACTTTTAGCTGTGCTCTTGCCTCATAGGGGAGCCAATTCAGTTCCGTTAGATCCGGGGTGATGTGGTTATTCTTTCTGCAACCAGTGACGAGTCTTGCAGCCGTGTTGAGTGAGGATCTTAAAGGAGCCAGACTGGATCTCGGCAAGCCACCTAAGGTTGTATTCCCATAGTCTATTCTGGGTAGAACTAGGGATTGAACGGCTGTTTTTAGGTCATTGTTGTTGAAGAAGGGTTTTAGTTTTCTGAGAATGCTCATATGAAAGTTGGCTCCTCTGGTGGCTGTGTGGATGTGTTCCCTCATGTTGAGATTCTTGCCAAGTATTATTCCCAGTGATCTTGTGGAATCGATAATGTGAGGTTTGCAATTAAGGGCTGTTAGGTGTTTCATCCAGTTTACTATGTCACCTTGTCCTTGTGGTGGGGAGATTAGGAGAAAGTCAGTTTTGAGTGCATTGAGTTTGAGGTGGTTTTTTGTTAGCCAGATGTGTTTTTTTTTTGTAAGGTTGTGTTGAGTAGGCGGATGTCATCCGGCGATGATATTTTTAGGTATAGTTGGGTTTCATCCATGTACAAGTGGTAGTGGATATTGGAGAGTTTCAGAATTTCAGTTAAGGGTTCCATGAATAGATTGAAGAGGGTAGGAGATAAGGCAGAACCTTGAGGGACTCCCAGAGTGACCAGTGTTGTCGAAGATAGCGATTGGTTAATCTTGATTCTTAGAGTTCGGTTGTCTAAGAAGGAGGCAAACCACTTTAGGACAGCTCCTGATAAGCCCATTCTGTGTTCGAGTAGGTCCAGGAGACTGATATGGTTGACCGTATTGATGGCTGATGATAGGTCTAGGAGGATTAGGAGGCAGGATTCATTTTGATCTAGTATTCTGAGTGCGTCATCGACGATGTGGGTCATGGCCGTTTCCATGTTGTGATTCTGCCTGAAGCCTGATTGGAACTGGTCAATGAGTTGGAATTGGGCTATATGGTTGCATAGTTGGGAGTGGACGCACTTCTCCAGTAGTTTTGCTAGTGTAGGAATAGTGGATATTGAACGGTAGTTATCTGGAAATGTGTGGTCAGCCGTGTTTTATTTTAGAATGGGGGTTACCTGTCCTTCTTTTAAGCAGCTTGGAAGGGTTCCTTGCGATAGAGATGCATTCACTATCTTTGTCCAGATGGGTATAAGAGCAGTTTTGATCTCGCTGAAGCTGTTGGCTGAAAGCGGATCGCAGAAGTGGTTTGACGGTTGAGGATGTCATATTCTTCAAAGATTTTAAAAGTGTTCCATGACGCATTGTTTTTTAGGGTAAGATCATGCTGGATAGGTGTTTGTGCCGATTGGGGCCCGCTGGGGAGAGGTGGGGGCGACAATGGAAGTTGTTCATTTGCTTTAAGGAGCTCTTTTTCTATCATTTTGGATTTTTCCAAGAAGTGGGTGGCAAAAGTGTTGCAGTTGGGTTGCGGGTTGGGGCCTAGAGAGGGGTCGGTGTGATGTTGAGCGGACTGAAGTTTAATAATTTCGATTCTTTTTCTTGGTCGATTTCTAGCATTGTTTAGTTGGTCTTTGAAGAAGTTAGCTTTTGAGATTCTCATGTGTTTGTTGTAATTACTCCTCCTTGATCTTAGTTATTTACGGTGCTCTAGGGACGATGCGGATCTCCAGGTCCTTTCCGCTAGTCTTAGGTTGCGGAGTTGATCATTCAGGCTCCCACTGTACCAGGGTTTGGAGTCTTTCGAGGATGGCCTTTTTAGTTGAAGAGGCGCCACTGTGTTGAGAATGTTAGTCATCGAGTTGTTGTAGTGGGTTGTGAGTTCATATATATCTGTCAGGTCCACTGGTGGCGATAGGAAATTGTTGGTGTGGGAAGTTAGGTCATTACGGTTAATGTTACGAGTATTTCGTTTCCATTGTTTGGGTTTTTACGTTGGAGTTTATGTGTCTTCGTTGGTTCAGTGATGAGGAAGGAGATGCTGTGGTGGTCTGTCCAGTCACAGGGGATGATCGAAGTAAGATGGAGTTTGGCCTGGCAATGATCAGATCCAGTGTTGCGCCAAGGTTGTGCGTTGGGTTGTTGCAGAATTGGACAAGATTGAGGTCAGTTACGAAGGTTTTTAGGCTGTTAACTGTGGGATCGTTATGGTCGTTCCAGTGAAGATTGAAGTCACTGAGGAAGATTTGGGGACAGTGTTGCCCCAGGTTGGAAGAGAGGATTTCCATGATTTGTTTGGTGAATGCAAGATTGTTGCCCGGAGGGTGGTAGACCAAGTGTAATTTACATAGGTGACTGTTGTTGCTCACAATGTTTATGCCTCGGTATTCGCATGCGTCAAGGTTGCAAGATTGCGATTGAGTCACCACTAGGTTGATGCGGTGTATGCAGAATATGCCTCCCCCAATCTTTCCTGTCTATCGGCTCTTACGATGTCATAGCCTGGGGGATTAGAATGTCCAGGATTGGTGCAGAATCGTTCTATAACCAAATTTCAGTTAGAAGGAGTAAGTCAAGGTCATGGGCGAGGATACGGTCTGCAATGTCAGATGTGTGATTCCAGGCCGATCTGTAATTTAGGAGAATGCATTTCAGGTGAGGTCTGGTGTTGGATGTGGTTTTGTCTGAGATGGGTATTGGTTTGGGGTTGGCCATGTTTAACTCTCTGGTGTTTGGTTTCTGTTTTAATAGCACCCGTTCTGAACTCCACATCTACCTCGAAATGCAAGCATGGAGTTAGGCAGGCCCTGGTGGCTAGGCCCGGGATTACTGAATGATTGATCACAGGTGAGAGTGTATTTAGCTAGCAGGCAAACACTTGGGCAGGTTTCTTGATCAATCCCACAGATAGGCATAGCGACATTACAACGGTCAGGGGAGATTGCCCCAATCAAGCACACATAAAGCACACATGGCTGGAGGGGGTAAACGTATTCCTAAAAACATCATAAATCAAATGCCACATGAGTTAGGAACACACAGCAAATTGGGACCTAGACACGTAGGGATCACGTGCTTCCTATTCCGGACATCTGGACACATTCACCACTGGCCCCACTGTGTCCACGCAAAGTTGAGACCTACCTTTAGTAACCATTTGACTATTAATTTATCACTCCAAGGCAGCAACCAACATTCCTCACCATATGTGGTATGCCGGAACCTTTTATTGTTAGCGGTTTTTTTGTATATAAGATGAGTTCAAACCCAATTTAAATTGAGACAGTCCTCAGACCCTTGTGCCTGAAGCTGTTCTTCCGGCCAAATGGTTTAATTTAACAAACTGCCAAACACATCTTGTATTCAGTTTTTTTAAGGATATTCAAACCCAGCAACATCCTGAAGCGTACTCTCAGAATGAAAGAATTGACAAATCTGAGGTCAATATTCATCCGACAAACCCCTGATGGCTTCCTAACCAGAAAAATACAAGAGAAGAATACCCTCCCCTTCTTCAGAGTGGGAACAGGAACTATGGCATTCTTCATGAATACAGTGGAAATACTCTCCCAAAGAGATTCCCTCCTCTCTGGATTGGATGGGCATTTTTTGGTTACGAAATAAGTATCTGGAAACTGGGGAGATGCCAAAATGGAGTAAGCTTGCAAGCAATCGAAATATCCAGTTGTCAGATAGGTAGTTTCTTAATGTTTGGTGAAAATGAAGAAGCCGGCCACCAACCGGAATATCTACCTCCCTGGACTAGTCAGGAGCCACCTCGGTCTCCTGACTTTCACGAAGAGGCATTGGTTGGAATCTTGATATGTCCTAGTTGAAATCAGTTCTTTTCTTTCTGTAGTTTTCACATCTCTGTCTTTGATCCTCAGAAGATTTCTGCTTCGAGCTAAAAGGTTAAGCGTATTTTTGGGACTTAAATTACATCTGATGGACCCATTCCAACTCCAGCCTACACTCTTTCTGGGCAGCGTCAGCCTTTCAACTTCAAAGATATAGATGACTTCTAGCGGCTACCAATCTGGAAGAAACCATAGCCAAGGCCCTTAAATTATCATACATATGGTCAGACAAATATCCGGCCTGGACTTCGCTTCTTCTGAACAACTATAAGAAGTCTTGGCACTGTTGTACGCTGGAGGAGAGTGCCTCAAAAACCTTCACTAGCATTAAGGAGGTGTAAACGGTACTGATCTCTGACCTTAATGTCAGACTGAGCCCGCATGGCATCCCTTCACTGCCCCCCTACCTTCTTATAAAAGGATTCAGACAAAGTCACATCTTCTGAAAGCAGGAAGGTCTTCTAAGTAAGACGTGCCAGAAGAGGCTCAATAGTTAAGGCCTGCGGAAGTTCAATCTCTCCTTTAGTTAAACGATAGTGTCTGCCCATGAACCTTGGTACCAAAACTCTATCAGGGTCCCTTTGCAGCAGATTTGTAACCATCTGAATGATGGGGACTCTGGGCAGCATAGGGCTGTGAACCTGTCTAAAGTCACTGCTAAGACCAGGCTGTTCTTCCTCAATGGTTAGTTAATGGTTAGAGAACAAAACATTTATAAATGGTCTAATTCTTCTCTTTGAATACATTTCCCTTTTAGAGTGGGGAGTCTATGGAAAATTCTGCCTTCCCTTCGTATTCATGAGATGCCCACTAAGAGACTGACGATGGAGAGGAGACCAAGAACCTAGCTCTCCCAGATGAACGGTATGTATGTGAGACAACAGTTATAAGCCTCAGATAAGGACTTTAACCTCTTCTGTGCCCATGACGAGATAGTCTCGTCATGGAGCACGGTCGCGCTGTGCCCATGACGAGACTATCTCGTCATGAAACCCGCCCACTAAGGAAACGCCCGGCACAGGAGGGGGAAAGGGCGTGGCACTGAAGGGGTTAATATCTTCTACAAATCCATCTATGAAATTGCCAGCGATTGTGCTCTACACCTTCTTGACCTCTGCCTGTGGAAATACCTATCACCAGGTGACACTGGAGATACATGACGTGCCTTATGCGAATGCTTTCCCATTGCTGCAAGAATCCAGGAGACTAGCACAAACATGCACTTCTGAACCCCGCCATGTATAGTGCAAGGGAGTTAGCAAACGTTGCCTAGGGAAGTGCCAGACTCCATTTGAAGCTTAAGGAGAGGCAGATATACTAAGAAAGACAGGAAAAAAAGGCACCACTCTGTTTACAACTGGCCATAATAAATTGTGGTATACTTTGTTTCGGTTCATTTTTGTAATCAGGCAGACAACCTAGTGTTCCTACTGCCTATAAACAAAAGCAGGACCCAACGCTCTGTAACCTCCTGATGGCTATTAGTAGCGCGAGGCAGAGCCGGTCGGATCCTTCACCCTTAGGTGACAAGGGGGAGAGCACTCATGCTACTGTAGTCTGTATGTAGCGCTAACTGAAGGCGGGTCGCGGCACTGCTTTCTGGGGACTCCGTGCACGGCAAGCAAGAAGGGAGTACGAACCTCTAACTCATGGGCAGAGACAAAATCAGGGAAATTAAACTAGAGCAAACGGGAGAAGCACAGCAACTCTATTTTGTAAATCAAGTTCTGCAAACCCCTGCACCGCATAACTTCACTCTATAAACAGGAAGGGCAGAAGAACAAAACGGGAGTGGGGAGGGGAAGAAGGGTCCTATAGGTAACTCTTCTGGAGCTACAGAACGCAAAGAAAGCCCTGTGAAGGGATGGGAAGTAGCAGTAATGCTGCCACACTACTCAATCACATAAGGAATGAGACGAGTGAAATGGAGAGGAGGTAACGGGGAATAACATTTGCAATCTGAATTTATCACACTGAATTGCTCAAGTATCCATTTTTTCTATGCCCATTTTCCACTGATTCATTTTGGCAGGTTCGACCTGCCACAGTCCTTTGGGAAAATTCTGTAGTTGTCATGATTCCTGCAAAACACTAAATTCTGATCACTGTGCAGGTTCACATTTGCACATGGATCTGAATTCCCCCCCCCCACTTGCAATCCCAACACTACAAGCTTACATGTAAAAACTCATTGTGGTTAAAAAGATAGGCTCAGGAGAATCTATTTTTAATATGATGAAAGACCTTAATAATGAAGTGGTGGTTCCAGACTATTGGAAAAGGTGTATTATATTTATTTGTAAAGTCTTGCGTTCGGAAAAGGCCATTAAAGTTCAGATCAGCCAGGTGAATCAGGCAGTTTACAATAGTTCACAATTTCTACAAATGCTGAAACCGGAAGAGGAAATTTAGATTATCACATTGGATTATGTCACAGTAGCTTAACAGTGAGACAGCATTAAGATTTCTAAACTACGTAGGGAATTAAATAACTAGCAGAAACAGAAAGAGTATTACACCACTGCAGTGGGGATGGACCATTGGAGTGGCGTTTCCACCCCTAGTGGCCACACCCGGAGAGTCTGTGAGAATAAAGATACAAGATGAGATGATCCAGATGTGATCTACTAAAACAGTGCATGGTTTAAAGAAAAAATCTCCAGAGGAAATCAATACATCCAAATGTGTACATACGAGATAGAACAAAATGAGAGGCTATGTAGAGCGGAACAGTGTGCTTGGTGGAGCAACATGGCTATGGACGTAGGTGGTATACCTGGGCTAGTACCAGCAATCAACTATGCCCATACATTGGAGCTGTCACAAACATGTGTATGCATGTTGTAGTGACATAAAACACAATACAACACAATAAATGTTCACAGTAATACAATAATAATGTTTATTTAGAGAAAATGACTATCATCCTGGCCCAGTACAGTTGTTGTGTTTACTATCACTGATGAGGATTCTCATAGGCTGCAACGCGGTTGAAGGTTATGGAGTCAGACTGGGAAGGTATTTTGAAACTAAACTTTAGCATTGTACGATATAAACAACACTGTATGGCAGAGGACCCTAAAATGTGCTAAGTCAGAGTCAACCAGAAATTCAGGCTTACAATCCAAGGATCTTGGCATCTGTATCGCTGCCTCCTCAAGTCTATGGGAGGCAGTGCACGCAGTACCAGAGCCTCCGAGTGGCAGAAAACCCAAGTTGTAACTGTGAATGTTTACTGGCTGCTTGGCACTTCCAGGGAGGAAGAGGACGAGAAGAAAGGTATTCAACATCTTTGTCTTTGAGATAGTTGAAACTATACGACTGACTCTTAAGCCCTCGGATCTCTATCAAAGAGCTGTACCTCCATGCTCCCATGCCAGTCAGGGAGCCAGCCAACAAATACTATGACCCTGAGTTTTTTTCTACACAGTATGACTGACCAGGGAGAGGACCTGCACTAAAGCCAATCAACATGACGCATAAATGACAGGGACCATGATCAGTTGCCATGTCACTATGATGCTGGAAACTGGCTGTCCTGCAAGCCAGAGTTGTTGTCGGTCACACTGTTTGAGAATAAGGGTGTGGAGCCAAACTGAGTGGAGGAAATGCATTTCCCTTACTTATAGGAAAGGGAGGCATGTGTGTCTGGGTACCTGGGTTGACAATGTACTCCACTGGAATCCACCTGATATCCGCTGAGCCATGGATGACACATGGTGACCTTGGCAATTAGGGTCATCTCTGGCATGACTCAGCCAACACCTGAGACAATGGTAACCATTACAAGCATGGTTCAGCCACCTCGGTATGTTGGTGACAACCAATGGCAAAATAATGGATCTGGCATTAATATGCTCATCGAGCTTTGCATATTTTGGGCACCCTTGTTTTTAATGGACACCATCCGTAGCCTAATGGTTGCCTTTCTTCAGATATTGTGAGAGTGTTTAGCAGGATAGTAGTTCTGCCATAATGATGGTTGCTCTTGGCTTGATAGTGGGCATTCTAACTATTATGCTGAACATGAGTGGCATAATGCATGCCATGAAAGCCACAATGGGGTGCCTCTCTGGCATAAAGATACTAATTTCTGAAATTTTGTGGACATACCTCACCACCAAAACCAGGAGCCCCTCCGCGTCCCCTCATAGTTAAGTTATTGAACTTTCGAGATAGGGACACAATATTGCAAAAGGCTCGAGAACTGCCCCAGATCAACTTCGAGAACACCAGGATATCGCTATATCCCGATTACACGATCATGGTGCAAAGACAACGATCTTCTTTCATGGCAGTCAAAAAGAAAATGAGAGATCTGAATTTAAAATACGCACTTCTTTTCCCGGCTCGATTAATAATTCTACATGACCAATAAACACATTTTTTTGAGAGCCCCGGTGATGTGGAGGAATGGCTGGAGGTGATGGAGCCAACCACAGCTGTAGCGTCTGTTTCTCAAAGCACCACCACAAGCCACAACAGTACGGGAGTACCTGGTACCCGCAATGGAAAGAGATCACGCAGGAAAACCATAAGGAAGTTCCTCACGTCACAGTAGATGCAACAGAACAAGTCACAGGCGATACTCGCAGCAGTCACCTTTACACACACTGCACGAACAGATGACAAGACCTCCTCTGAAGAAGATACGCACGACACAGACTCAGAGGGAAGTGTGGCCCTGTTCCCCACTGTGACTCAGCAGACAGTTGATGAGTTATTTGGTTAACTAGATACCATCTTATACTGTACTTGAAAATGTACCATGCTTAAGTATGATACTCTTTAAGTATACATGAGATAGTGATGCTTAGTAGCACGCTTTAATGGCCCAGGGAACCGAAGGAGCTTAAATGTACCTAGGAGAAGGTGATTACACCACATGCGAAGTGCTGGCAATGCCCCCCACATGGCGAAAGCGCTTCATGTATCTAACATAGTTTTATATGTTCAGTTTAGTTGTATGGTCCGGTATAGTTCTTCGACCGGACCGAGTATTGGGGTTTTTAGGGGGGAAAACAGTCCTATTGCAGATGCTGGCTTGGATAGGCTTGGCTGCACAGAAGTTATACCTGCTGTTATGCAGTTAAATGTTGTACTGCAATGCATACACTTAGCAAGTACACTATACGGACGTGGAATGTTCTGGGAATGGGCTCTGTGCAGAAGCGACACAGAATACACGCACAGCTGCAGCGACGTAAAGCACAGATAGTGTACCTACAGGAGTCCCATATGGTGGACAGTGAAGTAGTAAAGCTCCGTAAGAAATGGAGAGGTCAGATTTTCTCCACTACGTACTCTGGCTTTGCGCGAGGGGTCACAGTTTGGGTTAGACATGGAGTGCCATTTTTACCACTGGAGCAGCAGATAGATAAGCAGGGGCGATACATATTTGTGTGGGGGACACTAGATGGCCAGCATGTAGTTCTGGGTAACATATATGCACCTAATTTTGAGCAAGATAAGTACTGGGGTGTATTAAACCTTGCACTGGCGGGATGGGAGCTGCATCCATGGATTGTGGGTTGCGATTGCAATACAGTCATGGATGTTACACTGGACAGGTCTCACCCACCTATACATGGAGCAGGAGTGATTAAACAAGCAGAGGCACTAGGTAGATGGGCTGAGGGCTGGGAAATATGTGATGCATGGAGGATGCGACATCCTACACATAGAGAATATTCCTTCTATTCCCCTGTTCACGTGCTTCACACGAGAATAGACAGAATATATTGTTCAAATAGGATTGCAATGCAAGTGTCCCAGGCTACATACTTGGCAAAGACCTTTTCCGACCACAACCCTCTGGAGATTGTAATTAACTGGGGCAGAATACCCACCCCAGTTCCTACCTGGTGTCTGTGGCCACAATTATTGGAGGACTCAGTGTTCCGAGCTACTATGTCGGCCAATATTGAACATTATTTCGCAGAAAATAGTAACACTGCATCAAATAGGTTGATTGAATGGGACGCCTTTAAGATGGTTATCAGGGGAAAGGCAATCTGTGTGACAGTAGGCGCCCGTCAAGAAGTCCATAAGTCCCTTTCAGATGTCGAACACAAAATGGATAGACTGGAATAGGAAGCCATAACTGACGCTGACAAACGTGCCCCGCTACAGTAGGCTAGAATCAGCCATGCGGAACTGCTCGAAACTCTCCGGGTGATAGATTATCAAAAGTACTCACAGCTGCGCCATACTGAAGCAGATAAATCAGGGACATTGCTTGCCGGATTGATTTGAGATGCTCCCCCCACGGTTATAATAAATGAGGTCACTACCCTGGGAGGAGATACAGCCATTACCCAAGGGGATATTAATGTCGCCTTCCGTCAATACTACGCCTCACTATACAGTAAGCCTAATAGCAGCACAGAGGCCCATATGGAGGCTTTCTTCTCCACCCTCCCATAGCTACAGCTCACGGCAGAGGCCCAGAAGGAATTATTAGGGCCCATTACTCAGTCTGAAATTAAGATCGCCATGCGGGGACTCCCGTGTAATAAAACCCCCGGACTGGATGGCCTACCAGTCGAATTTTATGTTACATATGCCGATTCCCTGGTACCCCAATTGGAGATATTATATAACACAGTGCTAGAAAAGGGATCTCTACCCCTCACTACAGGACAAGTGTTAGTGGTATCACTCCCGAAAACAGGAAGAGACCCCACAGATATGGCCAGCTATCGCCGTTATCATTATTGACCACAGAGTACAAAATACTCAGTAAGGTGTTAGCTAACAGATTATTGCCCTCCCTGACTAAACTGATCCATATGGACCAGACTGGCTTTCTACTTGCCCGCAGCACGTCCTTGAACACCAGGAAGCTCCACTATCTCCTAACGGAAGCCCCGAGTTGGTATGAACACGCAGGCTGCATATCCTTGGATCTGCGTCAAGCGTTCAACTCTATTCACTGGGACTATATGTTCCGTGCGCTGGAGAAATTTGGGATACCAGCAACCTACATTGACTGGTTATGTCTACTATATGATGCCCCTACGGCACGCGCACGCACCGAAGATAATATTTCAGAAGAATACCCGATATATAGAGGAACGAGGCAGGGATGCCCCTTCTCGCCACTCATATTCATACTGGCCCTGGAACCACTGGCACTTAAAGGGCCTATGGACCTAACTGATATGGGCATCAAGTTAGGGAACACGACGCACCTCTTTTCTGCATACGCAGATTATATCATTCTGTATCTTAGTGATCTCTGCTTGCCCCTGAACCCGCTTTACGAGGTGTTTCATCACTTTGCATTAATCTCAGGCCTTGCCATTAATGCAGCAAAGTCACATGTATTTTTCTTCACAGAACATGCAAGCCCCACTGACATTGAGTTTGGTGATACAAGGCTTCAGGTTGCACAGCATACATTTAAATACTTGGGTATCCAGGTCTACCGGACACATATAGATATGTTAGATGGTGATTTACATAGAGCGCTCAGAGCCTTGCGCTCCAGCGTTGCTTTTTGGACAACGTTAACGTTGTCAGTCATGGGTAGAGCGGCTTTAGCGAAAATGGTGGTCCTTCCGCAACTGATTTATTATTTCACCAACTTAACTATTATGATACCACATACTACATTCAAACTGATGAATACCTTACTAACTGACCTCATATAGGGATCTGGAAGACGGCGTATCAGTCTTAAAAAACTGCAGCTTGGCACACGTAGGGGAGGACTGGGTGTTCCTGACCTAAGAGCGTACTATTACGCATGTCAATTGCAATGGCTGTCCTTTTGGACCGCTGGGCGTAACTTACAAGAGATAGCATTTACGGAAAGAGATATAGACCGCAGAACTTTACACGCCCCGTGGTTAACCAACAGCAGGATCCCGAAATGTCTCCCCACTCTGCTGCGCACTGAGCTCCAGTGCTGGAAAGCAGCGCTACAATATACATGCGTGCCCCCTGCTTATGCAGGCAACATCCGATTATTGGGAATTCCGTTGACAGATGGCCAAATAACTAAGCGTATAATAACACCGTGGCTGGAAGTAGGGATCAGTACGGTGGCTGACCTATTTGGAGATGGGATGCTGTTGGACCATGATACTTTTGTTAATGACATGGGAGCACCAGCGCACTTATATTTATTGCATGCCGCATTGATACAATATGTAAAAACCCACTGGGCCCCCAGGGATAGGAACCTCCCACGCACGAACTGGTCAAGACACTTTCTTATATGGGAAGAGGCAGACACCTTATTAAGTGGCTATACATAGGGATACGCTCCCAAACAGAGGCTGGTCTAACTCCATTGCGCACAACATGGGCAGAGGACATAGGGAGAGCCTTGGGAGATAAGGAATGGGCAGCTATTGTAGAACACCCCAAAAAGGTATCAAGGAATGCAAAATTTAAATTTATTCAAACCATGATTCTTCACAGGGCTTATCTCACCCCCATAAATTAGACAAAATGTTCTCACAGATACAGCACTACTGCCTGAGGAGCCTATTGGAGGGGGATGGCCTCATACACATGCTATGGTCATATCCAACATTACGAGGGTTTTGGGACGCTGTCAGACACATTATTAGAACGTTCAAGAAATCAAAGGGGGGAGTGAAGAGGGAAGAGGTAGAATCGTCCTCTTGATATTGTTATTCAACATAGGGATTCTACCGCCTTTATCTAGATTTTTACGTGCATATGAATGTGCTAATCATAGTTAAGTGCTAAACAAATGACGGTGGTGTGAGAAAAACATCAATATACTACTGGTATATACCTTTCAATCGCCTGAAAAAGGCGTACAGAGAACAGTAATTTTGTCCAACAGGCATATGTACAAAAATATTAGTATATCACCTATTTAGGTGACACAGGGATCGTTCTTTTTTGGACCTGAGGAAGAAAGCCAGGGGGATGGCTTCTGAAACATGTCGACCCTGTAGAAAGTGACTCATGACTAGGGAAGGCAATAAAATTATTTTTTCCACTAGCCAGGGAATTTTTAACTACTGCACATATTTTCCACGATCCCATGCACTACACGGTCACGAATCACGATTCAAAGTGCTCCCGCGTCTACGTAGGTCGTAGCACGCCCCGTCCTGTAGAGGGGCGGGAAGACCCCAATGATGAAGCATGACACTGAATCAGGTTTCAGTGTGTGAGGGGTATTTTACAATTTCTAAAGTATTTTACAATTTCTAAAATATTGCCCTCCCAAATCAGAAGGAGGTGCTTATGTTTTTCTCACACCACCGTCATTTGTTTAGCACTTAACTATGATTAGCACATTCATATGCACGAATATATCTAGATAAAGACATTATTAGAACGGCCACACACCGCGATATACAAAATACCGTGGAGGAATGTATTCTAGGCCTGCACACACACGTGTCTAAGCATAAAGTACAATATCGTTTTGTTGATTTGGCGCTTATCTGAGCGATACGTGCCATTACTATGCGCTGGAAGTCAAAAAAGCCACCTACGGAACACGCCTGGTATAGTGAACTGCTCCGTTGGGGCAGTGCAGAGAGTGCTGCCATACGTCGAGAGGAGCTCAGAGGCTTACGCAAAATCCCAATAGCATTAGAATGAAATGTTATGTTGGAGGCACTTAAAGCAGTGGACATAGATCAGTACAGTACCCTTAGCTGCACCCAATAGAACATGCAATAAGAGGATCATGTCCCGAGCGCCACGAAACAAGATGAATGTTTATTGTAAGTAGCTTTATCAACAGCCTCAAGATGTCAATACGGAATATATATTGGTTGTCCGAGCATGCATAGGACTGGAGGGAGGGGGGTGGGGGGTATTTGTGAGTAGATTTGGTTTATTGTTTATTCTGGTAGTAGCAGATAAGTTGTCCGCACACGGGATAGGATGTGGCACACAGTACAGTTAATGTGGGTTACATCACCTAAATCACTAATCTGGCAGGTATGTGACTGTATGGATGTGTAGTTCCTCAAGTCATCTTACACTTGCTATATGTCTTGGATCTTAAAATTTATTATTGTGCAATGTACCACAGCAAATGTAACCTGCATAACGACGATGTAAGTGTACTGCACCAATGTTATGATATACTTTCGCAAAATAATAAAACAATGTTTCAAAAAAAGAAAAAAACTGCCAGAGCAAGTGCTGTTTCAGTTCCCCCTACCTGCTCAGCAACCCAATTGCCACTGACTAAGTTGCTAATCTCGAAGTAATCACTGAGGGGCAAATTATCAAGGACAATATCGCCGCTTTAGCGGCACTTTTTGTCACTAAAGCATCGATATTTTTATCGCCCTATTAGCAAGCTGTCGCTAACAGCTGTTAGCGACAGTTCACTGGTAATAGCGCCCTTTTTTTGCCGCTTTGCATGTCAGCGATATTTATCGCTAATGACATGCAAAGTAGGCGTTCCTCACTAAAAGTAAATTGAAACACTTGCAAACACAACTTCTCCCTATTATCAATGCCCACGTTGCGATAAAAAAAGTCACGCTAACCGCAATTATCACTGGTTCCTAACACCTGATTGAAACCTGACTTAGCCACCTTTTAAATGGGAGGTGGATTGTCAGACTGAGGCCACCCTGACTTATTACCAAGGATTTCACTATCGCAGTAATTACATCGCTGGATTTCCAGCGATGACCAGTCATTTTGCCGCTATCGCTGGATTTTTTATCGCCTTGGAGATACTCTTTGCCAATAACGCGCAATCTCCGTGATTAAAACCAGCGATAGCCGGTGGTAAATAAATTTACGCCAAGCGCGCTTTGCGATATTTATCGCAAAGCGTTGCTAATATGCCCCTGAGTTGTTTAACTACCATTGGTTCAGTCAGGTTAGCTTTTAGTGGAAGAAAACAGGGCGATAATCAGCTGTTTTACCTCAATCCAGCAAGGAATGTTTTCAATCACTGTGGATATAACTTTATTTCCACATGCTTTAAGGAATCTGACTAGACAGCCTAGTCTGGGAACATGATTTAGCCTTATTCAGCAGGGCTTGTATTTCCATCGGATTAGGACACTTAAAGGAGCCCAGGAATTGATCAGAGTACAGTTCATTTCAGCATACTGTGTTATGGTCATGTGACAATTCCTTGAATTTTTGATCCCCTGACAGATTTTTGTTTATCTTTGATATAAAAAAGCTAGCCAGCACATTACTAAAAGCGTGTTTTGTGATTATTTTCATTATTGCACACTGAGGCATAATGAGTGCATGAAGAGAATTAAGCAGATCTTTTGCTGGATTGGAGGAGGTGCTCACCTTGTCACAGAACTATAAAGATTTCGCATTGAAAATGCCTCGCTTTGACAGTTTTCATTGCTGCTTATCGCTGAAGAGCATTTTCACTGCGCGATAAATGTCATTTCCTTTCTAGCTGACAAACCCTCAAGCTTACTCTCCTCAGCTCCTCGCCGAAGCATGGGAATGGCGACCCGGGTTTCCTGTAATTCCTCAAGGAACAGGGAATACATTGGTTGACAACGTTGACCCTTTCCTCTCCACATAAGGATATTTAGAGGAATGATTCAAAATTCCTTCTAAGGCTGAATTTACAGTCTTAGGCGTGTCCAGATCATTCATTTGGTTCCAACGGTTGATACGAAGGTTTAGGGAAAAAGCTTCCTTCCGTGACCCAATCACAAACTTGAATTCAATGATCTGTAGTCAGACCAGGGCAGGAATGTTGTCTCATCAGTTGTAGCGGATATGCTCACAGTCCTGTATGACCCGTAGCATTAGCAGGGTGGTTGGTGAATGATCTTGCGCATACCAACGGAACTCAGAGAGTCATTTAACTGCTGTGCTTTAGGGTCTCTATCCTAATCAATATCACGATGGTCACATTTTTAAAATATAGGCAAGAGGTTCCCAATAAGTCAAGCAACTCTGAGAAAGAACGATCGTCCTGGTTGAGTGGATGAAGTAAGAGTAAATGATAAATGGATAGGACACTGACTGTGAAAGGAAGGAAGAGGTGTGGTGCAGCGGCCAGGGCGCCTGACTCGGAAACCTGGGGCTCACGTTCGATTCCCGGCGCCAGTGGCAGATTAGCCCAACACCATTTGACTCTGGGCAATAGCTCGCTTAATCTTCTCGAGAGCCCCAGTGCCTTGACACCATTGGGTAATTGTTTGCGCTTTACAAATACTGGACATTTGCACTTACACTTGAATATCTACAAATGAGTTCTTCAACACAACCCAACATGTGTATAGGCACAACGGAGCAAGGAAACTGTTCTCGAAATGAAAATCGCTATCCTTCTCTCTCTTAGCATTAAGAATTTTACAGCCGGCAGAATAACTGCCACCAAATCAGGGACTCCAGAAATAACAAGAAGTCCTAGTTGTTAGAGAGGAGGAAATCTCGGATATGTTTGGTGTGAACAGGAAGAGAACGAACACTGACTAGGCCTGCTAAAAGGGAATAAGCATCAACCAGAGTATTCAACTGCTTAGCATCTTGCTTATTCAGTTAATTCTGCCGGGTCATTAGGCCATTCACGCCCGGGTTTGCCATGCACAAACCATTCATTTACATTACAAGGATCACTCCCTAACCAGTATATACCTGCTATTGATAAGTGTACTTTCAAAGCGAAGGCAAAAGTGGTAGCAGCATCAGCAGAGCTTAAAAGATCTTTTCAGGTGCAATTACATTTACTCCGGATCCACCTGGCCATTGGAGAACTGTTATAATGAAAGATGTCTCGTAGACAGATCACGTAGAACAAGTTATAGGTTTATTGGTTAAGTCACAAAGTCCATGTAATACTCATATAAAGCCCATGTAGAGTTCCTGTAAAGCCCCACCAGGAGCAGCCTCCCTGCTGCTCAGCCCATCTCATCCAACTGCCATCTCCTCCAGTCCCACACACTCAGCATTCCAAGTGACATCATTCATGGCTGAGCAGCAAGGGACAGAACAGTAATAGGGAAGATGCACCAACTAACAACAATAGGTTATAGCACATCTCCCTTCCTTATGAAAACTAAGCAAAAAGATATAAATGCATTAAGTCAGGATAGCACAAAATAACTTTGCTTACATAAACAAGAATACATACATCGAATCAGAAAATACTCGCAAGAAAATATCTTTAGCAAAAGAATGAATGAGCCCCATCCCCCTCCCTAGGGAAACTAATTAGCTGGGTACTCACCACTAACAGTACTAGGGTAACACACCACCCTATAGGGGAATACACCTCCCTTAGACACTCAGAACATTGTAATAGGGAAACTCACCTCCCTATGAAACTCTGAAAACTGTAATAGGGGAAAAACACCTTCCTATAGGGGAAAACACCTTCCAAAGACTCACCGAACAGTGTAATAGGGAAAACACACTTCCCTATGATACTCCAAAATTCAAAACTCTGTAATAGGGGAAAAACACCTCACTATAGGGGAAAACACCTCCCAAAGACTCACCGAACCTTATAATAGGGAAAATACACCTCCCTATGATACTCCAAAACTCAAAACACTGTAATAGGGGAAAAAACATCTCCCTATCGGGGAATTCACCTCCCAGAAGAAACACCGTAATAGGGAACACAACTCCCTGTGAACTGAACAAACATACTGTAATAGGGGAAATCGCCTCCCTATAGGGGAATACACCTCCCTATGAAACAAAACAGATGCTCAACTCCAGTAAGCGTAAACAAAACCAAGTATACACATGCAGGGTAATACACTTCCCTAAGAAACAGAATATCAAAATCCACACTGTAATAGGAGAAAACACCTCCCTATAGGGGAATTACCTCCCTTAGGTACCGAACACATAGGCATAAACAGAATTAAGTAACATTGGCATGCACAATTCAGTCGCAATACAAACTTCTAAGCATAAGAAAACGAAAAAAAAAAAACTCAATAGCGAACCACATTACAATACACAGTTTGGAATGTGTTGTACATTACAATACATAGGTTGAAATGTGTTGTACAGATCAAATGCACTGAAACAGTTAGACCATGCCGGGACTGAGACTTCAGTCCACACATTAGAGAAATAGAAAGACATCGCTGCTAAGAACTGCGTTAAACAAGTGTGAAATGACAAAGTGTAAAACAACTCATAAAACCAGAAACCAGAAAGTGGTATGCTGTTAGCAAAAATCCTATCATCAGAACTTATACGACAATATCAGAACTGCAAGTAACATTCCAGTGTTAAACGATGAAATAACGAGCAGCGAAATACCGTGAAACTCCAACTTGACAAATTGGCTTAGGCTTCCAACCCTTATAACCATGATGCTTATAAACCATGGTCGCCACAAGATGACCAAGACAGTAAAGTTCATTGCCCCTCTGCTTGCGTGGTGCAGACAATCCAACATAGAGGCACGTAGAAGATGTCACACTTATGTTGCGTGGTCGGCAAATTAAAGTAAGACGGAGGCAGCCAACCAAAACATGGTGGCACGTCGGGTCGCACGTCGTCTATGTTGTGCCGTATGGCTCACGGCACATCAAAACTGGAATGCGTCCATAGGCAGCTAAAGAGCTCCGTACTGCAACCTACGTCACCCAAATTCCTACAGGAGCCATGCATAACACCAAGACTAAGGTAAGTTGCACGCGCCGATTGAAATTTAAACCGCCCACAGTTGCTGGATCTCAAATGTGCCCAGGGTCACACAATTTGTGGCTGTAAATACCGCAAAAGAAAACCAGTCCAGCGGTGCTGATTTTCTCCACAATGCGTCGCTCCCTTTCCACTGGGGCTCCGAGGCTCACATTCACAGGTCACATTCACAGGGCGTTCCCTTTCCTCTGGAGCGCTGAGGCTCACATTCTCAGCATACCACAGCAGCCTCTGCCAATTCACACATCACAGGGTTGCCGGTTTTCCCAGCATACGTCGCTGGTGCCAATTCCCAAACACTTGTTGCTACTGCCAATCTCAGAAAGGACAGCAGGGCAGGAGAAACATTACCGAGGCAGTAGAACATGAAAGAGTATTCAGTCATCTTCACTCAACATGTAGGTTCTCTTTCACTAGAGGTTCTTGTACAGAGACGGAAAATTCAAAAGGAACTGGCACATACATATTAGGGCGACCGATGGAGTGGTCACTGGTGGGGCTCTTAAATGTCAGCTTCCTCAAATGCACAGCTAGTTCCAGTTCATAAGTTTAAATTTCTTTACTCACATCCTTAGTTCCAGTACAGTTTCCATCAGCAACACACAGGTTCCTCAAATACCAGCTTGTAAGTTCTCTTGAAGTTCCTTTTTCTTGAAAATCCTTTAAGCTTCACAAACCATTATCCATTGAAGTAGCACACGCGTTGGTTCCTCCAAATCGTCGCCAGTGTTATAATGAAAGATGTCTCGTAGACAGGTCACGTAGAACAAGTTATAGGTTTATTGGTTAAGTCACAAAGTCCATGTAATACTCATATAAAGCCCATGTAGAGTTCCTGTAAAGCCCCACCAGGAGCAGCCTCCCTGCTGCTCAGCCCATCTCATCCAACTGCCATCTCCTCCAGTCCCACACACTCAACATTCCAAGTGACATCATTCATGGCTGAGCAGCAAGGGACAGAACAGTAATAGGGAAGATGCACCAACTAACAACAATAGGTTATAGCAAGAACTGACAGCAATTCAAGCCTCTTGCACGAACTCTGCACAGACCGGCACATACAGGCGGACCTTTGGCCCTCTACTCGTACAGGGATGCAGAGAGTGCCCATAAATTGAAGTCGGCCTGCTTGCACAAGCTCAGTATGCATGAAAAAGGCTAGACTGCTAACTTACAAAATGACAGTTAAGGTAGAAGCAAACACCCGCTTCTGCACCAACAACAATTGGTGTGGGCAGACTGGAGAGCTTTGAAGATTCTATAGAGCAATTACACCCAATAAGATTAAAACCTAGCAGTTTCCCCATAAAATGATAAGTACCATTAATTTAAAAACTCAAAGCCCTATTTATTGCAACAAAATCAATATTAAAGTAAATAAAAACAGATGTATTTCCTGATTGCACATGCTCAGAATGTAGGGACAAGACTATACCGTTAACTTACAAAATGGTGATTAAGGTAGGAGCTTACTCCTTTCCTATGCACCAACACTACTAGGTGTGGGAAGACAGGGGGAGATCTGGAAATTCTATAGAATAATTACCCACCAACAGAATGAAAACTGAGCAGTTTCCCCCTAAAGTGGCTAGTGCTGATAATATAAAAGCTCAATGCCCTTTTCGTAGCAGGCATCTTACAGTGGAAATGTTATGTTATGTTATGTTATTTAAATTTGTATAGCGCACAGCTGCCGCAGCAAAGAGGCGTCCTGGCGCTTTGGAGATGGAAAACACAACACCACAGCAATAACTAGAGCGGAAAAGACTAGGCTTTAGAGAATAGGAAGGTTTTCAAAGACTTCCTGAAGAGAAGCAGGTCCGGAATAGCACGAAGAGAGGCAGGCAGTGAGTTCCAAAGGGTGGCTGCCAACACCGAAAAGGAACGACCACCTATACGCGCTTTCTTAAAACGCGGAACGATAGCTAAATTGGACCCTGCAGATCGGATGGGTCTAGAAGGAACGTAATGGAGAATAGTCTGGGTGAGAATGGGAGGAGAAGCTAACTTGAGAATTTTAAAAGATACACAGAGTGCTTTAAACCTGATTCTCTGGCCTACTGGTAGCCAGTGGAGGTCTTGGATGGTATGACGAACAGAAGCAAACCTAGGAAGACCGACCAGCATTCTGGCCGCAGCATTTTGTACCCGCTGAAGGCGGGCTAGTTCTGCCTGATTAACACCCAGAAGCAGAGAGCTGGCATAATCCAGTCTGGTAAGGACCAGAGCTTGTACAATGATCTGTCTGGTGTCTGAGTCGAAAAATTTAAAAATGGGCCGAAGGCACTGCAAGGTACCAAAACAGGTGCCAGCTACACGTTTGGTGTGGGGGGTGAAAGAAAGTTTATCGTCAATCCATACACCCAGATTTCTGACTTCAGCTACAGGAATGGGAACAGGACCCAACTCCAATGGCCACCAATTGTCTCCCCATAGCCCGGTATCCTCACCAAAGATGATAACCTCGGTCTTGGAGGCGTTGAGTTGGAGTCTATTTTCCGCCAACCAGCCAGCCACTGACTTAAGAGCTAACTGAAAGGTCGAGGCATCCATAGTGGAGTCACCATTAAGTGCCACCGCCAGCTGCGTGTCATCGGCGTATGACACCATGGTGAGACCAAAACTACGGGCTACCTCCGCCAGTGGCTGAACATATATATTGAATAAGGTAGGGCTGAGAGCCGAACCCTGCGGAACACCCTGAGGAATGGGACGAGGGGCAGAGACATAGGGTGGTAAGGATACCTGGAAGGTTCGATCCGTAAGAAAGGAGCGAAACCATTCAAGGGCCATCTCTCCAACTCCTGCTTCCCCAAGACGCTGCAAAAGGATGTGGTGGGAGACCGTGTCAAAGGCGGCACTGAGATCCAATAGGATCAGTGCCGCCGTCTGACCCCAGTCCAGCAGTTTCCTAATATGCTCCACCACCACCAGAAGAGCAGTCTCAGTACTGTGACCCGCGCGAAAACCATTCTGAGATTTATCCAATATGTTGGCTTCCTGCAAATGAGAGGAGAGAATGCAATTCACGTGAGCCTCAGCTAATTTAGCCATCCACGGGAGGAGGGAGATGGGACGGTAGTGTTCTAATTTTGCAGGGTCAAGGGAGGGTTTTTTGAGAATAGGTATGACGGTCGCCTGCTTCCAAGCCGTGGGAACACTGCCAGTGCTAAAAGAGAGATTGATAAGGCTATGCATAGCCGGAAAACAACACTCAGCACATTCCCGAAACTGAATAGGCCTCATAGGGTCATTGGGTGACCCAGATTTAACTTTAATTGTCAAGGCTTTGAACTCCTCTTGGGTAGGGCTGGGAATAACCTGAAGCCGCTTGGAGGTCAATGGGGCTCTGATATTCTCAGTGACGGAAAGATGTGAGAATGACCTGTAGATGGCATCGACCTTTCCAACAAAGAACAAGGCTAAATCCTCACAATGGGCCATAGAAGCTGGCATAGTGGTGGCAATCTTTCTGCTAGTGAGGTCTTTACAAACCCTAAAGATAACCTTAGTCGGGTTCATGCTGTTCTTAATCTCCTGGGAGTATAAGGCTGCCCTAGCTGTACATATGGCCCGATGGTACGATCTGGTGCAGGTCCTATATGCTGATTTAAGGTCAGCATCATAGGTTCTGCGCCATGCGCGTTCCGCCTTTTACAAGAAGATTTCATCAGCTTAAGGGATTCATTGTACCAAGGACTGGAGGGGCTAGATCTAGTCTTACTCCACCTAGCAGGTATGAGAATATCCAATGAGTGGTCCAACCACTTACAGAAGCTGTCGTAACCAAGAGAGACTTCTTTAGGAGGAAGAGGATGGTGCTTCATCAAAAGATGGTGAAAATGCTCTAGGTTCAGGTTTCTCCAGGGACGTTTGAGAATGTCAGGAGTATTATTCCTAGGGGGAGGAATATTAGTGACAATGCGAGCTTCGATCAAATAATGATCGGTCCAGGCCATAGGCTTGGGCTGGAGCACTGAAATATTCGTCGAGATATTCGTCACAAAGGGGTCAAGCAGATGTCCACCAGTATGAGTAGGTGATTCTACCAATTGGAATAAATGAAAAGCTTCCAGATCAGCCAAAAAACTGTGCACCGAATTGGAAAATGGCGCATCCATATGCAAGTTAAGATCTCCAATGATCGTAAAATTGGCTGTTTTCATGACAATAGAGGAGACCACCTCCAAAAGACTGAGATGGAAAGCGCTCTCGGGACCAGGAGGCCTGTAAATTAATAATCCTGAGAAGGTAAAATGAGGATTTACAGTTATGTTAAAATGCGCGCTCTCACATCCAGCTATAGTGGTCGGATTCCAGGCACACGGATAGCAGGTTTTTTTTTTTGCAATTCTGTTTTTATTGAGTTTGAATTTAAACATTTGTACAGGAGAACCATGTACGGCATCATGTTGCACATTCAGTAAGTCATAAGCTTGTACAAACTTTTAGGACATGCCAACTGACCGGACGGTGGGGGGGGGGAGGGGGAACAGCCTGGTGCCTGCGCGCGCACCCACCACCACCCCCCCGGGAGCCAGCTGCCCCACCCTTAACAATTCCGGTGTCCTCTATGCAGGGGGGGCCAGCACCACCACCCACCAGCCATTGAGCCGTATGAGGGCAACTGATCACGCCTACGCAACTGAGGCGTCAATAAAGTCGGGAAGGTTACATGTTATACAAAAGGAAGAACCCATAACAATGGCAGCGGTGACAACGGTTCGCTTGGTGCGCTCCTACCCCCTTTCCCACCCCGACCTCCCCCCCCCGAACTCCAGGAGTACCCCTCAAAGTCCCAGTGGGCGCAGTTGTCGCCGCGCGTCCCCATACGCCCCATCCGTGATCCAGCGATAATGGGGGCCATGCTATCCCGTCAGCGGGTTTGCCTACACTACGCCGCCGCCTGCGCCAGTGTCCTCCTGTCTGGCCTCGCCTGCGCAGCCCGTGGCACCCTCCCCCTCCGAGCGCCGGAACTCTACAAGCAACTGTTCCCAGCGGTCCGCCATGGGCTCCCTCCGCAGCCCCAGGGTGTCCTCCCTACGGATAGCCGTCCCTTCCGCTCTGGCCCATGCCTGGAACGATAAACTCCAGGCCCGCACGTGCGGCGGGTCGTGTGCCTTCCATCTTCGGGTGATGAGGCGCTTCGCCACCACAAGCCCCAGATCCAGGAATCGCGACGCTACCTTATCCTTGGGCGGCCTGGTAAATTGGTGCAGGACGTGCTCGGGCCAGTCGAAGGGAATGCTGCGTCCTGTGCTCCCCCGCAACTGCCCACTGACCGCCCTCCAATAGGTGTGCAACTCTGGGCAGCCCCACAGCAAGTGCAGCAGCCCCGCCCCTAGCTCACGGCACCGAGGACAGTGCGCGTCAGCACGGTGGAAGTATCTATTAATCAGCTCGGGTGTGAGATAGGCCCTGTGAACTATGAACAGCTGGATTTGACGGAACCGCATATTACGGGGGATACGCGCTGGGCTCTTGAGGACTCTCTCCCACTCCCTGTCCGTCAGCGGCCTCCCCAGATCCAGTTCCCACTTGCCGCGGAGTGGGCCCAGATCAACCGCCGCGTGCTCTCGCAACGAGGCGGCGAACCAGCGAACCAGGTGTCCGCCCCTCCCCATGACATGCAGGTATTGCATGGTTAGGTGTTGGGCAGGCTCTGTGGCCATGCTTCCCCATTTGGCGGTGAGGCTCGCCAGCAGTGAGCGGTGTGTGAGGAACCCGCCGGGTGGCAGCCCGTCCTCCGACACTAAGGTTTCGTACGGTATCAGCTCGCCGTCCCTGTACAGGTCCCCCAGCGTGTGCACGTCCGCCGCCCACCAGCCCTCCAGGGCTATCGCCGGCGCATATGGCACCACCGCACGCGTGAGGTATAAGGCCCTCCGGAAGCACCTGTGCGCCACCGCCAGGAGGAGCGGCAGCGGTCGCGGGGCTGCAGCCAAGGGGTGGAAAAGCCCGGTCACACGCTCCAGCGAGTAGGGGGCAGCCACCGTGGCTGTGTCATCCCTGCCCCTGTCTGCCAACCAGCGGGCGATCCATTGCAGCTGGGCCGCCAGGTAATAATGCTCAAAGCAGGGCGCCGCTAGACCTCCCCTGTCCGTCGGGAGGAAGAGCTTCGCAAGCGCCAACCTGTGCCTGGCGGTGCCCCAGACAAAATCCCGCAGCATCCGGTTGAGTCTGCCAAAGAAGGCGGGGGGGACGTACAATGGCAGGTTGGCAAAGTAGTACAGGAGACGAGGCAGCATGACCATTTTGGCGAGCGCCACCCTGCCCGTGGTCGTCAGCGGGAGCGTGTTCCAAAAGGCCACTTGCGACCTAAGCGCCGTGACCGCCCTCCCCAGGTTGCCATCGAACAGGTCGCTGGGCAGCGGTAGATCCGTATCCCCAGGGATCGAAAGGTGCCGCCCCTCCACTGCACCGGCGTGCCATTCAGGCTGTAGCCCGGGTCCTCAGTCTCCTCGCCAAAAGCGTACAGGCAGGATTTACCCGCATTCACGCGGAGCCCCGAGATAGTGGCAAAGGACCGCAGCAACGGGGCCAGCCGCTCCGGCATGCTACCGACATCTCTAACGTACACCAGCAGGTCATCCGCGTAAAGCGACACCTGGTGAACCGCGTCTCCCAGTGGTATACCATCTCCCAGGGTCGTCCGCAGAGCCTCCGCCAGTGGCTCCATCGCCAGGGCGAATAGCAACGGGGACAAGGGACATCCCTGGCGGGTGCCCCGGCCCACCGACACCGCCTCCGAGACATAGGGGCCCAACCTAACACGGACCGTGGGGTTCCGGTAGAGTAGGTCGACCATCCGGAGGAAGTCCCCATCCAGCCCGTACTGCAGCAACACCGTGGACAGATAGCCCCACTCCAGGGAGTCAAACGCCTTCTCCAAGTCTAGGAGGAGGCACCCCGCTCTGGGCCATCCATGCACTGCCTCACCGGCCACCCTAAAGTATCGCCTGAGGTTGAGCGACGTGGACCTCGCAGGGACAAACCCGTTCTGGTCAGTGTGCACCAGGTGCGGGACCACCGTCGCTAACCGGTCCGCTAGGGCCTTCGCCAGTATCTTGTAGTCGACGTTGAGCATCGCCAAGGGGCGGTAGGAGCCCAGGGCCGTGGGGTCGCGGTCCGGCTTCGGCAGGGAGACCAGGAACGCCTCACGCATGGAGGGTGGGAGCGACCCCTCCTCCAACGCTTTGCTGTAAAGCTCGCGCAGCGACGGTACCAGGGTCTCGCGATAGGCCTTGTAGTACTCCGCGGGCAATCCGTCCGGTCCCGGAGTTTTGCCCGTCGCCAATGATTGGATTGCCTCCCCAATTTCCTCGAGGGAGAGGGGGCCACCGAGTGCCGCGTTATGCTCCCTGGTGGCCACAGGGAGGCGAATGGAAGCGAGGAACTCCCCAAGAAGGTGCCGAGAGCCCGTCCCCCGAGCCGCGTACAAGCGTTTGTAGTGGCCTACGAAGGCCCTATGGATTTCACGCTGCGTGTGCACCATCACTCCATCCTCCCCCCGGAGTGCTCCGATCGGGGTCCTGCGATCCCCCTGCTGGATGAGCCAGGCCAACAGGCGGCCCGCCCGATCCGCCCTGGCATGCGTTCTGGCGGTGTGCGCCGCATAATTGTGGCAGCGGAGCCGCTCCAGGAGCTCCGCGTGTCGCCCCACACGGATAGCAGGTTTTAACTGCAACCGCAATGCCGCCGCCCCTAGCGTGACGATGGAGCGAGTGCATACTATATCCCACTGGGAGAGCTAGATTTATAACCGCCATTGATTGGTCATGAAGCCAATCAATGTTATGTTATGTTAATATAGTGTCACATAGGAGTGAAAGGCAGAATCAAAGTGTGCTAGTAGTAAATATGAGTACTTAATGAAAATGACAAGCTGAGCTTGGGAAAATGGATTTATAACAATTAAATACTGTTTTTTCAGGGCAAACTAAGTGCTTTCCAGAAAAATTAAACCAATGATAGGCTTTTGTGTGAATGAATAGAGTTTCTGTCCCAAAATGCAAAACATGTCTGTCAGCAGAATGTGCATGTTTTTTTAAACTACAAAACGTGAGATTTGGGGAAAAACCACTGCATTTCTGATGACCAAAGTTTAAGTGATAATTCATGCTGAGTTTGGTTCACTTAGCGCTACTTTTTTCTTGTAAAGCAAACCATGCCAGAGAAAGCTATCAGAGAGGGATAGGAGAGAGAGGAGAGAAGGGCAGAGAGTGAGAGGAGAGAAGAGAAAGGGGGGGGAGAATGCATGGAGCGAGAGGGATTGTGCAAGGAGATGAAGGGAGAGGGACTCGTTTGAACATTTTTGCCAGGGCTCCTATGGTTCACCAGTCCGGACAGTCCTAAAGCCAGTTTCCCATGGTCTCAGACTCCCTGCTCGAACATGCATTCTCCCCAAAAACCTCTTCTGAAGCTTTTTCAATTAAATTTTACTTAGTGGGTGCTCTATTGTGAAACACCCTACTGATATTTTTAGATCTTGCCTACGCAGCGCGCAAGCGTAGCTTTGGGGTGACCTCTTGGAATCACTCTGGGCTTTATTGGAAACTCGTGCATGTTCTGCACTGTTTCCAATGTGCCCTCGTGCATGTACGGTGTTTACCTTGCGGGAGCGAGCAGCGACGCCATCTGTTTACAATTATCGCGCCCGCCGCTGCTCGCTCCCGTAAGGTAAACGCTGACTTTAACTTTCGCGGCCGCGGGGCCGAGCTAGTCTTTCAGCTCTTGTTATTATCAATGCTCTGACTACATAAAATACTGCAATGCAAAAACATCGTTTCCAAGAATAGCTCTGCCAATTTTTTTTAATCACGATACACCAAAATGCCACGAATGTGGAAACAAGTTAATTAAAGGGTGCAATAATGGATTAGTGACGCGGGTTATTGGCACTTCACGCGGATGAGCAAGTGCCCCGCATGCGGTGCCTCTGGCGGAACCACCGATCAGGGGATATTGGAAATGCATTTTGGGCATGCGATAACATCACTTATAAAGTGCTTAGAAGCAAAGCGCCACCAAAGCCAGCGCATTTCAAACCAATCACAAATAAAGACACATGAGGAAAGATATATTTTTGTGTGTCAAACTGAGAATTAGTTGGATTTTCTAGTAAAAGCGCTTTCTGGGGCAGTATAGTTACCTTCTATTGTCATTTACCATTATCTTTACAGACCTCAAAGCTCAAGTGAGCTTCTTGTAAATACATCCTCGCGTTTCCGCCGTCCCGACCGCGGGTGCCACCTCTCTCTGCGGCTGAATAGCCAGTTCACGGAGCCACTTCACAAGTAGCGTCTTGACCCGCACGGGTCACGGGCTGTGCTACAGGGTCTCTCGTGGTTGGAGAGGCGCAGAGCTGCAGGACAGGTGTGCACGGGCATTGTAACTGTATGTTATCGCTCCAACTACGCCGGGCAGTATGCCCAAGTCTAGTGGTTAATCCAGCGGTGATTGTTGGCGCTATGATGCGTCTTGGGCACTGAAGGAGCCCAGACGCTGCATCTGCTCCAGTTTCTTTGCAGCAGAAGTTAGGGATGATCGGTAATGGGGGTTTTGTGCACCCACGCAGATGTGTTGGTGGGATTAACAGAACACCTGGGGCGATTACATGCTGCTAGGTTGCAGGGTATGACCCTCAAAGGAGGACAGGTTGTGATCTTTGAGATGTTATCAGAGAGACGGGAGGCCTGAGCCATGCAGGACCCACTCTGCCTTCTTTCTGGCGCATTCCTCGCCAGAAACATGCGCTTTGAGTCACTGCACCTTTCATCAGTGCGCTTTGCCACGGCATCCTTGGATACAGCGGGGCTGCTGTGCTGTTTGTTACCATCCAGCCGCGGCTTACTGCCCGCAACATCCACAGGACACAGGCTCGCGTCCCTTGGATGCGATCTTCATTGTAAGAGGTGAGTGGGCCGTGGTGGCGGTGGAATTAAAGAAAGTAAAATAGCACACTTTGTATTTTTAAAATGGTGTAATGAAATAGCCGGTGGGAAATCTGTGCGAGGTAGGCCTTTGTGCAGCAGCTACACTTTAGGGACACGGGACACTATGGCGGAAGTGCGAGTCAGCATTAGGCCTGGGCAAAAATTTCGTTCCGTTCGCGGAAATTGCGATAATTTGACATTTTTGCGTTCCGCGGAGAGCGCGAAAATGTCAAAAATTCCGGTTTCCGCAGCTTGGCGATAATTTGTTTCTTGCTCGCGCTGTAAAATGATACATTCTCGCGCGCGCGCGATCGCCTTACCTGAATCCCTGCGTTCGCCGACAAGTTTTCTTGATCCGGTCGCGTTCTCCATGAGATGTTGTATTGTTTTTAGCCATTTGCGCTGTCTCGCGACAGTTCGCGCCCGCAGTGACGTCATGCGTCGCGCGATCACGTCTTTCTTCTCGCGATCATGCACCGCGAGAACAACTCAAAACAAGATGGCCGCGCCCGCAAGCAACCACATGGGTAAGTTGGCGACCCGCAACCATGCAGAAAATCTCGCGAACATGCCGGAAAAAAACTTCCGCATCTTCGCGATATTTCTGCTTGTTTGCGATAATTTTAAACATTCTCGCGATAATTTGCGAAGGTTAATTCCGCAAATTCCGCCCACCCCTAGTCAGCATGCATCAGTGTCGCGAGGCACGTGAGGGCAGCGCGAGGCGTCTAGTTTACTAAGCAGGCAGGACGGCGTGCGCAGCTGGGACAATGGCGGCCGCTTGTTATTAATTCATGTGCTGGCCACGGGACTCGTTATTAGGTTCCCCTTTTTAAGAAATGCGTTTTTCTCCTTATTTTCCTAATATTGGCTGTAAATGGGACTACTACGATAATGTGCAGAGGCAGACTTTTTGTTTTAGAGTGGAGTATTTGCCGAATGTGAAAAGTGCCATTCATACAGGGAACCCACTAGTTATTGGCATGGCCCAGCGCCGTTTCTCGCTTGCCCATTGCCGCTCTCTTACAATTTATGGGTATCTATAATCTACTCCGAGCGCTGTCTTGTTGCCTTTCCCCTTCCCCTTCGTCCCCCCTCCTCTCCCTTTTCTCTGCGCTTACTAATTTTTATTTCTTTATTAATTTTTTTTATTAAATTGTAAAACAATAGGAGACGCGTTAAGATCGACGCTGATCTCCTATCTTCACGGTGTGAGGACAGCAGCTGACAGATGTCTCAGGCGCTCCTCCTCTCAGCACGCTGTCCCAGCCTTGTTTCCTCTAGCATCCAGACGGCTCCTGTTTACTGCTGTATGGGCCGGTGGTTGTTCCTTCTGCTATGTGTATGCCGAGGGCTCCAGTTCTGTGGTCATGTGATGCGGCTCTCTGATCCCTTCAATCATGCAGCAACCTCAATGCGACCCAATAAGTTGTTTCAGAGGGGAGGCCACCACTCAAGCTCCAGAGAGATCCAGCAATAAAATGTCTTTGTGACACATACCGGACAGTGCATTTATCTCTAACTAGATTAGTCTAACTGCTTTTAAGCAACCATTTTCCCCAGGTGATTCCTTGTTTATAGTATATGAAAAATAAATACGACCTTTAAACATAAAAGAAACACTATTTAGCTCCTAAGGCTTTTCCCCCCCAAATAGAGCATAAAACACCACCTGACATGTGATGTTATTTCCCTTTATATTGCATGTCACTCGAGAACAAGAAAAATGTAAAGGAAACTGTTTCACAGTGAAACACTTATGAGATGTGCTTTCTGGCGTTGAATCTCACATGAGGCATCAGATGTGTCAAATGACTGGTTGCTGCTTAATCTGAGCTCCATCAGTACCAAGGCTCGTGCATAAATATGGGCCATCGGGCGGCGCTGCTCATCACTTCCAAAAAGAACTATTAATGGACAGAATGCAGAACAATGTCATACATTCACCGCAGTACAGTGGGCCTAAATCCATAGTTTTTCTGCTCACCATGCCTTTCCAGTTTGGACCCAGCCATATGCAAATCAGTCTTGACCCTGTGCCCAATGGGAACAGTCCAGCCCGAACTGCCAGGGAAGGTCCTCCCTGGACTGGAAACAAGCATCCTAGGACCGGATTCTGGGTTTAACCCTCTTCAGCCAGGATAGTTTGATTCCAGTGGCATGGAGAGCACAGGACTCACGTCTGAGCATACCTGTCCCACTCGGGGTGACATATGCAAAAAGAACTATTGATGGACAGAATGCAAAACAATGTCATACATTCACCCCAGTACAGAGATCTGGGCCTAAATCCATCGTTTTTTGCTCACCATTCCTTTCCAGTTTGGACCCAGCCATATGCATATCAGTCTTGACCCTGTGCCCAATGGAAACAGTCCAACCCGAACGGCTAGGGAAGTTCCTCCTTGGACTGGAAACAAGCATCCTAGGACCGGTTTCGGGGTTTCACCCCTCTTCAGCCAGATTAGCTTGATTCCAGTGGCATGGAGAGCACGGGACTCACGTCTGAGCATACCCGTCCCACTCGGGGTGACAAATGCAAAAAGAACTATTGATGGACAGAATGCAGAACAATGTCATACATTCACCCCAGTACAGAGATCTGGGCCTAAATCCATCGTTTTTTTGCTCACCATGCCTTTCCAGTTTGGATCCAACCATATGCAAATCAGTCTTGACCCTGTGCCCAATGGGAACAGTCCAGCCCGAACTGCCAGGGAAGGTCCTCCCTGTACTGGAAACAAGCATCCTAGGACCGGTTTTGAGGTTTCACCCCTCTTCAGCCAGGTTAGCTTGATTCCAGTGGCATGGAGAGCACGGGACTCACGTCTGAGCATACCTGTCCCACTCGGGGTGACAAATGCAAAAAGAACTATTGATGGACAGAATGCAGAACAATGTCATACATTCACCCCAGTACAGAGATCTGGGCCTAAATCCATCGTTTTTTGCTCACCATTCCTTTCCAGTTTGGACCCAGCCATATGCATATCAGTCTTGACCCTGTGCCCAATGGAAACAGTCCAACCCGAACGGCTAGGGAAGTTCCTCCCTGGACTGGAAACAAGCATCCTAGGACCGGATTCTGGGTTTAACCCCTCTTCAGCCAGGATAGTTTGATTCCAGTGGCATGGAGAGCACGGGACTCACGTCTGAGCATACCTGTCCCACTCGGGGTGACATATGCAACAAGCATTGGCATAGCCAATAGGTCTCGCCTTTGGGACCTTATAAGTGTTTGGTTATCCAGCACAATATCCTTGGTGCAACAACATCAACTGTTGCAAGGTTAAACACTTATAAGGTCCCAAAGGCGAGACCTATTGGCTATGCCAATGCTTGTTGTGCTCTTGCAGGAGGACCCTTCAGGGGTCAGCTCCTTTACCCGAAAAAGGGACTGTTTAGGAGTGTCCTTACCGATCAGAGTCAAGAATACTTGGCCCCTAGCTCCTTGATGGCCCCAGCACCTATCACCTAAACTGAACTAAATAAATAAAAGAATCATAAAATAAAATACAATTCCGATGAACTTGTATTACCATAAATCAGGCTTTCACCCTAGGACGTTATGTATTTCTGATTAAACAAAATTAAGTATCATGTACCACTTCGGCTCGAGTAAATTCAAACAACTATCAAGCACGATGTTAAATATAAGAGGAGATAGTAGTTCTACTGTCTTATCATTAATGATCCCGATTTGGTAAATATAAAGAAACAAAGCCATAACAATGTTTTGGGAATTTTGTGGTAAAATTAAACCTGTTTATGTAGGGTAGTGACTCCTTTTAGTTATACAGATGATGATAAGAAAGAAGTGCATTAATAAATCACCCATGTCAGGACAGTATACTGCACACAGTCACAGGGCCACTAGTATTATGCGAGTCTGTGGCAGCTACTTTTTGCGCATAAATAAGGATTTGTCACATCTTTCAGTTACTTATTTATGTATTTGGCTGTTAAACGGGTACTAATTAGGTAAAATCTTTGCCCGGGCAGTTTTAAAAATGATAAAATAATGAAGTAATACTATCAAAAAATGTGCCACGTTATGCCACATAATTTGCCTTTTCTTGCAGCATAATTTAGTCAGATCTGCTGCCTAATTTGGTTCTACCCTGCTGCATAATTCCAGTGGCTCTGACAAGACAGCAGGCATATTAGAGTCAATACGCCTCAACGCTATTTAAAACAGACATTTCTGAAAAGGTGAGCGAATGTCTATCGTTTAAAAAGCTTCTATCATGCTATTCCTAAAAATAATATATACACATTTGTACATTATTTCTATATGTTTTTTCAGTTTGGTGCACAGTGTGAGTAAAACCGTAATCCACATTGCTAATATAACTCAGAAAAATTGCTTTGTTTTAAAGATAACCTGTCTATTAGGGTACCTGACTTCTATCACGGATTACTTGGCTCTTATCCCTGCCGCCAAATGCTCAGACAACCCTCTGGTCTGGCATGTACTATATGAAACTGCAAGCAGATGTATACATTTAACCTTCACATGTCAAGTGTATATTTTGTAGCTTTATGGCTTTCACACCTTTGGACTTTAATAGCTACCAAGATTATTATAACCACAGCAATCATGATTTACATTTTTAAAGTTCTGTGCTGTTACCACCACCTAAACCAAAACCATGATCATACCAGTATGGGAACGTTTGTGAAGCTCCAAATTGTTCGGATGTTTGAAATTCTTCCCACATAAATCACAGGGATAGGTTCTTTGCAACTGTGTTGTGCGTGAATATTTTTCTAATGCAGAAATTCTCTGACACGTTTCCTTTTCAATAGGCTGCTTATCATTGTCGAAAGAGCACGGTTGATCAGCTATTTCTTGCTCCTTGCCCGACGTAGACGAATGGTCAGGTAGGGGCGCAGTGTGACCGGTCCCACCTTCCACAATCATGCTGCAATCATCTACTTCAGACTCAAAAGACACTTGATCTGTTGCTTTTAGGGATCTTAGGAATTTCAACTTTTTGAGGTGCACTGCCTTCTTCAAAGACATCGTTCTATTAGACTGTAAAGATATACTCCCAGAGTTGTTGTCGGAAGCATATAAATTCGAGCACTCACCAAAACAGGGGGATGGCAAGGCTTCAGTGGATTCTGAAACACTCTGAGAATAAAAAAAAAAAACTAATTGTGAATGACTGTGACCGAGTTGAAAAGATGAAATAAATTACCTGGCTTGTACCAGCTAGTATAGTACCGGTCTACAAGTGACGACGCGTCGGTCGGCGGTAGCTCACGTTCTGAAAGCACGTCCATGGTGACTGCTGAGTGCTAATCGCCAGAGTGCGAGGGACCCTCCTGATTACCCAGATTTTCCGATTTTAAATAGTGTGCACATGAGTCTTTCTTCCAGGGTACTGACCAGACAAGATATTTTCAATAAAGTTTTTGTTTAAATAAAAAAGTCTGATGTTGTTAAGTCTTTCTTTTGTCTTTATGTGGAACTAAACGTCCGTACCCAATTAGAATTAATCAAACTAATCGTTCTGAAAGCACGTCAATTATTGTGTTGTTTGTACGTTCTGCCAGTAGGTTACAGTAAATGTCCTAATAGATACCAGCCCAAGGTTTACTATACATTTCCTTAAAGGGTATCAGCCCCAAGATTTGACGAGAGAGCGTATTTCGGCGCTGCGTGCTAGATTTTTCCCTTTTTGATAGGTTTTTATTGTTAAACCTATAAATAAGTTCCTCGTGCTGCAGTTGCTGTATTTATTCGACAGGTTCTTAACGAGGAGAACCTGGCAACCCACATTTTTTTTTCCAGCCGGATGGCCCCGTCGTTGTGTTCAATTCGTTCCGAAGCGGGCGATTCATTTGAGGTAGTTGCCTATCCACCCTGTTTATTTGTTGGTGGGAGAGAAGGTTTCCCGAGCACAGGGCTAAAACCGAACAAGAACGGTAAGGGAAAGTGGTAATGGGGAAGCAGCATTGACAACTGAAGGAGGGCGAGAAAGGAACACACAGTGGGAAGAAGTGCATGAAAGAAAATGAAACAAGCATTCGGCCGCGCGGCCGAAAACGAAAGTAATAGCGATCGCGATCAAAGCGAAAGTGATCGCGATCGCTTGGGTGGTGCGCGCGCAGCAGTGATTGGCGGCTGCGCGCGTGCACGTTCACATGCACTGTAGCTTTAGGCCACGGCAGCACTTTGAAAAGCCCAGTTATAAAATGTCTCTTCGAGCCTTTGGCTCGCGAGACCTAAAAAGAACTATTGATGGACAGAATGCAAAACAATGTCATACATTCACCCCAGTACAGAGATCTGGGCCTAAATCCATCGTTTTTTGCTCACCATTCCTTTCCAGTTTGGACCCAGCCATATGCATATCAGTCTTGACCCTGTGCCCAATGGAAACAGTCCAACCCGAACGGCTAGGGAAGTTCCTCCTTGGACTGGAAACAAGCATCCTAGGACCGGTTTTGGGGTTTCACCCCTCTTCAGCCAGATTAGCTTGATTCCAGTGGCATGAAGAGCACGGGACTCACGTCTGAGCATACCCGTCCCACTCGGGGTGACAAATGCAAAAAGAACTATTGATGGACAGAATGCAGAACAATGTCATACATTCACCCCAGTACAGAGATCTGGGCCTAAATCCATCGTTTTTTTGCTCACCATGCCTTTCCAGTTTGGATCCAACCATATGCAAATCAGTCTTGACCCTGTGCCCAATGGGAACAGTCCAGCCCGAACTGCCAGGGAAGATCCTCCCTGTACTGGAAACAAGCATCCTAGGACCGGTTTTGAGGTTTCACCCCTCTTCAGCCAGGATAGCTTGATTCCAGTGGCATGGAGAGCACGGGACTCACGTCTGAGCATACCCGTCCCACTTGGGGTGACAAATGCAAAAAGAACTATTGATGGACAGAATGCAGAACAATGTCATATATTCACCCCAGTATAGAGATCAGGGCCTAAATCCATCGTTTTTTTGGTCACCATGCCTTTTCAGTTTGGACCCAGCCATATGCAAATCAGTCTTGACCCTGTGCCCAATGGGCCCAGTCCAGCCCGAACTGCCAGGGAAGGTCCTCTCTGGACTGGAAACAAGCATCCTAAGACCGGTTTCCCCGAAACCGGTCCTAGGATGCTTGTTTCCGGTCCAGGGAGGACCTGGCTTGGCAGTTCGGTCTGGACTGTTCCCATGAGGCACAGGGTCAAGACTGATTTGCATATGGCCAGGTCTAAACTGGGGTGGCATGGTGAGCAAAAGAATGATGGATTTAACCCAGACCTCTTTTTTTTTTTTTTTTTTTTATTCCTCGTATACCACCAGACAGGGAAGGGCAGTCCAAATGAGGAAGCCCCCTCCCCAGATCTCTTGACTGGGGGTGAATGTTATGATTTGTTCTGCATTCCGCCCATCAATTGTGTGTCTTTTGCTCATCACTCCTGGCGCCCGCACAGCATCCTGTCCTCGTGAGAGGCCCTCCGTCTCTGCCTTCAGTGAGACCCCATGCAGTCTGCCATGATGAAGTTCTCCAGTAAATATTGGGCTAAGACGGGCCTCTTTCTGAACTCGGCCATGCCTGGGGAGCTGCAGGTGCAGGATAACCAACCAGTGAGTACTGGCCTAGGCGGTCCTTTAGCAGTGTCGAACAAGGCCTCGGGACGTTCGCTTGCACCTTTCATACACTTTAGGAGAACACGGTTATCAGTGTTGCATGGGATTAACGATATTACAATTTTTGTTGTTTTTCGTATTGTAATTATACTTATTATATTTTTATGCCTAATTATTTTATTTATTTATTTATTTATTGAGTTTTATATAGCGCTGGCTAGACCCGGAGGTATCAGAGCGCTTTACATGAGGAAGAAACATTGTTTCAGAACATGGTTACAAAGTTTCTGTTGCTGTCTTGCGGACCTGGATGTATAGCCCCAGCTCCTAGTAACTGAGCTAAAAATGTGTAAATCTGGGCAGATCACTTACTTTCCCTGTGCTAAAAATTGTGAATGTGATACAATTATAAACATAATGCAACTGAAATGAGAAAATGTACACTTGATACGTATGATCTATTACCTTCTCTCAGCATCCTCATGGTACACAACACCCTGTTACCCAACAGCTGGTTTTCTGCTGTATAGCTATCCATATGTGCATAGCTGTTTTTATTATCTTGGTCGTTTTGTTGTTACTGCTGCTAACACTTTTTTATTATAACTTTTCAACATGCTGCATAGTAGTTACAATACACTACAACATAGCTTTAATACATTGGCAAAGCCAATAGTGTGGCTAAGCACTTGTTAGGTCCCAAATGCGAGACCTATTGGCTATGCCAATGCTTGTTTAACTTTGTTCTGGAAGTAACTTCTTAATTATTTTAAAATTCCCAATCATGATTTAAGCGCCCAAACTGGAGGAGGCCACACCATTATTAGCCACTCCTCACGTTTATAATGCCTGTAAACTACAAAATTCAGTTCCACACCTGATTCTAGGATAATATAAAAGATCCAGAATGTCTTTGTAGCTATAGGACTTGCATTGGCTGCCGATTAGTCAGAGCTGTCTTTTCAAATCTCTCTGTCTTTGCTATTGTCCTGTGAACGTTCCTGCATAGATAAAACACGCTATATAAGTTAAAACACACAAAGCAAAGTTCCCAAGAACGTTTTGGTTGCAGCTGTCTTTAGTCAATGCAACCTTACATGCATCAGTTGCCCTTGGTGCTATAAAGGTATAAATAAGAAAGATAACAAGCATTGGCATAGCCAATAGGTCTCGCCTTTGGGCCCTTATAAGAGTTTAGTCATGCAGCATATACCCCCAAAATAATAATTGTAAAATAAGAGCGTGGGGGGGACTAGGGGGCAGCAACTGGAGTGAGAAGAGATCAGCAACGGTAGGCTGAGAGAGGGCATCCACGGGAAGAGGGTGGGAGATGGGAACAATCAGCATAGCGCCAGCAGGAGGCAACACTCCCCACCCCCCCACAGTTGCATGCATGTCTACACATAAATAAAACACACCACACAAATTTTGTTTGGGTAAGAAACTGTCGCAGGTTTATTACATACACCGTTATGTAATTTGGTGGGCTATCTTACGGGCGATCCAAGAGCAGGCAACCAACTGGGCCGCCTGCCCGCCTGATGAGCCAAGCAGCACCGGGGCGAACCCCATCTGTGCTGCCCCTTCGGTGATCCTCTTCCCGGATCACAGTCCCTTATTACTCACGCCCCTTTCAGGGCGGAGCATAGCAAGGCAAGCCCCCGGTTGTTCAGGCCCACAACTGCCTGAAGGACTAACGGGGCGCCGACACGGTTTTCCAGGAACCTCCCATGAGGCTCCTGGGCTCTGGCACCCCCTATGGTGCCACGCAGAAGTACCCTTTGGTACCCATTTGCTTCCAGATCGCCCTGTAACTCCGCCTGCAACGAAAAAGAACAACATTACAACATTCTATGCCTCCCCCGCTGCTTCCACGCCGGGTAAGCGGTAGGGTGGGAGACGGCGTGTCCGGGGCGCAAAAGAGGAAGGACAGAGGGTGGGGGAGGCCTCTATACCTCCCCCCGTTCCTCGCGCCCCGGAAATGACGCGCCCTGCGCGCCGCCGCCACAGGCTGCCTGAGTAGGGGGGCTCCTCCTCTTCTCGAGGGGTCCCCATAATCAGAGGAAGGGGGGTGGGCTGGTGCCTTGCTGGCACTAGAGGCCCGCCCTTCTAGGGCACCCTGCGGACGCCAGGGCAAGCGCAGTCTTCCAGTACCCAGAATCACAGAATGTTAAGCCGACAGGGGAACACAAAAAAAGGCAACAGCAGACCAGCCGAGGAAAGACTATTTATTACAAACTATGCCCTGGACAATTTCTAGTAAAACATAAATCCTTAAGCCCGACTGGAATCAAACTACCCTACACACTAATCTCTGGCCATGGAAATGGGAATTGGAAAACTGGTAAAGCGATTGGTTACTACATTTTACCTCTTTCGTGGCCATTTGTAATCCCGCTGCATACATGCGTATTATCAGTGCCTAGAAGTCAGCGAAAGAGGCACGGTCTGCTTTGTGAATGATACAAATGATTTTTCAGCACTCCACTCCTGCAGTTTCTACATTCTATAATTAGCAACTGTTGTGTTATTGTGCACATAAATGATGAAACGAAGTAACATTAGTGCAAGCTGCAAGTGTATTCATCTGGGTTCCTTCAAACATAGCTGACGCCGCGAGTTAATAAGAAAAGGGGCATGGACTACATAAGCATTGTTTTAGAGTCATGCATAAACCGTATGCTTGTCTGGACAGAGCTCCTCAATTTTATGTAACATACAGCATTGCTGACTATGGAAGTGGGGACCTGGGTTCGAGGCTCGGCATCGGCTATCCACGTGCCTAAGTGATTTGCCCAGAATCACAGAATGTTAAGACGAGGAACACAACAATAAGGCACCCGCAAACAAGCTGTGATTTCTCTGCCCACCTCAGTTATTAATGCTATATAAATGTTGAGGAAAATTATAAAGTATGAAAAAAGGCTCCTGATTTATATTTTAAACGAAGAAATGAACTCTTGCCACCACAGCATTAATAACTTGAGGTGGGCAGAGAATCACGGACAGGAAACTAAACATATGCAATCCCCATGAGAACAAGCTCATGGCGAGTGAGTGCACACAGGCAAACTGCATAGAGATGTACCGTTGAAACAGAGGAGGAAAGCCGGCACTGGTGAAAAAGCGGGAAACTACAGGAAGCATGCACAGGTGAATACGGGTTCACTACAGTCACCATGCACTGGTGAATGTGGGCTCATTACAGGCAGTGTGTACCGGAGAAAGCGAAAGTTGCACAACCCGCACAGGTAAAAGCGGGCTTCACGCTAGCACTACGTACAGGTGAAAGCGGGATCACTATAGCCAGCTTGCACTGGTGAATGCGGGTTAGCTGCAGGCAGCTTGAACAGGTGAATGCGGGCTTACTACATTCAGTGGTGTCAGAAGACTTACTAAAGGCAGCATGTACCGCTGAAAGCGAGAGTTGCACAGCCCGCACATGAGAGAGCGGGCTCACTACAGGCAGTGTGTACCGGAGAAAGTGAGAGTTGCACAGCCCGCACAGGTGAAAGTGTGCTGGCTACAGGCAGTGTGTTTCGGTGAAAGCAAGAGTTGCACAGCCCGCACAGGTGAAAGCGTGCTGACTACAGGCAGTGTGTACCGGTGAAAGTGAGAGTTGCAAAACTCGCACAGGTGAAAGCATGCTGGCTACACGCAGTGTGTACCCGTGAAAGCGAGAGTTGCAAAACCTGCACAGGTGAAAGCGTGCTGGCTACAGGCAGTGCGTACCGGTGAAAGCGAGAGTTGCAAAACCCGCACAGGTGAAAGGCTGCCGACTACAGGCACCACGCACAGGTGACAGCAGCTGGGAAGAGCAGGCAGCGCTCAGCTGGATGTGCTGATTCATGCCTTCCGGTCGCCGTGCGCTCCGCGCTCATTGCAGCATTCCTACTGCCGGCGGTGGGCGGCGCGGCCCTGCTGGAGAGGACCTCAGCAGTGGGACTGGGAGCCCTCCGCCCTGCTCAGGCTACGAGACCCATTTAACTTTACTTCCCAGTGCTCAGCACGCCACCTTACATTAAAACACAAGTGCCGCTACGGATCCCTGCCCCCACTTCAACGCACACCCTTCAGAGAGAAACATTCTTTGAGGCCATTTGTGGAGGGCATGTGCTAATCACTTTACACAGGATCCCCACCCACAAGGGCTGGGAGGAAGGGGGCGGCAAGGTGGTAATTGCCCCTTACGGGTGGGGTGGCGTGGTGAGCAAAATAACGATGGATTAAACCCAGATCTGTGACTGCGGGTGAATGTTTTGCCAATGTGCAACATTCCGTCCATCATCTTGTGTGTTTTTCTGTTCGCCCTATGTGGGAAGGGTATGCCCAGACGTGGGTCCCGTGCTCACTACGCCACTGGAGTCAAGCTATCCTGGCTGAAGAGGGGTGAAACCCCGAAACCGGTCCTAGGATGCTTGATTCCGGTCCAGGGAAGACATGGCTTGGCAGTTCGGGCTGGACTGTTCCCATGAGGCACATGGACAAGACTGATTTGCATTTGCCCATGTCTGAACTGGGGTGGCGTGGTGAGAAAAATAACGATGGATTAAACCCAGATCTGTGACTGGGGGTGAATGTTTTGCCAATATGCAACATTCCGTCCATCATCTTGTGTGTTTTGCTGTTTGCCCTATGTGAGAAGGGTATGCCCAGACGTGGGTCCCGTGCTCACTACGCCACTGGAGTCAAGCTAGCCTGGCTGAAGAGGGGGAAACCCCGAAACCGGTCCTAGGATGCTTGATTCCGGTCCAGGGATGACATGGCTTGGCAGTTCGGGCTGGACTGTTCCCATGAGGCACAGGGTCAAGACTGATTTGCATATGGCCATGTCTGAACTGGGGTGGCGTGGTGAGCAAAATAACAATGCATTAAACCCAGATCTGTGACTGGGGGTGAATGTTTTGCCAATGTGCAACATTCCGTCCATCATCTTGTGTGTTTTGCTGTTCGCCCTATGTGGGAAGGGTATGCCCAGACATGGGTCCCGTGCTCACCACGCCTCTAGAGTCAAGCTATCCTGGCTGAAGAGGGGTGAAACCCCGAAACCGGTCCTAGGATGCTTGATTCCAGTCCAGGGAAGACCTGGCTTGGCAGTTCGGGCTGGACTGTTCCCATGAGACACAGGGTCAAGACTGATTTGCATATGGCCATGTCTGAACTGGGGTGACGTGGTGAGCAGAATAACGATGGATTAAACCCAGATCTGTGACTGGGGGTGAATGTTTTGCCAATGTGAAACATTCCGTCCATCATCTTGTGAGTTTTGCTGTTCGCCCTATGTGGGAAGGGTATGCCCAGACGTGGGTCCCGGAAACCCCGAAACCGGTCCTAGGATGCTTGATTCTGGTCCAGGGAAGACATGGCTTGGCAGTTCGGGCTGGACTGTTCCCATGAGACACAGGATCAAGACTGATTTGCATATGGCCATGTCTGAACTGGGGTGGCGTGTTGAGCAAAATAACGATGGATTAAACCCAGATCTGTGACTGGGGGTGAATGTTTTGCCAATGTGCAACATTCCGTCCATCATCTTGTGTGTTTTGCTGGTAATTGCCTCTTAGTCAGGATTTCCCTTAAAATGAGAGGCCCACTCGGTCACACCTGCAATGGGTTGATTTTACCTAGACTAGGCATATTCCCCAACTTTACCATTCGATCTCATGTGATCTTGGGAACAGCACTCACTACCAGAACCTTGATAAAAGGTGAATGTGAAAAAAGTGTCTGCCTTGGTAGACGTAATAACGTCCTTCAGTTTCATTACTGGAAGCAGTCAACATCTCTGTGTCGAATTTTGGGGGGAAACAGAAACACAAATTCAAATATGTCAATCCCAATCATCTTGTTATCCCCAATGCTTCCCTGACCCACAAATTATTAGAGCATCCTGTAATGGCAATAGCGGGACATGAAAAATGCGGGGGGGGGTTAACATGCCAAATATAATGAGAGCGTCAGTATTTTGTTAGTCCATTTATTCAGAGGGAATGTTGAAAAGAGACTTCCAATTCCGAAAAAATTAACTACCTAAATTTGCTGCTTCTTTTGGAAAAACCGCATCTATTTGTGAAACGCAAATGCACACATGGAAACTTTGAGCAAAGCATTGGAACCCCCATTTCTTCAGGCATCAGCTGGTGCTCGCTTTTACTTTGCTTGCATCTCTTCCCAAACCGAAACTCTGGGAATTGGTGTGAGCCCCTGATCAATCACCCTTGTGTAACATTGTTAGGCTGTTTCCGTTTGAAATAAATTGATGAAACCCAAAAAGTGATTGAAATTGCCCTGGGTCATGACAGAATGCTAAAAAGTAAAATATAGCAAATGAAACCTCTAAATTAGTGAACAATAATCGACACAAGTGACACATCTCGACTTTTGTGACGCTGGTCTGCCAAAAATGGTTTATTTCCGATTAACACGTCCTTAAAAACCCTATAAAAATTAGACATATATGTGACGCTAGTGATGCAAAGTCGAGATGGGCTTCAAGCACTTGTCAAGAAAAACGAGAAAACCAAACGCGCGCGCCTCGTGCTAAAGGAGGAGGCAGCAGGGGGAGGGGAGACAGGAGGGGGCATGCGCCTGTTTCCCTTTCGGGAATGAGCAGGGGCACCATATGTTTGCAAGTTAATTACAAACATATGGTGTCAAAGCTCGCTCCCGCAAGGGAATCGCCAGACGTGCACGCGTTGCCATTAAAAGCAATGCAACGCGTGCACGTTTTTGGCTGAAAAGGCGAATCGATGGCTAAAGGTCTTTCTCCTATGCAGCGCATGCACGCTGCGTAGGCGAGACCTAAAAATGAGATTCAAAAGTAAGTGGGCAGTGCCAATCAGGTTTTAGGCAGCCGGACTCCAGCGAAGCGCGGTACTGCGGGGTGCATGAATTATACATCACGCATCAACCCTTCTACACTCGATTGCTTTTCAAGCAAGGCACATATCTGTTGCCTAACTCTCCAAATAGCCACAAGGAGATGGGTGAGAGCAAATATCAGCAGCTTGCTAGTGTCAGTTCTTAGTATCCTTAGGGCAGCTTTATGCTCTCTAGTGCCCAGATTCCGGCAAAGCGGAAGTATCCAGCAACACCTGCTATTCATATACGCCTTTCATTTAGCTGAGACTCTGCTGCAACTCAAAAAGCTGTTTAAAACTCATCTGCTCTCTCCTCTCCAACAAACTGCTATTTGCCTCTCACCACTGCTGTCTTATTATCTAGCACGAGGCCATATGGTTCCCGAGTAATAATGTGCTTTACAAACTCCATAATCAATCAATGAATCTATCAATTCACGAAAATATAAAGAGGTGGTTCTGGAAACAACTGCTTCAGTAGACAAATAGCACTCGTCTTATCAGTTATTGAAGTGACTTTAGTACATAGTGTGATCTGTGAGTAGAGTACAAACATAAATAATGGACAAGAAATAGTTCTTCTCTCTTCTATCACGTTTGGTTTAATAAATGCAAGTCTTCAAGGGAAGCGTACTCTGCATCCGGACCGAACGGTGGTGTCGGGGAAGCATATACTTTATAACACGACGAGATCTGAGAAGATTTTAACACGAAGACTAATATACCCATTTAACAGTGACGCCCCCCCCCTGAAACCCTTTGTGGGTTGGAATTATCACCACATTAATAAATACATTCTTCGCACCAACTAGCCTTGAGAAAGTCGCGGGACGACCTCCCGATAGCGACGAAACACGTGTTGGCTGTAGAGGACTACTCTTGAAGACTTGCATTTACTAAATCAAACGTGATAGAAGAGAGAAGAACTATTTCTTGTCCATTATTTATGTTTGTACTCACAGATCACACTATGTACTAAAGTCATTTCAATAACTGATAAGACGTGTGCTAAGGAGTGCTATTTGTTCTTAAAAAACGTAGGTTTGTCCTGGGGAGTTAGGTGGTTCTCCCCACCTTTTAGCACCGTCAAATAATTGATCACATCATAATATTTTGTGTGAAGATTCCACGTGGCGCCCATACACCTAAACATAATACCACTGTCCGGGTAATCTTGCTTCAGTAGACAATTTCATAGTCAGACTTGTGAAATGGTTAATTTTTAAGAGATTTCTAGTTCGACAAATTTAACATACAATAAAAAGTCAGTTAATTGTAGGAATTATGTCTAACACACTGAAGCCACAATTCCAGAGGAGTGAAGCACATTACATACGAGATAAAGTACCCCCTGTCAAACACTAAGAATACTGCAATTCACAGAGGAGTCCTACAATCATATAGGTTAGTGATGCCGAAGGTCGAGGTCCATTATAAGGCCATGGAATTCGGAGGTGACTACAATATTCTTTTAGTGTTGAAACAAAAAAAGCAGATTCATAGTTCCGATAATGCACATAAGTAGCAGCTGCGATCCAGACTCCTCGAGTTTAGGAGATGGGCAGAGACGCACACAATGAGAAAGGTCAGTTACATTTGAGGATACCTTACCATTCTCGTTGACCCCATTAAGCAGAATTGCACTTGGCTCTGGTGTAACAGCATCCTTATCTTGTTGGTCATCCATCAATTTAACTTCTTGCTGTTCATTCCATGCCCCGCTGCATCTGTCCAACCTGCGAGATTAAAAACGCGAAGGTCAGTGTACTACAATCTTCAAGATCAGAGTGTAAACTCAGCAAGATTAAGGAAAAAACATCCAGTATATTGGTTGCTAAAAAACATGTACCATACGTTTACATAATTTATATTACCATGAATGTATTTTCAACTTTACTCTATGCAGCTTCCCATAGTCACGACATCATACAAGTAGGAGCTTAAAAGTTGTCCCTCAAAGAATTGCTGTTCCTAATGGATCGTTGTTCAGTGGAAGGTTGCACCCTTAAAATTATTTCTAATTTAGCCAGATGTGGTGATTTAGTGGACAAAAGAGTACATTCCAGGAATATGTTGGACTTCATGGTCACAGGTTAGAATCCTGACAGACCCACTTAAGTCTTTAATCTTCTGAGGTTACTCAAACGAGCACCACTAAATTAGGTAACAAAAAACGGTCTTATTCAATGAAAAGTTATCCTAAGTGGTTAAAGTGCCCCTTACAACTTGTGTTATGGGAATTTCCATACATTATTGTAAAAGTACCTACTTTTTTCACACGATAACAGGAACATGATAGTTTTTGCACTTTAGACATATAAAGAAACATTGGATTATTACAGAAAAAATATAGGTTTTATATTCTTATTACATCTTGCAGTAGGGGAGGTTCAATACCTGAGATGTGTAGTTAAGGGTGCCTTACAATCAGTGGCAGCTGATGATCTTTGAAAGTAGTGTGGCATACAACTTGCCCCAGTGATGGAGGGAAGCGATTGAGCCCGACTTCTTCCCTGAAGGTTCAAGGGCTTCCAGGGGGGTTCTCCCCTCAAGACAATTTTGAAACAAGCATTGTCATTTCCAATAGGTCTCGCTTTTGGGACCTTATAAGTATTTAGTTATGCAGCACAATATCCTTAGTGCAACAACATCAACTGTTGCATGGCTAAACACTTGTAAGGTCCCAAAGGCGAGGCCTCTTGGCTATGCCAATGCTTGCTCCCTATGTCTCTGAGGTTCTTAGTGTCTTTTTGTTTTTGTTAACTAAGAATCACGTGATCCTGATGCACTCCAACCTACAAACGGATGCTCTACACAGTTATCCCTTTTGAGTAGATCTTAAGATGAACAATCCTCAGTTTGTCTCCTAGGGCTGTTACTTCACCGTCGTAGTCGCCCGTTATCACTCTGCGTGAGCCTTGACTGTGGAAGCTTTGTTGTTGTTTTTGGGGTGCACTAGTTACACCCAGGGGAGTTGCTTGCTGTCCTCCATTTGAAATTAAGTCCCTAAATTTGGGTCAGGCGTGTGCAAATTTAAGTTTCTTTGCTGTTGGTGTTTATGTTTGTGTAAACCTAGAATGGCAAACATTATACATCATCGATGTCTCAAACCATCCTGACTTGCTGAATATTTAGTTTTGGCGCTCTGATCCAATTCAGTAGTGGGGCAGGCAAACCCTACATTAAACAGCCTACAAAAACTGGGGCACAGTGAGTTTAAGGAAACCTGTTGACCTATGATTGTGAGGGTCAGACGGTACCCAAATATCCTGTCATGTTTTTAACTTTGCCCTAGAAAACACGAATATAAATCTTAGATCACCTACATGTTATTTTATTCTGAATACTTCAGATACTGCATGCTGTGCACACTGCATTATCCTTAGCAGGGAGTAGGCACACAATTAGTGTGGCGACTTTGTTTATAATGAATATTTGCCACTGTATTTGACCAGTAAATGGAGAACTGTTGTTCTTATTTTAAGGTCTTGATAAAGATTGTCTCTGTTTGCGGCCATGCAGTACTACCAGCACTGTAAACATCTCTTGGACAGGCTGAATCAGACCTAAATGTAGGAAGGGACAACCATGCACTGCATAGGTTCATGTGCATGTGTTACACCCCTAGGTGGAAGGGCAGGCGGAAAGGGACTTGTAAGTGGATGCACGTATTTCCGATCTGTTTTGGGCTGGCTAATGCACTGCAGGTGGGAACCCCAGTGCCACCAGATGGTGTCTGGGCAACTGTTTAAGATATAGGTTATAAAAACAAGGAGGTCACCCGTTGAGAACCATGAGCAGGGTGGCTCCTGGACCCATTGCCTAAGGAAGAGAAAGTGAGGGCAATCATAGAATGCGAGGTCAGATTTAGGACAATGAGGTCAGCGAAAGTGGAAGGAGGCTGTGACGTCCAGGGATGACCAAATGTTGTGAAGAGTGGGCAGTGGAGCTACAGAAGTTAGCTGATTTTCTCTTTATAGGAGGAGGGCGGCAGGGAAGAATTAAGGTGCTAAATTTAGCTGCTGAAGGCATGTAGTAGTGTGTACGTTGATATAGCCATAGAAGTGAAAAGATTCTGTCACTATCTTAACTCTCCACTCACTGCAACAGTCTACCAAACGCGTCTTGTTGTCTTTATTTACTGCTCACTGTAAGGTCAGATCCTGTCATGGAGGCAGCTTTGCCCAGGACATCTCGGTTCAGCATATCTCGCGAAGGAGGAGGGTGTGGAAAGTTCAGTCAAAAAGACTAACGAAGCAGCAGCCGCCCTTCCCACGCATTCCTCCAGACACCGCTGTGACGCGCTGAGGCGCGCGCACAGTACAGCACAGCGCGCCACGGTTGAGGATACCAGCAACAGGTGGGGGGATGGGGTAGAGGAGGGCGCCTCGGGTGCTGAAAGCTGGCGGTTGGGCGTGTGCAGGCGCGCGAAGGCAGCTGCATAACGGAAACCAAGTAAGGACAAACAAAACGTGCAAACAATGCAACATTATCAAAGGCATAGACACAACTGAATGTTTGTAATTTTTATATAGCTCTGATTAGTAAAAGACGGTTAGCTTTTTTCTGTAATCTCCAAAGCCAGGCGACATATTTAAACTGGAGCACAGCGACAAAATGCGATGTGCCAGGAAACACATTTGCTTCCACCTCAGACCGGTTTAGAAGAATGCCTCCTAGTTACTGTTACAGAACTACAGTCTAACCGTGCATACAACTCCATAAGAGAGTAAAACAGAAACTTGACAGCAGGAGGCTCAGTCACTGAGCTTTCCCTGGCGCAGAATCGCAGCGGAAAAAAGCTGTCACGCAATTGTAAAAACAGAATGCTGCTGGAACTCGTGACTTAGTCTCTGTGGTTCTCATTTCACATTCTTTACCGTAAAACAAATCACGCTGTGCACACATGATAACGAAGGGGAAGACCAAACGCGGCATTTATGCAGAAGTCACGAGCGAATTGCTTTGTCCACGTTGATGCTTTGAGAAGCAGATCGGCGGCAAAACCGATCACTGAACAAAACATGTTTTTACAAAGAGGTAAATGGACCTTCATAAAACAGAAGTATTCTAGTTTGGACGGCAATGGAAACACTGTTTTCTGTTGAGAAAACGCAATTAGTATTGACTTGCATATTATTTCCAAACTCGTGCGTCCTTTGAATTAGCCAATTATGTATTGCTACGATACGAGCAGCCTTATGTCAGACTGATTTCCTTCACAAACCGATCTTGCTCTGTTATTTCACATTTGGCAGTTTGGGCTGGACTGTTCCCATGAGGCACAGGGTCAGACTGATTTGCATATGGCCATGTCTGAACTGGGGTGGCAGAGTGGGCTAAAGAAAGGTGATGGATCAAACCCAGATCTCTTGACTGGGTGTGAGTGTTTGATTGGTTCTGATGCTCCGTCCATCACCACCCCCTTTTGTACTGCTCTGTTATTTCACATGGCACGATAAAGAGGGCGGAGGAAGCACGGGAAATAAAAAACAAGCATTGGCCACACGGCAGTAAAAGCAACACCGGGCGGCCGTAAAAGCAAAAGTCATCGCGATCGCTCTGAAAGCGAAAGTGATCGCGATGATGCACTAAAGCACGAGTTTTCAAAGTGCTTCTGAAGGCTAGAGGTGTGCGCGTGCACGCTCGCGTGAACGCAAGCGCTAGGCCAGCCAGCAGCACTTTGAAAACTCACCTCCAAAATGTCTCTCCGAGCCAGCGCATGCGCTGGACTCAGCGAGACCTAAAATGGGGTCAAATGAAGCAATGGTTCTTACTCTGCAGGCCGTGCTGCTTAGAACATTAAATACTGTTAACAGGTTAATAAAGTGCATATAAATGAAAAAGCAAAATGTGAAATTGAAAATGTTTGAACTTTTTATAAATTGAAGTGAATTCTAAATTGGAGGCATTCAGTTTGTATTCTCAGATTAATTTGTGGGAGCCGTACAAATGCATCTAACAATATAGAATGGAAGATGATTGGCATCAATTGTATTTAGAAAAGCTCCAACCTTCCAAATAAATTTAAAATTCAGATTTAAAAAAAAATATTTGATTGAGAATTAAAGACAATATTTCATCAATTGTGTATTTGTTTGATGAATGCTTGATTCTGCATTTTGTGTGTATTATTTTGTTGTTCAGTTCATTGAAAATGCGTAGGTCGGGATCGCCAGCTTCCAATAATGACTCAGTGGGGGTCCTCGGATTTCAATAATGATTCAGTGAGGATCCCTGGGTTCCAGTAATGATTAAGTGGGTGTCCACAGAATTCAAAAGGTTAAAATCAGGCAGTATATACAGATGAGAGCCATGAGGCTCCACATCTACCTTCTCGCTATTTATTGGATAGTGGGCAGAGGCCAAGATCTATTTACCAGGTCTTCCTTACTTTAGAGGATGATGTGAAGAATGTGGGTGGCAGAGAGTGGTGGATTTTCGACCCCTGTGCTCCTCCCCTTTCCTCTTTTCTTACAGGATGACTGTAGACGTGCTACTTTCAACCCTGCAGTGGCCCACACTGACTGCCCCCTATGCTGCAGGACACTGAGGTAGACAGGAACACTATGTTCCCCTTTCTGAGTGACACTAGGTTGATTTCACCTGTGAACTTTATTGGTTGAGCCCAGGTTGGATTTATGTACGAGGTCTTGGTTGCTATGAAATACAGATGAAAATTATGAGAGCCTGTTATGTATGACCTCAAAATCCACCATACACCGAAAGGTGGGATGCTAGACACTGCAGAAGAAGTAGGACTCTACTTGGCTGTGGGGGACATTTGTGAGTCCATGACAAATGTACATTGTGTGATGTTCACACTATAAATGCATTGCGGTATGGTAAACTCATAACATGCTGGTACTTTCTGTATACACTCTCCAACTTCAATAAAGATTTGCTGGGGAAAAAAGGGGTTCAGAACCATGGAAATAGACAATTTTAAAACAATTTTCAGAGATATTTGCTGAAAAGCCATTGGTGTACCAAGCCAGTGAAACCAGATGTTCCCCAGGAATTCACCCAATTTATCCAAAATGTGCAGTTGGTGCCCTCATACTCCTGTATGTCAATAATTTCTCCATTATACCAGAGTCAGCATTTTGTCATGCTACTGGTAGTCCCTTATTCAAAAACAATGGGTGATCCATATGTCAAAAATTATATCTGGTATGCAAGGCCAGAATTTGTTATGGTTTGCTTCCCCCAAAATACTTTATGACATCTCTGTACTCCCTAGTGCCGAGAATTACGTTCAATATGCCAACACCAGCATTCTGTCAATGGTGCCCCATATGGTAAGAATTAGCTTGGGTGTGCCAGGAGCAGCATTTTGCCCTAGGTGCCACTTATGTGATGAATTATTTCTAACATGCCAACACCAGCATTTTATCATGGAAACGCCACATGGCAAGCATGACCACCAATATGCCAGGCATCCCTTATTCCAAGAATTATGTTCAGTCTGCCAACCCCAAGCATTTTGCCATGGTTGTCCGTTATAGTACGAATTAGTTCTCGAGTGCCAGTGCCAGCATTTTACCATAGGCACCACTTATGTCAAGGATTACCTTTAGTGTGCCAGGGACAACATTTTACCACAAGTGCCCCTTATGCCAAGAATTGCCTCCAATATGTCAAAGCCAGCATTTTGCAATCAGTACACCATATTCCAAATTTGACCTCCAATTATGCCAGGGCCAGAGGCAGACTCACAAGCTGTCACTTACTCAAACTCACTTAGAGTCACTCACTTACACTGATTCTACGCAACTCACTCATTCTCTCTCGCAGTCATTCTCTCACACTCATTGTCACTCACTTATGCTCACTTGAACTCACTCACACAGTTTCATACTGGCCCCCTCATTCTCGCTCAGTTACACTGCCACTTATTCTCACTCACCTTCACTCACTTTCAGTCAAAGACACACATTCTTGGCAGATTGTTTTTAGTTTACCTATATTCATCTGCCTATCTTAGTTTGACTCACCTCCTCAGCAGCTGGTGCAGGAGCCCTCGGGGAGGAACACAGCTACCTCCCGCCTTAAGCACTTACGCAGGAAACTTAAAGTTGAAGTCAGCACACTGAATACAATACTCACTATGCAGGCTTCAGCTTTCAACCTCTTGGTCCCAACTCGTCACAGGTGGGGTGAGGTTAGTGAGGCTCCTGCACCCACCCCACTCTATGACAAGAACGGAGAGTGTGGAAGGACACGATAAGTGGCGGAGAGCCCTGGTACTGCAGGGTGTAAGACTTAAGTGCTCAGCACTACCTGTATAGGTGATGCTGCAGTTTGTCATAAATGGGGTGTTACCTTAGCGAGATATGCCATTGAGGCCAGGAATGGGACTTTGCCAGCCTTAGGCAATCTGCCGGATAGCTGATGTAGGCACATATATACACCTACACCAGCCATCAGGCAGATTCATATCTGCCAAAAGACAGACCCATGATCCTTACTCATAGCAAGGGTCGGTATTTCTTTTTATAATATCAATACCAAATAATAAAGTATTATTCACTTTTGGTATAATAAACAAGTCTTGGCAAAGGCAATAGGTCTCAGTTCTCAAATGAACAGTTTTTGACTCTAGCAGTGCTTGTTTTCCAGTCGTTTACTCACCAACTAAGCCAGAGAGTTCCCTCCGTCACTTTACCTTCACAGGTAACGAGCAGGTTGAGGTGACTGGTGACTTTGTCGCTCAGTGCAAACAGTTTGGCGTGGTTCAGACTCCCCAGCAGCTCCCAGCAACCCACGAATTCACTCTAACTCAGCCTGGCCAGGGCTGTCACGTAAGATCCCATGGGGGTGGGAGGGGCAAACAAGGCGAGCTCAAGGATGACGATCTGAGCAGGAAAAAAACCAATAATACAATGAAGAAGAAAGAAATATCCCTTCCCTGTTTCACCACTTGTCCTTGCAGACTCTCTCAGGAGCAGGCTGTGCCATACAGGTATCACTAACATCTGCTTCATCCTGGGTGAAATGAAAAGATTCAAGGGATGTGGGCACACAGTGCTAGTGCACACAATGCCTGATTTAGGTTGGGACTTGCCTGCCAGGGAGCTGACAAAGAGACAGGTCTGAGCCAGCAGCAGAGTCAGAGCGGCTCCTTTCTAAGATAGAAAACAGTGCAAATAGGGCAGTGTGAAAGAAGCCATGATGAGGGACCCTTGGCCCAGCAACAGTGAGGCTGACAATGCATGAAACGATGGCTGACAGAGAGCAGTACATCCACGGTGGTCATCTTTGAATGATCATGTTTGAATACATACGCTTGCATCCTCTTTGACCATATTTGGATCTCATATATTAAAATTAATGAAATCAATTCATAGATGCCCAACATGCATGTGTGTGTACGTGCACGTGCGGGCGGCCATCTTAGAATGGTCAGAGAAAAGTATTAAAATAGAATAAAAAGAGCAGGGGAGGGAACGCTATGTAGGAATGGGCAGAGGAGCAATGGAGGAGCAGGGTAAGGGGAGCATTTTAAAAGTAAAATAAAGACAAGGGAGACAGAGAGAGTCAGGAGAAGCAACAGACAAGTTAAGAGGGAGGAAGCAATGCAAGAAGTGAAGGGACGGGAGAAATAGCGCACGCGGGACCGCAAGAAAACGCACCCACTCCAATGGAGTGCTAAATGTAAAGTATAAAAGTAGTTCCTTCAGTGCAAGCAACATCAGTAGATGAAGGCTACAAGTTAGCTGAATATATTGTGAAACTGAAATGCTCCTGGGTGGGACAAACACATTTGTGGGGGAAAAGCCGTCTAATCAGGAGCAGTGAAGTGAAATGGAAGACAAAGCCATCCAATTATGAGCAAGGGGCTGACCCAAAGCCCACTCTATAAGTATGGCCAATAGACAGCTATAGCTGTTTGTAGTCTAGAATTTAAAAAGGGCAGTAAACAAGGACCGTGGAACCCCAGTGCCCACAAGAGTGAGCCTGCATTGCTTGCAAAACCTTTGGTTGGTTCTCAGCATCTACAGCAATTGCCTTGTTCTAGCCTGCATAAAGGTTCAGCTAGTGCTTCTTGTCTCTGGGTGTTACCCTCAGACAGATAAGAAAGACAACTCAGGTCAGGTGGTGGGGACAGGACGTTCTAGCGTGGGAATGCAAGAAGGTTTTGCACACCCACAAATGTTCCTGTTTGTAGATATTCACAAACTGTTTTCTGCTCCTTGTCCATTTTGGAAACAGTCTAAAGTAGAAACATTGACTCTTGCCAAGGACAGAAGTAAACCTCTTTCATGGTAGAAAAGTGAAGGGACCACCCTCACCCTCCAGTTAATGGCATTCTAGACATAGGTATTCATACACAGATACAATTATTTAACACACATAGAAAAAAGAAAAAATGGAGAAAAGCGCACATGGGAAAGATGTTTCCTGTGACCAAATGTACACTATGTACAATTAAGCATGCTGTAATAGATTTACATGGTCTTATACACACATTTAAAAAAGTTTCCAGGGGTACAGCCTGAAACCTAAGACTGACACAGGTTTCCATGATTACCCTGGGAACCTTTTTAATTCCAAAAGTTCAGTAATCTCAATCCATGTGAAGTTGTGAACTTGTGTGTGGGGAAGTTTTCCAATTTTCCGAAGAATCAGGCCCATGCAGGGGCGGCCGGCACAGCTCGCTTGGGGTCTTCTAGAAAATAAAATAAAAACTTACCTTGGCCCGCCCGCCGTCGGGTCAAGCGTCTTTTCTCCTGCTCGTCTGTGTCTGACTCCAGGTCAGAACAGGAAGCAAGCAGCCAGCCTCCCACCCCAAGCCAATCAAAAAGCTCCACTAGAGCGTTGTGATTGGTCTGAGTGCCGTGACACAGGGGTAGGCATGTTCTCCATGCAGGCTGTAATGCGGCCTGTATGGACAACAGGGGAGTGCTCATGACTGTTTTGGGTGGCCCGAGAAGGCCGACCAAACAGTCACTGCGCACAGGAGTGTTCTACCACTTCACCCTGCAGCTCCGCCCTACCCCCTCACGCACTGCCACAGCAGGAGGAAAAAATAAAATGATAATAACATTCCGTTATTATCATTTTATTTTTTCCTTTCTTTGCTGCTCCTGGCAGTGGGGCGACGCTCCTACGCCTTAGCGGAGGAGCCGCCACTAGACCCACGTAGTTGAACATGCAAAAACTCATATTATGTGATTAGATCACTGGAATTATTTTTAATTTGTCAACTTGACTCCCCATCGCGACTGGCCCTGCTTCAGATCAGTAGTGAATGGTTACGTTCATACCACTGGCAATCACATGCAATTTGTACAGCCGTCTGAAACATGTTGCTGTTTCTTTTAGAGAGAATCTTCCGGCGGCTAGTGCAAAAATAAGAATGCTAAAGAAATCAATTTAGTGAAGCCAGCATCGTTAAGCTGACCAAAGAGAAAACCCAACCGCTAAATCATACTTAACGCATCTTAACGTTTTAACAGGCGGTTGAAAATGCAGAGTGGTGTAAAAATAATCTCTGCCCAAAATCGATGTTTGACTGATTTTCATATGCCGCAGCTTGAATTAATTTGGCAGCTACATTAACTGCAGCTTTGTGAAGCACATCCAGAGCAGATTTATCTTCCTATTTAAGAAAACAGATGCTTGGGCTTTATGGATACGAACGAGTTCCAAAAAAAGTCACTTAATTAGTTTTGCAAATTGTACAGAACTATGGTTTATCTGCGATAATTTGTAGTACTGTAATTTTTAAGGCTTAACATTTAGAATGGATTGCACCACTGCCTTGAGTCATCAACATACCAAAGCCACATTTACAGAAGAGTAAACCACATTACATATGGTATAAGGTACACCCTGCCATTCAGTATAGGGATACTGCAATTCTCAGAGGAGTTCTAAGACCATATAGGAGAACAATTCCGAAGGTTGAGTTCCATTATCAGGTCATGGAACTCTGAGGTGACTAGCAATATTCTTTTAGAATGTGGCAGAGGGTATTTTACTCCTTAAAATACATGTTCACTCCATTACCCATACCACAAACTGGGTGTCTTACTCCTTCATGTGAAAGAAATTGTATAGTTGCAGACAATAATAATGAAAGCAGAATCTGTAATCTGAATCTAAGCACATCCAAGAACAGCAATCTGAGCCTACTGTTTGACCCTAAGTTGTTCTTGCTCCATAGCATGGAGGGGATTGGTGGGAATCGCTACAGACAGAACCTTTTGTTTTTGGGCCTCACGCTTGCCAAAAGGGACATCGCCCAAATGTGGAAAGGGACATCCCCACCAACAATGCGCGGGTAGAGGGCGGCTATGGACAGATGCATGGGGGCAGAAGTCGCGGTTTCACAGGCCTGTGGCTGCCCACAGAAACATGGGAATATATGGTCCTGCTGGGCGACATACTAGGGTATAGACTTGTTCCCCACCTGCCACCATCAGACCCTCTCAGAATCCGGCCCATACATCTCCCCGACCCTTAGATACCCTAGATGAGCAGCTCTGTCGTCACTTCATACACACTTGGACATACTACGTTCAGCGACCTTTGTGGTAGCCTGTGCCAAGTTTGAGTTTTTGAGCCTGCAGGTTAGCTTGTTAAGTCTCGCCTATGCAGCGCGCATTCGCTGCATAGGAAGAGACCTTTAGAAATCGGTCCGGTTTTACAGACAAAAACGTGCACGCATTGCATTGCTTTGAATGGCAACGCGTGCACGTTTGGCAATTTCCTCGTGGGAGCGAGCGGCGCCATCTGGTAGCAATTATCTCACTCGCTCCCGCAAGGGAAACGCTGCCTGCTCTCGGCCGCACTCCCCTCCCACCCCCTACTTGCCGAAGGCGTGCAAGCTTGTTTTCTAGGCTAGCGCTCTTTCATGTAATTTTCCCCGTGCATGACTGCTTTGATTAAGAAGTGTCTCCTGGGTTTGGGCAGGTGGACATGTACTGATTGAGGCATGTGTTGCACAACCAGTGTTTCCCATCAAGAAATTGTACGGAAAATAACATTGAGCGGGTTTCTTGTGTGACTTTTGTGCATGAGGGTTCACCACACACGTAATTAATTGTACGCGGACGAACGCCCAAGATTTTTTTACCGTAATATACACTTGTTTTTCTCGTGGAAACTCGCAGTTTGGCTCGGCACCGTGCCTAACCCTTACTTTGGCTGATGACCTCTGTAAGCCTGTTGAAGGACATCGCTTTCATTTGCGCAGCGGGTGCAATGGCACCGGGGCTCAGAGCTTTGAGTGGCCCACAAAATCATTGCTGTATTTTACAATTCAATTAGGGCTAATGTTCTTCCCTGCACTGGTGCCCATGACACACTGGCTATGCTGCTATGCCTGTTCCGCCTTATGTAGAAGTGTACACAACATACTTGTACCCGTGATTTTTTCCCATTTCTACTTGACATCACACGCTGTAAGACCTGCTTTCTATAGTTTTTCAAATCCTATTTGGCTGTCAAGAAAACTTGTATTTACTGTTCGAATGCGTTGTCAGGCTCCCATTTCAAATGCCTCTTTTTGGGTGGGTCTTTCTACTATGAGCGATGTCTGGAAAATTACAAGTGAGGTTTGTGGTTAAGTTGCGTCTCTGGGCTCGAACAACACACAAAGTACTGGGTGGTACCCTGTGGTTCATGGAATAAGGGTGTTTCTATCACGTAAGTGGTTTCTGCCTGGCTGCTCTGTTTCTGAAATTCCACATTTCATGCTCAGGACACCAACTTGCTGGATGGGTTTTCATTCCTTTTCACCTCGTTTGTCATGACCTTCTTCCCTATTGATGCCAGGAGAGAGGGCAGGTCAGCGCCCCACCAGTGCCGGTGCCAGAAATGGACTTGGGACTTATAGAATTCCTTCCTTGACATTGGGCAAGCTTTTGCTCTTGCCAGCGTCTTATACTGTGAAATCTCGACCCAGCCCTGATTTTTGCCTGCACTAATGTGACCATCCCACTTTGTGTTTGCACCTCTCCATTGTTATTAACCGCACCCAGAGCAGTTGCTATGTGTGAGACCAGTAAGGTGGTTCAGTGGTATGAGCTTGTGCGTGTAACCTGAAAGTCAAAGATTCGTGCCACGGCTAGCCTCAGCCTTTCATCATATGAGACAGCCTTTCCTCCTATGAGCTTGCAAAAATGAATACCATCTTTACTACAAAGTGAGATCTTAGTAACCACTGTTCCTTAAATTATGTGGGATGCGAAATATCATGTTAGAAGTGCCATATAGAAATATGCTATAATCTATGTCTAAAATGTTAAAGAGAAGTTTATTACTTGACAAAAGTAAAAAATGCTTATTAATTTTTTTTTAATGATTTGCCCCTCCCAGCGATTTGCGAATATTATTATTAGCAGATAGTATCAGTTTCAAATATGTGTCATGTACCTATAAATCAAATGTGTGAAAATTCAAATTAACCATTTGCAGTTCATTATGTTCACCGCATGGCACTCACTGGCAAGGTATGACACTCTCCAACAACTTCCACCTACTGCTAGCGCTTTCATTCTAATTGCATTTACAATAGAGTGACTGCAGAGGGTTATATAGACAATTGAGAATAGTTTGTGTGAATTTCTTAAGTTTGTATAAGCTGGTATGTAACACAGTGTGTTATTAGCAAAATAGATCGGCCACTTAAGTGCTTGCTGACACTTATTGTGCCTTTCTGGTGACTAGTTTGAATACCGGCAATGCCTATTCTGTCTTTCATTCTCCCTAGATTAATACATGAAATATCAATAATCTGAGTGATAGTAACACTGTGGAGCAGGATCGCAAAAAATAGTAAATACGGACACAGAGCTGTACTGCTCTGAAAAGGTGCATATGATATTTTCTACATTTTGCAATTTACTAAAATTACCAAAAGCATGCCTGGAAAACTGTACCAGTCACAGGTGTCCTACTATGCTAATAGGGGTGCCATTTTCCTACTATTATTTACCTAATCCTAGAGGCTCGTCTCTCCCATCATCCCAAACCTCATCTTACTGCTATAGTCTCCCACAGAACACTTTCTAGACTGTTCCCTCTTCTATCCCTCCATTATCATATTCAATATAACTAACAGACTTGCATGTCCACCTCTCAAATTAACACACATTTCTACCACTATTCCTCTTTGGTTTCCGGAGCAGCATACTACTCGCCGAAAAGAACTTTGATGCCTCGCCAGGGGTCATCACCACCACCACCACTACCACCTCAGCATCACTCAGCACCACCTCAGCCTGCTCTCGGAATCTGGCATCTGTTGATTCTCCCCTAGCGTCTGGCCGCTGCTAGTGTTATAATACAGATACTAGTTCCCAACCTTCACCCTCCGATTGTTTATTCCCCCTCAAAAAAAAAAGCTTTAACAAACAAACATTGGAATAGGCAGAAACAAGTTGCCAGCATTGTAAGAACAAATGAAAACTGAGGACATTTTTTATTGTAAATACTTTTTTTAATATGGTCGTTCAGTTGTACATAATGCCTTCTTGGTTATATATAAGGTAACAAAAATGCTTCTGACACTTTTTTCATTATAACTTTTCAGCATGCTGCACAGCAGCCACACTTCTCTACAGCACAGCTTGAAGAGATTGGCAAAGTCAATAGCTCTGGCTAAACACTTATAAGGCCCCCAAGGCGAGACCTATTGGCTATGCCAATGCTTGTTTTTTAAAAGTAACTGGTACTATCTCATTCAAAATGTATTCTTAATGTATGCTTTGAGCTTCGCCCACTATGTGCCACTAAACTCAATGAAATGTATTATTAAAAACAAAGACAGCAATCTATTGCAAAAAGATATTCAATCAGTTTTATGTGAGTCAGATTGAATGAAATGCCATAGCTCCAAATGCGTAGAAATATGCAGAGAGGTTCTATATTTCCTGTAAAGACCTATAGAGTGCAAACAAATTAACATTTTGCCATTAATATATCCTCTCTGCTGATCACTGTTCGTTTTAGATCTCATGTTTGTTGCTTAAACTGTAAATGTGATTATGATCTGTGACATTCCTACCGCTTTCGATGCTGACAGGAAGACATTGCAACACTACTGCAATAACTTTATACATTTGAGCAGCTATGTCATTTTGTTATTAAAGGGGACTACAGATGACACAATTCGACTGCAATAAGGAGATAAGAGACAGGTTTTTATAAAGCGGTGGGAGGTTCACATGAATTATAAGAGATTAACAATGCAAACATTGGTTCATGGTGTGCACAGCACTTCCTCCCATGCCACATTGTGGACGCCTGAGATGTGATCCTAAGCATGGCTCTGTAGAAGAGGCAGCATAGTCCAGGGGTGAGCGCCGAGGTACAGCGAGGTTGGAAGATGGAAGAAGAACTGCTGAGGATAACAGGCATAGAGGAATCAGGCGACAGGCATGCTCCAACAGAAGCTGTCAAGGTGGGGTGGAGGCATCACCCTGGAGAAGGGGGAGGGGTGGAATAATGGGATGACAGCAACGGCCACTGCAGAGTATGGGCGGCTATCTGTGAGAACAGCTGGGATGAGACAGACCTTGAATGAAGAGGTAGAGTGCAAGGTATAGGATGGACAACAGCAACGTCCGTTGAGGAAAAACGGTAGAATTCAGAGGGGGACAATAGAGTTCAGTCGGAAAAACACAGCGGTTCAAAGGGGGAACTCTGCAAAACTCAGAGGCAGGGTAGAGGCAATTCTTACAAAAACACATTGAGCAGTAGGAGACCATGGCAAGGTCTGGGGGTCAGTGGGAAGGGTCTCCCCTAGGTGCTAGGGTAAAATGAGGTGTCACTGGCAGAAACACAGAAGCCTGTAGTAAAATGAAGTCTGAAAGCAAGTGTAGAGACAAGAGTAGACAACAATGAAAATGTCCAGTGCAAATAGAAATAAGTAGTGTGTGGCATGTGTGTAATGGAAAAGGCAGACAAAATTTAGAAAAGTCACTGAGAAAACGGCAAGCTCTGGGGAATGGAATGGGCCAGAGTTAATTATATGCAATTCTGACGGGCCATTTGACAAGAGCAGTGATCACCCTCCAAGAAGGCCTCCTGACGCTATGAAAAGTACTATGATGAAAGGCTGGGTGGAGCTCTGAGTATCAAACAGAAAGGTTTCAAAATTAGGATCAAAATTAGAAATATTCTGTTTTGAGCTCTAATGCTAAAGAATCCCACAGCCTAGTCTTGAAATGTAAAGGACCCCCCTCTCCATCTGGCTTTAGATATCGAAAAGAGCAATCGATGGGCTAATTGAAGGTTCACGGCAATGAGGTACTTGTTACATCTGTTAATCAAAAGGTGTTCACAATGAAAGACACGATCCATTCATTTTACAAGAGGCTCTTTGCACTGGGAGCCCATGCAGCTCTTTCAGCCTGGCCAAATTATGGTCCAATTTCCTCAAACCAGAAGACATCTTGCATGGACCATCTGATTATGGTCTAATATAGATACAGAATGTCTGGGAAGGCAGAATTACAAAGGTCCAAGCAGGAGAAAACAAAGTCCTTTACCACCATGACCTTGTGAGAGAAATAACCCTAGTTGCTTTTAAGATGTATACACATGTCACAAATGCATAGAAATGCACAAAAACCCAAAAGGTGAATAAGCTACGAAAGATAAAACATGCCCCAAGACTCTTAGAGGATAGAAAAATGCTTTTGGCACCCCAACAATTTGGGGAGCCACCCATGGTAAGATATGGGACATGTATTTAGAACATTTTCAAATCACTGAGGATTAATAAGTGCAAGTAGGTATAATAATGTATCTTTCACCATCACATCATGCAGGACTCCCTAAACTGTATTGGCTTACCCATGTGATCATTTATAAGTACTTGCCATCTTTAAACAACGTGGACCGAATGCGGTCTTTTAAAAATTTAAATAAAATATTATGTAAAAATAAAAACAATTGGGGAGCCAAGAACACTTATGAGTTCATCAGGGGTCCTACATTTTTTACTATTGAAACGGCGCCGGCTTCCAAGACCTACGACCCAGTGAAGCAACTCTGAGCAAGGTAAACGGGGATATTGGCGTTCGGCGAGGCGGGAGGTTCTGGGGTAAGGGCTGGGGGCAGCAAGGTGTTCTCTCCGGAGGGGGGGTCACCGGCAGTTCGGTTCACCTCAGTCCGTGCTCAATTGCTGAACGCCGAGGTACCGAGATTCCAAACCCGGTATTGCCGTATTGCTCAAACAAACACGAAGGGGTCTCTGGTCCTTGTAGTTCAGCTTGAGCGGAATCACGAGGAAACCATTTTGAAACGGTTCCCGGAGTGTATTATTCCTTTCTTTGAACAGTACTGGTAACGTGGCAAAACAGCCACAGTGTTCATGCTTCATCTCTCCTCTTAAAAAGAATTACGCATCACGAACAAAGTTTGTGTCTATACAAGGGAACAATTTGCTATTATAAACAGAACTTGCAACAACGTGAGAACTAATCTAAAACATCTACTAAATCAATTTGTGGGATGGGACGAAGCCATCACGCAGCCGCCACGATATAATTCTCTGAATAAAGTCTAGGCTTGAATGGTTCCTGGAAATGTGTGGTTACTACTTCTGAACATGCCCTGAATGGTTCCTGGAATGTGTGGTCTCTGTCTCTGAACAGCACTGGCAATGTGGCAAAACAGCCACAGTGATCACGCTTAATCTCTCAGTTTGAAAAGAATTGCGCGTCAGGAACAAAGCTGACGTTTTTATGAGAGAACAATGTACAATTAACAGCACAGCTTGTAACTACGGGACAAAAAATTAAATACATCTATCAAACAAACTTGTGGAATAGGACTTAGCTACCACGCAGGTGTCATTACATAATTCTTCAGTTACACGAGCACCACAGCTGGACCAGCACAGCCGCCGCAGAACCCACACCCAGGGCTCCACTCAAGGCGGTTGAAGCCACAGTGTGGTGAAGCTGCAGTGCAGTGCTATGCAAACAAGAGTCAAGGGACAGTGAAGACAGTAAAGACAAGTGAAGACATTCACTGGCAAGTTTGGATACAGTCTAAGGGGACTGCAACGCCGCTTCCTTCCAAGCTCCCGCTAAGCTCCCGCCACCCACGAGCACTACGGGGGCTGAAAACTACAACCTCCAGTGCTCCCACTTTGGCGCCAGTCATCGCATCACTGTGGAAGCGCTAGGAGGCGCTTAAAGACGCTCACGGGCTCCCGCGGCAAAGCCAGGGCCAAGGGCGGGCCCGTTTGAGCCCATTGTTAACTGTTGATGAAAGGAGTGACACTTGGTGGAAACTATAGCGCTATACTTAGCTTGCGATGTCCGTACGCGAAGGGAAGGGGAAGGGGAAGGGGAAGAAAGCTGTAATGGGTGGGACTGTTACTGTTACCGGGACTCTTGACCAGTTCATAACAAGAGCAACGTCAGTGATGGCGCATGAGATTGCATTAACCGAGCGCCGTCTCTCACTGGATCCGGTATTTTCCAAAAGGTCATCTCTGGGGGGACTGATGTTGGCACATTCTCCGGAGCAGCCCACACCCATGGAAACCGACTTTGGGGATTTGGAGCAAAGTAGTAGCCTAATGCCTCGGGAACCTGTGAATACACCTACGGTTCAGGAGCTTGGCTCTTTTGTTTCATTTACGAATACATCCCCGTCATGCACTGATAGCGGCACAGCTACCCATGCAACCACAATGCTCGCACCTAAACTTTTGCCCCAACCAACGGACCTCACACCGGGAGCGGCCTCTAAGAGGAAACGAGGAGGGGTCGTACAGAGGGGAAAAAGTTCAAAGGCGCCTAAAAATAATAATAAGAACAGCGACCAGGCGACCACAGTCCCTATATGTTCTGAAGCGCTCCAGGCAACTTCTCTCGGACTAAACACTTCATCTATGGGTTCTGTTGACTCTTCCTTGCCCTCATTTGAAGATGGATTTTGGTTAAAAGTAGGAGCCCTCATAACTTCATCCATGCAGCCTTTTTTTGATAAGTTGTTATCACTTGAGGATAAATTGTTAAAACTTGAACAGTCGACAGTAACTAATTTTGATTGTATCAAGAGTAGTCTGGGGAGGAGTGCCCAGGCTAACGAAGTGATGACGAATATAACTCGGGATTCTGTAGTCTTTAAACACCCATTGCCTAAATCAATTACATCTAACACAGCGGATGCTTCACTTAGTGGGAGTGATGTAGCCGGATCTACCTCCTATAGCGGTGTAGTGGCCCAACGAAGTACAGGTTGTCCCCGTGGTGAAAGAGCAGTACAGCAATCTTTGGGAGGGGGTTTGGCACAAAAATCGCTTGGAGGACCAAAGGAAAGATCTAATCCTAGTGAGTCTAAGCATATTTTGCCATCTATTGATTTACCCCCTGATTCCTCACCATATGTTGTCGTACTGACCGGGGTGCCTGAACTAGACAAAGATAGTGTAGAATCTTACAATGAACTAAAAAATAAATCTATTCATTGGCTGAATAACAACAGACCTCTCCCGCCGAATGTGCAATGTCAAATCTTGTTTGCCCGTAGAGTAATCTGGGTGGGTCGAAGAGTGAAAGACTTAGCGGGCGATTGTATTGTTATTAATTTTAGAGACAGAAGGGTGGTCCAACATATATGTGAGTGGTCTTATCAAAGAACAAAAACTGGTATTCAGTCTTTTGACTTAAGTTACTTTTATCCTCCCCCAACCACCATGGAGAAATTTGGACATCCAGGCAATAATTGGGAAGGGAGAGCCCAGTTAGATAATGCCTTCAATAGAGGAGTGAATGATGGCATTTGTTTTGCATCCAGTATCCCCCTCAGCAATAGATTTAGTGTCTTAGACCAGGTAGATTTACTGACCCCGATTGACTTTCGCCCACTTATCACGGACAAACAGCTGTGTAATAGTCCTTTGGGTATGGGGGCTGAGGTAATAAACCAACAGGCCGTCCTAAGCTATGAGAAGGTGAATGAGGAGACAAGCAAAACCACTAAAGTTAGCAACAGTGGGGAGGTGGGGAAATCCTTAGATGCACCCAAGAATAGTATTGTTACAACCAGTGAGGTGGCACTAAACTCCGAAACATTAGGGACTGCTGATAACAATTGCGAGCCCCTAGAAGTCATAAATAGGGGATTTTATGAGGCGACCTATGAGAGTGAGTTGGAAGCAAGATCACATGGCCCCAGTATCCTGTCGTGGAATATTGCGGGCCTAATGTCCAGATTGGATCTCCCCGACTGGGGCGATTTTATAGACTCCCACGAGATTTGCTTATGCCAAGAAACTTGGGCAGTAAGACCATTATATAGAGTAGGTTTTGTAGCATATTGTAAACTGGCAGTGAAGGGCCCAAGGGGTAGACCGTCAGGGGGTTTGTGTATTTGGGTAGGTACCCACTTGGGTTATATGGTGAAGAGAATAGAAACTCATTCACCTGACATTTTATGTATTCTTCTCACCCATTGAAACCGTCCAAAGCTGGCCATTATCAATGTCTACTCTCGCCCAGTTAAGTATGGGCAAACTTCGCCGACGCTAGATTGCTTGGCTGTTCTTCTTAATTTACTGTCTGGGGAAGCGTATTTTTTAATTGGTGGGGATTTTAATTGTCACTTTGAACCCCTCAGCAGGTTGTCAACACTTATTACCAGTGACAAGGATTCATCATGGTCAATTCCTGCATCTAATGCGTACCCGATAAGGGGGTGGACCCCACTAGTCTTGCAATTAACCTCTCTTACTCTCACCTATTCATTGAGGGCATGCAATGGTCGGTTCCCTGACGATAACCCTGGGCTTCCCACCTTCGATAGAACTGGACAGGCAACAATAATTGATTATATTTTAATAAATGTTGAAATTTGGCATAAGGTTGCAAAGTTTTCTGTCCTCCCCCGTGATGAAAGCGACCACAATCCCTTGGTCGTAACCCTAGATAGCCATGTAGAGGAAGTAGGGCAAGACCTGGAAAATCCGCTACTAGACAATTTGATAGTGGTTGAAGTAGGGAGAAGAATACGCTGGGGCTCAATAATCCAAGCTCCAGAAGTAATGGCGGAAATGTATACTAGCATTATTCCCTTGTTGGAAAAAGCAAGTCTTGTCTCTGGAAGCAGTGCTAATTTAGAATCCGATGAAGATCTAGGCAAAATCCACCTTGATATGGTTGCATGCCTGGCGGATTTTTTTTATAGCAGTAAGCCCAATAAGAGTAACCATCGCAGAGATAAAAAACCCTGGTACAATAGGTCATGCAGGGATGCAAAGAGAGCCCTATTGTCAAGCCTGAGGGGGGGGGGATTGCATGCAAATAAGGGAAGCAAGGGTGTTTTTATAAAAAATCCTTTTAGCTGCGAAATCTGAATGGGAAATGGAAAGATGGCAGGCCATTTAGAATGCCATGGACGTTAAAGACACAAGAGCTTTCTGGAATTTAGTCCACATCGGGAAAATAGAGGGTAGGTCTGCCCTCGAGCCTAATATTGCTGAGGAAGCCTGGCGTCTTTATTTTAAAGATTATATTCAAGCCCCTATAATGGACCTAGTGAGAGTGGGATATTGGTTTGTTGTCATAGCTTTGATTCCCTTGGGGATATACCTCCATGTACCTTGGCTGAGCTATTATCTACCTTAGCCAAAATACTGCCAAACAAAGCTCCTGGGCTGGATAGAATCCCCGGGGACCTGTATAGAAATGAACAGATTGTTTGGGCCCCATACCTCCAGACATTATTTAATGCCATTCTTTATGGCATGTCACCACCTCCTACGTGGACCGGGGCAGAGATCATTCCTATTTATAAAAAAGGGTCTCCCATAGAACCGGCAAACTACAGGCCAATCAGCCTCATGATGTAACTCAAAAGATTTTTGCTAGAGTCTTACTGGGAAGACTCCAGGAATGGATGGAAGACCTTAAAATTGTACCTCCTTTACAGGCAGGCTTCAGATGTAAAACATCTACTATATATCAGTTGTTTAGGTTTCAATTGATGTATTGGAAGCATATCGTTTTGGAGGGTGGTAGTCTGTACCTTACATTTGTGGATCTCAAATCGGCGTTTGACATGGTGGATCGTTACCAGCTGTGGGGAATCTTGCTGGATATGGGAGTACCACCATACCTCTGCCACCAGTTTAAACGCCTCCACGAGGGAACATTTGCTAGGGTAAGGTTCGGCAAAAATGGGAAATTAACAGCTCCTTTCCCTGTAGGAAAGGGGGTGAGGCAGGGTTGTGGGCTTGCACCAACCCTTTTCTCACTCTTTCTCAACGGGCTAATAGGAGACCTTCTTGCCTTTAAGGACATTGACTCCCCAAAACTAGCCAACCGCAAACTTCCTGCCCTAATGTTTGCGGACTACACCCTGCTCCTCTCGAAATCACCAATGGAGATGCAGCGTGTATTAGAGGAATTTAGTCGGTTTTGTAAAAGGAAGAATTTGGTAGTAAATATTAAGAAAACAAAATATATGGTCTTCCACGCTGACTCCATAAACTGTCCGCACCCAAGAATGGATGATGGACCTTTAGAAAGGGTTCCTATCTTCGATTATTTGGGCCTCACACTAAATGACAAAATGGGGTGGAGACCCCAAATCAATAAAGCTAATTTAAAGCTAATTCAGACAGTCAGGGGATTTTAAAGGTTTATAAGAGATGCGCCCTAAAGGTTATAATCCCGCCTGTAGAAATCTACAAGGTTCAAGCTAGGGGGGCAACTATGTATGGGGCTGAACTTTGGGGACATAGCTTAGTTAATGCCCTCACTATAACAGAAAATAATTTTATGAGACAAATCCTGTGTTTGCCCAAAAGTACTCCTTTAACGCCACTAAGGATGGACTTGGGCATCCTTCCCATTGCAGACCTAATTGCTTCACACCCACTGCTTTATTGGCGATGGCTGTCGAGTACGCCAGAGCTAGGACATTATAGAGAGGAATTAAAGGCTGTATTGTCCACTCTGGGGGCGGGTAGTATCCCGTCGTTCTCCTTTATCAGAGACTCATTCCGTGCGATAAGAAGGGAGGACCTATGGTCGGCACCGGAGGAATCATGCTCAGCTATTTCAAAAAAATCCTTGGTTTGTGTACTGAAGGAATATAAATTGTCACGCATTTTACAGACCGCTAACTCTTCTAGTTTAACCTATGGGTTCCTGGACATAAAACAGCACTATAAATTGGAGCAGGTGTTGCATTTTATTCAATTGCCTACAGCAAAAAAACTGTTTTGTTGCAATTTAGATATGGCCCGCTGCCGCTCCATGCACTTACCAACAAATGGGCAGGCGCTACCACCAACCTTTGCCCGGGGTGCCTAATAGAGGAGGAAACTGTAATTCATGTGTTGTTCTTCTGCTTGGCATATAAGTGGGCAAGGTTAAAGTGGGTTATTCAACTGTGTAGGAACCTAGGTATTAGAAATTATAAGGAAACCTACAGGGTTTTAAAATCTGATACTAACCCGGTTTTTGTTGTTGCAATTTCTAAGTTTCTTTTTGCTATGTGGTGTAAGCGAAGGTATCTATTGAAAAATCGATGTGAGAATTAGTAATACCCGCTCCCACTTGACAACTATTGTGACCCTAGTTTTGGCAAAAACCTAGCCTGTAAGCGTAGGTATTTTATTAAACAACTGATACGAGCTCTATTAAGACCTGCTTTTAATTGGCTGCTAATGCGACTTAGGTTTTATAAAAAAAACATAGGCTGTGAATTTCCTTTTAACTTTTTTAGTTTAATATATATTTTTAATGATTGGTTTGCACTGATTATATTTCCCATAGTGATGATTATCATTGTATTCCCCCTGTTTCCCAATGAGTGATTATTACTGCTATCTATGCTTGTACTATTTTATAATAAGTGGTTCTTACAACATCGTATTCTTTCTTGACATTAATTTTAAGTGGTTGTGTATATGTATGTACTTTTATGGCCGCAATAGCCGAAATAAAGGTTCATGAATGAATACGGAATGCCTGGGAAGGCAGAACTACAAAGGTCCAAGCAGGAGAAACCAAAGGCCTTTACCTGCATGACCTTGTGAGAGAAATAACCCTAGCTGCTTTTAAGATGTATACATATGTCACAAATGCATAGAAATGCACAAAAACTCAAAAGGTGAATAAGCTTCGAAAGATAAAACATGCCCCAAGACTCCTAGAGGATAGAAAAATGCTTTTGGCATCCCAACAATTTGGGGAGCCACCCATGATAAAATATGGGACACGTATTTAGAACATTTTCAAATCACTGAGGATTAATAAGTGCAAGTAGGTATAATAATGTATCTTTCACCATCACATCATGCAGGACTCCCTAAACTGTATTGGCTAACCCATGTGATCATTTATAAGTACTTGCCATCTTTAAACAAGGTGGACCGAATGCGGTCTTTTAAAAATTTAAATAAAATATTATGTTAAAATAAAAACAATTGGGGAGCCAAGAACATGAGTTCATCAGGGGTCCTACATTTTTTACTATTTCCTTCAGGGCATCGCAAGGGCCTGTAAAGCCTGGTCATGGATTGGAATCAGAGGTTAGGATAGTTCTTTGTCAGAAGTATCCTCGATGTGGAAAGACTGAGCTTCAGGCAGTTTGTGTTCACCCACCAATCAGAGGTGTGGAAAGCAACACAGCTGCAGGGTCCTGGTCCTGGTTGTTGAGCAAGACCTGTGAGTCACGTTGAATACCAATCATAAGTCTAACAACATAAGACCCCCGACACGGCCACCATCTGGAATTTTTCTTCCCATTAGGACTTTAGTTCCAAATCCCGGGTAGAAACTGACTTGTACATGGTCAATGTCGGACTTCATCTCTGTGAACTTTTGCAATGAATTCAAGTCAGAAGTAAGATCTGATGTATGTTTCATAATGGAAAGGTATGCATTTAAAAACCCTGTGCTGTGAAAGATGTATGCATGCCAATACATTACCTGCTAAATCTCCCGCTTTCGTCTCTAAATCCTGCTACAGGTTTGATAAGACTGGCAGTTTAACACACTGTTTTGGCCAGCGAAATGTGGGCCAGAGCGAAGATGAGCGGCAGACAAGGTGATGTGTTCTAAAGTGGAGCCTGGACCACGCTGGAAATCAGGTACATAAGGATATATCACAGAGATCTGACAGAACCAAACTGACTTACACGTTACTATTAACAAAACGAAACTCATTTTGGGATTGGTGAAGTGCATTAAAAGATGCCTTAGTGAGTTAATGTTCACCATTGACATCTGTAGTAGCCTGATGGTTCTGATCTCAAATACAAGTAGGATAAACTTGGTCTTCCATTCTTCCAAGGTAAGTAAACTGATACTGGTCAATAGAAACGCCTGTTTATTACAGCGCTTAGAAACCGAAGTGTTGTCGAACTGCTGTACAGGAACAAGTCATTATTCCGTGTGGTAGAGACGTGGTTTGTGCAGATGTCTTGGGAAGAAGATGAATCTACAGAGAAAGTGTTTTTTCATTACAGAAGACATTTAAAGGGATATGTGCAGGTCATGGCTGTATTATCTGGGGGACAGGTCTTGACTTTTGGGTCAGAGACCGGTATGTAAAAAAGAGAAGAGGGCCGGTGGACGGTGGTGCACTGATGAAGCAGCCTTGTACCCCACACTCCACCCAAGCAGGTGTTGTGAGAATCTCAGCGGCCCAGCCTTGAGTGCATGCTTTCCATGTCCAAATCCAGTCCATGCTGCATAGAGGTGTGCCCATACTGTGTCTGCAAAGGAGGAAGGAGCTACAGCTGGCCAGTCCGCCTCATGCCTTGGCCACTGGCTGGCCAAAGAAGACCGGAATAGTGAAGCCACGGGTGCCTCTGTCTGCCTCTGGGTTCTAGCTGACATCAGACAACCCGAGCCGCAATCCTGGTGTCTACTTGATGTCCCCCAGAACCCCTCAGCGAACAAATGCCCCCCCTTATTCACTGCTACCCATCTATAATTCCACATGTTATTGTTATGTAGGGATCACACTGAGCACCACTGTCACGATTAACAGATTCGAAATAGTAGCAACAGTGGGAAAACTGCGGCTATCGTGTCGAGGAATGTGGGAGGCTGTATGTAAAAAACGTATAACGTTTTTCACTTCGGGGTACTTAGTGGCATCAAAGAGAACCCGAGCTCCGCCATCTGAATGTTACCATCTATCATTCTTATTATTCTTATAAAAGATGCGACTTTCTGCGGTCCTTCATCTCTGCTCCTTCTTAAGGTCGTCATCCAGTAGAGCATCTACTATACGCATCTTCCGCTGTTATTTCGGAAATATGCTAATTCTCGGGGAGGGGGTCATCTCAGGCGATTTTCTCTTTGGGTCGATAGGGCACGCAGGGGCACATACTTTAGACACAGGGTCGGTACCGCCCCGACGAGGCTGGAGTTGACATTTTTAACCTTGAGTGGCTTGAAATAAAAGTGAGTAGGCATCCTAGATGGGCTTGGTTAGCTCCAGGAGGGGTCGATACTGCTGTCCTCGATGTGCACACCTTGGGAGGGGCAGTAGCTAGGCTATTTACCAACTTAGCACTGCGCAGTCAGTGCTTTAGATGCAATCTATCGATCACTAGCTGCTTTGTAGATACTAAAGTGTATACTAATATATACCATTTGGCTCCACATGTTGAATTCGGACAGACACTGAAAAATCAGACTCAGGCTGGAGAGGGACTCCGTGCCTATTCTCCAATGTTGTAAGGGTGCATGGAAAGCAATACTATAAGACATATGTATTGACAGAGGATACTAATCAGCACCGTTAGGGATGCTGACGCTGGCCAAAGTCAACTTCAATGCATTTTTATGAACGCAAAATTCCGCAGGTAGGAAGTGGAACGAGGCTGCAGAAGGTTCCTCAAACGCGCCACTTACCAGCCGCAGAATGACCTGAATGGCCAGAGGGTCGTTTTCTCTGTCCTCTCCCTACTGCTGAAGCCAACTGAGAAATAGAATAGCATCACAGCACTGGCTTGGGACAAGGGCAGTCACTTAACTTCAGACCTAGGACATTCCAATCTGAAGGATCCAAGTCCATTTAAAAAAATATGGAGCTATGCATGGCATGTTGGCTACTATGGATAGGGCAGCAGTCGCCACTGTGTGTACTCTTTGTGTTTGAATCCAACCTACTCATTCTTAGTGTCTTGATTTTTAGAACAAAGTTGGGAACATACATGGCCAGCTCACCATTGGCTCCTTAATCATGCAAGATGAAACTCATTTTGGACGTTAGAAAAGGTCAACCAAATTAATCAATGCAGTCCTTCTGCACTAATTTACAAATTGTCTGAGTTTGCATTATATTGTGGGGGCAGGGAGGGGTAGGCTTTTAAGTGAAAACTTCAGCTCGGAGCTCCAGCACGGTTCCCCTTTCTCGAGGCCACCTGCAGCGTATGGTCTGGCTGAGTCGGGTCCAAGTGACAGTATAGGCAGCGGCAATTCCACAAAGAGGGACCTTTCTTGTGCCTCCCCAGCTACAGGGAACCAGTGAAGCATGGATCATCCATCCAGGGGTCGCACCAGAATAGTGGCTGCGAAGTTGGGCCGATGCTGTATGAGGGCCAGCCCGGGGCAAGCTGTTTGATGTCTGGGCCACATGGGTCCTGACTGAAGATGTAAATGGGACCACACCGCGCACCCAGAACCCTGGTGGGTTAACCGGTGGCATTCAGGTGTGTCCCTGATGGCTGTGATGTGAAAGAGCAAGGAATGGAATGGCCTGATAACTGGCTGGATTTTTAGTGGTGTACCCAAAAACATAGACAAGATATCCGGTTGTTGAGAGCAAGGGGAATAAGGATGCCTTTTCACTCCCAAGTGGTAGTCATGGCAAACTGCCAGTAAACTAGCAGCTGAGCCTACCGAGACTGATGTGACAGACACAGCCAAGGTAGAAAGCGATCCTGGAGACCTTTTGGAGAGTTGCAGCACACCACCACCAATATCAAGAACATGTTAACCTCAATCAAGGCTTCAAGGGCCTGTCTCGACCAACAGCTGGCCAAAATGGAAGGTGATGTGCGGAAAATCACTTCTGAAATTAAGCTGTTGGAGGTCCCATTGGTAGCACTGGAGGACGACAGAAAGGCACTCCAAAGTTTTAAGGACTGTACAATCCCAGCTCTGATCTAGATCGAGACACAGTTGGAACAACTGGAGGATCGGAGATATGTGGGCAACATGTTATGTTATGAATTTTATAAAGCGCAACAAATACCCCAATGGGTGTCATGGCGCTAAAGTATAAGAGTTCCAACAAAGACATGGCTACAGGCAGAACCTGGAGCGACTAGATAGCGCTGTGATGATAAAGATATTTCTTCGAAAAAAAATGCGTAATGTAAACTACTCAATGCCAAAACGCCAAGTTTTTAGGGATTTCCTGACTTGAATTAGTAAGGGGTTTTCCACAGGTGAACAGGAAGCTCAGTCTACAGTTTTGCTGCACACCTGGAAAATCCTTGCCTCCTGCAGTGCATCAAGTGACCCATGGAGAAACCAGCAGATTTGCGTCAGAGGAGAGCAGCAGATGAGAGCGAGTGTACCACTTGAATTTTTTTGCCAGATAGTCCGGGCCAATTCCATGAGCTGCTCTGTATACGAGACAGAGTGCTTTAAACTTTACTTTCTTTTCAACTGGGAGCCAGTGCAGATGTTTTAGGGCCTCTGAAAAGGATGACGAATGAGGAAAAGGCCCAAGATTATCTTGGCTGCCATATTCTTAATGCCTTGCAATTTCCAAAGCAGTCCCTTGTCCGCCGCCACATAGGGGGAACTGCACTAATCCAGATGGCTAAGAATAGTTGCCGGTATCACCACCTGACGGTCCTGCTTGGGAAGCAAGAGAAGCATCTTCTTCAAGACCTTAAGTCAAACAAAAAGACAAGATGAAACCACATGATTGACCTAAGCCTTCAGCAAGAGGTTAGATTCAAGGTAGATGCTTTGGTTTCTTTTTTATAGCCCCTACAGGAGCAGGGTGTACCGAGCAAGAAGGGGACCAGAAATCAAGAGTTAACGTACTCGGGATCTGCTTTTGTTTGAGCCACAAAGCCTCTTTTTTTCCAGAGTTAACTTTTAAGACATTCTGCTGCAACCAACTGGAGACCGCTGTCGTAGAGCTGTGAAAAGAACCAAGACTATCATTGCTTGCCCTATCTGCAGAACAGGGCTAACCAGAGCCCTGTGACACCCCTTGATGGAAGAACCTAAAATCAGACAGGTAAGGAGGAAAAGAGACTGCCTGTGTCCCACTCGTCATGTAGGGTCTACAACAGTCGAGGGCAGCGTCTCAGTGTCTTTAATTCTGGTCTCCTGTAACCTATTCAGCAGAATGCTGCGGTATGCTGTACCGAATGCTGCTGCAGATGGTTCAGCCTGGTTCGACGGCTTCTGAAGGTCATTTACCACTGCCAGCACAGCTACTTCAGTGCTGTATAAGAGACGAAAGCCTGACTGGACAATGCCCAGCACCTAACTCTGTGCCAATCTCACAGTCATATCTTAGGGCCGGCAAGACAGCTGGTAACAGCGGAGACCCCGAGTCTCACAATCCAGAAAGTTTTAGAAACGAAGATATTGGCCATTGACGACACATCAGGATCTATGGTAAGGAAACTGTACATTTGCCAACAAGAAACACAAGTAAAGATAAGGATTCAGGCACCACCGTCATTACTGAATGAAGAAGCCCACAGCACAGAGAAAAGATCCAGAAAGAAGCAATTAACTGATGACAGGCAACCATTGAAGGCAAACATATTTTAATAATCACAAGCAATTGCCGCAGATCCGTCATCAAAAGCTGCAAGGAATTAACAAGGAATGATCAAATTGGGACTGGTGGCGTCTTTATGGCACCCTACTAGGCTGAAAGTAGTTTGTCACTCTTTTACAAAGGTGGAAGGGCAGAAGTCATTCTTGCAGGATGAGTATTCTTTTCATGATGGGGTTACTAACTCTGAGAGCTATGACTACTGTTTAATGTTGTTGGGAAGATTGCTGAACCGTGATTTAATGACTGAAACACACTGTGCTGTATCAATAATTCCCCATCACTGAGTCACTTATTAAGTCATATAGTAGCTGTGACAACAGAGCATAATATTGTGAGTTGCCCTAGAACCACATCATTTATATTGTGAGTTTTTCTTATCCCTGAGTCGACCAGAAAGTTATCAAGCCTTCATTTCTAATTAAACAAGCACTGTTCAAGCTTGTATGTTCTAACGATTGGTTTGGAACTGTAGAATACATGCTAAGGGCCTATAGTAGTGTTTTATTTTTTTGACCATTATGGTTTACTCTCAGTTCTATTGAGATCCAATGATGGTTGAACACAGCTATAATGGAGTTGGAGTTGTCATTCTAGTACAATATTAATTAGCTGCAATTATAGCCATTAAAGGCCCTGATGAGAATAGTGTTTGCAAATTGCACACAGACTTTCTGTGACCTGCCTGGGGCGGCATGGCTGAGCACAGCATGGTCCACGTTGAGTGAATCAAGGTCCCAGTGGCCATGCAGACATCTACACTACACAAATATATGCAATACCCAGAGAAAAAAAGGGTTGACCCTAAGGCACAGTAGCTGCATGAAATCACCAGAGATATTGCGGATTACTACAGATTCGCCCTGAGTGACTGAACACCTACCTGTTCTATTATGGTGTCAACTGGGCTGTGCACTGGAGGAGCATGAGACTGAGTGACAATGAGCCCCTTGGCCCAGGCTCTGAGAGAGCGAGAGAAGGAAGCCCATAAACTGAGCAGAGGCACAGCTGGAGGAAAAGATACCCAGGACAGGGCCACACAAACCCGGTAATGAACACGCATGCCACAATCTACTTCAGAAGGCCTGCATGATTAATAAAATGAAGTCAGCAGTCGAGACGCGACCAGGGCCGAAGGAGGTGGAGGCGGTGCTGATCACCATGCACCAGCACACTAGAGACAGACAATCACATTAGGCCTCGAACGCCAAGCTTGGTGCACAGTAGCAGGTAAGTGGGATTGAACATCTGAGGCCTCAACAGAGGATGGTGTGCCAGTGGGGGCTAGGGCCTGATTTGCCCCATTGCACGCCCTGAAAATACACTGCACAAAGAGTGTGAACAAAATCTCTGAAGTTGCCAGCATCTGAGTGGAGGTGGGGGGCGAATCCAGGGGCCCCCACCTAGAGAGGGCTTCTGGCCTGTCCCCAGCTCTTGGGCCCCCTGAATACAGCAGAAGGCTGTGAAATCCACACAGCAGTGCCTAGGAATTGTCCAGCATGAAATCCTCTGAGTATGGAAAGGCAGCACAACCCTATTGGGTGGCTGAAGTAAAGATTAAATGTGGAATGTTGACACAGGAACTTCCCCTGAGACAGCTCCAGCATTCTTAACACTTTGCACACACTCCAGCGTGAATTAATGACCATGAAACTACCCAGCATAACATTAGTGCCTCACAGCTCAGTACACTGAGAGAAAATGTGAACATGATCCTAAAAGTCATTGCTTTCACGGTAGGGGCACTAGAATCCAAAATAGAAAATGCAATCATTGACACTGAGCTACTCAGAGAATGTCACTGGAAATTAGCTGACGGGGCTAAAGGATGGCAACTAGTGTCACACATGCAACATAGCACAGACAAGCTCAAATCCACAAAACAAGAACTCACAGAAAGAATATGCTTCCTAGAGGGTTGGGCAGAAGACTTAGATGGCCTGTCCAAGCGCAACAACACCCATGTGGTGGGATTCTTGGAGGTAGCAGAGGGCTGAGACATGCTGGGATATCAAGACAGGTGACTTGAGACTGAGATTGCTGCCTGGGGGCTCACTAGATGTCACGCCCCCAGGACACAGCGAGCAAACCTGCCAGCTGCTCAACCCCAGACTGGTACAGCAAGTTTGCTGCCCTGCAGGGAGAGAGAGACATAATCCTGCCGATGGCCTGTGAGCTGGGCATCCTTAAGGTCAAAAGAGGGACATCCTCAAGCTGTGGTGCATATAGTCCCAAACCACATAGTGAATGTTCATTGTCAACAGGCTTAGAGCAGTAAAAAAATGCCCAAGAGAAAGTAACAGGAGATACATTATTATTTCCTCATGAAAAAACATAATGAACGACAAGGCAATGCAACCTGTGGTTACTATAACCCAGGGCATATATCAAGCGATACAGAAACAAGGATCAACAACATGGCAATGAGCACGGCAGAGGGACGACCAGCAAGCTAACCAGACACTCCTTCACAGACTACACCCTGAGCTAGCATGCATAATCTTTTTTATGTTATGTTTCTTTATTGGGCAGTGTGCAGGTGCATTACTACCTTGGGAAATGGAAGTGGTGGCAGTATTTTTAAAGCTCATAACTGAAATATACACTGTTGGTGAAACAGGCGATTTGAAGACATTCCAGCATCTAGAAAGATTCATACTGGTAAGGCGGAGCGCTTTTGGCATGGGAGACCTGAGTAGGATGAACTGTAACCATGGCAAATCCTACATTTTTTCAAGAAACGCACCTCACAATGCAGGAGGTGGTTACACTATAACATAGTTAAAGAGGTCAGTTATTTGTGACGGGGTTCTTGTCCTATGCCACAGGAGCCCTAACCGGGATCAGACATTGTACACCATTCAAACCCTCGAATATGCACATACAGAAGGAGGACAGATATGCTCTGGTTAACGGACGGCTATGTGGAAGGGACATAATACTGGAAGCATATGTGTCACCAACGCAAAATAAACTCATTCTTGTGTGCTGCTAACCAAGACGTTGACCCAATGGCCACAGATACCAACACTCCTGGGAAACGGCCACACATACCAACACTCCTGGGGTATTTCTTTAACTGGGTATTAAATGTAGGACTGAACAGCTCACACCCACACCCACTCCCACTTACCTCAAGAACCCAAGTAGAGAGGGAATCCCAAACCCTGGCTATTTACATGGCCCATTAGAGATTAACTGATGTGTGGAGGCAACTGCACCGGAGAACCTGAGAATGTTCATCCTATTCCCAGGTACACAGCTTGCAAGCCAGACTGGACACAGTGCTATGCTCACACAACATTCAGCACAAGATCACAATTTCCATATATCTGTGCAGAACAATTTCAGACCATAACCCATTATTACTGAGCCTAACGTGGGACAACACACACACACAACGATCCCACTTGGAAACTAAAAGGCTTTATGTTAGACGACTGAGTCTAAAGGAACCACTGAGGGAAGTCATCCAAAACAACTTCGAAGAGAACAAAGGCACAGACACTGAAAGGGCTAGTAGAAAGAGAACCTTCAAATTGTCATCCAAAGACACTATTAAATCACAGGTGTGGGTCATAAAACCCGAGAAAGGTAACTAAATAGATTAGATGTTTCACTTTGAGCTCTGAAGGAAGGGGCGTTGGACAATTCAAATAAACAGAAGCAGATGCTGGCTACGAGGGGGAAGTATGCAAAATTTACTGAAAAGCTCCAATTACTCAAATATACGAAGTATCTGGAGCACTCCCGCTCTCAAGGCGATAAGGCACGGCAATTCTTTGCATCGCTTATTAAGCTGGAGAGGCTTGGGCAATCAAATGATTAACTGGGTTAATCTACTGATCACTAACCCCTTGGCCAAAGTATGAATAAGACTAAGGATTTCTAAACAACTGAAATGTACAAGAGCACCTAACAGGGATGCCCTTTGTCTCCAATGTTATTTTCTCTCACTATGGAGCCACCACCCTAGATAATGTAAACAAGAGGAGATGGGGAGGAGGACATACTACTAAAAGAGAGTTTGCATGAAATATTGCTATATGCAGATGATGTGCTGTTATCTCTACACATTGGAAGGCCAGAACAAGATGTCATAACTAGGGTACTAGCAGAATTTGGGCAAATATCTGGACTGCATGTGATCTGGGCTAAAACATGCACTTTCCTGGTCAGACCAGATGATGCTGTCCTAAATGCCCCACTGATGGTGAAGAGAATTGCTGGAAATGGTGGCCATTGAGGAACCTGAAAGTACAGGCTTATCAAGCAGATGCTGCCTTTTAGTATGGCAACTCTGGGAAGGGGTGGTCTACACACACACACAAAAAAGCTGTGTAGAATTTTGGGAAACACTACCTCAAATAGTTATGGGCTGCATTATCCAAAACGGTTACGCTCCCTCGCCTGTTATACCACTTCCCTGTATTGCTGATGTCGGTCCCTAAATCCTACTTAAGAGAACTTGATTTACTGCTGCCTGATTTGACCTGGAGCCCACATAGGTGCAGGAATGCACAGAATAAGGTAAAATAGCATTTTGCATTCAGAAACCCCGTGATTTTGCCAAACACATGGTTTGCGACTGCAAAATAGCTTTGTATGTCATGCTCTGTATTCCTTATTTTAGGGAGAATTTAGCATTTTGCAAGAAGACTGGCATTTCAGTAGTTTATTTGCCTGCTGAAAGATCCTGAATGGCATGCCATTTTACCTACTTACATTTCCATGGCTGGAGGCCTCTAATAAGCCCACTGATGACTGACCTTCGTCTTCGGCTAACAGTCCCGCTTAGTCTACTGTTATTAACCATCCTCTATTGCTTTGATTGAGGGCTCCGGAGTAGTCTTCCATTCTCGACCCTCCTCTATTTCTATAGCTGCAGGCACCAATCAAAATGCTGTGATTGAGCTTTGCCTATTTCTATGGTTGTAGGCTCCCACAGTGCAACACTACTGACTGCAAGTTCTTTCTAAGGATGAATCCAAGGAGAAACAGTCCTTGTGACTACCAACATTCTATGTGTTATGTATTTATCTATTTACATTATTTGTAAAGTACACACTTAAAAACAGAAGGCATTTGAAGCGCTGTTGTAGCTGAGAAAGGAAGTTTTCACAGAACCATTGTCATTGGGGGTAGACTGAGAACCAATGGCAGCTCTGTAAAATGCTCAAACCAGCCCTGATTCCTTCCTCCTCTCTCATCTCTCGCGCTATCCTTCTCTCTCTTTCCTGAAGGACCCCGTTTCCCCTCTGTGCCTGCTGTAATTACCCGATGAAGCTGGATATAGAGGCTGGGACGCCAGCTCTGGATGCAAAAACCAGCTTCAAGTAGCTACAGCCCATCGGGTAAATTCTGGATAAAAAGCTGCCAGTCTGGGCCTACCTACCACCAAATGACATCTTCATTATGTGATAAGAATGTCTCTTGAATAGATATTGTTAGAACTGGGGGTCTCTAGTTGGGTGAGGTAGGTACCTTAGTCCAAATAGGGACCCTTGCTTCTAGTCAGGGAAAGGAGGGGCACCCTCTTAGATAACCCCTGCTCACCACCCGGTAGCTTGGCACGAGCAGCCAGGCTTATCTCCAAGGCAAGGTGTAAAGTATTTGCAACCACACTCCCAGTAACACAGTGATAACACCACAAATGGACACCACATTAGGTTTTATAAAAATAGCGGTCTCTTTATCAAAAGAATACGATGAGACCAAACAATAGAAATCCAACATATGCGTATTCATAATCTTTCACTTTGCCGTTTATTAGGCCAGCAATCACTTATAGGTTTTTGCGGTATTAAAGAGCAGTTCACAATGATCTAATGCAGTCCTAATGCAATGCTATGCAGTTCGTAAAGTAGTAATAACACAGTCCAACATGCACGTACTAATGCAGTTCGTAACGCAGGAATAATGCAATTCATAATGCAAGAATAATGCGATTCGTAATGCAAGAATCAGGCAGTTTGTAATGCAAGAACAATGTGAGTCTAAATGCAAGAATCAGGCAGTTCGTAATGCAAGAATAATGCAATTCGTAATGCAAGAATCAGGCAGTTCGAAATGTAAGAATAAAGCAGTACGCCAATCTACGCGGTCAACTCGGGCCCCCACTAGGTTCCAACACCAGAGACAACGGTTATAAGCTTAAAAGGGCTGCCCCGGTACTGCTGATCAGGCACGGGCCGTTCGGGACTCAGCGGTTCTAACGCGGTGCAGCGGGAGAGAGCTCGGAGCCCTCTTGTACTCCTCCTGCATGCCTCCCCAGGCCACACACGCTTGCGGCTCCGACCGGAGTCCAAGCCTTACCTGAGGGGAGGGGCGTGCACTGCCTCGCTCTCTCTCTCTCTCCCCACTCGTTGGACGTCCTGCTGGGCGGCCCCGATGTGAGGCGACGCTGTAGCCGGGCGGGTTATGGCGCTGCCTTCTCCTTCGTTGACGATCTTGGGCAGATTCCTCTTGGTGAACAACGATCACGATCACTTTCACCTTGCAGCTTTCTTAGCTTCAAGAAATCCTTTAGCACGTTGAGGCTCAGGCCGGCGGCGGTGATCCTTACTCACAGCCTCAGTTACGATGATGGCTCGGGCCACAGACAGCAATACAGCAGCGTGGACGATGTTTCACGCTGCGGGGGCAATGCGATCACGGGGCACCTCGTAAACAGTACCACGGACCACACGGCAGTCTTCCCGAAATCCTGTAGCACGTTGCGGCTCGGGCTGGTTGCGGGGTTTCTTACTCACAGCCTCAGTTACGATGACGGCTCGGGCCACAAACAGCAATAAAGCAGCGTGGACGATGTTTCACGCTGCTGGGGCAATGCGATCACGGGGCACCTCATAAGCAGAATCGCGTACCACATGGCAGTCTCAGGCGTGCAAAAGCACCACGCACCAAGCGTCGCTGACACACATTGGAAACTTTTATGTTCCTGAATTTCCACAGCAAGGGACCAGCTCTCCTCGGGCCCTTGGAGACATGTTACTTCAGGACACAGCACACAGCAAAGTCCTCACAAGCAGGGGGATACAGCACACAACAAAGTCCCTTGGCCTCTAGTTAGTGAAATCAGCAAACTGCAGGTCAGCCCCGGAACACACAGCAAGGGCAGTCCTTCTCTTCCGTCTCTTCAGCTGTTCTTCTTTGGCAGAGGTTCCTCTTGATCACAAAGTAGGTTCAATCCTTTTTCAGTCTGTATTTCAGTCTTGAGTTCAGGGGTTTCAGCTCTTACATTTATACCCATAAATGCCTTTGAAGTCTTTGTGTTCAGGGGGCTCTGAGCCCAGTCCAAACCAGACCTGGGTGTCTTCCTGCCAGTGCACACCCTCTTCCTTTGATAGTAAGGGTCTGGGACCCAGACGATCAGCAGGAGGTGGAGCTATCCTTTTGTGGCAGCAACACAGCCCTCTTCACATCCAAGGGGCTACTCCTCCCCCCCACATCAAATGCAAGCCAGCCTGTTGCTGTCTCACCTTCTCCTCCCTGGGGTCAGGACACTTCCCAGACACTGTTACATCCAAACTCAGATGGTCAGTACACAAACAGGCAGAGGCACACAGGATGGTTTCAGACAAGAAACCAGCCACTTTTAAAAAAGTGGTTTCGAAGCACACAATCTAAAAAACATCTTCACAAAAAGATGTGTTATTAAATTCTGAGTTCAGGCACACTAAACTCAATTTCTCCATCTTATGCCTATGGGAAGATATGCTGGAAACATGGAACAGCATTCCCCATTCTGTCCTATGGGCAAGATGGCTTTGCAACAGTGAAAAACAGATTTGGCAGTATTTCACTGTCAGGACATGGTCAGTACATGTCCTACCTTTCACATACACTGCACCCTGCCCGGGGGGGGAGGAGGGGGGAACCTTGGGCCTACTATAGGGGTGTCTGATGTGCATAAAAAGGGAAGGCAAGGCCTGGCAAGTGTGTGCACTTGTCAGGACAAGAGGGCAGTTAACAAAATGCGTGCAGGCACTGCAATGGCAGGCCTGAGATCTCTTCTTAGGGCAACTTGTGTGGGTGGCACAATTGGTGCTGCAGTCCCACTAGTAGCATTTGCATTACCAGCCCTGGCATACATAGTGCACTTTACTAGGGACTTTATAAGTAAGGTAAACATACCAATTATTGACAACCAATTACCATAACACTTTAAACAGAGAGCATATGCACTTTAGCACTGATCAGCAGTAGTAAAGTGCCCAGAGTCCTAAAACCAACAAAAACAGGTCAGAAACAATACAGGAGAAAGGCAAAAAGTTCAGGGATGACCCTACAAAAAAGGGCCAAATCCAACAGATATGTTTTCTCTTTTTCTTGAGGTGAGGTCTACTGCTGAGGTCTGGTGGCAACTAGTTCCAAAGTTGAGCAACCAACTTCCATTTCAATCACTGTCTGTGCCTCATTTGGTTGTAACTGGTTTATGCAATCAGGTTTGCTTTGCTTGATCTCAGGACAAAAATGGGTGTATAAGGAGAAAAGAAGGCATGTATTTGGGGTAAAGGCACTCCTGTGCTCTGAAGCCAGTACATAGAAGTCTGAATTCATCGGTTTGCGCTACTGGCAACCAATGAGGGTCACTTAGAACAACAAAGATCTGATCTGATTTCCTTTAAGTTTGACAGTCTGGCTACTTGCTTTTGTAGCCTCTGTAGTTTTCCAGTCTCTCTCTTCGTGGCCTTGTAAATGTTGACACTACAACAGTTGAGTTTCAACTGCAAAAAATGTCCTGGTTAGCTCACTGCAAAATGGTAACTGGAGCAGTGACAGGTGGTTCAAAGACCACATCCATCTAGTAGGCAATCCAAATGTATCAACTGATGTTTCAAAGGGCAATCATCAGGATTTTGTTGTGAAACTTCCAATGTATAAGAATAAGAGCAAACTTTAAGGTTTGCATCAGAAGCTGTAGCCGTCACCCGTTGCTGCTAGGAGTGTGAGAGACACAGGAATAAAGGTAGCCGTGAGTGGATGTGAAGTTTTGCAAGTATTTAATAAATCAATCAGTAACTGCATTTCTAGAGCGTAGGGCTACTCAGAAAGCGTTTTCCAGTGCTTTCAGTATAAAAAGGGGCAGCAACAATGTCAGAACACCCAGGCTTTTTTAACAATCTGCGAAACTCCAAAAGTGATGTGCACAATCTGATTTTCTAAGGGAGAGAGCTCCAGAGAGTAGGACCAAGAACAGCAAAGGACCTGCTACCCTGTTGTACGCATTTATAGCGGGTAAAGTATTGCACCAATGCCCTAAGGTATTGGGGCCACCACCATTCAAAGTTTTAAAGTGGATGCGCCTCTGAACGGTCAACCAATGGAGAGATCGAACATGGACAAGCAAGCGAGCTGCAGTATTTTGAACCACCTGAAGTCTCCTCAACGTTTTTTTGGGTGCACCGTCCTAACAAAGCACATTACCATACTCTATCCTGGATAAAATCAAGGCTTAAACAACTGTTTTTTGTGCTGAGATATAGAAAAACCAAGACATTTTCTTAAGGCACTTAAGTAGCCAAAAGCAGTAGGCCGCAATCTTGGAAATTTGAACATCCAGGGAAAGCTTTTGATCCAGCCACATGCTCAGGTTCTTAACTACCTTACTAGGAATGGGTAAAGGCCAAAGATTGATGGACCACCATTAAGGACCCCAGAGCTGATTAAAAATGTTGTTTGTATAATACTCACCTAGTGTGACCGCTCAGCCCTCCACAGGGCTTGGTCGCCCCACTCACTGCTGCCGCTCCTGCCTGCCTTTGCCGCCTCCTGCCTGCAGATTCCTTCGCTCGCTGCCCGCTGCTCCTGGGAATTTCCCGCTGCTCCTGGGAATTTCCTGCTGCTTCTTGGAATTTCCCGCCGCTGCCTCCCTGCGGCCCCGCCCCCCTGTGATTCCATTCGCCGCCCCGCTCCCGCCACCCAGCTGCTCCTCCCTCCCGGCTCCTTGCTTAAGGGGACCGTAGGGGACCACAGAGTGTGACCGCTCAGCCCTCCACAGGGCTTGGTCGCCCCACTCACTGCTGCCGCTCCTGCCTGCCTTTGCCGCCTCCTGCCTGCAGATTCCTTCGCTCGCTGCCCGCTGCTCCTGGGAATTTCCCGCTGCCCGCTGCTTCTTGGAATTTCCCGCTGCTGCCTCCCTGCGGCCCCGCCCCCCTGTGATTCCATTCGCCGCCCCGCTCCCGCCACCCAGCTGCTCCTCCCTCCCAGTTCCTTACTTATGACGCCCCCAGAGCAACCGCGCAGCGGATGCGCGCAGCGGGAGTGCCGATTGAGCGCCGAAGGTGCGCCAAAGGTAAGCCCGTCTGCGCCCGTCCGCGACTGGACCGCGCCCAGCGCCAGACCCCCTGGTCCTCGCCCTCGCCAGCACACCCTGCACATCTACGACGCCAAAACCCACCACGCACTCAACGCCGGCCGAAACACCGCCTGCTACCGAGCCACCCCGAGACGCACCCACGGACCCTTCACCTGCTGCCTGACCTGCCGCTTCACCTGCCTCCGACCCAACACCACACCTGCTAAACCGAGCCCCAGCAACAAACACCTGATGTGCATCCTGCTCAACACCCGCTCCGTTCACAGGCATGCCGTCGAACTCTGGAACCTCCTCGACTCGACAGAACCAGACATCGCCTTCCTGCCGGAAACCTGGATGAACGCCTCCTCAGCGCCCGACGTCGCCATCGCCGTCCCAGAAGGCTACAAAATCACCAGGAAGGACCGCGTCAACCAGACAGGAGGAGGCATCGCCATCATCCACAAGAACACCATCCGCATCACGACCAACTCCGATGACACCTTCACCTCCGCCGAACACCTCCACTTCCAGATACACACCGACCCCAAGACCACGCTCAGAGGCACCCTCCTCTACAGACCACCGGGACCACGCACACAGTTCAGCGAAGACATCACAGACTTCGTCATCCCGCACGCCATCAATTCCACCGACTACATCCTCCTGGGGGACCTCAACTTCCACCTGGAGGACGACAAGGACCGCAACACCACTGCTCTGCTGGACAACCTGGCCAACCTCGGACTCAAGCAACTGGTAACCACCCCCACCCACTACGCCGGCCACACGCTTGACCCAGTCTTCTCATCCAGCAAATACGTCACCTTCAGCCACTCCACCAATCTCCAGTGGACTGACCACAGCTGCGTCCACTTCAGCTTCAGTAAAACGACGACCCACCACCACCCTCAACAAGCCCCCCGCAGGAGCTGGAACAAGATCACCGGCGACCAGCTCACCACCTTCCTCAGCCAGAACCCCCCCACCAGCTCAGCGGACCCCAACGAAGCCGCCAACAACCTCACACAGTGGATCACCAACTGCGCAGACGCCCTCGCACCACTGAAGAAGAACCCCCCCAGCAGACGCGGCAGCAAGAAAGCCTACTGGTTCACCGACGAGCTCATCACCTCCAAGAAGAACTGCCGCTCCCTGGAGAACACCTGGCGCACCAACCAGACCACAGACAACATGACGGCCCTCAAACACGCCACCCGCAAACACCACCAACAGATCCGCGCCACAAAGAAGACAGCCTTCAAGGAACGACTGGACAACAACACCCACAACAGCAAGGAACTCTTCAGCATCGTCAAAGAGCTCTCCAACCCCGACGCCGGAAACAATGACATCACTCCCTCGCAAGACCTCTGCGACTCCCTCGCAGCCTTCTTCCACGACAAGATCGCCAACATTCACAACAGCTTCGGCCCACCAACCACGAACCCCACCACCGAACCGATGCCCCCCACCGCCATCCTCCGCACCTGGACCCCAGTCAGCACCGAAGACACAACACGCACAATGAACACCATCCACTCCGGATCCCCTACGGACCCCTGCCCACACCACATCTTCAACACGGCCGACCACATCATCGCACCCCACCTCCGCGACATCATCAACGCCTCCTTCAACACCGCCACCTTCCCGGAGTGCTGGAAACACGCCGAGATCAGTGCCCTGCTGAAGAAACCAACTGCAGACCCCTCCGACCTCAAGAACTACCGCCCCATCTCGCTCCTCCCGTTTCCTGCCAAAGTCATCGAGAAGACCGTCAACAGACAACTAGCCGCCTTCCTCGAGACCAACGGATCCCTCGACCACTCGCAATCCGGCTTCCGAGCCAACCACAGCACGGAGACCGCCCTCATCGCAGCCACAGACGACATCAGATCCCTAATGGACAACGGGGAAACTGCGGCCCTCATCCTCCTGGACCTCTCCGCAGCGTTCGACACTGTCTGCCACCGCACCCTGGATCAGCGCCTGAACAACACCGGCATCCAGGAGAAGGCCCTGGAGTGGATCACCTCATTCCTCGCCAGAAGAACCCAGAGAGTCCGCCTCCCCCCGTTCCGGTCAGCGGCCACCGAAGTCATCTGCGGCGTTCCACAAGGGTCATCGCTCAGCCCCACCCTCTTCAACGTCTACATGAGCCCCCTCGCAACCATCGCACGTCAACACAACCTCAAGATCATCACCTACGCCGACGACACCCAGCTGATCCTCTCCCTCACCAGCGACCCGGACGCCGCCAGAGCCAGCCTACACGAAGGGATGAAAGACGTCGCCGAATGGATGAAGAACAGCCGCCTGAAACTGAACTCAGACAAGACGGAGGTCATCATCCTGGGATCATCACCCTCCGCCTGGGACGACTCCTGGTGGCCCCCCGTCCTGGGAGCCACCCCCAAGCCAACGGACCATGCACGCAACCTAGGCTTCATCCTGGACTCCTCCCTCTCGATGACCAGACAAGTCAACGCCGTCTCGTCTTCATGCTTCAACACCCTGCGCATGCTTCGAAAGATCTTCCGGTGGATCCCCACCGAGACCAGGAAGACGGTCACCCAGGCCCTCGTCACCAGTCGGCTGGACTACGGGAACGCCCTCTACGCCGGCACCGTCGCCAAACTACAGAAGAAACTCCAACGGATCCAGAACGCCTCAGCACGACTCATCCTGGACATCCCCTGACACAGCCACATCTCCGGACACCTGAGAGGCCTGCACTGGCTCCCCGTCAACAAAAGAATCATGTTCCGACTCCTCACCCACGCACACAAGGCCCTCCACGACCTGGACCCCAAGTTCCTCAACAGCCGCCTGACCTTCCACAAGCCCACCCACCAGCTCCGCTCCGCCAGCCTCGTTCTCGCCACCGTCCCCCGCATCCGCAGAGCCACCGCCGGAGGAAGATCCTTCTCCTACCTGGCAGCCAAGACATGGAACTCCCTCCCCATCCACCTCCGGACAACGCAAGACCATCTCGCCTTCAGGAAGCAACTCAAGACCTGGCTGTTCGAGCAGTAGCGTTCCCTCCCCCCCCAGCGCCTTGAGACCCTCCGGGTGAGCAGTGCGCTATACAAATGCCTATGATTGATTGATTGATTGCTCTGCATCAAGCTTTCGAGTACTCCTTAGCAGCTACCTTCAGTTTAAATGTGGCCTCCTCCCCATAAGACTTGTACCACACTCATTCTAGCTGCTTGCATTTTAGTAGTAATAATCATTAAACTAGAGAGCAGGCACACAATGACTTTAAATAGCTCTTACCTTACATGGCAGGATACTATCAAGGGAGGCACAAATCCAGGTGTTGATGGCAACAACATGCCTATCATACCTGTAGTGGTAGGACTTTCCTCCTGCAAATTGATACTGAGCATTTCTACTTCCAGTTTTGCCCATAGTGGATAGCTCCTAATAGGGATAGCTGCAGGTTGCATTAACCTATGAACCTGAAGTAGTAGAGGAACTGCATAGTGGTCCGCCCAATGTAAAGGTAGAGGATTGGCCGGTAAAAAAACTGGAGAAGACCGGATCGAGATTAGGCCCGGCAGAATGAGCTGGGGTATGCACTAGAGGCAATAAGGCGATAATACGAAAGTCCAAGTAGTGATGATCTCTGCTATGGCAGAGCACCAGCAGCTACCCGGACCAGGTGGACGATATAGTAAGGCTTCTGACATTGCATACTTCTCTGTTAATTTAGGCCTTCATAATCAGGAGCAGTTAGGGTATTACCTTTGCTTCAGTGGTTGTGGATTGGAAAGGCATACTTCAAAATGTATTACTTAACAGTTTTAATGAAAAGGTGCAGCCATATTTATGCTACCTCAAGAGGACTTGAAGGAGCAAAGAATAAAGTAGCAACACCTATTAAACAGGCTGGGGTATGGAGAAAGGTCTGATGTGGCAGTCCAAGGCAAGATGCCAATTCAGATTTTGAAACAGCCTTCTGTGCAGGAGCCCAAAATCTGAGCAACAAATGTGAGGCATCTCACCTCTGAAAGCTGAGAGATGTGCAGATTGACTTAAACACCATGTTATTTGGTCTTCTGTGACTAGTGAGCAGGCTCTGCTGAAAAGGTGGGAAGTGAGCTTCAACTCCCAAGGACATCGAAAGGTCCATAGGGTAGATCTAACAAGCCTGCGGCTGGACTAGGGATCTCATCTGACCACTCATGCACACCAGCTTCATTCTCCATCCACCCTGCCTCTCACTACCATAGTTGATATGAAAGTTCACACTAATCACCACCCCAAGGGTGAGGGGGCAGTCTGATTTCATGGACGAATAACTTTGCTCTACACAATACTCTGAATAGTCTCATCCCTTCTTATCTGTAATGAAACCAGAGATTTGCAAAGATGACATTCACAAAATGTCAACAAGGAACCTTTCTTCACTGATAATTTAAAAAAAACACAAAACGCCGGAAGCCCTAAAAGTCTAACCTATGTTTGATGAAAAAATATCGAGCGACACAGCAAATAATCAGGCAATAACTATCATTTCAATCGAGCAGAGCTCTCGCTCAGAAAAAAAAAGCTGGAGATGAGAATCAGAGGCTGGCACATTGGGCAGAGATGTTGTCCTCATTCAACATAAGGACGAGAATTCAAGCATATGTGCCCCAGGTTCAAATACAAGTACATACAGAGAGTTATGGAGTGCGAGTGTTTTTAAAAAACAGACAGTTTACATAGCCCAACTATATGTGAACAATGAAACAATTTTGGCTACTATTGGAAGGTGTGGAGAGCTTTTGCCTCGGTCGAGGAAAATTAATGTCAACAAAATTTGGAACTGGTGTGGCCTCGGGCCATTTTCAGCCATTGTTTTCTGTAGCTGCCCATCCAAGCCGCAATAGTGCTACTGTGTGCTCCAGTGACACAAAATGCCATCAAACACAGCTATCTGCTGACAATGACCCAGATCCTGCCTGTGATGAATCACCTGCTACTCTGGACAAGAGCTTTTATGCAGAACTCAGTGCTAAAAAATATTTATGCAAAGGACATCATCAATTAATATGTTTCATTTAAAGGTAAATATTAGACAATCTAGGGTCACGCCTCCAGTGGAAGCCAGATTAAAGTCTGCAAGTACAGTCATCTTTGTCTTTGTGCACCTCTCGACAATCACCCTCAGGGCAGTCCAAGTCGCTGTGCCTGAAAGCCAGTAGCAGGACATCAGCTGGATGCTAAAACAGGGAGAGCAATGCCTGGGAGCTGCCAAGGAAGGAGCATTTCACATTTTTAGGTCGAGCATTTAAGACCTCTTGTATATATTTTAGTACATACATATATATACACACACAAATATATATATATATATATATATATATATATACATACACATATATATTCAGGGCTTTAAGTGGGATGAAAAAACTGGGGGGTCTCTCAAAGGGGCGTGGCCAATGTAATTAAGGGCATGACTTAAAAGCACATAAGCTAAAAATCTGTGCTAAGCATAGTGTGCCGCCCAACTTGTATTTTGCTGTTTCTGTCATTGCATCCAGATATATGATGCAACAAGTAACATCATACCTACAACAAGTCAGGACTAATGGCTTTGTCAATGGTTGTTGGTGCATAATATAAATAAGCGGCAACTATGGCTTGTATATAATATTGAAAAAGCTTCCACTTAAAGCCCTGGTGACACCACCACAATGTTCCTGCTCTGAGTTTCAAAAAGAGAAGGGAAATCCAGAGAGTAAATGTCTCTCTTAAAAGGATTTCCCTTCCCCTACAATGCTCACCTGGCATGTCATCATGCCGTAACTTCTCCACTAGTGAGGAGTGAGCACGCACACATCCATGTGCCTGCTGTCACTGCAGTCCGGAAAAAACGGACCACCTGTGCCAGTGCACAAAACAGAGCCCGATAGAGACCCGTTTCGAGGCTCCCTTACACACATATATATATATACATATATACATATATATTGTACAACCCAATTCAAGCGATACTGAAGAGGCGCTGACACCGTGGGAAATCCATCAAGAAAATTTTTTATTCTTCACACCAAAGCCAAACGCATTTGGACGGACTTGCCGCCTTGGTCACTGAACACAGGTAAGACATTATTACAGTGCTTAAATACACCTTTGGCTAGTTAACTTTTGGCGGTTAATCATGAACATAGAAAGAGTCACTACGAGTACTTCTTTAAATCAACAAATGTATATACAGAGTAATACTGTTTGCGCAAGCATTTAACTTTCATAAACTGTAAACATTTAAAATATGTGCTTAAATGTAGTTAAATTAACTCGCTAACCAAGCAATTGGACCCAAGTGGGTAGTGGCTTCCTGTGACTACAAAATGAAACTTTATACCGCCTGGAGGAAAAACTAGCTAATAATATTCTAGGCTTGTGCCAAAAGTTTAGACCTGTGCTGTAGAAGAGTGAGCAAAAAACACAAAAGAAGAAATCTTTAAAAATAAACAAATAAACACACAGTATGGTATTTACCTAAATGTTAAATTAACTGTGTTACATGATTTCACATTATTGTTGCAGATGTACACTTAGGGCTTCATCCGCATTCAGTCCATTCGGAATCTTGCTATTGAGTAGCAGAATGTATCTGGATTCGAGTTTGCGCAGAGACAGTAATCTGTTTCCTCCCCGGATGTTTTTTGGAACACTATCTATCACAAAATATGTGAGATCCTCACTTCTACCACTATGTGTAGTGTTTATATGGCGTGCCACAGGGTAGGATGGATCATCAGTGTTTATAGCACGCAAGTGTTGCAGAATTCGTACGTGTACTTGATGGATAGTACTACCCACGTATACTTTATTGCAGGTACACTTGAGAACATACACTGCAAATTCTGTTTTGCAGGTGAAATTGCTGCGGATTTCAAAAGGAGTGTGCTTAAAAGGCAAACTAAGGCTGCGGGTGTTAACCCCAAACTTGCACGCCTTGCATTTCGCACATTTATAAAATCCATTTCTTGCTTTGAGCCAATCTGTTTTGGTATCTAATCTAGGTGAATTACAAACTAGCTCCTGCCTCATTGATTTTGCTCGTCTAAATGTGATTTGTGGTGGTTTGCTGCATATTTCTCCTATTATTGGATCACTTCTTACCGCTTGCCAATGTTTTGTGAGTATTCTGCGAATATTTGTGTGATAGATATTGTAACCAGTGATAAGTCTGGGTGGTGTGCTAGCTGGAGGGTCGCCTGGTGGAATGGAAATAGTTTTGTCTCTTTTAAGTAGCTTTGATCTTTCAACTGTGGCACATTTGTTTTCTGCTTTATAGAGGATCTCTGGTTTGTATCCCCTGTTAGTTAGCCTATCAAAGAGTTCTCCTTTAGCTTGGTTAAAACTGTTCGAAGAACTGCAGTTTCTTTTCATCCTCAGACACTCCCCATAGGGAATACTTTCAATCAATTTACTGGGATGGAAACTGCTGGCATGTAGGATGGAATTCCCTGATGTGCTCTTTCTGTAAGATCTTGTTTCTATGTTGCCTTCTTGTATAAACAGTTCCAAATCCAAAAAATGAATTGACTCTTTGCTAACAGTACTAGTAAATTTTAAATTTAACTGATTATTGTTAAGATCTTCAGAAAACTTTAAGGCAGTTTGTTCTGTGCCTTCCCACAGGATAAAGATGTCATCTATATACCTGGTGTATAATTTCACATTCTCCTGTATTTGTGATGGGTACCCGACCATGAGTACTTGCTCCTCCCACCAGCCCATATGCAAATTAGCATAGCTGGGGGCAAAGCAAGTACCCATGGCCGTACCTTGGATTTGTTGATAGTGTAGCCTGTCATACAAAAAAACATTATTGTTTAGACACCATTTGGCCATGTCTAGTAGCATGGCTGTATGTTGGTACAACTCTAATGGCCTTTTGTTCAAGAAAAATTTCATAGCATTCAGACCATCATCATGCCTAATGCTTGTATACAGACTCTGTACATCAAGTGTCAAGAATATACAATTATCATTCCACTGTTGGTTTTCTATTTTAGTCAAAAAGTCCCCAGCATCTCCAATATAAGAAGGTAAACTACGAACGAAAGGTTGGAGAAAATAATCAATGTATCTGCTGGTATTTTCGAAGAGACCCCCTATGGCCGAAATAATAGGTCTTCCCGGGGGACACATAGGGTTTTTATGAATCTTAGGAATAAGATACAATTCTGGGGTTACTGGATAATCATTTTTTAGAAAATCCATCTCTTCTTTCGATAACAGTCCCATTCCCTTCCATTCGTACAGGGCTCTGTGGAAACGTTCTTTCACCCCTATGGAGTATGTCGAGCTGATGCGGCTGTAGCAATCTGCGTCCTGTAGTTGTGACATTGCCTCTTTATGGTACATATCTGTGGGCCATAGGACAATGTTGCCGCCCTTATCAGACCACCTAACCATTATATCTTTTCTCAATTTAATTTTTCGAATTGTTGCGTTATACTCAAAAGATCTATTGTTGTAATTCGTGGTAAAGTTTTTGTTACTAATTAAAGCTAATTCTTTAAGATCTTTGATGACATTGTCCGAAAATATATCAATGCCGTCCCTAGGCATAACTGGAGAAAAGATGGATTTAGGTCTGAATGGACTTTGCGTCCGTTGGGAAATGTTAACATCTGAGATGATTGCTGCATCAGCCGGAGATATCTGGCTCATTTCTTGTTGTAATTCTTGTAAATTCTGTAAAAGGGGCATATCTGCTACTTGTGGTATATATATATATATATATAAATATGATTCGGAAACTGTTTATTCACATATTGCGTTTCGGCAGCGTTGGTCACATGTGAAATCACCATTACTAGAGTGTCTTTTCAAATGCATAATCAACATAGAGAAAGGGCATCAGAGAGGATCTAACATTTTGGCCATATTAAACATGTTAATGAGTGCAAATTGGAAATCTAAAGGCAGTAAATACATGTGAGTATATTGACTGGACATCATGATCACCCAAGTCAGACTTGCCAGGGCATTTGCCTGTGTAATTTGTTGTGCATTCCAACACATTGTTTGATAACATAATTGCAATTGCTTGTGCCAACCTGATCTGCCCAAACTCCAAGGGGCAACATGCCTTCACACAGTTACCTTCAGGCACTATGCCTCCATGCACAAGGATCACTGTGTTTAGGGTTTTACGATACTTGCTATCTAGCACCAGTGTTGCTTATCAGTGGCAACTATCTGGACATGCCAATCTATTAAGAGGTTCGTTATTTAACCATTTAACACTATACAGGCACTATGCCATTACATGTTAAGATCACTGTGCCATGTGATCATGATGTCCAGTCAATATACCCACATGTATTTACTGCCTTTAGATTTTCAATTTGCAGTCTATAACATTTTTGTGATGCACATTGTTAGCTTATTACCTATTCTGACTTTGGTTTTTTCACCTCTCTGATGCCCTTTCTCTATGTTGATTATGCATTTTTTAAGACACCCTAGTGGTGGTGATTTCACATGTGACCAAGGCTGCTTGGCAGCCGAAACGCGTTATGTGAATTAACAGTTTTGAATCATTTCGTGGTGTGGATTATGCTTCTCTGAGAGCGCGCCTAGTGAACTTTTTTGTGGATGAAATTACAGCCGGTATGCTCTGGCGGCGTTCGCGACACCTCCCACGGGTCCATGAGCTCCAGAAGGAGCAACCAGCAAAATGTGTGTATATATATATATATATATATATATATATATATATATATATATATATCGTACCACAAGGTTGCCCTTTAGGATGTCGCACACTTCAGGGTATTCGCACACTGAGCCTCAGGCGGCAACATCGATAGCATGCCCCACGCATTCACAGAGCCATACGCGTTTCGAGCTAATCAAGCTCTTGATCACTGACAGGAAATGAGGCAGAAAGCGGACCATTGCAGAACGTGCTTTTAATCAATGTAAAGTCCCGCCCCAGTGGGCGTCAACAATGGCATTGTGGTTAATGTAGTCCAAATACTGCCACTAAAGACTTTGATTGTTCTCTCGCCAAGTGGCTTACCCGCTTATGCCTCCGAAGCACTTGACAACACGAGTGCTTCATGGGCAGAGGGGGCCTCAACTACAGGAATATATTGGCAGAGGGAAGGCGGATACTGATATTGCTTTCCACCCTACAGGGAACATTATTTTTAGCATGAGGTTTCAGCGGAGTCCACTTGGTTAAAGAACTTTGAGTCTTTCATGAACTACTATGACCAGCATGCCATCTGGGTGACGCCCATTGGGGCGGGACTCTTACTTGAATAAATGAGTTGTTCTTACAATGCCGCTGTATTCCTCATTGCCGCCAGTGATCAAGAGCTGCAATAGCTCGAAACGCGTATGGCCTTGGAACGCTTGCAGCCTGCTGACCTGACTGCTGCCTGTGGTGTTTTGTGCGTATACCCCGATGCGTGTGGCATCTCCTAGAGGGCAACCTTTGTGTTTGAAAATATATATATATATACACAAACATACATACATGTGTGCTATACTTTGTGGGCTCACAGCCCGCCCATTCCTTTCATTTGTCTGTTTCAGTGCCCATTAGAAAATCCTTGCTTGCTAGTGGTCAATCCTTAACTCTTGTCCCTCCCTTTTGTCTTTCGTTTCCCCTAATATGGAGCATTGACCTAGTATCGTATCCTTACGCTTTTGCCTTTGTTCATGTTCTCATAGCTGCTTGCATTTTAATGAAGCAATCGTCCCTCCAAACTCCTTCCAAGGTGCTCTTCACACATATGTTCCTGTGTTCACTTGATTAGCGCGGCCCAGCTTCACAAACGCCACATTTCAGCTTTGAGCAGGGGCCCACTACGGGTGGCCACGCCACTTTCTTGATTTATGTGTGGCATAGCAACCGCTTCAGCCGTCCCACTAACCCATAAAGATTTTAAAAAGTTGGCAAAATTAAACCTATATTTGTATTATTTCCTAGCAGTCAAGAGGTTAATGAACCACAGCTGCTTCCGATTGCCGTAGGGCTCAGTGCTGTGGAGAGGGGTGATTTTATTGTGTCTTTGTGCATTCATTCGCTCCGATCAAGTGTGCACTTTACAGTACCTCTGGGGCACAAGCAGGGACCGATTAGAGACTTTCTGTATCAGCACACACTCCACAGTCCCCCCGGGGCACAAGCAGGCATCCACTCTAGTTTTAGAAGGGTGGTAAATAAAGCCTCGCACCCTGACAGGTCCTGGTGTTGCCACGTGGCCAGGATTATTGTCTGCATACCACACACGGTGGTGTTGCGCCTCAGATCAGGCTCCCTCGCCAGATTCTTTAGGATTTGTGCCCTAGATATCTCCCTTTACCATTTCACAGGATTAGAGAAGCTAAGCTGCAACAGGTGAGGCCTTTTATCTGTAACCTTTATCAATCAGTAAATCAATTTGTATAGCGCACTACTCACCCGTGAGGGTCCCAAGGCAGTTGGGGGGGGGGGGTACCAGCTACTGCTCGATCAGCCAGGTCTTGAGATGTTTCCTGAAGGTCAGCAGGTCCTGGGTCTGGCGCAGATGGGTGGAGAGGGTGTTCTATGTCTTGGCGGCGAGGTAGGAGAAGGATCTGCCGCCAGTGGTGGTTCTGTGTATGCGTGGGACGGTGGCGAGGGTGAGGTTGGCGGAGCGGAGCTGGCGATTCGGGGTGTAGAAGGTGAGACGCTTGTTGAAGTATGCTGGTCAGGCGTTGTGGAGTGCTTTGTGAGCGTGGGTGAGGAGCTTGAAGGTGATCCTCTTGTTGACGGAGAGCCAGTGCAGGTCCTTCAGATGGGCAGTGATGTGGGAGTGGCGGGGGATGCCACTCCCATGGAGAACTTTCAAAATAGTTTATTCATTTACTTTTGGTGAGGATGTGATTTAAAAAATTAAAGATCGTGTATTGCACTTGTAATTTCACATGTACAAAATTAGTACATTCCTGTGCCTTAGAGTCCAGGCCGTTTGCAGCGAGTACTTGGTGCAATAATCTTCTTACCACATGGGCACTTCATATTTCAAATACTTATTGTTTACCGTTTTGCTGCTTTTTATCCTCGTTTCCACTTGCCTTGTGTGCACTGGAAAACGGGAGTGGGAAAAGTATTTAATATTCTTTGCTGACCTCTTGTGGCTGATGGTAATATGACATTACGTACACATTTTAACTTTTAACTGCATCAGGTCCGTGTGGCTTCTTCCCCTCCAACTCCCCTGTCCGTTTTCCTTCATCCCTTTCCATCCCTGCATTGGGCATTATGCTTACAATCAAAAATCTCAAACGACCACATTTCGACATTTATCATTCTTTAAGCAATTATATTGCCACATTGTTATATTTGGTGTCAAATATGATTTCACATGTGGCCTCTTTGATATAATTGAATAACTCATATACAACATCACATGGCACGTCATTGATGCCATCTCTACCAATGATGATTCATAAGAAAAAAAAATATTGGCATTTCCGCACATGATCTAATGTGTACACTTTGCTTCTTGCCTCACTTAGGGTAACCACAAGTATAATAACTGTAACTTAATTTTAGATACCCCTGTATGTTAAAGGAGATTCCTGGAGTATTCTGCTGCCATTTTTGTCGTTATCTCTCTCTACAGAAACATGGGCTGTGGTATGCAATGAGAAACAAGGTTGTACAACTAGCGTGTATTCTTCCACACAGCGCTGAGTGCTAGTTCTTTTGTTTCGCTTTTATGTCTCTGACGGTATAATACAAAATTCCACTCCATACACACAATTCCACGCCACAGACTTCCATAACTAACAAGTCCAATCCAACCCACATCATTCTACTACACACCAAACACATACAGTCCATAAACATGGGTAAAAGACATTGTCATTTACAACACCAACAGCTCTAACTCAAGTAAATATGAGACCTATTGCATTTCCAATGTTTGTTAATAATCTCATGCTTTTTTTTTGTTATAATGAAGATCCAGTGCTCACATTTAAGTGAATAGGGGTGCAGTGATAGGTGAGTGAAAGAAAAAGTACATCACTCAAAAAAGACATGATTCCTTAGGTTAATTTTATACAATGGCATATATAAGTCTACTGTCAACGGCGTTTCGACCTCTGGCAATGTGAGGCCATCTACAGGACGGGACGTGTACACCCAATAACTGGTAGGTAGATAAGGGGAGTCAATCCAAGGAAAGCATTACCTAAGGTGTGTTGGTAGGGAGGCAAGGGATTCCAATTGACCCTGAGCGAAGAACAATGCTGGTGAGAACAATGGATGGGAGGCTCAAGCTAGCCATTTAGGGCGTAAGGGCGAAGTGCGCTCATTGCTGGAGACGGGGGTTGAGTCAGCTCTTGGCAATCTGGTCCTCATGGTTATGTGACCTAGCGACGGGTGCTCCCACCAAATGGCGAGATTCCAGACAGAGTGAATCTTGCCACTTGGTTGTTCCGGGATCTGCGCTGCACATGGTGCCATTTGTTGTACCCCTTTCCCCTTAGGACATGTGCCATGGGTTGCTACTCAATAGAAGTTACCGTACACCGCATTGAGTACTTCAGTGGTCAGCTAACAGCTCCCTGATGCATCAACCGCTCCTACAGTGATTCAATCTGCAGTAATTGCATTCTTCAAGCCCTAGTTTCCAGGAAAGTGTAGCGACTGATACATCTCTCTGTTTTCTACCGATTGGAGCACCCTTAGCTCAATCAATCAAATTTCTTGTAAAGCATGACTACTCACCCGTTAGGGTCTCAAGGCGCTGGGGGTGGGGGGTGGGGGGGGGGTTCCTTCCTGAATTGCGGCAGCGATGGTGATTGCCTGAGGTGCAGAGGTGGGGAGTTTCAGGTCTTCGCAACAAGGTAAGAGAATAATCTTCCACCAGCTGTGGTCTTGCGGATCCGTGGGATGGTGGCCAGGGCCAGTTGGGCAGAGGTTTTGTGTGTGGTCCACGGGTTTGGGGAATCCAAGAGCTGTGGGCCACCAGGAGTCATCCAGGCGAAGGGGGTGGAGCCCAAGATGTAGACTTATGTCTTGTCAGAGTTGACCTCAGGTGGTGACTGCCTTCATCCCGTTGTGGAAGTTGCTCTTGGGGGCTGTGAGTTCATCTGTGAGGGAGAGTATCAGCTGGGTGTCGTTTGCATAGTTGACTATGTTGAGTCCATGGCTTCTGACGATGGGTGCAAGTGGGGCCATGTAGATGTTGAAGAGAGTGGGGCTCAGGGAGGAACCCTGAGGCAATCTGTAGCTGATTTCTGTGGGTTCTGTGTTGAACGGTGGAAGTCTGACCGTCAGTGCTCGGCCAGAGAGGTAGAAGCGGATCCATTCTAGGGCTTTGTCGCAGTTGCCGGCGTTGTGGAATCTTGCGCAGAAAGTGTGGTGGGAAGACGGTGTCAAATACGGCTGAGAGGTCCTGGAGGATGAGGGCAGCTGTCTCGCCATGGTTGAGGAGGGTGCTGATGTTGTTGGTAGTGATGAGGAGAGCAGTCTCGGTGCTGTGGTTGCTTCTGAAGTCCGATTGGGAAAGGTGCACAATGTGGTTCGTTTTGAGGAACTCGGAGAGCTGGGCGCCGATTGCTTTCTCAATGACTTTGGCTGGGATGGGGAGCAGAGAGATGGGTCTGTAGTTCTTGTGATTCGTGGGGTTGGCAGAGGGCTTCTTTAGCAGGGGGTTGATCTCTGCGTGCTACCAGTCTTCAGGGAAGGTGGCGGACTCGATGGAGCAGTTGATGGTGCAGCAGAGTTTGGGTGTGATGGAGGTGCAGGCTCTGCTGAAGATGTGGTGAGGTTAGTGATCTGAGGGGGCTCGAGAGTGGATGCTCTTCATGATCCTGAGGGTGTCCTCGAGGTGAGGGTGGTCGCCCGCTAGGTGATTGCCAGAGGTCAAAACGCAGTCAATCGTAGACTTATATAGACTTGTATTCCATTGTATAAAGCTAACCTAAGGCGGTGTGTCCCTTTTTTATGTGATGCACTTTTTCTTTCATTTACCTATCACTGCACCTCTCTTCAGTTAAATGTGAGCACTGGATCTTCCCTATAACCAAAAAAAGCATGAGAATATTGAAAACGTGCAATTAATAAATTCATTGCTATACAGCATTGGTCATCTGCCTGTTTTTACTTGCCTTGGTAAATTGATGGGTTTTGTCTTTAATTAAGACCGACTGTTTCTCCATTGAGACTAATGACTTAGTTGACCGCTGTTTCCTTCAATATAACCCAGGTTCTCAAAATTTGTGGGGTCACCCTTGCTGAAATATACAAGGAAGGAGAAGGAGTAGCCCACATGGATACCCAGGTGAACACTGAGTAGAGGCAGGGCCGACTGGCGAAGTAGGCACAGGGCATTTTCCCGGTGGGGTGGGAGGACTGTTTTGTAGCCGCAGGGGCCGGTTTTGTTACTGGGGGCCCCCTGGGGTCGAGCAGCAATCTGCCAGGGCTGGTTACTTTTCCCAGTTCTGCCGTATCGGCCACAAAAGGAGAACTTGAAAGCCTCTGTAGGAAGGGCATGGAGGGGCAAACAGAGCAGAAGTGGAAACAGGTACAAGGGAACATGAGGCATGTCTTACAGCAGAAGAAGAAATCAGTGGCAGAAAGAAAATATACTGAGTGAAAGGGCAGGCGTGCAGAGCAACGAGGTTGAGCAGTCTGGGGCAGCGATATGGGGTACGAGGTGTGGCTTTGATAGAAATGTATTGTCCGTAGATTAGGTACTACATAAGATGTTAATCAGCCTTTCTCCTATATAGGGAATGAACAGTTATTATTGCTCAAAGCACCACGCAGTAGTGCTTAACTGCACCATTTAAATGATAACTTATTCACTGAAAAAAAAACGGAGCAGCAAAGGGCAATACTTTCTGATATAGGCCTTCTGCCCACTCTTTCTCAAAGATTTATTTAGCTTTTAGGGATCTTTACAAAGGGCACACAATTGGACACTAATAACAGTGTTCTTCCGTTGTGTTATTAGGTACCTTCCACTGCTACAACTTTCACATGTGCATTTAACACTTGCTACAGCTCTGGGTGACAAGTGGTAAAGCAATTGCATTCACAATCTGTGGTCTGTGAAGTTCTTCTGAATATCACAGAGAGGCTGTTGGTAGGAGAGGACATGTAGTAACATTTACTAGGGACTTATGGGTAAATTAAATATGTCAGTTAGGTGAATGCCAATTTGACCAAATTTAATGGAGAGAGCACAAGCACTTTACCACTGATTAGCCCTAATGCCAACAGTAACAGGTTTAGCAAAAATAGGGGATTGAAGGTAAAAGGTCTGGGGCAATACCACACCAAAGATGTGAGGTTTAACACACAGCCTAATAGATGTATAGATGGCTACGTGGAGTAATACAAGCAGTGTGCAACAAGGTTTACAACTGAATAGTCCATCAGCCTCACTCCACTGTACAGAAAGAGCACAGACGCATCAAGGGAAGAGCTTGTGAAATGGGGCCTAAACTGCTATTTGGATTAATAGCAATTGCGAAAGACTTAACATCATCATGTTGTTTGTTATGAGAATTGAGAAAAGAGGGAAATGAATGCCACCAATAAAAAAGAACACGTGGTCAGTGGTCATGGGCAGAAACAATGGCTCTGAGGATTGCAAAATCTTTAGGTTAGTACTGACCCTGTCCCTTCCCAGCAGCAGACTCGGAGTTTGAAGTTAAAGTATGGCTGTAAGGTCTCTGGGATCCCAGGTTTCCAAATAAATGTGTGCCCATTAGTTTTGGGTTTGAAGAGAGTGGCACACCACACTGGTTTGTTACAGGCACCGCTCCCACCTGGTGCCAGAGGACTCCTGGCTCTACCCTGTGCTCGGTCTCTTGTCATAATCCCTGTTCCACAACTGAACTGTCAGTGCAGGTGACCAAGGTGTCCTTGCTTGTCAAAATAATTATTCAATTAACCTCAATTTGGAAGATCAGTAGGAATACAAAGAAGTGCGGCCTCCGGGCACTGGATCCGACAAAGACGCTGAATTGCGTTCAGTATAAATGTACAACACACCAAAGGCTGTGGAATGGGGAAAGCACGGACCAGCCGGCGCTCTGCGTCCAGGCGCTTTAATTCCTCAACTCTGCCATTTACAGAGACGTGTTTTCCTGACGAGGGAGGATTCTGAGGGGGCCCTGAGCGGCCCTGGCTTCGCTGAGGGCGGGTCCAGCACAGTGTTCGTGTACTCCGAGTGTGGCGTTTGCCTGCAGTTTTCCTCTTGCCCTCGCTGAAGCCTTTCTGATGCTTCAGGCCGCGTCAAGTCTTCCTAATGAAACAATTAGAGTCGTCCTGCTGCAGAGCGCGGGAGCTGCTGCCGCTGGCGCGAGCTCCTAAAATGTCTCTTAACGCTTTAATTGTTTTGTTTTTCTCCAGAGCTACTGCACGGAAACCTTGTGTGCGTGGGGTGAGGGCGGAGATTTTTTTTTTAACCTTTTCACTGCGAAAAGTAACCAAGAGGCTTGCGGTGTGCAAGGGGCCTACTGGCTCATTAGCCGGGACGAACCGGGGCTCTAACGATGAAACGATGACTTGATACCCACTAGAGTGCCAAGGCGAGCTGCCCACATGTGTGAAGCCATGCGGGCCCGAGCGGTCCGACTGTGAGGGGACTGTGCAGTGGAAGCCTGACAGATCATTACGCCGCCTCCCACTCCCCGCCAACGCCCGAGAGAGTCGCGCTTGCACCCATTAGGCCGCTAATCGCATCCTGCCAGCGCCAGGCTGACAGCGAACAGCCTGTACCCGCTGCTCATGAGAACTGACAAGGTCAGGGCATCAGATGGTTCCAGCTTCACGTCTTGGGCCTCTGTGAGGCGCCATAACGCCAGCAGAGGCGACGCCATCGCTTCTTCCCGCAGACCTATTGCCTGCTCTTCCCAGCTCGAGGCAGCTCGCGGACTCCTGCCTCGCACATCATCCGGACTTGCTGCCTGCTCTTCCCAGCTCCAGGCAGCTGGCCAGCTCGCGGACTCCTGCCTCGCACATCATCCGGACTTGCTGCCTGCTCTTCCCAGCTCCAGGCAGCTGGCCAGCTCGCGGACTCCTGCCTCGCACATCATCCGGACTTGCTGCCTGCTCTTCCCAGCTCTAGGCAGCTGGCCAGCTCGCGGACTCCTGCCTCGCACATCATCCGGACTTGCTGCCTGCTCTTCCCAGCTCCAGGCATCTGGCCAGGTCGCAGACTCCTTCCTGCCTCGCACATCATCCAGACTTGCTGCCTGCTCTTCCCAGCTCCAGGCAGCTGGCCAGCTCGCGGACTCCTGCCTCGCCATCATCCGGACTTGCTGCCTGCTCTTCCCAGCTCCAGGCAGCTGGCCAGGTCGCGGACTCCTGCCTCGCACATCATCCGGACTTGCTGCCTGCTCTTACCAGCTCCAGGCAGCTGGCCAGCTCGCGGACTCCTGCCTCGCACATCATCCGAACTTGCTGCCTGCTCTTCCCAGCTCCAGGCAGCTGGCCAGCTCGCGGACTCCTGCCTCGCACATCCTCCGGACTTGCTGCCTGCTCTTCCCAGCTCCAGGCAGCTAGCCAGCTCGCGGACTCCTGCCTCGCACATCATCCGGACTTGCTGCCTGCTCTTCCCAGCTCCAGGCAGCTGGCCAGCTCGCGGACTCCTGCCTCGCACATCAAAGAGTCACTGGACACATCTCCCGCCAGGCAGCGTTCTCAAGAGACACGAGAACAGCAGAAAGAATGCCTCCGACCGCGGCCCCCGCAGGGGGCCACTACAACGGTTGACGCCCTAGTGCCGCCGGGGCACCGGTCACCCCTCCCCACCCCCTCCCGAGGGGAGGGGGCGGGGACGACGACCGGTGTCCCCCTCTCCTCGTACTGGCTGGATATGACGCACAATCGCGTCACTTCCTGGCCCCTGTGGGGAAGGGGAGGCTATTTAGCCTTCCCCCACCCTCCTGGCGACCTCTTTGTCGCCCACCATGCCGCATCGCAGCATCTAGGTCGTCGCTTCGTCGTCGTGCTTCTTTATTAACGGTGAGTCTTGCTGCACCCACTCCGCCCCGGCCCTGTCCCTGGGCAGTACCAGGTCGACGGGGCCCTGTGGCACGATTGCCACGGGCGGAGGGGCGCAAGATACATGCTTGTGCGGCGGCCAGAGAGGGCGGCAAAGTTGAGCAGGGGAAGGAAGCTCGAAACGCACTCGGCAGCCGCAGTTAAACACGGTGCTCATGCACAGTGCTCCGAGTACCGGCGGGTCGAGCTCCCGTTGTGACGCTGGGCGATTCATTTAATCTCCCGTGCCTGACCATATAAGTAAATACGGTGCTCATGCACAGCGCCCCAATACCTTCGGGCAAGCTCGCGCTGTGATTCCGGGCAAAGCACTTAACCTCCCCGTGCCCGGAATTGATATAAAAACGGTGCACTGGGCGAATCACTTAATATCCCCGTGCCTGAACATATACGTAAATACGGTGCTCAGGCACAGCGCCCCAAGACCTTCGGGCGAGTTTGCGCTGGGATCCTGGGCAAAGCATTTAATCTCCCTGTGGCCGGATTTGATGTAAATACAGTGCGCACGCACAGCGTCCGGTTACCTTCGGGTCGTGATCGCGCAGTGACGCCGGGCGAATCACTTAATCTCCCCGTGCCCGGACATGTATGTGAATATGGTGCTCATGCACAGCGCTACAATGCCAGTGGGCGAGTTCGTGCGGTGACGCCGGGCAAATCATTTAACCCCTTGAGTGCCCGCCCCTTTCCCCGCCCTGTGCCGGGCGTTTCATTAGCGGGCCCGGTTTATGACGAGCTGGTCTCGTCATGGGCACAGCGCAACCGCGGCCCATGACGAGACCAGCTCGTCATGGGCACTCAAGAGGTTAACCTTCCCGTGCCCGAATGCAGATGTAAATACGGGGCTCATGTACAGCGCTCCAAGGCCTTCGGGTCGAGCTCACGCTGGGAACCGGGTCAAATCACTTAGTCTCTCAGTGCCCGCGTGGGTATGTAGTTACGGTGCTCGGTACAGCGCCCCAAGTCCTTCGGGCGAGTTCGCGCAGGGGCTCTGGGCAAATCATTTAATCGCCCCGTGCCCGAATCCGTTTGTAAGTACGGGGATCAGGTATAGCGCTCCATGGCCTTCGGGTCGAGTTCGCGCTGTGACCCGGGCCAAATCAGTTAGTCTCCCAGTGTCCGCGAGTGTATGTAGATGCGGCGCTCAGCCACAGCGCTCCAATGCCTTCGTATCGAGTTCGCGCTGTGGCCCGGGGCAAACCACTCAGTCTCCCCGGGCCTGAGTGGGTATATAGCTGCGGTGCCCAGGTACAGCGCTCCAAATCCTTTGGCTCGAGTTCGCGCGGTGACCCTGGACAAATCACTTAGTCGCCCCGTGCCCTAATATGGACGTAGAAACGGTGCTCATGCACAGTGCTCCAGTACCTTCGGGTCGAGTTCGCGCGGTGACTCTGTGCTAGCCTGAGTCCGCGCGACATAAAAGATAAGCCCTTCTCCACTGGGTGGATGGCGGATCACGCTCTTCCCAGCTCGGAGGCCGGCAACAGTGGCAGTCAGGCCACACCCCCGTGGCCGGGTCTCGTGTGTCACATGCAATCGATTGATTAAAGTAGGCCGCGTTAGGCGCGAGTTTCCCCATTCATCCGGCCCCCGGCGAGGAACAGTGCAGACCGGGGGCACGAGCTAGAAAGCGTGACGGTGGTGCGGGAAACCAGGGCTAGAGCCTCGAGGTTGCGTCCTGGGATATGGGAGGGGGGAAAAATTGCTTAATATCCCGCGCTTGAATATGTAATGTAAATACGGTCCCCAGGTAGAGCCTCGAGGGCACGTCCTGTGATTCTGGGCTAATCGCTTATTCCTCCCGGGCCTGAATATGGAGGTTAAACGGGGTACAGGACTCAGGGCATGGACTGCCCACACCTGTTTTCCCGTTGGTAGTTTATTAATGATGCCAAGGCGGTTGCCTAGGGGCGTGTGCAAGCCGCGGCTAGACAATTGCGGGGGAGGGAAGGGATCCCCCCCATCCCCCTTTGTGCGTGTTGTCCTTGGTCTCACAATGGTTTGTTGTTACAGCAGCGTTGCTCGTCGGATTAGAGTTGGACGAGGACAACAGAGGGACCAGTGAACGACAACCGGACGGCACGTCCATTGCATTTCTCCCTGTATTCAGCGTGTAAGTACGGGCCAGTTGGGGGGGGTGGGATCGGAGCAGATCTCCAGGTCTAGGGAGCAGGGCGACGAGAGCACCAGGGGAGGAGTATGGCGCTAAATGATGTCTTTTCTCTCCTTCCAGATTGGAAGTGCTCGCCCCGAACAAGATGGATAGTCAGGGATCCCCATCGCTGTTTACATTGGGGTCCCAAGTCGAGGAGACCCAGGCAGGCACCTCCGAGGACGCTCGTATTGCCGCTTTTCTAGACTTGGCCAGGACCAAGGGATTGGCTTGGGCCACCGAACTGTTGCGAACCAGCAACCCCGCTGACTCTGGCATTGCCAGTGAAGTCCCGCCCGCCGAACGGGAGCACAGCGAGGAAGCTGGCCCCTCTAGGTCCAAGAGGATACGTTGCCCCACAGTCAAGGATTTTCCGGCGGTGCAACCGCCGGCGAGGGGCAGAACCGCTGCTCCCCCCAGGGCCGCACCCCCCCCTCCAGGCCCCCCCCCGGCATTGTGCGCCGGACCGTTTACTACACCTCCCAGCTGCCCTAACCAGGTTGCATTTGCAACATCAGAAGACCTCGGTAAGCTCTTGGACACTTTGAGGAGCTGGGAGAGCTGCGAATAGGGCTTGCAAGAGCCTCGTTAAGCGCGCCACTACCTTCGGTTCGAGCTCGTGCTATATAAATATGCGTCCGGGGCCACTAGAAGTCGCGCGGTTGGGGAGACAACTGGGCAACTTGTGTGCACCTGCGGTTTCGAGGACTCCTGTCTTTGAAAGACAAAGCGCCGGCACGCCAGGTGCTTTTAGCCGGGGCAGTTACGGTGCCTAGTCCAGAAAAAGGACACCGCAAAGGGTGGCGGCCCAGGCACAATCCACGGTCGCCAATTGAGTTGTTTGCTAGAGCAAAGGTAGGACATGCTTGAGCGCAGAAAGAGAGTCTCCTCTTATTTGACGCTCTTGGCGGTCCCAGCATTCAGGTAGGTAGTCTCCACAACTATGCCCACAGTGTGGTCACTTGCACATCACTGCGGGGGCACTGGAAGGCGAGGTCGACCACGCTTTGCATGTCATGTCCCCCTCCCCCATGCCCACGTGGGGCAGGTTGAAATTAGGACAGGCGCCCTGCTGTATGTGTTTAGTAGGGTGAAGTCCCAAAGGTTACTAAAGCATATGCGCCACTTTCACCTTTCCAAATGGATGCACTTTCTATATACAACGCACCACAGCCATAAGTGCTGCCCAGTACCATATGCAACTACAAGCATTGACAAAGCCAATAGAAGGGATTGCGTTGGTGCAGTGCTCCTTTGGTAACATATGTTGGGATGCATTTAACAATGCGGCAAATATCAGGCAACTGTAAAGCCCTGCATCCTTCAGGATGCGTGGGGGTCTCTGACCTATTAGTTCAAGATTTAGGCCAGGTCGGAGTTAGGGCCAGCATAATGGCAGACCCCAGGGGCAATTCCTTAGGGACCAATGGCCAGCTGTTTAAGCTCAGAACACCCCCGGGCGGCAGGCCAGGTGTCCAACCTCTCCGGAAGCAGGGCCCTCACAGTGAGGTAGCCCCCATCTCCCAGTCGCGGCCAGGTCTTATGGGCCTCCAGTTAGTTGGGCAAATGTTAATTTTTTAAAAAAGGGGCGTAGGTCATGACACCAGGTTAGTCAGGGCCAACTGGCGGTTGGTTGACTCAGGCAGGTGATGGCGTAACACAGCTCTTGCCCAGCACGCCAGTCCAGAATTGAAGCGTACATGAGGTATTCCGGGGCCTATCCCCGATAGGGCATAGGACAATGGTTCGGCTCTAGGTAACTGGGACCTTACGCCCTGGTTCCGTCTTCCTCGGCGGCCGGCTACTTGCACATTGCCCAATTTATACTTTCCATGGCTGCCCCGATGCTTGGCAGCGCTGGAGGTTCTAGGTTTATGTTGAATCTGTTTACATGCTTCCATGTAGGCATGGAGCCCACCGCGGGACAGCTATGTTGCGCTGTTGCGCTCCAGCCCACCTGAGGGCATCGCAACATTGTTGTAGTCTCTGCAACGATGCCCAACAGCCTGGAATCCTGTGCACATTACTTAACATCCCGGTGCCTTACAAGATGTAGGGTCCCCGGGTTACGCAATTGGTGCTCATGTAAAGTGCTCGGTGTCCCGACGTCTAGGGTCGCAGCTCGCGCCATATAAAAACTCTATAAAGAATTTAAATAAACAAAGAGTCGTAGTCCAGCCCCGCGGGCATACTAAGATCCAGTGACACAGCTGCCCACAGGAAAGGCAGTGCCAGCACACAGTGGACACATGCTACCGATAAAATGCAAGGGCTTTTATGGTTCTTGTCAGGGACCCTAACGCACGCTGCAATTATGCACTGGCCAGTTGCAATGGGGGACTAAAAGCAGCTACTTTGGCTCAGGTGCGCTTACCATGGCATTTTAAGGTTAGAGGAGGAATGCCATTTGCGTACTACAGCACAGGCGGTAGTATTAGCAGCTGGAGCAGCGTTGGTTTTGATAAAGCCCAGCACCCCCGTTTTATGCCCACTCAAGGGAAGGTACTGACAGTACACGGGCTTGGCGCGTTTTCAACATGGTTACACAGCAGCAGCTCACTATTAGGACAGAAATAACAGGTACCCTCCCTCTTAGCATACAGGAGGTTCTGTTTACCAGTGATACCGGCTAGTGATGTTAAGTGTGGAACACATGGCCTAAGCAGCGCAGGGGGTAGCTGGGCAGGTAGGCATACCAGGGTCGTTAAGTGAAGCGCTGTGGGTCGGTATCGTGACCATTGACGTTTGTTTGCTCCCACAGGGAGAGGATCGAACTGAAACCAGCTCTTGGTCAGCACCAGCGGATAAAGGACATTGTCCTTTGCGAGCAATCGGAGTTGGATAACCAGCGGGTTGCTACATACAATTAGGGGCTATCCACGAAGGGGGTAGTTCAAAGGGTGGTCTAAGCAGACCCAGGCATCATAGGTTAAGGCATTCACGAAGGATATTGAGGGACCAATTTGAACATCCCCGATACCCTAAAGGTGTCGGTGTCCCAGCTTTGCGAGTACGAACTCCCGGAGCTGCCCCGGTCCATTGGTCTTCGGTTAATAAGCTTTCATGGCTGCAGTTCCAGGGTTTTCAATTTCTGAGGTTCAGAGATAGCTCTCCACCATCCAGGTCACATGACCACAGATTATGCGGAGGCAGGTAAAGAAAGCACCTTATGTTAGTCAGCTCCAGATACCACCGGGGAAAGGTATTCAATTAGTCAGAAGTGGAAAGGTGAAGGTTTGGTTCCCACTAGCACAGGAGCTTTTATGCAGGGGTGCTGTCATTCGCCAGGCTAGGAGGTTAGCTTCTCTATTTCAGAACAAGGGCCGAGTGTGTTACTCCCTGTCCTCTCATCCAAGTACGGGCTAACTTCTTGGCATGTTGGGATACTGTAGCAAAAGGGTTATGGGACACATAGGCTGGGTAAGGGACGTACTCAAGATCAGTTTTCATGCCCAGGGCCTGCCTGCATTGCCACTGGTCAGCAGCCCTTCAGTGGGAAGTATAATTGCATTCTCACCCTGGTAGTTACAGCCCAAAGGGAGGCGCTGGGAAACGCTGATAGATAAGTACCAGCAAGTGGGTAACAGCCTCCGCCCCTTCAGCGACATCGTACCTTGGGAGCACGCGCGCTGTGCAAACACAGAGCTTCGACATTAAAGGGTGCCGAGTAGCAAAAACCAGTAAACAGGGTCAAGGGTTGCGTCTCTGGCCTCACAGCGGTGTGAAACCACCAGCATTTAGAGGTACGCCCAGGTGAGAATGGGGCGCTTCTTAATGTTCGGAGGACCATTGCGGTTTGTGGTATCTCCCAGCGGATCCACTGGGAGTGTACTGCAGCCAGCAGTAAACTGGGAACCTGGGACACCGACACTTGTGCCACGCTTTGTGGGGAGGCGGTCAGCCAACATAGTCTGCTGCCGTCCCAATAACTGGGGTAGCAAGGTGTTTCAAACACAATGGGACACCATGGCAATAGAACATTTGGCACGTCCAGTGTGTAACCAAAGCTAAACTTCAATGTAGCAGGTAATTTGTCACCGCTAGGCATGCCCCGGGTTGGCAGGAGGCACCCTCCCTCCCCCCTGCCGCCCCCATAGCGGGGAGTATTCTAGGATGGGGGAAGCAGGACCTAGTCAATCCTTAATGTTTGGACCATACTGTAGACAGTGCACACTGCTCAAATCAGACAGATCCTCTAAGGTGGTATGCCTAGGGGGTTTCACCACAGAGGGAACTGAGCGGGCAGACTTCCCATAAGGCATAAGGGATACATGGCAAGGGCAGGAGGGCCCATTGCCACGCACGTCCGGTCATGGGCGCTCCTGTGTGTCAGGATTTAGTAGACAAAGGGACTGTTCAAAGGTGAAGTATAATCCTTCTCGCCTTAATAGCGAAAGTAGGCAGGTGGGCGGGGGAGAGGTCACCTAGCATGGGGGCTGCTGTCCCATAGATGGGGCACGCAGGTGTTCAGGCACACACAGTGCTAAAAAGACGGCAGCTTGGTGAGATCAGCAAATAGATGGGGCAATGTGAGCCTTGGTGTATGCATTCGCCCCGTCCACAGTTGGCACGGGGCAGAGGCATGTGATGCAGTGGAACATTCCCGCAGCCTTGGCACAACTTCTCAGGCTTAACGGGCCTTTGGTTTCATCAGACACTATCTGACCCAGGCTAGCGTCAAGGGCTTTGGGATACAGATGGGGCCCTCCATAACCAGTTGGGATGGTTCTCTGCATCCAAATTTGCAATAAGCTCTAGACAGAAGAGGCTGCAGCTGTTCTGGTGGGGGGCCCTGGCGGCGACGGTGAGCCGCCTCCAGGGCTGTGGCGGAGTTACAGGGTGATCTGGAAGCAGGCCGGTACAAAGGGTACCTCTGCGCGGCACCATAGGGGGTGCCTGAGACAAAACCGAGGAGCCTCAGGGGAGGGTCCCGGAAGCCGTGTCAGCGCCCCACTAGTTCTGCGGGCGGTTGTGGGCCTGAACAACCGCGGGGTTTGCTATGCGACGCTCCGCCCCGAGAGGGGGGGCGTGAGTAGAAGTTACCAACGGCACGTGATCCTAGAAAAGAATCACCTGGATGGCAGCAATGACGGGGTTCACTCCCGCGCTGCCCGGCTCATCAGGCGGGCAGGCGGCCCAGTTGGTTGCCTGCCCTTGGATCGCCCGTAAGATAATCCACCCATTACATATTGTAATATGTAATAAACCTGCAGCAAATTTTACCCAACTCAACAGTCTCTGTGTGTGTTATTTGGGTATGCATTTTGGGGGAGGGGGGACAGTGGGGTGCCCCTGGCGGTACTATGGCAGGAAACCGGAATGAAAGTGCATGTCTATTGGGGGCATGGGCAAGCGTGAGCATGTGCCCGATGACTACATCATAATCTGAGTATGGGTGCCGCCATTTCCTAAGAAGCCTGGGTCGGTGTCAGGCTCCAGGTAGCACGTGGGTCTCTCAAACATGATACAACCACGGACAGCTGTGACCCGTGTTTACGAGACTTTTGAACACGGACCATGGCGAACTCAGCGTGCTACACATTGCACTCAATGTGGGCCAAAGCTGAAATCCCTCTTTGGAGGACCAGTCTGATACACACAAACCATTGCCTAGGGAAGCAGAGGAAATCCCGCGAGAAGCTTAAAACTAAAAGTAGCTTTTTACATTCGTCTGGGGCTGAACAGTACCTCTCCTTCTCATCTGGCATTTGGGTTTCTAACGATTAGTGAAAGCAGTGCCAGTTTTGTATATTTTTACTTTATTCATATAATGATTTGGGATTTTCATTATTTAAAGACCCCTTCCCCCTCAATGAAATGTCACCTCGGAATACAAAAAATATAAACTAGCAATACAATCACAGCAATCACTACAAAGGCAATACATCACTCAGCCATGGAGAGACAAGACATCTCAGGATTTGGTTACTCAGTGATTGCAACATAGGTCGCCTAAGAAAAGATCATGGATGTCTGGAGGTCATCCAACCAGCACTGTGAAGGAAGCAGAAGTGTTTCATATCTTGTGCACCTCAGAAATCAGAGGCTGACAGCTTTGTGGGAGGGTACGCTGTGATAACGACTCCCTTAAACAAGACAAAAAACGCTGCAAAGTCCTAGGGAAGCAATGGAGGAAGCACTATGTGCCTGAGGCTAAGTTAGTTTACTTGGCAGCACTAAATAAATACTACGCTCTGTAGATCTGTTCGTGCCACCTTCTTTACGGAAAGGATCACAAATTCCCAACACTGCCAGAAAACGTTGTTTAAACTCGTGAAGGAACTTTCAGCAGCGAGTACTTTCCTGCCTCCTTCCTCACTTTCGCAACATCAGTGTAACAAGCTAGCAACGTTTTTCCTTAATAAAGTAGAGTCCATTAACTGCCAACTTGACTTGGACACATCTCATCAAGGTAACTTTACCTTTCCTGTTACTTTAAATGTGGACCTGGCTGACACATCTTCCCAGGCCTCTTCTTCCGATGAGCCTCAACAAATCAGGGCTGGGCTCCCGCTGGACTTGGCCACACTTCCATCTTTAATGGGAACTATCTAGTCCGGCTCCCAACTTGACCCTCTTGCCCCAACTAAGCTTAGACTTCTGGACGAATCGGCCCTTATTGTGATTCTTAACCTTCTTAATACCTCTCTAAACTCAGGTCATGTGCCTCAGAAGTGGAAACACACTCTTGTGCATCCTTTACTGAAAAAGACCAGTCTTGACCCTCTCTGCTGGTCAAATTACTGCCCAATATCCCTCCTTTCTGTTTTCTCTAAGGTATTGGAAAGACACATCAATTACCAACTCTCCTCTTTTGTTGCAATTCACAATCTATTTCATCCGTCATAGGCTAGCTTCATGTCTGGCTAAAGCACAGAGTCGGCTCTGCTTGGGGTTACTGAATATCTCAGGCAGCAGCTTGATTAAGGAGGTACGGCAGCTCTCATTCTGCTGGACTTGAGTGTGGCATTTGATACAGTATCACATTCCATCTAGGCAGATCGTCTTGAAGCTTTAGATATGGCTTTGAGGTGGCTGATCTCTGTTTTTTAAAGATCGCTCGTTCCAAGTTTTCTCACACACCACAAAGTCAAATCCTGTAGCATTATCTTCAGGAGTGCCGCAGGGTTCTATTTTAAGCCCTTTCCTTTTTAACTTCAATGTTCGCCCTCTGGTGGACATTGCTGAGAAGTCAGGACTGACTATTTTTTTCCAATGCAGATGATACCCAGATCATCTTTTCTCTCTCAGCCGCTCAGCATCAGGACCCTACCTTGCTCCAGCTAGGAGTAATATCTCACTGTGGATGACCAGTAATGCAGTGAAGTTGAAAGGTACTAAAACAGAGGTCCTTGTTCTTGGAAATAACCCTGAACTTTGGGAAATTAACCATTGGCCTGACACTTTGGGACCTTTACCTGCTCCGCTCCCTAAAGTTAAGAACCTGGGTTTTACTATTGAAAACAATCTCTCCCGCAAAGCCAAAGTTTCTGGGGTCATTGCAACCTGCTTTGCGGTTCTCAAGTGGCTTAAATAAAAATATCTGGTTAATTCCAACTGCAGCACAGTGAACGGTAATGAAAGCATTGGTAATTTCTAGACTAGATTATGGAAATGTATTGTACTTGGGCGCAGATAAAGCTGCAGTCCATTGCTTGCAGCTCATACAAAATGTGGCTGCACGCCTCCTTGTACGGCTACCTCAACATGCTTCAATCTTACCTTTGCTTCATAAACTCCATTGGCTCAAGGTGAACAAACACATTGAATTTGAGGCCTTATGTTACATGTTCTGGGCCAAATATGGTTTGGCGCCCCCCTACATACAAAGTCTGGTCAAACGTTACGTGCCCACCCGACAGATGAGATCAGCTAGCCTTTCTCAGTTTTTTGTGCCCAGATTCCGTCTTACTCGTATGAGAGGCAGCTCGTTTTCTTACCTAGGCCTCAAACTGTGGAACTCTCTTCCAATGGAACTTACGATGTGTCATTCACTACTAGCCTTTCGTGAGAATTTAAAGACTTTCCTTTATAGCCAAGTATAATTACCTATCCTGTGCTATTATTTGTAGTCTGTGGCTTGATTGTTCTCCTTGCTCAGCGCCTGGAAACCATGTTGGGTAGTTGCATGCTGTATAAATCTATAATAATACATAAAGGAGAAACCCTGACAGATATGAAATTGTATAAAAAAAGACAACAAGGTCCAAAAAGACAGGTGTAAACATGCCACTCCAGAGGTTCATAGAGGGTTGACTGGAGAAACCAAATGCAGAGTGCGCACTGAAGAAAGTATTGTACAGTCAATATAAATAGATTGCATCTTGGGGATATAACGTCAGAGGGTGACTTCATTGGCAACAGGTAACAGCAGAGTGAATCCAGAAGTGATGAAACGTGCAAGATACAAGGGGCTTGGTAAACAACTGGAAGAGCAGAGTGCTGGCTGACGGAAGCAATGCCTGGTGAGAGACTGGATAATACCTAGGTACGTTTCAGTAGTCAAGATGAATCATGATGTGCAGGTGACATTTAGAAAGATGAACTGTTTGGAATTCAGAAAATGAGCTCGTTATATGAGAAGCCAAAGATATGTAAACTGGCAGCTGGAGGTTTGCATACAATTTAACAGCTCCATCTAGTAGACTCTCTAAATGTCCTAGCAGCTATCTTTCTCAGCTGTCATATCAAAAACAAATTGACAAGCATATGCACGGAGTTCTGTGCGATGACAGGTTCCAGACTTCTACTGCTTTGGCCATTGGGCCCATTAAAGTTTCTGGTCTTGGCTAGGGCAGCTCTGAAGTGCTCCAATCGCTCAACTTTCTGGTTAGCATTTCTAGCATGCGGGTCTCAACACACAAGACTTTATCATCCAATTATACCAGAGGATATGTTCAATGCAGCAGCAAAGCACTTAATGGCAAAACCAATGAAATATTATTTTCTAGATTTAAAAAGAAAACAGCAGTCAAAATCTAAGTGGAACACCAGAAAACAGAGCCGGTGTTGGCAGTTCAGTTGACTTTTCATAAATCACTTTTCAACACTCCTGGATGATGTGCTGTTTTCTGAAAGGTGAGAGGGCCTGCTACCAATCCTTCCAACTTCTCGTCCTACTGAATTAACCCACCAATTGACTCCTTTGTTGATGGGTGCAACGTTTGCTGCAAGTCCACAAAAACTGAATCAATGATAGAATCTTTTAAATTTGCCTGCGGGTGTCCATACTCTGGATATTATAAACAAAAATCACATAAATAAATTACTTACTCTGTTCCCAAACTTATATCTGATCAGTTTGTCAAACAATATGTTATTAATTTTTCATTTAGTTATATTTTACGACTGCCTTTTAAATCAAAACTAGAAAAAAATGAAATGAAGTATACCCCTATATCTTTCCCCCATAACCCCATCTCGAGAATATTACAGGTCTTCATTTCTATTCTCACATACCAATGCATATACACGCGCTGATTAATTAAGTTCATAAACTCTTAAGAGCGTCCAAATAGCGCATCCAAATAGCTCGTCAGCTCGGTGGGCATAATCTTTGTGTTAGACCAGTATTTAGAACCCCCAGCAGAGTATCCCATTTATTTTCAAAATCCAAAGTTTGTCCCTCCCATTTGTGCGACAAACGTTCCATCATACATATTAATGATGATGGATTAATACTTTGTCCAACTGTGTGTCAAAACTATAAAATCACTTAAAAATTAGGACATCTTCCAGTGTTTAAGGTCACATATTAAAAAATTACACTAGCCAATAAATAGCATTTTACAAATCATACATTAGCTGACAATTTACTAGAGGTAACTATAACATTAGTAGTTCCAATAGCTAAATCTCTTTAAAAGTGTCACCTATATTCAAATATTATTAACAATACACTAAGGGTGGCCTGATAAATAAACTGAGAAAGCAAAATCTAGAATAAACCCCAACCAACAGAACCATAGCGATGCTTACAATATTGCCCACACACTTCTACATCTCTCCCGAAGAAATTGTGCAGCAGGAAATTGAATGGATTTGCTATGCATTTGGGAAAGATTCAAAGCAGCAGCCTGTTTGTATTCCCAAGATTGCTGTAAAGTAAGACTAGCCAGCAAGTTTTTATATTAACATCAAAAGTGCAAAATTGGAGAATATCGGGGACTGTCTTATTATAGTGACGCTAGCCCGACCAGCGGGTTAGCAGCCAGCAAGTGTGAAGGTACCCAGTCTCTGCTAAACATATCCCCGCCACAGACCAAGGGATTCAGTCCTTCTAAGTAACCCCCTTTGAACATTGCATTGTGACTTCCAAAGAGTCAGGGCCGGCTTTAGCACTGGTGGCGTCCGGTGCAACAATCACTTTTGGTGCCCCCACGTCCCATGACTGCCTCCTCGGATTCTCTCCCTACCACCTGCAAAAGTGCCTCTCATGTCTCCTATCATAAGATATTGCTAAATATAGCGCCCCCTGAGGTCACAGCGCCTCCCTCCTGAGGCCGGCGCCCAGTGCGGCTGCACCATTCGCACTGCCCTAAAGCCGGCCCTGCAAAGAGTTGAGCCCCACCTGTGGTATATTTCCCCCTTGCAAAGACTCCAAATGTGCCTTTTTAAAAAGAATGCATGCAGATTAGTCTCCAAACAGAGCCCAAACAATAAAGCCAGAGTGCAGCTGTAACTTACCCAGGTTTCAGTAGCAACAGAAAGATAAGGGTACACAACAATTCATCCTTTTCAGTCGCCAACGTTCTGCCCCATACTATGTGCTTGCTATTCACCGCCTTTGCTGGAGACACCTTCTTTGGTGCTGAAAGCAAATATTCCTCAAGTTTATTTGAAAGCCTATTACTAAGAAAATCGCTTCTCTCAATGAAGAATTTTCCAACTAGAAGCAAAAACATTTAAGCGATTTGGGTTGTAAATAAAATGTTGTGGCATTCGCATTACTGGCGATGACTAACTATGTCTAATGTGAACTTCTGTTACTTTCTTAATGGTTGTGTCAGCATTTACTGTTTTAGTAAGTCTTTTGCCTAATATTATGCCTGCAGGCTCAGGGTTATCAGAAGCGGCTCGTGAGCCAAGGTGACACATAGTCTCCGCCTCAGCCCTCCCTAATCCAATACTAGTCGTTGCTATAACATAGGCCCCTGAATGGCAGCCCGCCCCCACGCCTTCTTCAGGGGATCCCTCCCACTCAGCCAAACGTCTATGGATATCTGTGAGAGCTGGGAGGCTCAAGGGGCCCAGTCATTTTGGTTTATACCACTGGTGGGTGGTGAAAGTGTGCTAAGGTCTCTTGCAGAAGGCACAACTTCCCGCTGGCAGCTTATAGCCAGTCTTGAACGGGACCACACCTTAGAGGTTCCATTTTGCAGCTCCTTCTGGCCAACATGAAGAGCAAACATGTGAGATGAAGGATTGGGGGCGATATACTGGCATGTTATGAAGGAAGCCCTTGGTATGAACCTCATGCGACAAGCCACATACACTAACGTAACAAAACTAGGGGGGCCCACATGCAAACTACATCTCGACTCAGTCAGGAGCTGTCACACACAAGGTACTGTGCTGAGGGGGCCTCCTGGAGCACGGGTCCCCCCCCAGCACAGTGGGGGCTGCGGGGACCTTTATTTCGCCACTGGCAACATAGGGCTTTCAGGTAATAGAAATCAGACCTACAATCAAGGCAGGAATACATTATTATTTTTTAATGGCTGAATATCTGTGACTTTATTCCAGAATGTGCAAAGATGACACCCAGCAGAAGAAAAAAAAGGAAAAGGGATTGTTGGTGCCTGGAACCTGCTTAATGCACAGATGACCACGGGTCTTGAAGACTATCCAGTACCAAAGAGTTTCAGAGGCAGCTACATAATGGCACTCTCAAGGTTACATGCAGCATGGGCAGTGTGCAGTGATGTGCTATAAAATGATAAATGCAAGCACATGTGGCAGCAATGTCAAAGGGGGTCAAGACCACTGAGGCGGAGGAGCGTCGCCCCACTGAGCAGGTCAAAGAGGAAAAAAATAAAATGATAATAATTCATTGTTATTCTCATTTTATTTTTCCCCTTGATCAGCGTGCTGACAGGGCAGGGGAGGAGTGCATTACCCACTCCAGGTGCACAGGACGCTTTGGCTGACCGTCCGTCTCGGGCCAGTCAAACCGTCATGCACACTTTGCATGTTCTCCATGAAAGCTGCCACGGAGTTTAGACCAATCACAACATTGCAGTGTTGTGATTGGCTATTTGGAGGCTGGGAGCCGGTTGCTTCCTACTTCCTGCCCTGGAAGCGGGCGAAGAGGGACAGGAGGCAATGGCAGACAGGTAAGTGTTAATTTTTTTCTTCTTCCCCCCCCCCCGGCCCGCTCCCCTACCGCCTATATACCCGCAGCCACTGGTCAAGACATGCAACTCCTGGGTGCTTGAGGGTGTCTGTTCCTCTCTCCATTCCCAGAACTTGTTTTCCTCCTAGTGATGTTCTTTCGGGCCCTTCAAACATCGAGGGCTATCTATTTCAAAGGTGTTTACTACATAACTGTATGATTTTACTAATTTTGTCTTTGGTTTCAGTTTGTAGTCATTCCTTACAGTCACATACTGAGGGCCATGTTAATTTTAGTCACTGTATTCGTAAGGTGCCATCTTATTGATAAACTGCCTCTAGAACTGTGAGAATTGAAATGATAGTGGTCAGATCTATTGCTTGTACCATGCTTGTTCCATTACTCATTTGGAATGGGGTCATAGGTACAGCTGCAGACATAAGGCTACCTCACTACCATCAAGACGTGCTTGAACACTTACCTCCTAAAATGTAACGGTCGAGGAAAGCAAATTCACGAGTATCAATGGTGATGTAGCTGGGAAACACATAGGGAAACCCAAGTATACCATCATCTACTAACTGTCCTTAGGTTTCAAAGTAAATGCCTTCCTGAACAGTTCATGGGCATGTTCTATTGCAAATGGTTTATTGCAAGACACTCATCAAAAGCCTTTATCAACCAACACTAATTCTATAGAAAGGTCATTTCAACTTGGCCACCAAACAAACATCCTGATACTCTGAAACAGAGTCCAACTTCCCATTAACACAATAGTATGTTTATAAAGTTTCTGTATCATACCTCGATGCTATTATTGAGTGTAATGCAACATGCTTACACTCAATATTCAAAACAACTGATGACAACGGGTACCCAAGAAAAGTAAAACCCTTCGAGCAACAATAGATTACTGCCATCTCTATAGTGCTTCCACTTGCATAGACATTCCACCTACAGTCAATCTCAACATTAACAATCATGTCTATACTACTGTTAGTCCCAAGCTGCACTGCAACCAATAAAACATTGGGGATGAGAATGTCTGGTTAAACTGTCACAAGTGTAGATGGTCTTATCCAGCTACTTGATCCATGTTGGAGAGCCTCACACATTTCTCCACTCTACAAGTATACAACACTATTTTATGTGTAAATCCTGCATCTATTGCTCAGCGTGCTGATGTCATAGAGAGTCTTGCTCAAGGCATTTAAACAAATAAATAAGTAAATAGTGGCAAGAAATTGGTTTTGTTGCTATACAAGAAAATATATTCCAAAAATATAAAGAAACAAAAAACTTGAGTACTTGACTAATATAGGATGAAAACAGGATAAGGCAACCAGTTTTATTTGATCCTGTCCATCAATTGTTCTTTTTGCATTTGTCGCCCCGAGTGGGACGGTTATGCCCAGACGTGGGTCCCGTGCTCTCCATGCCACTGGAGTCAAGCTAGCCTGGCTGATGAGAGGTGAAACCTCGAAACCGGTTCTAGGATGCTTGTTTCCAGTCCAGGGAGGACTTGGCTTGGCAGTTCGGGCTGTACTGTTCCCCTGGGGAACAGGGTCAAGACTGATTTGCATATGGCTGGGTCTAAACTGGAATGGTATGGGGAGCAAAAAACGATGGATTTAGGCCCAGATCTCTGTACTGGGGTGAATGTATGACACTGTTCAGCATTCTGTCCATTAATTATTCTTTTTGCATTTGTCACCCCGAGTGGGATGGGTCTGCCCTGACGGGGGTAAACCTTCATGCCACTGGAGTCCAGCTAGGCTGGCTGATGAGGAGTGAAACCTCAAAACCAGTCCTAGGATGCTTGTTTCCAGTTAGGACCTGGCTTGGCAGTTCAGGCTTGACTGTTCCCATAGGGAACAGGGTCAAGCCTGATTTTCATATGGCTGGGTCTATACTGGAATGGCATGGGGAGCAAAAAAAACTGATGGATTTAGGCCCAGATCTCTGTACTGTGATGAATGTATGACACTATTCAGCATTCTGTCCATCAATTGTTCTTCTGGCACTTTTAGGTAATGGCATGTTTTTATTTCGATTTATTTGTTAATTCTATTTTATGTGTGTGCATATGGTTGCAATAATTTAAAAAAAAATAGCCACCACACTAGATTCCCAAGTAACATTGCAGCTAACTGTGATTTGAGTACTTGGTCAGATGGTGATTTACTTTTGTCCCCTTGGTTCTATGTGTATTTCCCGAAGAGATAGTAAAAAGCACTGTGTTTTATTAGTGGAAGTATTTAGGAACAGTTAAGTAACTGTGTGATGCCCCCAGTTGTCATTAAAAGGAAATCTCATAATGAAGCAATATCTTCTGCTACGATGTGCAAAATATTGAATAGTAGATATTTTTGACAAAGAGACATCATTTTAATTGCATATATTTAATACACAATATGTACTTCTGTCTTACTTTATGAACAAAATGGCTGAAAATCCAACAATGCGAAAATATGATCGAAAAGTAGAATAACTGAACATGCCACGGTTATTAGTAAATAGTCCTGTGTCTTTATTACAAGGTAGGGCTTTCAAAGGACGTACACTTCCTAATAAAAAAAAACAAATGTAAATTTCATTGTGTGAGCAAAATAAATACATCAGAGAGCACACCTTGGCTGTAGTCTATTTGATACCACATCCTAAAACCCTAATGGGGACACAAATGAAACAATGTAACTATCCACACAGTGCCATGGTCTTGAAGGATACTCAAGAAATGACAATGAAAAATTAATGACATATGGTCTTTCCACACCGAAATCTGTATGTATATGCACATAAAAAGGAAAAAGTACAAAACCAACACATCTAAAAAAAACCTTGTTTCAATAAGTGTCATCCTTAATTTATTACCCACGATCCTTCGTTCAACAATAATCTGCCATCTTTCATTTGGACAGATGCACTACCTACCTCAGACCATCACAATTTATCGCCCCAAAATAATCTTTATTGTCACTTTGTTTTTGTCTTCTCCAGTGGGGAGATCCATTAAGGCCACTGAAGCAGCTGTATGGCGCCACCACATGTCACAAGAGGAAAACGGATTGCAACAATTTGTCTCAAACAGGTCTAGTTGCTATGGGGAAAGGGAGTGCCCGATTGGCAATGTCTTGTTTGCCTGGGGTTCCGAAAAGTCTTGCATCACAGCTGGCCTTCTCTTATCTAGTATGTGAGCTTTATAGACTGAATATCTCCACTGATTTCATTTAAAATAAAACAGGATTACACAATTAAAAAATATATATATTTATTGAGTGGGGCAGATATACCAATTACAGTCAGTGCTACAGCAGGACATAGCATTTGGTATACAACCATCGTGTACATACATTTACAAATTGTAGTTGCAATCCTTAATAACTTCTAGGGAGACCAAGCCATCTAGTCACAGTTACTTGGGAGTGGTACACATCTTACAGCCGTAGAGTGTAAGCCACCGCTCCTTCCTTCACCGTAGCTCCGGGCTGGTTCTTCAGTGACTCCCTGATTAGGCCCGTCTCAGCACTATATACATTTTGTTCACTCTGCTTGCCTTGCCTGCTCCGGTGTCTCAGGAGTCCCTACTCTGTTACTACTCTGTTCACCTTCAGCCTCCCAGTCTCCTTACCAACTAAGCAGGTTTGGTATGAGCTCCAGTAATTTTTGGGGTGATTTTGGAGTGGCAATAGTTCACTATATACATACAACAGCGCATTACAATATACCATGTCTGTGTGCCATTCCTTTATTGTAGGGGCAGGGCCCTTTGCCCAACGCACTGAGACTCTGCGCTTGACCAATAACACTCCCATCGCCACCAGCTTCCTGTCGTTAGCGCTAACCCCTTTGTCGTACCCCAGCAAGGCAAGCATGGGGTCTAGCTCTAATTCAGTGCCTATTATGCTTCCCAGTTCGCGAAACACTCTCCCCCAGAAATTAGCGATCTCCGGGCAGAGCCATGATACATGTATGAAGTCTGCCGTATCTGCGTGGCACCTTTCACATTCTTTTGTGTCGCGTAGACCATACCTAAACATTCTCTCTAGGGTATAGTACACTCTATTAATATACTTGAAATGAATTAACCTGTGTCTGCCATTCAGGGACACCTTTCCGAGTCGCAGCACAGCATTATTTCCATCACCCATCGTCTACTGCCCTGTCTAAATCCCTCTTCCATTCCAGCCTTGCATTTATGATTTTAGGTCTACGTGCTTCCTGCGTTAGAGCATATATTTCCGCATATCACGGTGGACAGTGCTGTTATGTCTGGGGTTTCTAGCATCTCGTTTCCCAGCAGTTCTCTCAAGGAATGCCTCACTCTATAGTACTGGGATCTGGTTAACAACGTTGGTGTTGCAGTGGCCTCTGGAAAGGAGACCCATTCCCTCACCACTCCTTGGTTAAATAGGTCTCCCATTTTTTCGACTCCCAGAGTGTGCAGTGTCTTTACAGAAATACACAAATCATACAAATAACATTACAATAACCGTCCCATGATGCTGAACTACCAGAAGTTATAAAAATAAAATGTCCTCTTCAAAAAAGTCATCACCTTCATTCAAATTCAAACCATCCTACATCCTTCCTTTGCCAACTTATAGCACAAATGAAAAACTGAGACTCGCTGTCGTACTTAGTATTCTGCTTGGAACACTACTCTGTTTTATGATTTTCGGATTCCAAGTGATTCATAGATACTCCAGGCTTTGTGTCTCCTGCCAAACCTCTCTGATATAAATTGGCCTTAAAAGCAAGGCTCACAGTGCATTTCTGCTTCTGTTATTGCTTTGTCCTATTTAGAGGTGAATAACTCAAGGTTCAGAATGTTTTCAAACTCGTTCGACAGATAAATTTGCAAAATAAAAATGGAGGAAAGGCTTTTAACTGTCTCCAGGCCTCCTGCAAGGAAACATTGAAAACTCATGTATTTATATTTGTATTTCTGGTATTTCTAGAGAGCTGTAGACCAGGAGGTATCAAAGTGCTATACAAGAAGAAGGACAGACTAGAAGGTGGAAGCCTGGAAGAATATCCCCTAGCCGACCTAATTTGCTTGTGGAACATCAGGTGCGAACTCTGGCTCCTGATATGTTCAGGCATGGAGTTCCTTTGCCTGGCAGTCGCCACCCGAAAAGGCGTGTTCCCCCCACCTGACTCGATACTACTTTCATCTCCTTGCCTTTAAAGTTACCTGAAGCTTTCTTTCCATTAACATGTCTCCAACATATGTACCACATACATGCACCAGAAATATTTTGATCCAGTCTTGGGCATACCGCGTTCCTCCGAAAGGGCTACTATAAAATAGTCATTTTTTATGCCACATTTCAATTTCAAAGAGCACCAATTGTCACCCCCAAAACTTTAGGATGACTGGTTCTGGCTGGGCCCTGAGCTTCTTTGAGTAATTTCTAGAATTTAAAGGGCGCACTGTTACCCAAAAAGGTCAGCCTGGCACTGTAGAAGATCAGGTCACCCAGCAGAGGTAGAAGGTCAGATGTTGGCAATAAATGGCCAAGCTCTGAGCTGTTTCCTAAACGGTAGCAATAAAGGTATCATGCACAGTTTAGTGAGCAAAAAATTTAAAAGAAGGACCCTCAATTTTAATTTTCAGCATAAGAAGCTATAAACGTCTGGTCTCCAGCATGGTTGCAGAAATGGTATTCCCTAAAGTCAAGGCATTATTGGAGGAGTTTGCATGAATACAGGGATGTTCGTGCACCTACTATGGCAGTGACCCCAAATTTACCCTATATTGGAAAAAGGTATCAGATAGCCTCGACAAGATCATGGACAATGAAATCCCACACTTTCCAACTTACGTACCACTAGGTCGCCCCAATTGATTGACATACCCTCACTCAAGGCTAAACATATTGCTCTTTCACTATGCACAGCAACCCAGGTGAGTCTTTCCCTATGGGGTACAGGTAGAATCATGCTCCACAAAATATGGGGTTTGTTGGATATAGGGAAGCTTACAATGTCAACTGATGCTTCAGATACAAACTTTCAAGTATTTGGGCCCCTTTCCTTTAACTTTTGTCCACAGAATTTAGAGAACTAACATGCCCCCGCTACCCGAAAATGTTGCATATACTTAAGACAACACCGGAAAATAATTTGTAACTGGGTACTAGTTATACGCGGCCACTAGGCTCCCACAAAGAAATAAACAAAGTAGACTTCTTCACATTGCAATGGTTTTGGCAATGACATAATCGATTGTATGGGCAGAAGATAACAAACAATGCTCTGTGATCATGTTTCTGGTTAGGATGGAGAATAGTGGATGAGTGGTGTGATAACTCAAGCCATCCCATTGGGTTGTAGGCAGGAATCATGTATTTATCTGTCTGGAAATGATAATTAACAAAAATGATCCATACATTTCTGATCTCAAAATATTACTGAATTGTTTGCAGCTCTTTTCACAATCATCTCTTGCTGCACCAATACCGAATTGTCTACACGTGAAATTCAATGAAGGTTATCAAGAAAATGTCTCTCCTGAGTCAATCTAAGGCCGCCATAGTTTAGATAGATTTACATAGTCGAGGAATGCCACAAAGAGGTATTATTTCTCCTTTTTCATGTAATAATCAACCAAAGTTCTCAAATCCATCAGTAACCTCTACTTGAAAATCCCTCGCAAAATAATGCCTGGTTATATTTGAGCATCCTCTTATTTATTGCCCACTCACTGTCACAAAACCACATTCATTTCGAGTGCATTGTCTTTGATATATCTAACAGTGATATCAACTTATGTGCACCTGGCTCCTGTTTCTCCATTTTAGGTTTTGCCTGCACACCGCCTGCGCTGTGCTAGCCAAACTCTAAAAAAATAATAATAATAATCTTAAAATGGGTTTAGAGCCTGCCCAATCCCTACCATTACTTTTTATTGCTTGCCTTCCACGTCACTCTCGTTTTCTTGCTTCTTATTAGTCAGCACCTCCTCCTCTCATTTGGCTTTCTCCTGCATCTTCATTTGTGTGCCTGCTTTGGCGCATGGGCCAAGTACAGCTTCCTGTTTGCAGTTAGCGTCCTCTCACCAACTGCAGGTCCCTACAGGTACTCTTTTTTACTTTTGTACATGCACTCTTAGAGAGTGCATGTGTCTGCAGTCCTTCTCCCTCAACCCTCACCCTCCTCCTACTGTCCGTTGTGTTTCCCCACCCCCCTGCCCTCCTACTACAGTCTGTGTGTTTAACCTTCCCACTGCTGTCCTGTCGGTTTATCCCCCTATCCCCCCCCCCCCCGCTGTCTGTCCGCTGCTGCTGCTCAAGTTGCTGTGTAACATGTAAAAAAAAAAGACATTGACAAAGTCAATAGATCTCGTGCAGGTGAAACATATTGGCTTTGCCAATGCTTGAATGGTCTGGCCTTGGAGACAGCCTTAGCTGTTTACCCAGAAAATAATTTTTCTATTGGTCTATTAAATTGTCATTCACATTTTGCCTCCACACACCACAGCATCCAGTAAGTGGCAATGGGTCCGCCCACTTTACCTACCAGCTCCTTTCCCTTTAAGTGACTGCACAAAGTATGAGCAAATTGTTCACATTTGCCTAATAATAGTTCCTTTCTCTTGAGTGACATAACTGGTTCAAAGTATTTTTTTTCATTAACTTTCAATACTGGCTATTTATTTTGTTCATGTTTTGGACGCACAGTTAGATGGTAAATTATTTGTCATTCTCTTTTCAGGCTTGGTCTGTGAGGCAGGGTTGTTTAGGCCAATGGCTCCACCCACTGGTCTGTTAAGCTGTTATACACACCTTCGCTAATGCCCACTACAGCAGAGAGCAATGGGTCAGCCTAATTTACCCACAGGCTCCCTGCACTTTGAATGAATGTACAATGCCTGTGCACACTGACCACACCCGCCAAAAGCAGTTCTTTTCTCTGCAGTTTCAGAGCTGGTTTAAAGTATTTTTTTAAAGATTAACATTAAATAAAGGCTTGGCCTACTCTTTTATACATGTTATGTTATAAAGTGAAGTGGCTAAGTGACATTGTAACATTGTAGCTGCCTGATGTCAGTGCTTGGTTAGTTTGGTGGTTTATTCTTGGATCTTATTGTTAAAAGAGTGCTAGTAAAACTGTTCGATAGGTGATGACATTTTTTTATTCCATTTTATTTGTTTATTCTATTTTATTTATGAGGCATACGATTGCAGTGAAAATGTTAAAAAAATAGCCATCGGGGGCGTGGTCAAGATGGCAACCTAAGCTCCCTGCCGCAGGCCTTCACCCCTTGCTATAACTCCTGCATAGTCCCCAACCGTGCGCCCCTAACGGCGACACAGCTTGTGGGGGAAAGGCGCTGTCATTTTGAGCAGTTCTAGAGCCCGGAACCTGCCGAGAAGTTCCTCAGCGCGGCTTGGCACGCTCCGGAGGACTAGGCGTCGGGGCCCTGGGGCGGCCGCACGAGCGAGGCCGGGCCCCGACTGGCGATTCGAGATGGGTGACCGTCGAGGGCCTCAAGGCGGACTGCAGGAGGGGCATTAGCTTTCCGAGAAGAGGATCCGCTGCCTGGTGCGGTCCGGGGCCTTCCGTGGGCCCTACAACGCGAATCGGCGGGTTCCAGCGGACTTGGCGCCTGGGCCCTGTGACGAGCGCCGGGGAGGATCGGCCCCCCGGCCGGTGATTCCGGTGCCTGGAGGAGGGCGTAGGCCTTGGGGTGGACCCCTGGGGCGCCAGCCAGCACACTGCCAGCGACGGAAGTAAGGAGAGGAGGGACGGACACCGGCGCGCAGATAACCGGCCTACCCCCACGCAGCTCAGTGTCCCGGCGATCGGCTTTCCGGGGACTCCGGCGCCCACGGGCGGATGCCACCTGCCTTTGTGGCGTCATCCGGAGCAGGTTGCGCGAGGGGACAACGCGGGGCCTCCAGGGCAGCACCAGTTGGCGGTAAGACTCAGCGGGCCCTCGCCCACACAGCAGCGCACAGCCCCGGGGCGGAGAGGCGGGGGCACAGAACTTTGGTGGCGGCGCACCACGGGCCCAGCGACGCACGTCAGGGCACGCCACACTGGGACAGGCTCAGGAGTCGTCGCACCGTGTCCGGCCAGAGGCAGAAGCAGCAGGTCCTGGGGGGCTACACCACAGCAGGCCGACACAAGGGGCGAGCACAGCGAGGCCTGCCGGCTGAACTCTCTGCCACCCGGGCGCCGGCCACGGGGCCCCGGTCTGCACGGTTGGGTTCCGGCGGCGCTGACGGACCACCGGCGCAGGGGGGGCCCCACGAGGGAGGGTGTGCCTCCTGTCCTCCCCTGGCGCCCTTTTCCTGGGCGGCCCCATCATCCGCAAACACCACCATCGCGCACGGAGTTCCCGGGCGCCCCCCTTGCGCCGCCACTGTGCAACTGGGTGCCCGCCACACCGTATGCCGCCTGACACCGGCCATCCACGCGATGCCGGGGGGTGGACGGTGGACGATCTCTCCCCCACCACTGCCAAGGGGCGCACCGACGCTGCAGAGCCGGACTGGGAGTGGGCTCCCAGGTTGGCGGAGCCCGAGGCCCGCAGATAGCCAGCACAAGAAAGAAGGGGAACGCTCGCTTAAAGAGATGCTGGCCAGAGTCTCCACAGTGGGAGATAGAGGAAGTCGAACCCCTCCGGCCACCCAGTCAGCAAAGATCTCAGAGGATCGGGACGGACCCGTGACCTGAGCATTCCTGGAATCCCTTTTTGACACCCTAAGGGGGGACTTCCAGACCCTCAAGCAAGAGGTGGCTGAGGAAGTGCGAGAAATCCGCTGAGAGGTTGACGATCTGGGGGACCGCGTGGCGGCCATTGAGAATGGCGACCAATCCAGATCTGAGGAGGTTGAGCAGCTGCAGCAAGAGATCATTCGCCTAAAGGATCAGCAAGTCGACCTACAATCCCATGCGGAGGACCTCGAAAACCGTTCTCGACGCAACAACATCCGTGTCTGGGGGGTCCCACTGACGGAGGAAGGGACAGACGTCGCTGGATACCTTAGGGGCCTCTTCCGGGAGGTTCTGGGGACCGGCTCAGATCTTGACATTCGTATTGACCGTGCCCACCGGGTGGGTCTGGGAAGAAGAGCGCCGCCCCTCCCCCCCCGCCCGACATTCTAGCCTTTTTACCTGACTTCTCCCTGAAAGAGTGCATATTGCGAGAGGCTAGACTGAAGCAACCGCTCCAATACCAAGGGCACAATATAGCCCTCTTCCAAGACCTAGCCTCCATCACCTTACAGAAACGAAAAGCATTCAAGGAGGTGACCGCCTTCCTGATGGACAAAGGTGTGCCCTACTCTTGGGGCCATCCCTTTCGGCTGATCTTTAAATGGAATGGCAAGTAATGCCAATTCCGCTCTCTTCGGGAGACATGCGACCTGCTAGGCATCGCCCACCACATCCCGGAGTCGCCCCCTGGATGCTCGCAGCGGCAGTCGGAGACCGAATGGCAGAGAGTGGGCCGCCGGCGCTCGCCTATCCTGGATATGAAGCCGGATCCAGAGACAATGACGCAGGAGAGGGCATCGGCCCTAGCTGCGGTGTCAAGGGACACTTCCACACCAGAGACTCTTTAAGCTTGGCTTGGGGACTTCAAAGCACCGCAACAAAGCTTGCTGGGGGTGGGGGCAGCGGCGGGGGGCTCAGGATGGACGGGCTACACGTGATCCCAGATCTTTCGGCAACACATGCCCAGGGTCTCGACTGAAGGGCATTGGACAATGAAGGGGTGGGTCCAGTTGGGGTTAGGGAGGAGGGCAGGGGGGGTTTAGGGGGACTGGGGGTAGTTTGGGCGTGGGTGTAGGGGGACTGTTGGAGGTTGGGGAGGGGGGCGAGGGGGGGAGCTGTGGGGTGAAGGGAACCGGTGTGCCAAGGGGGAACAGACTCTGAAGTGACGCTAAGCCAGGACTGTCCTCATAGGTCAACGCTATCCCCAGGCTGGAGTGTAAAATGACTGGGAACACTCCTGTCGATTCTTACCCTAAATGTAAAGGGGCTCAATAACCCTATCAAAAGACGTGCAGTTTTATCGTACTTGGAGATCTCCGGGGCTTCCATATTTTTCTTGCAAGAAACACACCTTCTCCCCAAGGACTGGTATCGAATGCGGTCCTGGGCGTTCCCTCAGCAACTCTACTCCTCTACCACCGACAAGACGGCGGGGGTAGCGATACTCTTTGCGAAACACTTTCATGGCCAGGTGGGAAACAAAATAGGGGAAATCAAAGGCAGGCTGTTAGCACATTCCATTCAAGTGGGTGGCATGTCCATGATTATAGGCTCCTTATACGTCCCCAACGCAGGTCACGAATCCTTTCTTAAGGGCGCCCTCGCAGAGATTCTAAGTTCCCAAGCCCGATACATACTAGTGGGAGGCGACCTCAATCTGGTCATGGACCGGGAGGCCGACCGCTCTGGCCACCGCTTTGGTTCCTCGGGAGCGATTTTACTAGAGGGGAAGTACTGGATGGCGCAAAGGGGGTTAGTGGACTTATGGCGGGACAGGCACCCCAGAACTACACACTACACATTCTACTCCAACGCGCACCGCACCTACACCATACTGGACCACTTTATAGGCTCTTTGGAGCTCAACACAATTGTAGAAGACGTAGACATTATTCCAGCTGCTCTATCAGACCATGCTGTTGTAACTTTGACTGTGAGGGTTCCCCGGACCAAGGCAGTGGGGGGGAGATGGAGATTGCGGGAGGCCCTTCTGCAAAGGAAGGGGGTCACCCAACAACTACACAAAAGCATCACTGACTATCTCACACGCAATGACCAGCCTGGCACACCCTTGACGGCACTCTGGGGAAAACTAAAGGCAGTAGTGAGGGGGGAACTGATAGCCATCTCTGCTGCAGAAGCCAAAGAGCGCAAAGAAAAGAGGGAATCCTTAACTGCTGTAGTGGTCGAGCTCGAAAGGGTACATAGCCGTGCGGGAGCTCCCAGAATTTGGCGGCAATTGAAAGCCGCTAGAGCGCAACTAGCTAGCTTAGATATTGACTGTGCCGAATACGCAGCACTGAGGCTCCGTCATACTTATTACGTAGGAGGCGACAAAACAGGGCGTCTACTGGCAAGCGCACTTCGAGCCCGGGTTCAACGGTCTAAAATCGCAACTATTTGCGATGCACAGGGGGAAACCCTAGGCAGTGATGCCCAAATAGCAGAGGCCTTTAGAGAGTTCTACGCGTCTCTGTACAGCGTGGATGGGGCTCTCGACAAGGATGGAGAGGCTTACTTGAGTAGGGCAGCAACAACGGCTCTTTCTGCGGACGGCGCCGCCTCGCTGGATGCACCGATCAGGATAGAGGAAGTGATTGGGGCGATATCCCGTCTCAAACCCTTGAAGTCGCCAGGACCGGACGGTTTCTCAGCCGGCTTTTATAAAGCCTTCTGCCCGCTGTTGGCACCGCTTCTCACCCGACTCTTTAACTCGTTCCAGGGGCCCGGCTTGATACCGCCTGATATGCTTGAGGCCGATATCACTGTGCTACCTAAGCTGGGCCAGGACATCACCCATTGCTCCGCTCATAGGCCCATCTCTCTCCTCAACTTGGACCTTAAACTCTTCACCGGGGTTCTAGCTGCCAGACTTGGGCCACGGCTTCCTGGTCTCATCGAGCCGGATCAATCGGGCTTTATTCCCAACAGACAATGCAGTGATAATACCAAACGCCTCCTGCACTTAATAGACAAAGCTCATTACGCAAGGTCAGACGCTATGCTCCTGTCTATAGACGCTGAGAAAGCGTTTGATCGAGTGGATTGGGGATTCCTAGATAAAACGTTAGCGCACTTTGGAATTGGGGATCGCTTCAGGGCATGGGTCGCCAGCTGTTACGATACACCCAGGGCCACGATCCGGGTCAACGGCATAAGCTCATGGCCCTTCGAAATTCAGAGAGGCACGAGGCAGGGTTGCCCGCTCTCGCCTCTCCACTTTGCGCTTTATATAGACCCCTGGCACAAAAAAATCGAGATCACCCTGACATTGTCGGTATTTCTTTCGGGGGGGAACCTCATCCACTTAGTCTGTATGCAGATGACATCCTGGCGGCGCTTGAAAAGCCCAAACAATCGGTACCTGCCTTTTTGGGGGAGTTGGAGGCCTTCGGGAGGGTGTCCGGCTTCAAAATAAACTCGGGGAAATCTATGCTCCTCCCGCTGGGCTGCAATACTCACGTATCCCACGAGGCATCTTCGGCCTATGGGGGTCTGCAACTTCAAACATCAATCCCATACCTGGGGATCATTTTAACCCCATCTACCGAACGGACGGTTGCAAAGAATTACGAGACGATCACTTCCCAGATACAAAGAGACTTACGGAAATGGCAGACACAGCCCCTATCACTCCTCGGGCGCATTGCTGCGGTGAAGATGTCTGTCCTTCCTAAAATCCTATACATCTTTAAAACCATCCCAGTGGCCCCTCCCAGAGCTACCATACAAAGCTTACTGGAAGCGGTGCAACACTTTATATGGGCTGGAAAACGGCCTCGGATGGGAAGAGACCTCTTCTACCGTCCCCCCCAACGAAGGAGGTTTGGGGATCCCAAACTTGCTGCAGTACTTCCAAGCTGCGCAATTGAGATACTTGGTGGAATGGTAGGCCCGAGTCTCAGAAGAGGTGGCTTTTACAAGATAGGGCGATGGCGCAAACACCCCTTTGGAAGATACCCTTTTTAAAGCGCACTGACAGGCCGGCACACCTCCAGAAGTTCCCTCTCACAAGCACAGTGATGCGTGTGTGGGATACTGTAGCGGTCAAACGGGGGCTTACCACTTTTCCCTCACCACTCACACCTTTATTCAACAATCCTGAATTCACTCCGGGGCTAGAGAGACGAGCGTTCCGTCAGTGGCGGACGTCGGACTGCAGGTCGGCAGGTCACCTGTTCGATCTTGAGGGGTTCATCCACCTGTCTGATGTCATACAGCTCTACGGCATTGCTGCGTCGCAAAGGTTTCAATATTTTCAAATCCGTCATTGGCTGACACAGCCCGAGGTCCGCCAGCTGGTGGGCCGATGGCTGACAGCTTTCGAAAAGTGGCTAATAACCAAAGAATCAGACCGAAAGATGATCACGGGCATATACAAAATTATTTGCCCACCCACCGACTCACGCCGATCAGCCGGCCAGCGGAGATGGGAGGGTGAGCTGGGTAGAGCCCTGACGGACCAAGATTGGCTAGCCATCTACTACAGGGCTAATCACACAGCCAGGAACACTGCCAGTAGGGAAACAGCGGTGAAAGTTGCGACATATTGGTACTTGACACCGGTACGCCTCAATAGGGGCAACCCTGACCGCAGTTCAACTTGCTGGAGAGGATGTGACGAAGAGGGCACACTGACACATATCCTATGGGACTGCAAGGAGGTGACAGAATTCTGGACAGCAATACTTGACGACATTGACAAACACTGACACTGAAATTCCCCGCTTCCCTGCTTACACGCTTCTAGGGCTGCTCAACGCACTCACGTTTCCGTTGAAGTCACTCAGAGGGAGACAGATGGGATTGGCCATGGGTGCGGCGGTCGAGCACATCATATCGCTCTGGGGGTCTCAGGCCCAGCCCTCCCACTCTGGCTGGCTGCACAAACTTTGGTACACATTGGGTATGGAACGCATTCATGCCACACTCACGCAGTCCACGACATCCTTTACCACGGTCTGGCAGCCTATTCTGTCACTCCTATCAACAGAATTTAACGAAGTCAACTGCCCGAAATATCTCCGCCTGTTGCGCCTCACCGACACATCGTCCTCATGAGATGCCCCAGGGACTTCACCGCTAGGCGACTCCCACGTATAAAGACTCACAGAAGCTAATCTGGCACACGAGATTGGGGGGGTGGGACTTCAGTTGGGGGACTGTTTTCGTTCCTGTTTGGGCACTGACGAGATGACTACGCGACCGGGTGGCGGGAGCCGTGGCCTTCTCCGCACCGGTGGTCACTTGCTACTCCAACGAACTTTTTTTTTTTTTCCAGAGTATGTTTAACGGGTGCTGGGTTGGACCTCGAACTCACTCTTTTGGCATCACCTGGGGCGTATTTGATTACTGTACTGTACTTTGCTTACATGCCAAAATCAATACAACCACAAAAAAAATAGCCATCACACCAGATTGCCATGGTCACGCTGACTTTGGCAAAGACAATTAACGTTGCTGTGTTAAGTAACAATGTAGCTGTCTGTGATTAGAGTGCTTGGTTAGTAGCAATTTATTCCTGTCCCCTAATGTGTATTCAACAAAAGACCTACTTGAAGAACTGGTTTTGTTGAATCATTTCTGACAATTTTTTCTCCCAAGAATAGCTTTCACCAGGTTGACTAAACCAAACTGGTGAACGCCCTTCTTGGTGAAAAATTCTGTCCTTAACACCTGATGGCTTCCTACCTTCCAATTGTAATCTCTTTTTTAAGGGTGGGTCTGGCTCGTCAATCTCCATTCACCAGTCCCTGTACTAATAAACCCTCTTGCACCCCTCCACCCCTCTTGCCTCAGAGCGCTCCTAGCACAGTGCCCCGTCTGCCACATCACCCACACATCTCCATTTCCTACACCCTTTTCCCTTCTCACCTTTGTCCTGCTCTCCTCTTCTCTGTTCCTTGCGTAGTTGTACTCTTCTGCACTACCAGGGCATGGTCGGGTGAAAGAAAGACTACTGCAACCCTTTTTAGGTCTCATAGGAAAAAGACCTTTGTCATTGGCACAGCTTTGCGGGCAAAAACGTGCACGCGTTGCATTGCTTCCAATGGCAACACGTGCACGTCTGGCGATTCCCTTGCGGGAGCGAGCAGCAGCGCCATATGTTATCAATTATCTCTCCTGGTGCCGCTCGCTCCCGCAAGGGAAATGCTGCCTGTTCTCGGCCGCACTCCCACCCCACCCCCTACTTGCTTGACCTTATCGCGTGGTACACACTATTTAGCCTCGTGGGCTGTCTTTGCTCTTACGTTATGATTACAATAAAAGTGTGCAGAGCTCTCATCCCAAAGGTTATGAATGAGAGGATAGAATGAAAAAAAACTTGAATGCATGGAGAGAGGACGGAGGCGTTTGTCTTGTCGCCGAAGTTACTACACACTCCCCGATCCGTTCCTAAAGTTGTAACATCATACTTCCTCATTTACACATTTTTTTTGCCAATCTCTATTTAGTCCATGATGTTATATGCCTATTTTGTAAGTCTGTTAAACTCTCTAAACCCCTCTGATGTATTGTATGTAGATTTTACTCCTCTTAGCGTGCATTGCCCCTTTCTCGGCCCCTAGAGTTTTTGTTTCCTACACTTGTGCTTGGTGTTGTCATGCACTTTTTGGAATCACTCCCTTCTCACGCACTTTCTGGAATCACTCGCTTCTCTCTCTCTCTCTGTAGCTGAAGTTGTGACCCCTCCACTCCCCCTGCAGTTGTTGTTACACACGTTTCCTGCCTCCCAGAAGTTGTGGTACACTTCCCCTCCCCTCTTCCTCGTTCCCTTTCTCTGCACTGATCCTCTGCTGGGCTGTGCACATCCCATACCAGGCGGGGCTGGTGCAGCAGCGCGGTCACCTGAAGAGAGTTGCTCTGCTGGGACTGTCACTCTTCGCGCCACTCTCACAGAAGGGCTATCCCGAGAGCATCCTCTCTCAGCGTGACATCAGCAGTGACCCCTCCGTGTCACTCTGTCATCAGGGGCCCCCTCTTCTCCCACTCTGCCAGCACTGCTCCCCTCTTTCTCACTCCCTTGTTGCTACTTCTGATTCCCTAATCTGCCTGCCTCCGCCCTACCTTCTGTCTCATTGTCACCTGTCCCACAATTCTCTCTGCTGCCCTACCTCATCTGGAGTGCTAATAATAACAATGGGAACAATAATGTGTTTTTGTAGCGCTTCATATAGCACGCCTCGTTTCTAAGGTCTGGGGACTCACATTACTAACAAATACAAATAGAGTATGAGGGAAAATATTTAAAGACCTTCACGGATTCTTAATCCCCCTTTCCAAATATTCAAATACAATAAAGAAATCCGAGGTCTATAACTAAGCAACTCTTGATGCAATTCAAGAAGGTTGCCATTTAGCAGTTGCTCCAACAGATAAAATAAGAAGTAAGCATGTAAAGTATCAGATACAAAAGGTGAAGACCAAAACAGGTGAGGGAAAAGAACTTGATAAGGATAATCAGCATCCCATCATTACACTCTCAAAGTGCCCAGTGTCATCATCTGCGGTACCAAACAACTCTTCTCAACAACCTCTTGTAACATAGAGGAGATATGAATGAGTTGAATCCTCTTACCAAGTGTACATCAAAGAAAAGAGGAAAAGACTGTTAAGAGTGCAGTGCAAAATTTCTGGGAAAGAATTTTAGTGTTTCTTTAAAATAGAATAAGCAAATGACAAACAACAAGTATATATTTCTTGCTTGTGTCTAATCAATCGCATTCCTGTCTAAAAGCTGTGTATGAAAGAAAATAAACAAGAAGGAACAGTTGAAAACGATTACTGCTCCTGTTTACTGGTCGACATGTTTCAGCCTTCGGGAAAACTATCCCTGGCTTTCTTCAGGACCTCATAACCAAAGCTTCTAGTAGTAGGCTTCGCAAGAAATAATGGGTTATTACTATACCCTCATAGCTGTTTCCAATTCCTCACTGTAAATATTGATGTATTGTGACATCTAGAAGCAACAGAGAGATGTGTGTTAAAATTTAAGTTGTGCAAATAATCACATGGTATTTTGTGCTTACACCTTTTGTCCCCACTTATCAAAGTATCTAAAAAGGATAGTGATAATAATGCTTACCAATATATATTGAGGAAAAAACCTCACCTCACTCGGCACCAGCTCAAGTCAAGAAAGAGGCCCCGCTCTGAAAATAAACGTGAGCCAATAAGGAGAAAAGAAAAAGAAAAATGCAGTCTCTTAACTCAAAAAGCACAATGCAAAACACAACAAAAACGCTTGACCATGTCCCTTACTATTTCAGTATTCGAATCAGGAGCCTATCAGCGAAGCAACAAATGGCATTTAAGGATCAAAGTCCGCGGTATGGCACGGAAAACAATGCAACAATTTTCCATAATCAAAAGACACCCAAGGTAAAAAGGCCCGTCTGGCTTATGATATAGAGACAGTCCTAGCAAACTGGCAAAACAACGCTCAAAATTCAGAGCTACATCTCGTAATCTTAGCAACATACTGACATTGTTAACAATAGTGTAATTTAGAGCAGTGATAGAAAAGTAACTAAGACAGTAATTTTCTGTGGCATGGTGGATGTTTATAATCAACAGAGTTCTAAATGTAAGTTCAAAAGCATGTCCTTATCTCTAAAGCTGCAAAAACCAGAAAAAACGGCAAAAAAAACAGTCATTTGCAAGAGCCACAAAAGAATGCTATGTATCCGTACCTGTCCGTCGGTACCTCCGACAGGGACTCGTGCTGGGATGGAGGTACCGAGCGTGACCAAACAGCTTACATTTATACCGTATGCAAAAAATCATCAGCTGTCAGCAATCCGGAATAGACCGCCGTAGAGAATTCTGGCGCTTAAAGCATTACGTACGCCAGAACTACAAAACAGCGTCATAATGGCTGGTAGTTGTAGTTTTCTATGTTAATACTTGTTTGTTAACGATATGTCTGTACGATATCTATATTGTTGTAACAGTATTTGCGCAGTGGCAACAAACAATGTCGATACGGCACTCGTCCTATCTGTAAATGCCTGTAGGACTTTTTTTTCCCCATCGCACTTAGTCCTACAGCCATTTACAGATCGGACGAGTGACGTATCGACATTGTTTGTTGCCACTGCGCAAATACTGTTACAACAATATAGATATCGTACAGACATATCGTTAACAAACAAGTATTAACATAGAAAACTCAACTACCAGCCATTATGACGCTGTTTTATAGTTCTGGCGTACGTAATGCTTTAAGCGCCGGAAGTCTCTACGGCGGTCTATTCCGGATTGCTGACAGCTGATGATTTTTTGCATACGGTATAAATGTAAGCTGTTTGGTCACGCTCGGTACCTCCATCCCAGCACGAGTCCCTGTCGGAGGTACCGACGGACAGGTACTACATAGCATTCTTTTGTGGCTCTTGCAAATGACTGTTTTTTTTGCCGTTTTTTCCGGTTTTTGCAGCTTTAGAGATAAGGACATGCTTTTGAACTTACATTTAGAACTCTGTTGATTATAAACATCCACCATGCCACAGAAAATTACTGTCTTAGTTACTTTTCTATCACTGCTCTAAATTACACTATTGTTAACAATGTCAGTATGTTGCTAAGATTACGAGATGTAGCTCTGAATTTTGAGCGGTTTTGCCAGTTTGCTAGGACGGGCTTTTTTACCTTGGGTGTCTTTTGATTATGGAAAATTGTTGCATTGTTTTCCGTGCCATACCGCCGACTTTGATCCTTAAATGCCATTTGTTGCTTCGCTGACAGGCTCCTGATTCGAATACTGAAATAGTAAGGGACATGGTCAAGCGTTTTTGTTGTGTTTTGCAGTCTGCTTTTTGAGTTAAGAGACTGCATTTTTCTTTTTCTTTTCTCCTTATTGGCTCACGTTTATTTTCAGAGCGGGGCCTCTTTCTTGACTTGAGCTGGTGCCGAGTGAGGTGAGGTTTTTTCCTCAATATATATTGGTAAGCATTATTATCATTATCCTTTTTAGATACTTTGATAAGTGGGGACAAAAGGTGTAAGCACAAAATACCATGTGATTATTTGCACAACTTAAATTTTAACACACATCTCTCTGTTGCTTCTAGATGTCACAATACATCAATATTTACAGTGAGGAATTGGAAACAGCTATGAGGGTATAGTAATAACCCATTATTTCTTGCGAAGCCTACTACTAGAAGCTTTGGTTATGAGGTCCTGAAGAAAGCCAGGGATAGTTTTCCCGAAGGCTGAAACATGTCGACCAGTAAACAGGAGCAGTAATCGTTTTCAACTGTTCCTTCTTGTTTATTTTCTTTCATACACAGCTTTTAGACAGGAATGCGATTGATTAGACACAAGCAAGAAATATATACTTGTTGTTTGTCATTTGCTTATTCTATTTTAAAGAAACACTAAAATTCTTTCCCAGAAATTTTGCACTGCACTCTAACAGTCTTTTCCTCTTTTCTTTGATGTACACTTGGTAAGAGGATTCAACTCATTCATATCTCCTCTATGTTACAAGAGGTTGTTGAGAAGAGTTGTTTGGTACCCCAGATGATGACACTGGGCACTTTGAGAGTGTAATGATGGGATGCTGATTATCCTTATCAAGTTCTTTTCCCTCACCTGTTTTGGTCTTCACCTTTTGTATCTGATACTTTACATGCTTACTTCTTATTTTATCTGTTGGAGCAACTGCTAAATGGCAACCTTCTTGAATTGCATCAAGAGTTGCTTAGTTATAGACCTCGGACTCACATTACTAACCTCAGAAGAATGTAAGGCTGAGTTTGCTTTGCTATTATGCAATCATATAAACTCCAAATGCACATGGATGTGGGCGGTGAGCGTTGACTTAACTTCCGGGGTGATGCATGGGAGTCCTGAGCACAGCTGCATTGTTCCAGGTCCTCCGTCACCCGTCATACTCTTTATATCAGATAAAGAAAACTGACATTCTAAAAGTACTACTTGTACTTGTGCAAATTTCTAAATATTAACACACATATATCATATACAGTATTTTGTATAAGAGAGACCCCCACTCCCAACCCCGGGGCCTGATGATGAAAATTTGTTCGGCCCCACAGGAGTACAGCGGCTGCATTGACTCATGCAAGAATCCAGCAGGATCAGAAAGCCATTATAAAACAAGCATTTGAAATGCAATAGGTCTCGCTTTTATGACGAGTTTGAGCCATTCGCATTGTAAATGACAATGCCTTTTATTTATGTGTTGATTTTTAAAACATAAATGAAAGGCATTGTCATTTTACAATGCTAATAGCTTAAACTCTCGGAAATGCGAGACCTATTGCATTGCAAATGCTTGTTTAAAAATGTATTCTTACAGTTTCAATTCAAATTGGAATTACAATTATTTTTTTTAAATTCCCAAACCTGGTATTCAGTTCCCGGTCTGGTACACCATTTCCGTGGAAACATTCTATTTTCCATTTCCATGAAAACATTCTATTTTAGTGGAGAAGGTATCTTGTCGTCATGACATTTCTCCAAAATTAAGTTTCGTTGGCCTGATTTTACCATGCTGGCTTCTTACCTTTTGGGAATTCGTCATGATGGCAGAATTACATCTCCTCTGCAACTAAGAATGACAAAATACCCAAAGCAGACGCTGGCTGCCGCTGCCCCAAGGTATGGGACAAGGTGTGGGAAAATGAGTGTGCCTACCGAGGCGACTGACTGGTGGGGGAGGGGTGCGGGAGGTAGGCGATAAGGGTGGAATGCATTATATCGTAGTGCCAATGTGGTCCCATCTCTCCATTACCGTGGTACTGGACAACCAAGGTGTATTGATCCGGTACTTTGACCTGTGTCATCATCATCATGGATGTGAAATGCATTACAAACTGTATTTTCTGAGCAAGATTTCATTTCTGTTTAATAAAAAGATTGTACATTTAAAATTTTCATTGTAAGCAAATGGTGGCCATGTTTTTATTTTTGCAAAAAGTAGATAAATATATAACTAACCTTCACACCAGTCTGTCAAGACTCGGAAATCATTGTTTAAAAGTGGGCCTTCAATTGTCTTAAAGGCACTGGTCATAATGTTGGCCTACTACGGGCCAGCAAGCATAGAAAACCTCACTTGCCAGTTTATTAGGGCTGACCACTTGTCTTATATGAAGTCCTGAATACTTTAGTATGTTTAGAGATCACAGGGATTATTGATAATTTTCCTTCATGTGTGCCTTCAGAATCTATTATGTGATCATCAAAATAGGTCACCTAGTCATTTGGGAGTATTGATGCTAAATAAACCTCACAGATGCCCCGGCTCTTTTAACAGCTAGCTCCCACCTAACCACACCAATCCTGTTGACATTTTTTTCCCATGAACTCACTGGCTGTCCTCTCAATGCTATTCCAGTAAATTGAGCACAAATGCCACTTCACTGCACCATTCCAGCCAGGCTTCAAATCAAACGTCTCACTTTGCCAAAGTATAGCCCATTATATTCTCGACCTTTGTTGAGAAACATCCTTCTTAAAATAATTTTCTCTGACGCAACCAATATATGCAACTATCGTCCCATAAAAAATAACCTCAGGTACCACCACACCTTATTTACAACATTCAACAAGCCTTGGCAAAGTAAACAGATCTGGCTTTGAAACCGAGCTTTTGGATCTGCCTATGACAGTCTTCTTTGATTTTTCTTTTGTTAAAACCATTAAAATATAGGCGTTTAAACAATGAAAATATAACCCCAAAAATTAAATGATGGCTGCACTAGTGTATGCACGTGCAAGCACAGGTGACCATCTTTGATTTTTTTTTAAGCTCATTCAAAGATGGGTGCAGCCTGTAGTTCCATCACGAGATGTGGTGCGCTGCAATTAGAATCAAGGAAAGCACTCGTACTGCCAGGTGAAGGGCCCCCACTAACTAAAAGATATAAAAAGATAAAACAAAAAATGTAAAGCTGAAAACTTTTTCTTTCTTTTATATTTTTAAAGAACACTATACCCCCTTCCCTGAAGTAGAATACTTTCATGGCGAATGGGCAAATTGTCCACAAGCTAAATGCCATTAGAAACAATGTAATGACTCTATAACAGACCAATCGATGAAGAGTGCTGGCTGAAAGCCCCTCGATACATGTGAGTATATATTTATTTTTAAATACTTTAAAACCTACATATTTTGGTGTCTGCCAGCCCTGCAGGTCTAGAGCACATCCTCGTCATTTCTCTCAACAGACAAAATAATGAGCATCAGCCTCTCGTTCCAGCACTCAAACCATCCCCTTCAATCGCCCATGACCTGCTCTCCTCTTCCTCAAGGTGGAGGTGCAAACCTTTTCGAACAGATATCATTCGCCCTTCACAGAGTAGACCTCAAACAATTACCAATCTCCTCATACTACCCAATCACTCTACAATCATCACCTCCTACACCGACTCCGGTTGCCTTACTTGAGCATGAAAGGGGACGTCTGACCCACCCTTACTCTCACAGCATTAAGAGTGTGGAACAGTGCATTACAGGATATCAAGGGAGCAAAGAGTCTTCCCTCCTCGAAACATCAACTCTGCATCGTATGGCTGGTTAAGGAACAATGCAGTAGGATGAACATTTAATGAGCTGGAGACATCTTTCATCCAGGTTTGCTTGACTGATGGGCTGGGAACTTTGGCAGAATCTAAGGAGGCTGTTAAATGCAACTACATACCTGTCCTGGAATTATGGAACTGAGACAAAATCCAAAATGAAGGGAAAGAAGGATTATTAGGTGTTAATACCCGCCAGCTAACAATGATAACAAGGGTATTCTCATCCATTCCCATAACATCAGCCAAATAGTCAGTGGCATATACCCACTATCCGGTCTTCACCAGCTCCCTGTTTCACACATGCATTGAACTTATAATACAACAAACAGCAGTAGTGAAAGCCAGTATTCTCGTGGGTGAGCCAATCCCAGCAATGGTGCAATTGTGACTCTTTGCATGGACAGGTGTTTGGTCATGTTGTTTGTTTCTGAGTTGTGATGCTCCGAGTTATTTCTTATCGTTTTGTTAACAGTTGTGAGGTTTCTTTTACACCTGGAGGCCTTTAAAAAACATAACATTTCATGCTATATTAAATACACGATAAAAGAAAAGTATAATTTCAAAAAGTCCAATCTCTGGTATTCACCATGCTCTATCACCTCCCTCTCTGCTTACGTTTAAAAACATCAAGTCCTAGGTGCAGCTTTGACACTGGAATCAGTGAAACACCTTATGTCCAGTCCTAGTTCAGTACACGTTTCTTCCACTCAAAGCCTTCTGGTAGACTGGATGAAACCTATTGATCTTCCGACCTTCCACTGTCCTCACTGGAACCAGACTCTTCAATAACGTTTCCCACTGCTTAATCACCTGTACAATCTCCCTCTCAAAGCATGGCATCCCCGTTAAAGCAGCCTTTCCCAATACAGTGCTACCCATTTCAACCTAATTGGTTCACTCTTAAAACTTCATGAACATAGTATACCCTGCCACTCATTTCACTATAAGTGTGCACTTCTATAAAACTGAATCGTCAATCCAGGCCTCACTTGGAAACCCCAGTCACAGCGTGAAACCCCTGCCACCTGAAATCTACACCATCCGTTCTGCAATAGCTGCCATTGCCAGGTGTTCATATTAGGCGATTTCATGGCTTATGGGCATCCCCTCCCCTCCAAAGTAGGGCACATGATGAAATTGCAGCAAAACCCCAGTAATTCGGACAGCTGTCCTTAGTATAAAAGGACCTAACATGGCATCTGTGCAGGTTAACCATGGACGACTAGGAAAGGTCAGTCTCTAACGTGAATAAACAAGAACTAATAACACAAAAGTACATAAATTATCATTATTGCCCTCTTTAGCTAAACAATCTGTGCTTAGAGCGTTAACCATGCTGAAGGCACAAGACGGCAATTATCAGCTGCTAATGCCTGACAGCTTGTGAACCATAAGGCTATCAGCACTGTCCCTCCATCTCAAAAACAGAGGCAGAAAAACCAGTCAATTGTGTCTGTTTGCTTAATTTTTTTTAAAAATATCTTTATTACATTTTTCAATTTTCCTAATACAGCCAAGCTAAACAGTGTTACATTTTCCACTTTTTACACCTGTTTTTCCCCCCCCCTCTTTTCTTTATTCTGTAACAGAATCATTTTCACTATGCCATTATTAATACTGTTCCGAGCATTTGCCATCTAACAGCCATGGCACAGGTAGTGTGGGAGTCTGATTGTGTCTGTTTGCTTGATGTCCCTGCTTCACACTGTCGTTGATATAAAAATGCAGACCAACAAAGGGATGCAAGGTGATCGTTGATATAAAAATTCAGGCCAACAAAGGGATGCAAAGTGTTTTTATCTATGGCCAGAATGAGAATACCTACTCTACTTTTTGCTGATAACACTTTATTAGTGTCTCAGACCTCGAGTTCATTACAGTGACTTCTAAACCAATTTGAAGAATTCTGTTCCTTGCGAGGACTGGTAGTAAACACTGCTAAAACCAAGTATATGACCGTCAACCAACATAAGTCATTTAGAGGTAAGCTGTTCCTAGGGGGAAGCAAACTGGGGGAAATAGATTTCTTTGACTACCTAGGATTTAGGCTGTCTTCCAAGCTGCATTGGAAAAGCACATTGAAAAAGCTTCCATTAAACACAAAAAAATGGTGGGTGCCATATTGAAGGAACATCGCGCATCATTTACCAAACCTATTCCTCCAGCTTTACAGCTTTATGATGCAAATGCAGTGGGAGTTGCCCTCAATGCGGCAGAGCTATTGTGCTTCCACAACTTAGCGGATATGCCCAAAACTGAAAACAAGCTCCTGAGAAACCTTGTTATGCTTCCTGTTAGCTCCCCGGTACACCCGCTGAAACTAGATATGGGGAGGAAAGCGATCATAGACAAAGCAAGAATTAGTCCCGTCTTGTTTTGGAGGAAGTGGAGAGCTACACCGGAACTAACCCCCTATGCAGATGCTCTGCAAGAGATACAGAGCTGAATAGGTTTCAGTGGCGGCTGGTGAAGTTTTAGAGTGGTGGGCTTGGCCGGGGGTCACTTTATGGGGACACACCATTTTTTGGGAAGCTAGTCGCCATTACTTGTGCAAATGTTATTTAATGAAAATGAGCTAAAATGATGCAGCTTGTTGGAGTGTGTTTGCACTATATTCTAGCCTCATTTACAATATGCACTAAATAATTAGGAACATTGACATGTAATCACACTATACTGTACAGACAATGTACACATAAACTGGGAAAGCACAATATGCGGGCACAGTATGCCACACAGACTGTACAAACCGTATATAATATATAGGCACAGCATCACCTATACATTAATAATATGCACCCATACTGTGCTCATGCACAGGTCACATGAAAATATACTGTATACAGTGTGTGTGTGTGTGTGTGTGGGCGCACAAACTAAATAAACCAATATTATTCTGAGCACCAATAGCATTGTCACTATATATACTCTAAAACATCCTGTACAAGCTAATACTGATCAAAATATGCTGAACAAGTAGGGCATGTGAACACCAGCATTCCCAAAACCTGCAGGATGCACACCGCGCGCAGTTACGCATGCATGCCGACTGTTCAGCACTTACAAAATGCAACAAGCAGACCTCAATAAAAACAAGTCCTTATTTTAATATGCACACACACAACTTGCACCCACAAACTGGTGCGGGGTTCTGCCAATGCAGAAAGTGCTCACAGCATCCATCAAAGCGGTGGCAGGAGACTAAGATACCCAAGCTGCTCTTGGAGAAGACAAAGTAAAGTATTTTAAAAGTCAATAAAGAACATCAACTACACAAATCAAAAGTCTTTATAGAAGCCTCATGAATATCAAATCATCCCCTAAGAAAAAAAATGGAAGTTTTATTTTCCATCTGATATTACTTTAGGGTCGTAGTCAGAGGGATTGAAAATAAAATGGGACTAACTCTATGACTCAAACGCAAAATAAAATCCCAAACGTTGTCTTGCACAAGTACATGCAACCCAATACACATATTGCTTAGACACTGAAGGGCAAAGCTTTCAGGCCTGGGCTTTGCAGCTATTTACACATACTGGCTGCAGGCTACAACAAAATAGATAAGTGACATCAGCATGTGTCCATTGAGATTTATAGCGGCTGCTGATGTCACGTCCACATTAAAGACATCCGACAGAGCTGAGCAACAGACAGAAATAAACACAGTTTACCTCGTGCATTGCCCCATCAGAGAAAGACGAGTGTAATCCGATATCTAGCTGCTTGAAATTCAGTGCAGCACAATTATGATTCTTACCTAATGTGTCTGGATGCAAAGTGGCTTAAGGTACCCGCAGGTTAAACTTTGAGCGCTGTCTCCATGTGGAAAATGTTTTCAATATACGTGCCGTCCCCAGCCTCCCAGTTGAACTCTTTGTTGATTGGAGTGTAACAAATGATTATGCTTTTTGGGAGTCACAAATATTTATCCAAGTGATTCAAAGTGATGTATTTATGTCATCCGGCTCACTGACCTGATTTTTTTGTAGAGTTCAGAATAGGAACTCGTCAAGCGTCTCTGCAAATCCCTCAAAGATAGTTGAATAAAAACAGCTGCTGTCTTTCAAAACCCTCCAAAAGCATACAGGAGGTAATAATTATGCGAGCAACGAAACAGGCATTCATTTTAGCAGGCCAGGCCTCCAATAATTACAACGAATCAAATCGCCCAGCTGCCTTTTTTTTGTACCTCACCCAGTGACATGGAGGGACCCTTCAAGACAGACGAGTCGGGGATGCGGACTCCTTCGCATAAACACACGCACCTCCAGTGTGTAACACTTTGTCCTTCGTTTCACGCCCCCATGAGTCTGCTAGAACTCAAATGGCATCTAACTGCAGCGCAGGAAGCAAGACACCTTGAGTCTGCACAGTATGTCTTCAAAACCAATGACAAACTGCACAGACTTGATTTCTTGGCCTCCTCCCTACAGTTTGTACCACACCATTTACCACCCTGTGGCAAGTTGATCAAGCATTGGCATAGCCAATAGGTCTCGCCTTTGGGACCTTATAAGTGTTTAGCCATGCAACAGTTGCATAACTAAACACTTATAAGGTCCCAAAAGCGAGACCTATTGGCTATGCCAAGCGGCCGTGCGGCCGCAAAAGTGAAAGTGATCGCGATCAAACATCAAAGCGGCCGTGTGCCCGCGAAAGTGAAAGTAATCGCGGTAAAAGTGGCACGCGTGTCCGCGCACATACACTGTAGCTCTAGGCTGGCCTGGTAGCACTTTTTGGAGCCCTCTCAATAAGTCTCGCCAGACCAGCGCATGCGCTGGGTCAGGCGAGACCTGAAAAGGGTGTGGTGACAATGCGCAACACTCCCTGATTGACGTGGAGACCTAGCGCCACAGGGCTTGAGACTTAAACACCCAGGGCTAACTTTACCCTCACATCATCAGGGGGTGGAGCCTGGTCATGGATGCAGTGTCTTTGCCGAGCTGATGACCTAACAGGCCTGAGGGCTGTGAGATTTTCAGCCCAGAAAATAATATAGAGTTTGGGCCCGCTCAAGAGAGCATATTTAGGGAAAGAGTCACATCACTGTCATCACAGCAACAAGTACGGTGAGTAGAAGTGTATAGCAGCTCCCAGCAAGATAATTCGATGTGTTTTGTGTATATATATATATTTTTTTTTAAAAAGAAGCAGTTTAGCATTGCTTCAAAGCTTTATTTTGATTGTGAATGTACAGGGGGCGGAGCCCCGACACCCTCGAAGAGAAACCGCTGCTGATAGAATCCACAAAATAGAGTGGCTCAGTAACATTAAGAAACTGTTGAGTTCTTTGAGCTTACATGATTTGTAGGACTTTTCCTCGAGTGACGGCTTCCCTTCTGAAAAAAATAATAAAAGCACTATACAGGTCTTGGAATGATGCCAATAACATAAATAGGGGCACAATTAATTTGCTACATTTAAGACCCACACCACGTTCGTACCCTATCTGGACTTCATCACTGACCCTATAGACAGGAAAAAATATATCCAGTTTAGGCTAGGAACATTGCCTCTTAACACATTCTACCTCTTCTTTGCCAGTGCTACTATGTCCAGCCTGCAATGCCTTAAAAGAAACTGTAGATCAGGTTTTGTTTGCTTGCCGTGCCTATACCCACCCAAGACTGTCCTGGATAAAACCAGCTTGTTATCAGATGGGCACTCAAAGATATGATGAAGCTCTAAGAATTTCAACATTGGACCCCACCCCATTGCATGCTTGTGCAGTAGCGACATTTCTGAGAAGGGTGTGGTTCATAAGACGGAAAACTAAGGGAACACACTCTTAACATCCGCAGCTTAAGTGTTTGCCAATAGCTTGTAGAGACGGAATTGTTATCATCTGAAGAGCATCTATACATTGATTTACATCCGGATGGATATCACCCTTAGTATAAATAGCGGACCAGTGAAGAGGTTTTTGTAGCATGAGTGAGCACCCTGAATCCAGATAGTCTTCTGCCCGCCTAGTCTTCCTGCCCTTGGTCTCAGATCAATTTGATAATTGAGCACTTAGAGTTTTACTGCTTTTTGCCCTCTGCCTAGGCCCCTAGAAACTTGAGTATGTGTTGGACCTGGCCCTTTTTGCAGGGATATCCCCAAGTGCTCTGCCTTTTTCCTCCTATTTTTTCTGACCTGTTTTTGTTGGCTTTAGGACTCTTTACCACTACTAACCACTGCTAAAGTGCATATGCTCTCAGTGTAAATTTTATTGGTGATTGCTTTATCCATGATTGCTATATTTGATTTACTAATAACTCCCTAGTAAAGTGCACCAGGTGTGCCCAAATGCTATTAGTGGACCTGCACGACTGATTGTGCCAGCCACATGAATAGCCTGGCAAACATAGAACTGCCACTGCACTGTCCGTGAATGCAGTTTTAAACTGGCATTTCGACCAGGCAAGTGCACCCACCAAACCTTCTGTTTGATTACATGTAAGGCACCCCCTAAGGTAGGCCCAAGGTATCCCCATGGGCAGGGTGCAGAGCATTTGAAAAGATAGTGAAATACTGCTAATTTCGTTTTTCACAATTGCAAGGGCTATCTCTCCCATAGGTTATCACTGGAGCTGACTTGTAACCTCGTACAAGTGTAACTTCTAATTGGGAACTAATAGAGAAGTGGAGTTTAGGGTCCCTGAACTCACAATTTAAAATACATCTTTTAGTGAAGAAGGTTTTTAGGTCTCGCCTGGTGTAGGCTGCGCAGACATACGCAGTCTCGCTGGCGAGATTTAATGATTTAGAGTAGCTTTCACTAGCGGGGTTTAAGCCCCGCCCATTTTTCCCATTGGCTGGCGTCACCGTTTATGGTAAACGGTGGCCAGCCATTGGAAAAGAGCTTCCAGTGACGTACACTTTTCTCTTTTAGAGCCGTCCCAGTTGGACTGGCTGCCCCGACTTACTGCTGGCGTAAAAGGTTTGTTGTCTTTATGGGGCAAAACACATGGCCCCATAAAGATAAGAAATCTTTTAGCACAAAAGGAAGTCAGGCGAGCCAGTCTAACTGGGACGGCTCTAAAAGAGAAAAGTGTCTCTGGCGACTTTAACAACCGTGGGTGCTATTCCCCGACATTGTCACGTGAGAGCTTGTGTCTCACTCTTCGCCAACCAGCAGGAAGTGTGTGAATCTTCTGGGAGCGAGGGGCACTTATGGAGGGGAGAGAGTGTATCCCCCACGAGCAAAAGAGTACCTCTGAGGCACGTGACAGTGAGTGCACGTGTGAGGGCGTGTGAAATCCGCAGAACCGTGTTTTTTGTCTTGCAATTTTATATAGCTCGAACTCAACCCGGAGGTATCATGGCGCTATACATGAGCACCAGCTGTTGCAGACGGGCACATCCATGTTTTGTTAGGTGTGGGGAGATTAAGTGATTTGCCCAGAATCACAAGAGGTTGAGCCGCAGAGACTCGAACCTGGTAACCTAGCTTTGAGGTCATATGCTCTAACCGTTAGGCCACATCTTAATGAGTCAAGCCTGCAGGGACAGGGGCCCATATACTTTCACTTCAGAGTGTGTCACTCCTGGGCGTGTCACTCTTAAGTTTGTCAGTCCTGTGTGTCTCTCCTGAGGTTATCACTCCTGGATATATCACTACTGGGTGTGTCATTACTGAGGGCGTCACTGGGGCGTGGGGGAGAGCAAACAACCCCGTACTGGTCACCATGTTCTATTTGTATGCCAATGCTTGTTTAAACCCGAGAGGCGCTTGGTGGGCACTATACCCCAACCTTGTCACGTGAGAGCTTGTCTCTCACTCTTCGCCAACCAGCAGGAAGTGCGTGAATCTTCTGGGAGAGAGAGGCACTTATGGAGGGGAGAGAGTGCATCCCCCACGAGCACGAGAGTACCTCCGAGGCACGTGACAGTGAGTGCATGTGTGAGGGCGTGTAAGATCCGCAGAGCTGTGTTTTTTGTCTTGTAGGTTTATATAGCTCGAACTCAACCCAGAGGTATCAGGGCGCTTTACATGAGCACCAGCTGTTCCAGACGGGCACATCCATGTTTTCTTAGGCGTGGGGAGATGAAGTGATTTGCCCAGAATCACAAGAGATTGAGCCGCAGAGACTCTAACCTGGTTACCAAGCTTTGAGGTTGTACGCTCTAGCCGTTCGGCCACATCTTATTTATGCGGCCGCGAGACGCGCTATGTGGTGGGGGAGAGGGAGAAGCGGGAGTTGTGTGCGCGCACGTCCAATGCTTGGAAAAACAAGCATTGAAAATGCAATAGGTCTCGCCTTTGATTAAGCTAAAGCCATTTGCTTTGCTAATGGTATTGTGTAGCAAAGCAAATGGCTTTAACTTAATAAAAGGCGAGACCTATTGCATTGTTAATGCTTGTTAATTAGTGTGTTTGAAAATGCCACTTTTAGTAAAGATCCATGAATTTTACACGTTTTCTTTAAACAATCACAGCTACACTATATAAACGAATGAGGGCCCATACTCTTCTCACCAGATAAACAGTTGAACACCCAGCACATTACCTGGAACTGAAAAACGTTGTTGAGACTAAACCATTACAAGAGGCAAGTTTTCCTTTACTCAAAATCCATTGGCATTGGCAAACTGCGGTAAATTCTCTGGAGTTCACTTTTAATAACTGCCCGTTACAATGCAGACTATTATCATCTTTTCTATAGCACACCGTTCAACCCAGTTTTTGACAATTGGTACCAACTTAAAAGCAATTTCTGATTTCTCCACCTTAATAGATAAGCGAATGCTGCCCCGCTTATAATTAGTTTCCCCCTATATAATGTAGGGATTCCCTGATCACATACAATTCCCTTTTATGTCTTGTAGTGTCTGACCCCGTCCTGGGCCTGAGGAGAACCCTTAAAATGTATTGGGTTCAGAAACGCGTCGACTCCCCCTCCCAGCTAGTAACAGCCACTACCAGCTTATGGAATGTACCATGTACAAACAGGACTTTCTGTCTGTTGTAACTTCTGTTTGAGCGAGCTGTACCTGGCATGTTGCTTATCTAACAAGTATCAATTATTTGCACTGCTTTACAAATAAGGACTGGTCTGATGTTGGTCACATCTTGTTTTTTTACACATTTGTTTGTTCATTGATGTGGTTCTTTAATGTGTTTCTGTTTGAAATGTGCTTCATGTCAATGTCCATCAGTTTTTATTAATATTGTACAGTGTCTTTCTCTATGACGTGAATCAAATGTCAAACTTGTTTGTACTTTGAATAGAAAAGGTGGAATAAAAGCACCATAACCACTTAATTATTAAAGGTGGTTATTTCTGAAGGTATCATTAGATAGTGCACGTCCAAAACACGCCCTCTTTTTTCTTTAGTATAAGGTGGTCCAGTTTGGACGTAAGTTTAGGCCCAACCACTTGTTGTAATGACCTTTTAGAAAGTGGGCATTTTCTTGCTTCACCAATCTGTGCCTCTGCCCGCCTGTGGAAAGGTGACAGTTGGGCTGCTTGTGCATTCACTCTAGCCAGTCACACAAAGGGAGCTGAGGTGTGCCCTGCATATCCTGATGGCCCATCACCAGGATGATGGAACTTCCTCAGCTAGAGTGGTGGGAGGAGTTGTCACTGATATCTGAATATGACCGTGCCTGTCCTCACACAAAGCTATCTCAACCCCCATGTAGTGTGTCTGGAGCCAGGTCAGGGAAAGGCAGGGTCTAGTGCACTAGAGAGACTTTCCTTTGAAGTCTGCCTACTTCAAAGGAAGCAACTGGTTTAGGCACTGGTGCTGTGACACCATAACTTCAGAACACTTCTGGACTAAGAGGACATTCTGCCGGGAAGAAGAACTGGATGATGTAGGAGGAGACTGACACTCTGCTTGTTGCTTTGTTGTGCTTGCCTGTTGATTGCTGCTTCTGTCCTGAGAGTGAAAATGACTGGACTTTGCTTACTATAGCCTGCTTGTCTTAGGGCCATCAAAGACTTCATCTGCAGCCTCTGAACTCTTCTGCTGGGAGTTCTAACCTGCCACGTGGTGCCAGTTCCAGTTCTAGGCCATTGGAGGTGGTTTTGCTGCTAAGAACGAAGAAAATCCACGCATTGACACTAAGTGCCTCTTTTTTTCTGATGCAGCACTGCCGTGCAGTTGAAAGACCAACGTTTTGCCGCTTGCGGCCAAAGAATCGACACAGCACCTGCCATGTGGCTGAAAGATCACCTCAATCCGCATGCCGAGCACCGAATCGCATATGGCGCATGCTCCAACTCCGGCGCAGGCCCTGCTGTGTAGCTGAAGAGAGCGACACATCACCTGCTTCATGGCTGCAAAATCGATGCAGCACCTATTCCGCTGCAGCATCGACTCAGTATGTCTGGAGTTTCTATGCATGGTCCCTGTGCACCAAGTTCTTCATCGAGGTGGCCCGGCTGTAAAGAAATGAGGCTGTGTGTCCGGAGATTGACGCATCACCTCCCCTGACAGTAAGCAACCGACCCATCACCTCTCCTGACAGCAAGGAACCAACACATCGCCTCCCCTGGCAGTAAGGAACCAACGCATCAACTCCCCTGGGAGCAAGGAACTGACGCATCGCTTTACTTTTCCGACGCCTCACCTCCCCGTGCCTGTTTTTGTCTTTGATTTTGATGCATCTCAGGTACTTTATGCTAAAAGTGACGCATCCATAGTTTCTTATGGACTGAACTATTTTAACCTTTGTAAGTGATATCTTGATTTGTGTGTTTGATGTTTGGTCTAGTTTTATTCAGATAAATATTGGTTATTTTTCTAAACCTGTGTGGGGTCCATTTGTAGTGTTTTCATTGTGTTACTGTGTATGTTTGTATAAATGCTTTACATATTTCCTCTGAGATAAGCCTGACTGCTCGTGCCATCCTACCAAGTGGGTAAGCAGGGGTTATGTTAACTGTGTGACTCCCTTACCCTGACTAGAGTGAGCGTCTCTACAGGGTGCAAACCACTGCCAAAAAGAGACGCCCATTTCTAACAGATGCTTTACACAGTACATAACGTTGTTGGCAGAGAGGGTCCATGATCTATTGCTCGTTGAAAATCTGAAAGCGAATGCTCAGTGCACTTTTGATTTTATGTATTATATACATCATGTTTACTACTTGGCACTGACCGCCTCGTCCAATGAAGTGACGTATGATAATTTTTGCTTTCATGAATTGAAATGCTCCCTTACCATCCAGCTACTTACACTATTACATCCACGCATAAGCGTTCTTTATCTTATATTTTCTTCTGTTTTACAGTGTTTTATATATTTTTAAGATTTTGCTTGTATACATCTTTGAATTGTTTGAAAATATATTGTTGGTACGAATTTTTCAAAGTTGTCAGAGTAAGGCCCGGAACCGAATGTATTGTCTTCTTGATGATGATCCTGATATCTGATTCCTCCTCTGCGTTGTTGGATCTTCGGATTCACACATTTTGTTCTGTTAGAGCTGTTTGAGCAGTTATTTTTAAGTTATTTTCTTTTGTATTGTGTTGATAACTTTTATGGCACTGATGCCGAATACAATTTGAAAACGAAACCGATATTATGGCGATATCTTCTACAGGCATACTACCATTGACATGTTCAAGAGGTGTTCCAAGCAAGGTAGATTGCATGGGCAATAATTGTGCTCATGCATACCTGTACAGACGATTTATGCACAGTGCACTGGGTATTAGAACCAGGCCTGATTTAACATAAGGACATGCTCGTTTGTGCACCAAGATCGTACCTCACTGCACAGATGTAACCCCTGCTGCTCTAGCGCTACTATTTAATCTTCAATTATCAGCACTATAAGCGACACCAAGGCACAGCCAGAACTTTTTCTTAAAGCAGGCCATGAATGGTAAACGTAATACTTATAACATCATAGCAATGCAAGACCGTGGTAGCAGGCGATCTTTGAAAAACAGTATTAACATGACCGTGATCTCCTTGAACTGAAATCAGGACAAATGAGCAGGCAGGGCCCAGCTCCAATTTTAAATAACAAAGCCCCTCACCTGCACATTGGCTGCTGAATGTGTCACAGGGTTTCAAAATGACACTGGGAGGAGTTCAGCTTATTTCTGTGGGGTCCAACCACTTGGCAGGGGAGACTGCGTCCATCCTGGGAAAAGAGTGGGTAGGCACTGTCTATGCGCGTGTCCCCTCGTCTTGTGCCTTGGTGACAGGACACCCCTGTAGAGCCATCATCCTTATGGGCGCCACCCAACAGACCCTCGGTCTGGGTTAGTTCTTGTTGCCCAGCGAGGCCTACGGCGCTGGTCAACCTTCGCTGAATTTATCCCTGGCTGTCAATGGTAATTTCCTCATCCCTGCTGCCTGCCTCGGGGATGGCCCTGTGGTGCACAGCTGCATAGACCACGTAGCTCCTCTCACTTTTAGCCCAGCTGGTACTGGTCTCTTCTGATCCTCACCAGTAAGGCATGCCCATCCTGTGAGAGGCCAAAGATGGGATCTACATGTGGTGGAGTGATCATCACAGACCAAGCCAGGAATATCTCATGGGTGCAGTCAGGCGCCATCCTCTTAAGCCTGTAGCATGTGAGTTGCAGTGACAAATCCGTGCACACACACTGCTGATTCGCTGCTGATTCGCTAGAAGCACTTCAGCTGCTTGGCCAGCTTTTCGTGCGTCAGTCATTCATCCGCTCAGGCCTTACCGGACGTAATTTTGAGTCAATGTGAGAAATGCCGGAGTGAGGGCGAGAGTTATGGCATGAGAAAAGGGCAGCAGCAAAGGCTGGCCCACTCTCCACATAGGCACATTCTTCACACACTCTCATTGCGGCAGCTGGAAGCTATGCTAGTGCAGAAACATTGAAGAACACAGATTTTAGTGGTGAGATGTCACTGGCCATTTAACTAGGGACTTTCAGCCCTTCTGAGCTTAACGGTTACACTTTAAATGTGGTAACTGCACTTTTAGTGAATTTCCTAGACTCATGTGGAGAGGTAGCTTGTTGTTCTTTTTTTATATAAAACACGAGGCACTAGTAAATAGAGAACTACTCTTCTTTCGTCAGACAAAGGCGCGACTTTGGAAGAGTCCATGCTCCACAAATAATTCATGACTAGAGAACGAGGCCAGGCCAGCATTAGCAAGGTGGTGGGCACCATTTCACATTTTCATCCGTGTCGAAAAGCATTAAAGGAATTGACGTCAGTCAAACAGTTGGTGATGGAACGACTGTGAGGTCAGATATTTAAAAGGATGAGACCACTGAAGTGAATGGAGAAGAGCAAGTTTTGGAATAGGATGCAGATTTGCATATTGGGTGACATAACAAAAGTCTATGGAGACATGATGCTTCTACAAGGATGAATATTATTGAAAAAAGAGTAACACGCCACATGAAGGTGAGTTGACAGGTAGGATCAGGGGTCTGACCCAGATCTATTTATTTGTTTGTTCAGAGATTCCTTCACTTAGGGCTAAAAAAAAATCAGGTGCGTTTCCCTTCCAGAATTCAAAGTGAACATCCGTGGATTCAAGTAACATTTAGGCCTCATTCCTTATTCTTTAATACCTTACATAAGTTGCTGGTAGGCATTACATCAGGCAGAAGGTACACATGTATGTAAATTCAGATTTAAAAGATTTTATTTGGAAGCAGAAGCAGCCATAAAAGTGCACATACCCAATAAAACACCAGATTAAACAAGCATTGGCATAGCCAATAGGTCTCGCCTTTGGGACCTTATAAGTGTTTAGCCATGTAACACTTGATGTGGATCCCTCCTGCAACATCAATCAATTGCCCTAGGAGGGACAAGACGTCGCCGTGGCTTTCTGGTCTGGCTCCTTGGTGCCCATGGGCGCTAGCACACCTTTCTCACACAGCCAGAGCCTTGATTGTGATAAAATAAAAACCTGTAAGAAACAAGCATGTGCAATGCAATCGGTCTCGCATTTTTTACAGTTAGAGCTATTGGCATTGTAAGTGACAATGTTTTCACTTATGTTTTTTGATCGGCTGAACTTGGCAACGCATATCATTTACTGGCAGTGCTAAATATCCACTTAACAGCCAAACAAGAGAACACTTAGTAAGTTACTTAAGCATGATAGGGCAAACTAGTTAAGCCAGAACAATACAAACTGTCACGTTACATCTCCGATGACTGCCGTGTGGGGTCACATATTCCACCGTACACACTGCGTCACGTGCAATCAAAACAAACATAGACAGAAGGGGCTGGATAGGACCACCCACAGTCAATGATTCTCTTCCTCCCTTGAGGAGAGCATGTACAGCCTACAGTCGCCTCGTTCTTCTTCGCAGTTTATTCATCTTATTGCTCCGCTCGTAGTTATTGTACACATGTATTTTACAGGACTAAAAGCACCACTAGTAGATCTCTAAAAATACAATATTCAAGCCATAGGCGAAATGAGTGCGAAAGTGTGGGTTAAATGTGACAACTATTGTTCTAGACTAGTTACTCCTATTTGAAATGTGCAAATAAAGCTAAAGTTGCAGCCCTCCTGCGCGGCCCACTATTACCCAGCAGATGGCACTAGAATCTTGTTCGTGAACAACAAACTTACAGGACGACAGTAACAACTTTGTGTTCCATTCGTCCACTGCAATCATTTGAATTCATGTACAATTTATCGATGGCCACAAACCCAACTGTGAAAACTGACTGCAACACTTGTAAAGGGATAACGTGAAGTCATTTGTACAATGTTTTTACAAAAGTACATATTATGTTTCATTGTTGCAGTGAACCAAAATGAAAACATAATTATTAATATGCTGCTTCCTCGGTGGCTTTGTGCAGTTTAATGGTTCCATTTACAGTTTATTTGAGCAAATTGGCTAAACTTTGGCAGTGGCTTTACGGGCAGAACCGTCTTTAGGTTGCTGGGGCTGAGGGGTCCATGAAGGGTCCGCTTAGCTTCAAAACATGCCTATGTGGATTGTGGAAGTAATAGAGGGAAGACCAAAAGGAACTGTGAGTGACTTAGCCATGGGCTGGAACGAAGCACACAAAGGAGGGGTGGAAAAAGCTGAAACCGGTCGCAAAGGAAAAAAAAAGCCCATCAACACAAAGAAAATAAACTGAAGCGCACAAATACATAGAATCGGGCCAGTCGCAGCAACAGAGCGGGATGTTGGAAGTGTCACAGTGAAAGCCTCTGCTTTTTATGCCTAACTTTGGTAGGGGAGGAGAAGGATGTGACGCTACCGCCAGAACATCCGACAGAGGAACCAAGGGTTCTGGTCTGGGCAACAAAAATATATAAATTGGGAGAATAAGCGAGAGGCAAAGGTTATACCGATCGAAAAGAAAAATGATAAGCAAAGCTGAAGCCGACCAGAAAGGAAAACAAGCGCGCGCGCCTCGCGCTGAAGGGGGGGGGGGAAGTTGAGGAGAGGAGGAAGCAGCAGAGGGAGGGGGCCTGCGCCTGTTTCCCTTGCGGGAGCGAGCAGGAACCATATGTTTGTAATTAACACATGGTTTGAAAGCTCGCTCCTGCAAGGGAATCGCCAAACGTGCACGCGTTGCCATTCAAAGCAATGCAATGTGTGCACGTTTTTGGCAGCAAAACTGAATCAATAGCTAGAGGTCTTTTCCTATGCAACGCATGCGCGCTACGTAGGCGAGACCTAAAAACATTGTTAGAAATGGGGGTCTCTGGTTGGCAGAGGTAGGTACCTTTGCCCAAATAAGCACCCTTGCTTCTAGTCAGGGTAAGGGAATAAATACACTTCTAAAATAACCCCATGCTCACCCCCTTGGTAGCTTGGCACGAGCAGAGGCTTATCCCAGAGGCAGTGCGTATAGCATTTGTGAACACATACAGTAATACAGTGAAAATACTACAAATGGACACCACACCATTTTAGAAAAATAGGTACTCTTTATCTAAACCACTAACACCAAAACGACAAAAATCCACAATACAGTAATAAAATATGACTTTCAAATGGTAGAAATAGTTCAATTCAAGGCGAATTGCAGATGTGACAGTTTTCACACAAACTACCTTGGATGCATCGTACGCACAAACAAAAATGGTTGCAGGGAAGGTGAGGTGTTGGTCCCTTACACTCAGAGAAGATGATGCGTTGGTTCCTTTCCAGGAGAGGAGGTGATGCGTCGGTTTCTTACAGCGTGCGGAGGTGATGTGTCAGTTTCTTACTGCGTCCCCCAACGATCTGACAGACTTGGCGCCTCGAGGCGACGATGCGTGGGTTCTTGCAGCTGCACAGCAGGGCTTGCGTCGGAATCGGTGCAGTGATCTCAGACTTCGGCGCTCCGTGCACTAGATGTGGCGTGCGGGTGCTGCAACTATTCCTTCGGTGATGCGTTGGAAACAGGTGTGAATGCATCGCGCTTCTCGAAGATGCGTTACTTTTACCAGCTCACAGCAGCAAACAGCATCCAGAGGCAAAAAAACAACAATAGGCGCCTTTAAGCAGGTCAAAACTCCAAGCAAGGAATTTCAGGGGAGCTGGTGGTGAAGTATTTGTGTCCCTGAGACTTCAGAACAGGAGGCAGGCTCCAGTTCAAGCTCTTGTAGATCTTCCTCAAGCAGGGGACACAGAAAACAACAAAGTACTTTCTCTTTTCCTTGGCAGCAAATAGCCACCGCAGGCCAACCCCAGACCGCAGACAGAACGGGGTCAGTATTCCTCCTCAGCTTCTCCGGCTCTTCTCCTTGACAAAGGTTCCTCTTGATTCACAGAAGTGATCTAAAAGTCTGGGGTCCGGGCCCCAATATTTATACTACAAAAGCCTTTGTTCTATGGCAGAAAAGCCCTGTGCTCAGTGAAAACCAGTTCTGTCCTCTCTGAAGCAGCTTCCTGGCAGGAGGTGGAGACAGCATTGTCCTTGTCAGACCAGGCTCTGTCAGGAGAAAGGAAATCTCCTCCCTCTACTTTAAATGCAGCCCAGGTCTATTCAGCCCATCCTTGACTCATCCAGACTCTCTGGAGCCACTGCACCTTCCCAGCCCCTGTCACTCCAAAGTCAGATAGTCAATACACACCCTAGCAGAGGCACACTGGATGGCTAAGCAAGAAAATGTCTACTTTCTAAAAGTGGTATTTTCAAACACAGAATGTAAAAATCACCCTTACTAAAAAAAAATATTTTAACATTCTGAGTTTAGGCATATCAAACTTTATGTTCCTATCTTGTTCCCAAGGGTAGTTTTGCTTATACGATGTTATAAGCATAAGATGCTATAAGCAAACTCCCCATTTTAACAGATAGCCTTGCAATAGTGAAAAAACTAAATTGGCAGTATTTCACTATCAGGACAAGCCGCATACTTCCGAGCATGTCCTACCTTTCACATACACTGCACCCTGCCCTTGGGGTTTTCTTGGGCCTACCTTAGGGGTGACGAACATGTAAGAAAAGGGAAGGGTAAGGGTAAGGCTTGGCAAGTGGGTGCACTTTCAAGTCGCCATGGCAGTACTAGACTGCACACAAGCACTGCAATGGCAGGCCTGAGTTACATTTACAGGCTGCTTAAGAGGGTGACACAATCAGTGCTGCAAGCCAACTAGCAGCATTTGATTTACAGGCCCTGGGCACACACAGTGCACTGTTCTAGGGAGTGACTTGTAAATCAAATAGCCAATTTTGGAAACACCAATCCATAACAACAATTTACAAAGGAACCACTTGTACTTTGGCACTGAACAGCAGTGTCAAAATGCCCAAAGCCTCAAGACCAGTAAAACAAAGTCCAACACACAGCAAAAACACAGGAGCAAAGGCAAAAATTCAGGGAAAACCCACATCAATGGTGCCAGGTCTAACAAACATCATACAAAATAATTTAAGTAAATATAAAATCGTGAGAACAATACGAAAATCGTGGAATTAAAACGTTCACTTACAACAAATCAAGTCATAAAATAGGTATTGTAAATCACTCAAAGTGCATAGTGCATCTGTGAAACCTTAAAATCTGAATCTGTCATTTTCTTAATTTAGCTGTGCTTCATTCATACTCACCTTTGATCTGTTTTCAGCCTGATTCTGTCCCTGACGCTACCTGCATAAACATTAGGTCACAAAGCTAAAGTTGAGACATTGTAGGCTGCGTAAACATGCAGAGTCAGCTTGCTCGAAGGTTTTCAGGCAATAGTTAATCCTTAAGTAAAGTCTACTCAGAATAGCAAATTTTGTTGTTCAGCCTTAAAACGTAGAAATTGCACAAAACACCGAGGCTGTCAGATTCTTGCCTTAGCTCATTTGTGTGTTCTTTCCAAAGTTCTATTTACCTCTGGGCGTTCCTTGTTTGTGATCTTCCCTATAAAAACCAATGTAGCCATTGTTCAAGTGTGCTCCTTTCCTTGAGTAACTCCATGGTGCTCGTTGGATGGAGACCCATTCTGAATGCTTAATACATTACCTATGGTTTGTACTTCGCTCCACTGTTGATTCCTCCTTACTAAATAAGAACCCGTGGCAAAGTGGTGATCCCTGTACCAGCAGGTTATTCATTAATCTGTTCCACAAATTGGCGCCCAACGTAGGACTCCATCAAGCGCTTGCAGTCGGACCAGGGCAGGAGATCAGGTTGGTAAGACGAACTTCGCTGAGGAAGCGCCCCACCTGATGAGATAAGTGTTGCTCGTGGTCCAAGGTGATTTTTCTGCTCTCCAACTCTGATCTTCCTGGCGGCTGCTAGCCTTGACTGGGGCCTTCGGTTGGTGATTTTCTTTGGATCAGGGAGGATCGACAGGTGGGAGGTGAAGACTACGCATGAGGTAAATCTGTATTGAACCGGTTCATTTGTTCATTTGGTTAGGATTTGTTTGGTATTTGCTTGACTTGATATTCGTCTTGACTTGGTATTTGTTTGGTAATCCGTCCGGAATTGGTACTCCGTTCGGAATCTGTTTGGAATTTTGAAACCTAGGATCTGTTTGGTATTTTGAAACTTAGACTCTGTTTTGGAACTTGCTATTTGTTTTTGCTAACATTTTTTCTTACAGGCAATGTGAGAATATTTTTTATTTCTCTCTGTTTATAATTCTTTTTTTAAATCTTATATAACATGCCTGTGATTAGCACTCTGTGGAAGTTTTGTTGTTGCTGCTGCGATAAGCAGAGCATTTTGGAAGCAAGTTAGCCGGCGTCACCAGAAGGTATGCCAAATTTTGAGATGTACATCAAATATGGTATTTGTTCCATCATGTATAAATGCATTTTGGAACAAATATACAAAAGGGGATCCCCAAACTATCTGATGGCTCTAGTACAGCGGCTTATATAGTTATTCCCTTGAAATCTGTGGTTGAGTTATGTAAAATACAACAAATGTCAACGCAATCTGTGAAGCTGACAGCTTTGACTAGAGCTTGTGAATTAAGTAAAGATTTGACTGTAAATATCAATATATATACCTTTGGAGATGCCCCCTCATTCGGATGACTTTGAAAAGAAAAAAGAAAAAAAGTGGTTTTATTTTATTTTGCATGGTGATAAGATACAGTATGGGGAATGAACAGTAAAGATACTGGATACCTTGATGTTACCAAAAAGAGCTGCTATTGTTTAATATTTTGTCGACAAGAAAATTATAGATGAGGTAATACAGGGAAATACTTTTGCCAATGAAACAGCTTAACGATCAGCCTATTTAGAGTATAGTTTAATGTATATTGTAGGGACAGTTAGATGGACACCAGAAGTGACTATGTTTAATCAAACTCTAGATTTTATTAGGGAAGTACAGGAAAAAGCTACGGAGGAACAGAAGGAACAATGTAAAAAATATAGGTGCCAGGATGCAACAGGATGTTGGATAGATCTGTCAGGAAAGCAAAGATGAATGCTTCCAAATTATTATGTGAATGTTATTGTTACCATGGCCCTCAGTTCAGCCCATATCAGTGCTAAAGGAATAGTGGCCATGTCAGATCATGTATGGTTCATTAATCTGATTCCCAGGGTGGCAGAGTTCTATGTCAAGAAGTGCATGATGTGCCATACGTATAGCACAAGAAAAGGTACCCCGTTTCAACAGGATATTTTGCACCCCCATATCTGCCCTTTGAAGGTCTTGCAACCAGTTGAGGTGGTTATGGGGAGGTCAGCAAATGTATAGGGTGTACCAAGATCAAGGACAATCTGCCATTGAATTCACAATCCTTGTTGATTACTGTGTTGACTAAAGATCTGCATTTGATCCATTCACAGGTGAAGGCCAATCTCTCTCCCAGTCTTAAAGGTCAAGGTCACAAGCTGAGGCGTAGAGACAGTGTCTTTACCCAACAGTTTCAGAGGCCAGTGCAAGTTCTCTTCACCACCCAGACTGCTGTTAAGCGCACAGGGCACAGACACCAGCTCCATGCCAGTGATGTGGAGAAAGTAAGCGCCACTCCCTTTGCCATATGATCAGTGGATAACAAAAGGAATACCTGAATATGATCAGATCTCTCAGCAAGTGCCTTTTGGAGATGCTGATCTTTTAAAACATGGTGAAGTGGTGTCATTGGAATAATAACTTGCTGCCATCATGCCTGACCCAGATGAACAGATTCTGTTTGAACATCCTGACATTGTTCAGCCCTGAGACAAAGTGTGGCCAAGGGCCGAAAAGAACTACAGACTTTGATTGAAGAAACGATCTCTGGAGAGATGGCAACCCATGCCGGTGGTCAAGACCGCCAACATCCGGACCAGTACATAAGCTTGCAAGTGAGGCTTTGAAGCAAAAGACACTTGGTACTTAATGCTCTCTGATAGTATAGTGAGGAAATGTCGGGAGAATTGAGACTACATTGCTCTATTTCTGGCTGATCGTTACGCTACTCTTTGTTACCTTGGCAATCAAACAACAAATACTACAGTAAGAGGAAGGAAGGTTAAGAAACATACAGGTTGGGTATAAAAGATCAGTATAGGGAATAGTGTTAGATGTTCTTCTGAAATAGGTATTTGTATATAGAATACGTTGAAATAGGTAGAGTTGTCGGTCATTAAGGCCCTTTAGGAAGGTGTTTTTGACCTATTATAATAGAAGTACTTGCCCCGAATGCTCCCGCTAAAAGCCGACAGTTTTGGATTAGAAAGAGAAAAATAGGGATATTTGTATGTTTTCTATTGTTAGTATTGGGATTTTTTTTTGGGTCTATTTTTGAGGCTTAAAACATATTACGCTGTTCATAGCCTAGTGCCCCCTACTTCTACCGCATCTGAACATTATCAATTCACCTTGTCCTCTCTTAAGGATTCACACTGTCAAATACATAAAACACCCTTAATGTTAATTGAGCCACACAAAAGCTTCATCAAATAACTGCAGAATTACACCAGGAAAAAGGAACATGGATTTGGTCAGAATGGTTTTGAGGTATTGTTTCTGCTTGGGGCTGGACATAATTAAAGGGAATAGTGATTATAGGAGCCATCTTTCTCACTTGCTGTTGCTGCATTCAGCATGCCCCTGTGACATGTACAGCTTATATAGCTACCTGTAACAGTATCAAGCCTTCCCCAATTAATGTTCATGAATTAAGTAGAGAAATGATGGTACAACTTGAAATTGATGAAATAATGAAAATTGATATATGTACCTTCCTTATGGATTCAGCACAGCTGAAAAGGAAGGACTGTGAAACCTTAAAATCTGAATCTCTCATTTTCTTACTTTAGCTGTGCTTCATTCATACTCACCTTTGATCTGTTTTCAGCCTGATTCTGTCCCTGACGCTACCTGCATAAACATTAGGTCACAAAGCTAAAGTTGAGACATTGTAGGCTGCGTAAACATGCAGAGTCAGCTTGCTCGAAGGTTTTCAGGCAATAGTTAATCCTTAAGTAAAGTCTACTCAGAATAGCGCATTTTGTTGTTAAGCCTTAAAATGTAGAAATTGCACAAAACACAGAGGCTGTCAGATTCTTGCCTTAGCTCATTTGTGTGTTCTTTCCAAAGTTCTATTTACCTCTGGGCGTTCCTTGTTTGTGATCTTCCCTATAAAAACCAATGTAGCCATTGTTCAAGTGTGCTCCTTTCCTTGAGTAACTCCATGGTGCTCGTTGGATGGAGACCCATTCTGAATGCTTAATAAATTACCTATGGTTTGTACTTCGCTCCACTGTTGATTCCTCCTTACGTGATAAGAACCCGCGGCAAAGTGGTGATCCCTGCACCAGCAGGTTATTAATTAATCTGCTCCACACTTCGTGACCGGATGGCTAGTTTTAAGAAAGATCCTACATAAAAACAGCATTCAGCATCTGCCAATTGTTGGAGGAGGCGCAAAGCTGGTCTGCACTGCTTAAAATTGCACGACTTAATAAGTCTAGTCAAAAACAGTTTCATGTGTTTTATATAAAATTACAACAGAAAAAGAAGTGCAGCACTGATTGGGGTTGTATGTATGTGGTATTTGCATACAGTGACTCTAGCCGAAAGGCAGCAGGGTTTTGTACAGGGCCAGGTGCATGAGTTTTTGTTTGCTTTAATGGTAGATGTTCTTCTGTTTAATGTGACAATACATTTCCTTCTGACTGATATGGTGGCGCTTTTCTATTTGTGTCATGTGATGGTGAAAGTTCTCCATAGTATGACGGTATATGTTCATTTGTAAACTTCAATTGAACATCATAGAATGGTTGTCTATTATGCTGCGAGTCCTTTCAAAACCACAACTTTAAATGTATTACTGGCCCCACCACATCTTTCATCTGCTCAACAATATACCACCACGCTCCCAAGAAACACCTCTTATCATTCCTAACTGTCCTTATATATGAGGCCCAATACCTAATGAGCCTGTCAACACAGGGCCTTCCCCTGGAAACTATTCACCAAAGGGTAGAATACCATGCAAATGTCTCTGCAAAGGGAATAATGGACAAAATGGACAACTACAGTAGCACGTTTAGTGGGCCCAAGCGCACTGATAGGCACAGCCCCAAAACCCTGCTCTTACTAATTCACAATCGCTAGTTTACTGATTGCTAGGTTCTTTCTCGAGCAAAACATGCTCCAGGGGCATAGCACATGACTTTGCCCCCATAACCATTCAGGGGGCCCCCAATCAGCCCAAGGTCAAGAAATATCTGTGAGATATTTGAGACTCGGGTGCCCCGCTTTACATTTTGCAGGGGGCCCTATAATTTTGCGTTACTCACTGACATGCCCTCATACCAGTGGCAAGTGACACAAATAGAGTGGGGGGTGGGTGGAAGGGGCACGGGGAAAATGCACGGCGGGGGGGTAATAATATTTTTTTTAAGTACAAGAGTTACCTGATGCTGCCGGCCACCTCGCCCTCCTCTGTTTCCAGTTCTTGGTCTAAGCAGTCCCTGGGACAGCATCACAGACTCCCCATCTCAAGCATGAGAGCAGCATGGGGATTGGCCTAAGTGGGCTGAATTAACGCTCGTTCAGCCACAGGGAGTCTGTGCTGCTTCTCCAACCCAGCTGTGCAATACAGCTGGGTTGGAGAAACCTAAGTGCGCACGTCAGTTTGGCCAGCCTAAGATAGCCGGCCAAACTGACAAGCACACTTAAAAAATACATCTACCACTCCTCCTCCCCCCTCCCATGGCCCGGTCCTATCCCTCAATGCACATTCTGGCTCAGCTATCAGCTGAAAAATAAAACAATAATAAAATATCATTTTATATTTCAGCTGCTGGCTCTGAACCAGTGGGGTGACGCTCCTCCACTATTGTGGAAGAGCCGCTGCTGCCTCGAACATTCCAGCTGGAGGAAGATTTATGCTTTTTGACCTAAAGCACCCAAAGAGCTCCAACATTCTCCTGTGTCAGAAATGTACAACCAAGCACCCTTCTTGAAGTGTTTGGGAGCAGTGACCAACTGCAATCGAGCTGGCTGAGGGAATACATCAAAGACTGGATCACAGCTGTGCTCAATAAAGTAAATAGAATGAACATGGAATTAATACAACCGCTTGCACGCAGATGACATGCAACGTCCGAAATGACAAGGCTGTAAACTATAAAGTCACTATCTGGTGTCATAGTTTTCCATTAATAAGGACCTCAGAATCTTGCATCTGTGAACACAAGGAAGCACTGACCAGGGTTACAAAGGTGTACACATAATCTTTCATAGCAAAAGAAGGAAAGTCATCTAAATAATAAGTCTCCACTTACCACGAGCTCTCTTATCTGCTTCCTCACAAGCTGCTCTTGGAAGCCGTGGCGATCTAAGTCATTCTTCAAAGCAAAATCAGACATCTTTATTTGCCATACCAATCATGACTTCCAGTCTGCCGTCGAAGCGAATTAAAAACAAGCATTGAAAATGCAATAGGTCTCGCCTTTGATGAAGTTAAGCGGTACAAAAGGGGGTGGTGATGGACGGAACATCAGAACCAATCAAACACTCACACCCAGTCAACAGATCTGGGTTTGATCCATCACCGTTCTTTAGCCCACTCTACCACCCCAGTTCAGACATGGCCATATGCAAATCAGTCTGACCCTGTGCCTCATGAGAACAGTCCAGACCGAACTGCCAAGCCATGCCTTCCCTGGACCGGAAGCAAGCTTCCTAGGACTGGTTTCAGGCATTTCAGCCGTCTTCAGCCAGGCTTGCTTGAATCCAGTGGCAAAGTGAGCAAGGGACTCACGTCTGAGCATACCCTGCCAACTTAGGGCAAACAAAGCGGTACAAAAGGGGGTGGTGATGGACGGAGCATCAGAACCAATCAAACACTCACACCCAGTCAACAGATCTGGGTTTGATCCATCACCGTTCTTTAGCCCACTCTGCCACCCCAGTTCAGACATGGCCATATGCAAATCAGTCTGACCCTGTGCCTCATGGGAACAGTCCAGCCCGAACTGATTCAAGCAAGCCTGGCTGAAGACGGCTGAAATGCCAGAAACCGGTCCTAGGAAGTGTGAGTGTTTGATTGGTTCTGATGCTCCGTCCATCACCACTCCCTTTTGTACTGCTTTGTTCGCCATAAGTTGGCAGGGTATGCTCAGACCTGAGTCCCTTGCTCACTTTGCCACTGGATTCAAGCAAGCCTGGCTGAAGACGGCTGAAATGCCAGAAACCGGTCCTAGGAAGCTTGTTTCTGGTCCAGGGAAGGCATGGCTTGGCAGTTCAGGCTGGACTTGTTCCCATGAGGCACAGGGTCAGACTGATTTGCATATGGCCATGTCTGAACTGGGGTGGCAGAGTGGGCTAAAGAACGGTGATGGATCAAACCCAGATCTCTTGACTGGGTGTGAGTGTTTGATTGGTTCTGATGCTCCGTCCATCACCACCCCCTTTTGTACCGCTTTGTTCGCCATAAGTTGGTAGTGTATGCTCAGACGTGAGTCCCTTGCTCACTTTGCCACTGGATTCAAGCAAGCATGGCTGAAGACGGCTGAAATGCCAGAAACCGGTCCTAGGAAGCTTGTTTCCGGTCCAGGGAAGGCATGGCTTGGCAGTTCGGGCTGCACTGTTCCCATGAGGCACAGGGTCAGACTGATTTGCATATGGCCATGTCTGAACTGGGGTGGCAGAGTGGGCTAAAGAACGGTGATGGATCAAACCCAGATATGTTGACTGGGTGTGAGTGTTTGATTGGTTCTGATGCTCCGTCCATCACCACCCCCTTTTGTACCGCTTTGTTAGCCATAAGTTGGCAGGGTATGCTCAGATGTGAGTCCCTTGCTCACTTTGCCACTGGATTCAAGCAAGCCTGGCTGAAGACGGCTGAAATGCCAGAAACCGGTCCTAGGAAGCTTGTTTCCTTTCCAGGGAAGGCATGGCTTGGCAGTTCGGGCTGGACTGTTCCCATGAGGCACAGGGTCAGACTGATTTGCATATGGCCATGTCTGAACTGGGGTGGCAGAGTGGGCTAAAGAACGGTGATGGATCAAACCCAGATCTGTTGACTGGGTGTGAGTGTTTGATTGGTTCTGATGCTCCGTCCATCACCACCCCCTTTTGTACCGCTTTGATGAAGTTAAAGCCATTTGCTTTCCTAATGGTATTGTATAGCAAAGCAAATGGCTTCGTAGGATTATCTTGTGACCTGCCGGGCACTTGATAAGTAGAATAAAAGGTTGCTTTTCAAGCTACTGAAGTGGCCTACCTTTTGTTTAATCCAGGCACTGCATTGCATTTAATAAACCAAGATTTTAATTTAGTAAAATTGTTTTCCTAATCCACTGCTCTCTGCTCCTGATAAAGTGTCACTAAAGGTGTCATACATGACGCATGCATGCCAATGCACCCGTTTCGGGCAGGAGACTCCCGATTTGTGATGCAACAATTAGCTTTACTTTTGCTGTCTCCCACCTGAAATTGCTTCTCCTTCCAATTTCCTACCTAAAATGATGGCATGTCGCTCAAAGGTGCGTGCTGAAAACTGCACAGGACAGCTATGCAATGTACGCCTTTAACGTGTATTCAATAATATGTGTCACCAGCCTCATCAAATTAAATGTTTAGATGCATGCGCACGTTACACCATGATGCGGTCACGTTCCTGTTTTAACAAGGCATTATAAACTCTAATAGCAATGATACTAGATAGAAAAAAGCCTTTAAACAGTATGTAAACTAACTATGCAGCAGTGAGTCATAGACTTTCAGGCTTTTTAGTCGCTATTGTGGAATGATATAAAATTCAACAACTGTTAAAGCACCAAATCCTAGCAGTATTTATACGCTTAATAAAATAAAAATAATAAATAAATAAATAAATAGGAAATAAACACCGCAAATCTTCTTTTTAAATCCCCCTGAAAGCCTCATCACGTCGAGGAAGGGCAAAGGACTCGGGCGAGGGAGGGACGGAGATAGGGAACTCTGCCGCAGCCGGAAACAAAACAGGCCTTAAATCAGGGCATCAAACATGGTGGTACTTCACCTGGTGACGCAGCTGTGTCTGTTCTTGGTGCCTGGGGGCTGGGGAAAGCACACCCTCCCAAAATGCATCTGCAGCCCTATGCCATCAGAGATTGACTCTATTTGTCACTCAGCGGCCTCACTGCATAATGGAGGCAGCAGTATCCACTGGACAGGGTCTCATGAAGAGCCAAAGGAGACCATTCTGCTCCTGCGGGAGACAGTAGTGCACCAGAAGGAGACCATCCTAGACCAGAGGGAGACCATCCGGGAGTTGACTGCCAAGCTGGCCCCTGTGAGTGTCATCCCCGCATCAGGGGCCAGGACGAAACGCACCACCACACTGCTGAGAATGGGCAAGGGGAGAGCCATGGGGTTCACGAGAGGGAGCATGGAGGACAGGAGCAAGGCCACAGATATGAAGAGAGCCGTGGACATAGCCGGGAGCATGGCAGCCATGAAAGAGAGCACGGCAGCCACGAAAGGGATTATAGGCACGAGAGAGAACATGGAGGCCTTGATAGGATTTATGGGCACAAGCGAGAGTATTCACCAGAATGGGAGCATGGGCATGAAAGGGGGAGCATGGCGGGCACGAGCGGGAGCATGGTGGGTATGAAGAGAGCCGCAGCAACGGCCTCTCCCATACTGCAAGGGCAGCCAAACCCAAAGCACAATGGGAGAGATTCCCAAGGAAGCATCGCTTGACCCGCTTCAGATGGAAACAAGCTGTCACAACGCAATGGAATCATAAAGTGAAAGTGCGCCATGCGCGTTGCGCCTGCTTGCAGCCCTGCCTCCTTTTGGCACATCCGGACTGGATCAAGGCTTGTTTATATAACACGCCTCGTGAAGATAAGAAAGTGCTTCACGACAGACGTAAACCAAGCCATCCAGTCCGGAGGGGCCATCCCAAAAGGCGAAAGGGCGGCAACCAAAAAAGCTCATTTCCAATGTCAGGCCACTGTTTAGCATAAACAGTGATGCCAGCCAATGGAAATGAGGGGCGGGGCTTCAAGCCCCCTTCTGAAAGTCCTCACCCATAATATCCCTCGCCGGTGAGCAGCGCATGCGCGCTGCAGTGCCAGGCGAGACCTAAAAACAAACTGCAGGAATATTTCCGAGCAGTTGAACCGCACTCCCATGCAACAACTTCATGTCGCACTAACGCTGGGGTTAGTATCACCAAACAAGAAGAATATTCTCTTCTCAAAATATGAGGCTATGTATATTTCTTGGTTCATAGATTTGGAACTTTATTTTGAAAAAAGTAGGAAAGCAGAGATTCAGTGCAAACACAATAAAAGCATGGGGTGCAAGGTCAGATTTGCTTGTCTGAAAAATAATTATTTTTAATGCCCCAAATGCCTGTGTTTAAACTGTTTCTGTTGAGCAAAGGAAAAATAAAACGTGATGGATTTTTTTTTATTTTATATTCTATGCTGCACAGCTTTGTCAAAGCTTATTTGTCCAAACAGTGAGACCTATTGGCTTTGCCAATGTTTGTTCCTTGCAAGGAGACGAGATGCAAACTAAATGATGCTTGAACCTCAAAGAGGAATCCTTTCCTCTCATCTAACCATAACCTCAGACCCTGCTTTCAAGTGCATTGCCTAGTAAAAACAGTAACAATAAAATACATTTTGGAAACTAAAAAAATAAAATAAATTAATATCTCTTGTTTGGTAGGATTCTTGGTTTGAATGCTAGCATGTTCTACTCAACCTTACATGACTCAGCTCTACAAAAAGCTTGCATAATACCCTAATACCCTGGCATTAACCACAGAAAAATATTCTCCACGAATGTAAGCTATCCATGGTGACAAATATATGTTGGCCTAAGGAGTAGAAAACTCTGCATGGGCAGCAAGTACTCTTCTTTTAGTGACTGGCAAAAGTGTATATTACAATTGAAGGTATCCTTAAGGGCTACATATGGGCTATCCTCCGCTCCCACACCCCCCACCCATAAGCGTTTTATAACATGAGGTGTCCATGAGCAGAGAGTGAGAGGGGGTGGCCGATGTGAGTGGAAAGAGACGGGATAATAATACATAAACAATACCAAAAGGGCGGGAATGTAATATTCAATAACATTTTGCAGATTGATCATTAAGAGTAATACAGCGGCTTCCAACTTGAAACATCTATGAAGGGTAGGTACTACATTGTTTTATCCTTACGTTTTACAAGCAAAGGCGGATACGTGCATGCAGCCACTTCAGAGTTGCAAAGAAGACTTGTAAAATTGAACTCTTCCTTTGGCACACACATGCTGACGTATTTAAATGGCCGAGTACAATATACACCAATAAAGGATGCTTCGATGGCGCGGGTGTAGCTCCGAGAGGAAACGGGAATACGTAGGGGTCGGGGTAATGGGTGATTAATCCAGAACCAAGTTAAAGTCATAAAGTTTCTTAAACGGGTTGATAGGAAAATCAACTATACTAGAAAAACAAAGCGAGTGATGCAGAAATAAACATAGGAAAACCAAGTAGGTGCAGAAGTGAAAGTGTAGAAACAAAAAAGCGAGATGAGGGTAATCTTTCTACCCAGTTCGGTGAGCACTTAACCCAGCTGCTACTTGGTCGCATGGGTCTTCTCAGATGAAACCAGGCATAAAACTAGATTTGTAAGTGTATTTCTCAGTGGCTGCAGACAACGCCATTTCCATCATCTCTTCCCTTCACGATCTGCACTTAGACCCTCATTTCGATTCAGGATTCAACCTCGGTACACTGTCTTTTTGTGGGCCAAATTCCTTAATCCTGTTTCTACGCAATGCCCAGTGCTATTGTTCCGTCACAACCTGTACTAACAATGTTGAATCCTCTTCACCAGCTTACATTTGTCTAAGCTCAACTTTCCTTTCAAAGATAGTTTTCAGGCACCAATCCAGACGATTCTACACACTGAACTTAGACTACAACTCCGAGAATGCATCGAGTTCAATAAGGAAAACCCAGTACCTGGAATTAGGAGTCCTTGTGACAAGTGCAGCAATCTGGTAAACATAAACTATGCGGGATATGGAACACAATCTGAGAAATACCACGCCCCTAAAGGAGACGGCGGGGCCATGAGCGCCTAGAAGAGAAGCAATCAGAGGTAGCGGTAAAAGTGTTCAAAGAATATACTCAGGCACCGGGTACGCTAGGCAACTTGGACCAGATATTCATTCTGAGTTATGAAAGTACGCATGGGATTCATTCATGCCAGATGTTCCCGCAGAAACACATTACATGCCACCCATTTCAAATCAGATAGCGCTGACTAACTTCCAATTGACCAGATGAAAATCTTTTAAATATATCTGACTGCCATAGTGCCACTGTCTTACTTTCGATTCTGAACGTCTGGCAAAACTGACTGCAAGCGTAGCCAATCAGGATACTACTTTATTCTGACAGACAGGGTACCCGCCGGTACTGGGAGGGTTTGCAATTGGCTAAAAAGAAAAGAACCGCCCCGGAAAAGACTGTGTAGCTGTTCTACACTTGAACGAGGTTGTAACCGTCTAAGCCCCAAGTCTGTTAATTTCTCCCGGAAGCGAAAGGGAATATTAGAAAGACTGACTCGTCCCGTATGTTGGTGCTTACGCGTCTCTCCATGCCTCTCGAAACTGATCTCATGGAAGGTGCGGAAAGGCACAGACATACTGTTTCAGTTAATTTATAACAAGTGAAAGCGCCGCTAGATTGAAAAATAATGCGTCTGTCTAACACCGCGAGTAAAGCATCCAGTCTCCGTGTGCACATCTTCTGTCCGTCCGTGTGCACATCTGGAATCCATATTGATTCCAAAAGGCCCTCGCATGTATAGGAACTGTGATCAGGGCCGGACTGGAAGCGAAACCGGCCCTGGCAAACTGGTCGGCCAGCCCCCTGGAGGTGGGGTGGGGGGTTGCAGCCGAGCTGTTTGTTAGGGTCAGTTTCGGACGATATTGCCAGCTCCCGGTAACAAAAACGGCCCCCAGGGGCCCAAAACCGGCACCCACCCTGGAGGCCCACCGGTTAAACGCCCGGTGCCTGCTACCGCCAGTCCGGCCCTGACTATGATGCTGTGCATAATGGGGACTGGGTGAGTAAGCGTGGGGAGGGGTCTAAGGCGTGGATAAAACAACTCAAAATATCCTGTAAGTTTATTTTTGGTCCTTCACCTTCAGGTATGTGCATATAAAAAAATTATAAGAAATAAATTTGATGTTAAACGAATCAGTGTAAAAGGCATCCACGACTGGCTATAGGGCAGTGCGACTGGTGCGGCTGCACTGGGCACAGACTAGGCGGAGGGGCTGTCTTTAGCAATAACAAGATTTAATAACACCTGCTGCAGAGTTCCTTGTGCATACAGCTTTCAGGCAGAAATAAAAATGACAAGATAACTCTTTTGATTAATCTTCCTGCTAGAGAGAGAGATGGGAGTTTTGCCTAGTGGCAGTTTTGACTTGCCATAAAGTAGCGGAGCGGGTTAATATGCCTGCTGCAAAGAACAGATCTGTATTTTATATGGATAGTTGAGTAGATTAGTAAAGGTAGCCTTTACCAGCACTTTAGCATAAATGAAATGTATGTGAGAGAGGGGCAATGGAGAAATGAGGGGCACGTTTGCCGGGTGGTAGGGAGGGAATCCAAGGAGGAGGTCATGGCGGGGGAAAAAGATTGACGCACTGGTCGCCACCACTGCTAAAGCTGGCCCTGAATGCACTGTTGCATACAGTATAAGATAAGCTGCCTCAAAATGAACAAAAGATTAAGGTTTAAAAAAAAAAGTGCTACCAAAATGAAAATTTTAGTACAATGCAGATTTGACTCTAGTAGAAACATTTTTTATAACTGTCCATGAAAAGCACTCACTCCACAGTTCAGCTGGTAGCATCCTTGCAATACTTCTTAAAAAAGAATGTTTGTCAATTGAGTCCATCAATTAAAGCCAATACTGACTTCCAAGCAGCCTTTACATTTGCTTATCAACCAATTGCACACATTCATGTTTCTTTCAGACAGTAGGCACCCTGACAAGAAGGCTTGTTCCTTGTTTGGCTGTCTGTCCTTCCCTCTGCTTCACAGCACAGGAGACTCCCTACCTTCTACTTCAACTGCAGCGTCTCAACTATAAATTAACCGTACCAGGACGGTTGTTTTATTAAAAGTAGGGGAACTATTTTTGTTAAAGTACAAAAGTCTGAACACGTCGTGCCTCTTAGATCTCGCTCACTTCAAGTCTAGGTGCAGGAGAAAAGCAACGGTTTGCCCATAAGGACGTAGTGGAGATATCCGCAAACAGTGCCGATATTCAGACTATTATCTGTACGCCTGGGAAGGTGCCAGAAATTATACTCTCTGCAATCAGAGCCACCGTTTGATAAGAATTGTGTTCTTTTGTTTATGATCACGATTGCTTCCCAAGAATGGTGAAATACAAAGCCATGGACTAAAACAGTTTTCATAAGGTACATGGATATGTGATACAAGAGTCATTAAACAAAATAATCTACTTCTCTTTTGATGTTTTTGAAATAGTGCCAAGAAAGTGAGAACATTCCCATAAAAAATTAGCAACAGAATTTCTCCTGGCAAGTGATGGCTCCTGGCTAATTGAGGTAAATATTAAGGAGTCCCACAAACAAATCCCTAATGAAAGGTTTAATTAGCACTTTGCCTTCTGGAACTTGCTACTGCCAAAGGCCAGGCCCTTTCCAAAATCCCATCCATTCTAAGCAAACCTCGTCTGCCACTCAATAACATCTCAAAGCCAATATCACAAACGTTAGACTTCCTACCCTGCCACATTTAACCCCTCACTGTCCAGTGCCTCGAATGCAAAGACAATGTCTGGGTGGATATATTTTACATTCTAATGTAAATAGGTCATGCGGGAACAACGGTTTGTTGTCGGATGTTTTGTTTCCCCCGCGTTCCCGAACTCTCAGGAAGGTGGGGGGGCCTTCATGGCGAGTCTGTTCACTACATCCTTTAATAAAACTTTATTTCGGTTGAGCGACCATAAAAGCGTGCACAGAAAATAAGTACAGTAAAATTCATGTCACTTTAAAATTATACAGTAGTTACAATACTTGTTTACATGGATCTAGTTTCAGCACCTACATGGATATAGCAGTAGAAACAAATATACAATGACACCTCACCTATATACAATAATTCTTGAGCTCATATAGGTTGAGTAATTACAAAGACAGGGGCACTGGCTGATGGAACAAAGCCCTGATAGAAGCCCATGAATATTAACAAACATGATCCAAATAGTATAAAAGTGTCTAATAATGTAAAATAGCCATGCAATGTCAGTTCCTAAGTATACGAGTATACGTTATGACTAAATAAAACAGACAGTGACTTATACTTCTAAAAACATGCCGGCTTAATTGTTTTTTTGTGGATTGAAGCTAGTGAGGAATAAAAATTCTTTGCGGGACCTACAGTTTATGAGGACAAAATTAATTTTGTTACTGTTTGGTCTTATCTACAAACTTCCAGCGCCTGCGCCACATAGAGGTCAAGAATCGTGATACAGCAACTCCAATGGGTCTGCAGGTGTTGTGTTTTGAAACTCTGAATGCCTCTGCACAGTGTGCAAACCCTAAATTCCTGCACAGCAGAACAATCCACGATGTCCTTGCTGATTTATAGGCTGGGCAAAAAAAGATGACATGAATCTCAGATTCATCCTCCCAACTGCAGGCTGGGCACTCCCTCCGGACCTTGCCCGTCCATTTACCGGAAAAAGCACGGAGCGGGAGGGTGTCCAGTCTAAGCTGAACATAAAGTTTCCTTGTCAGGGGTGGATGGATGTCGTCTAGAAAAGCCTCAAATAAATATTCCTCCTTCAGAGAAAGGAATTTAGCTGTCAATTGTCCAATGGACGGGTTCCCTAGCACCTGTGCTAGCTTGCTCATTTGATAGGCATTCACTAGATCAGAACGGAAAATTGAAGGGCAAGCTTCCTCCGAGTTAGTCCACAGGCTCGGTTTGCCCAGCCTGCTGCATTCTTTTTTTACATGAATGAACCAGGGGATTTTTACCACACCAGGAATACTCAATATCTCCTTCAGTTCCGTTCTGTAAACAGTCAGCTCGGGTGTCACCCATAATCTGCGCCAGAACGTGAGGGGTTTCAATCCTATTTCCTCCCGAATTGGTGTCATCCCCAGGTCTAGCCAGAGTGGGATGAGAGGAGTGCTGGAAGGGAGACCCAAAATTTGCCTCATAAAGCTATTTTAGACTTTACTCAGAACTAGACAGTAGCAGTGCCCCCATAATTCGGCCCCGTATAGTGTCGCACCTCTGGCTTGCATCTTGTAAATATCTACTACGGGGCCAGCCGGTTTGGAGGAAGAATTTCTTAATAATTTAATGATTCCCCCCGATGTTTGCGCTAACTTAAGTTTCGATTTGGCAATTTGTGGGCCCCACTCCATATTTTCAGTCAGGGTGACCCCTAGATATTCAAATACCGTCACCCTGTCCAGTCTGGTGCCATCTAAATTGGGGTTGGGGCGAAGTGTTTTAGGTGGATTCAAAATCATAAACTTGTTTTTTGGAGTATTTATCTCCAATCCTCGTTTATTACAAAAGGTGGCAAAACAGTCCAAAATCCTTTGTATGCCCATAGGGGATTTGGACATTAGGAGGGTGTCATCGGCAAACATGATAGCGAGGACCTTGGTGCCAGACAGTTTGGGTGCATCGTTTTCCCTCACCTCAGTAAATTGGGCCAGTAAAGCGTTGACTAAGAGGCAAAACAGGGTCGGTGCGAGCACACAGCCCTGCCTTACGCCTCTGTCAACTGGAAACCACGCTGTCTATTCTCCTCCTTTCCCACATCTCACCTGAGCAAAGTTTGTATCATGTAGTCTAACAAGTATGGTCAGGAGATAGGGGGGGAATCCCTAGTTCTATAAGTACCTCCCACAGTCTTCCTCTGGGCACTAAGTCGAAAGCCGAATTTAGATCTACAAAACTTACATAAAAGCTTCCACCCTCCATTCTCACCATTTTCCACAGAATTAGTTGTAGTCTATAGATTTGATCAATGGTGGAGATGTTCTTCCTAAAGCCAGCCTGGTATGGGCTTAGGATCGCGTGGTCATCCATCCAACCCTGTAGACGGTCAAGAATTAGTCTCGCAAAGAGCTTTTGTGCCACGTCAATCAGGCTGATCGGTCTGTAATTGGCTGGTAGGAGAGGGGAACCTTTTTTGAAAATTGGGACTATTTCGTCTCCTGCTCAGGTTTCGGGGATTGGCATACCCTTCAGAATGACATTGAATAGGGTCTGTAAATAAGGTCTCCAAATTTTTGGCTCCTGCCGGAAAAGATCTCCCGGGATCTTGTGCAATCCAGGAGCTTTGACGGGCGAGAGTTTGTTTATCGCTTTTACCAACTCTGGCAGGGTGAACTGTGGCACTTCTTCGCAGCTATCCCTGTACAGCGATGGTGCTGGGGGGGGTAGGAGCCCAGAGTTTCCTTGGTGGTGTACAGAGTCTGAAAGTGCGCTTCCCACACTTCCGCAGCTATGTTGGGTTCCACTGCTAGTTTGCCCTCACTACTGCCCGTGCTGACTATTGACCAGAACCTCTTCGAGTCTTTATTTTGCTAAGCGTGTGATCTCTTTATACGACACCCTCTTTAGCCTGATAAGTGGTTTATTGTTGGCTTTTATAGCTGCCAATAGATCCTGCTTGGCCTTGCAGCAGCTATCATTAAACTAGGAGTGGATGACTACTTTGTTCCTCTTAGTGTGCATCTCTGGGTGGAACACGTCCACTAATTTAGATGTCATCCCGTGCATGCAATGCTGCAATTTCTTTAAATAAGTCAGACGTGGGTGTCCCTGAGACCAGTTCACTTAATTTTGTTAGGACCAGGGCCACGGCTGTATATAACGCAGGCAGCTTCCCTGGAGACTGATATATTGCCTCCCATTATATTCTTCTGTTGTTAGCCAACGTTAGCCCACCATCTGCGGCAGGGGTAGTGGTCGAGGCAGTCCCCAAGTCTGGTAAATCCACTACAAGGGATAAAGCGTTATGATCGCTGTCATTTCAAGAATATACTGCAAAGTCAACAACTCTGTGCCAATGCTTTGTCTCCACTAGGATATAATCAAGGAGGGAGGCTTGGCCGGTTCTATTAAAAGTGGACTTCCCTGGTGTGTCCGAGGCTGTCCAGCCATTGCATGCTCTCAGAGAGTGCGACATCGTAAATGCATTCATCTGGATTGCCAGTGGGGACCACACCTTTATTGGTGTAATTTGTGGTTCAGGGATGGACCAATATGCATCCTCATCATTAAGGGTTGAATCAGTCATATCGGGAAGTGGTAGAAATTGACAGTTAATGTCTCCCCCCACTATTACCCAGGCATTAGGGGGAATCGTGGGGATAAAGGAAGTCAGGTGGTCAAACGTTGGCGATTCCTTGATCACACTAACAGGACGGGAGTAAACGTTGGTGAGAGCCAGGGCCATGTTGTTTGGGAAGCTAAGCACAACACATTGGATGTCGTTGGAAAAAGAGTCCAACTGTTTGGCTGTACAGCGAAGATGGGAACCCCCCCAAATGCAGAGGCCCCCAGAGGGTCTGCCCTTTCCTCCGAAGGTGGCTAGGATGTTAAATGATGCGAACCCCGCCCTGTGCGAATCTTCGCATGCCCAGGTCTCCTGGAAAAAACAAATGTCAAATTTGTCCACAAATAGTCCCCAATCCGAACAAGATAATTTATTTTTCAGGCCTGCAACGTTCCATGATAAGACTTTTAGCTTCCTCCCTGTGTTTTGTGGGGCCTTATCAACAATGGATGCATGACTTTCTTTTGTTTGTGTGCCTCCTAATGTGGGATCAGAGGCATTACCCAGGGTCCCAGTAGGTAGTTTTGCCCCTATCTCAGAGTGTTTTAAGGAATGGGATACTGGGGACAGCAATAGATTAGCGGGCCTTTCCAATTCTATTGCGCAGTCACCGACTCCCCACTGCCTTAGGATTTCCTCGCCCCGCATGCTTGCCCTTGCCCCATAGCTATTATGCTCAACCAGTTGATCTGCGCTAGGCACCTAGGCCTTGCGTATTGCCCTCTGGTTGTCCCTCTGCGGGCTTTGCCCTCCCCCGCTATTTGTCAATCCACTTCCTCAAGGCCCTCAAATCTGTTCCGTACTGGTACATTGAACAGTAGGGGTCTCGGTGGGGGGTATCTGTGGCTGTTATCCCTAAAAGTCGGTGAGCATCTAAAATGGTCAATGGATGTAGTATCCCTATCTGGTTGGTGAGCACGTGGATAAAAATAATCTAAAGGTACAGGTTGAATCTCCGTACATGGGCCCTGTGCTCTCAGCTCATGTGTCAGCAACCGACGTACAGTCTGGGGATTTCTAAAATGAATGACTACACAGTCTCCCTTGTTCAGCTTGGGGCTGGTTCCGACCCATCCCACTCTACGGACCATAATAACTTCTCCCACTCTATCATAGGGTAGCTGACTGTGCATTGCCATCCAGAACAGGCTTTTATTCCTGAATTCCAGGTAGGATTCGTGCTGGCCATTTGTGAGCATCGGTACTCCCGTCAGCACGACCACATATGTAGTTGCAGCTGGGGGTACAATAATGGTTGGTTGTGGCATTGCTTCTGAGCTACCCACTATGGCCTCTGCCTCTCTGCGCCATTCGCAGTGCTCACTAAACCCTGCTGGAATTGTGACATTTTTGTTTCCACCCTGGAGAGTGTTGGCTAGACTGTTACTCCTAATGGCGGGCTTTTGGGCTCATAGCTAAAAGGTAATCAGTATGGTTTTGCGCCTGTTGTTGCTCTGATCTAGATAGTGGCGGCTTAACTGATTTGACTCCCTCACTAGCTTGGTTGTTAGAACGATTGGCCCCAGGAGGATTAGTAGAGTCCTGACTCCTAGGGATCCCTTCACTGTGAATAGATGTAGAACTTGTCATCGCTGCCTGGCAACTAATATCAGTCCCCCTCGCCGCAGGCTGAACTGGGTCATTACTCATGTTTGCCGCCCTAGTGTTCCCTAGTGTCTCCAGATTATGTAAGCGCTGGGCTAGTGGTGCAATCCCTTCTTTTATAAGGATTTTAATTTGGGCCAGTAGGTCTACAACTATATTCTCAGCCCAAAAAAGCACGTCAGAAAAGCACCCGTAAGGCAAGAATTGTCGGAAATCAGCAATGTCTTACCCTAGACGACGATCCTTATCCTCAAATCAAGAGAGGTGGCCCTTCCCTCCCTCCTCCTGGCGATGACAGGCAAGGACGGGCCCGTCCTTGGTTTGGGCTGCGCCCACGCCGCGGGAAGAATTTGGCAGTAATGAGGGTTCAGGTGGCTCTTCCCCCTCAGGTGACTGAAGGTGGTAGGCTCTTAAGCACTCTGGGATTTGAAGTCCCACCAGAGCGTGTGAGCAGGTGAAGGGGCATGCGTTTCCGTCGGGGCCAGTGTGCTGCTGGAAAGACTGTGTTGAAGGAGCACAGATAGAATGACAGCCCCCTTTGGAGCCCAGAAGATGAAACAGGTGAGCCCCGCATGTCGTCAGCGCGTCCCCACCCACTGTTTGCTAATCTGCCATTTCATTACTGAGATGCTGCGTGTCCAATGCATCTAATTGTGCATGATGCTACACGTCCCTGGTGGTTTGAATCTACGTGCCCGTGTTTGCTTGGATACTTACTACTTGTACACGTTTACTATGATCTTATGTAGACTTTTTACCGTCTGTCTATTATTAAGCTGTGTCTCCAATTCTTTACTATGGCGTTTCTCATCCATCTCTTACCTAACTCTTCTGTGTTCACTTGTGGAACACACGTGTCTGTCTGCTGTGTATATCCATTTGTATTATAACAAGGTAAAAGTGTGCGCTGTGAAAGGCCATATGCCTTGTTATGCGTATACCACAGGCACTGCTGTCCTATACAGGGTATACCTAGGTACACTATTGAGCACTAACGTGAGGCAGACGGATGCTGGGTTACTGGGAGGTGTGATGGAGGGCACGTGTGTGTTGCTATCACGTGTGGAGGTGTGCCTGTAAGACTGGTCAAGAGAAAGAGGGAGAGAAGCAGAGACGAGGGAGGATGCGGGGTGAGACGAGAGAGAGAGAGTGAAACAGCCGAGGGATAATGAGCAAGAAAGTGAGATGGCGCGGGACAGGAAGTGGGATGTGCAGAGAGAGAATGGAGAGAGAGATACAAGGGGTGCAAGAGAGAGTGGAAAAAGAGAGACAGGTGTATACAGAGAGCGAGAACAGGCCCCAGCGTGCTGCTTTGGGCACTCTTCTGCTGGAAGTCTATCGAGAGCGTCCCTGTCAGGCACTCCTGCAGGCCAGGCAGAAAGGGGGATGGTGGAGAGAGAGATATAAGGGGTACAAGAGAGAGTGGAGAAGGAGAGAGAGGTATAAACAGAGAGCGAGCACAGGCCCCAGCGTCCTGCTATCGATAGCGTCCTTGTCAGGCACCCCTGCAGGTCAGGCAGAAAGGGCGATGTGCAGCGAGAGAATGGAGAGAGGGAGAGAAAGAGAGAGAGAGAAAGAGAGAGAGGGGTGCATCCCTGCCAGGCACTCCTGCAGCCCAGGCAGAAAGGGGGACGGGAGAGAGAGAATGGGGGAGACAGAGATAAAAGGGGTGCAGGAGATAGTAGAGAAAGAGAGAGAGGTATATACAGAGAGCGGCACAGGCCCCAGCGTGCTGCTTTGGGCAATCTTCTGCTGGGAGTCTATCATGTGCATTAATTTCAGGCACTCCTGCAGCCCAGGCAGAAAGGGAGATGGTGGAGACAGAGATAAAAGGGGTGCCAGAGAGAGTGGAGAAAGAGAGACAAGTATATACAGAGAGAAAGCTCAGCCCACAGCTGCTGCTTTCGCACTCTTCTGCTTGGAGTCTATAGTGAGCGTCCCAGTCAAGCACTCCTGCAGGCCAGGCAGAAAGGGGGAGAGAGAGATATAAGGGGTGCAAGAGAGAGTGGAGAAAGAGAGAGAAAGATATAGAGAGAGCGAGCACAGGCCCCAGCGTGCTGCTTTGGGCACTCTTCTGCTCAGAGTCTATCATGAGTGTCCCAGTCAAGCACTCCTGCAGGTCAGGCAGAAAGGGGAAGAGAGAGATATAAGGGGTGCAAGAGAGAGTGGAGAGAGAGAGATATAGAGAGAGCGAGCACAGGCCCCAGCGTGCTGCTTTCTCACTCTTCTGCTCAGAGTCTATCATGAGTGTCCCAGTCAGGCACCCCTGCAGGCCAGGCAGAAAGGGGGAGAGAGAGATATAAGGGGTGCAAGAGAGAGTGGAGAAAGAGAGAGAGAGATATAGAGAGAGCGAGCACAGGCCCCAGCGTGCTGCTTTCTCACTCTTCTGCTCAGAGTCTATCATGAGTGTCCCAGTCAGGCACCCCTGCAGGCCAGGCAGAAAGGGGGAGAGAGAGAGATAAGGGGTGCAAGATAGAGTGGAGAAAGAGAGAGAGATATATAGATATATACAGAGAGCGAGCACAGGCCCCCGCGTGCTGCTTTGGGCACTCTTCTGCTCAGAGTCTATCATGAGTGTCCCAGTCAGGCACCCCTGCAGGCCAGGCAGAAAGGGGGAGAGAGAGATATAAGGGGTGCAAGAGAGAGTGGAGAAAGAGAGAGAGAGATATAGAGAGAGCGAGCACAGGCCCCAGCGTGCTGCTTTGGGCACTCTTCTGCTTTGAGTCTATTGAGAGGGTCCCGGTCAGGCACTCCTGCAGCCCAGGCAGAAAGGGGGACGGGGAGGGAGAATGGAGGGAGAGGGAGCTAAAAGGGGTGTAAGAGAGAGTGGAGAAAGAGAGAGAGATATATACAGAGAGCGAACACAGGCCCCAGTGTGCTGCTTTCGCACTCTTCTGCTGTGAGTCTATCGAGAGCGTCCATGTCAGGGAGTTCAGCAGCCCAGGCAGAAAGGGGGATGGTGGAGAGAGAGATATAAGGGGTGCAAGAAAGAGTGGAGAAAGAGAGACAGGTATATACAGAGAGGGAGCACAGGCCACAGCGTGCTGCTTTGGGCACTCTTCTGCTGAGAGTCTATCAAGAGCAAATATAGCCCTTTACTACACAAGGTATTACATCGCCTGCTATTACAACATTACAAAGACCGCATTGTTAGTACACGATGCATTTACATCGCAAGTCTTTACAACGACTTCCACTAGGGGGCGCGCTTGACTTAGGAATAGTATCATTTACTATTCCTACTCCAGTTTGTGCAACAGTACAGAAGGTGTTGGAATTCATTTCCAATACCTCAGCGCCCCCTAGTGGAAGTCATTGTAAAGACTTGCGATGTAAATGCATTGCGTACTAACAAAGCAGTCATTGTAACGACTGTGTTGTAAAGGTATTGCGGTGTAATGACTGTGTTATAAAGGTTGTTTCCCATCGAGAGCATCCCTGTCAGGCACTCCAGCAGCCCAGGCAGAAAGGGGGATTGGTGAGAGAGAGATATAAGGGGTGCAAGAGAGAGTGGAGAAAGAGAGAGAGGTATATACAGAGAGGGAGCACAGACCCCAGTGTGCTGCTTTGGGCACTCTTCTGCTGGGAATTTATCGAGTGTGTCCCTGTCAGGCACTTCAGCAGCCTGGCAAAAAGGCTCACGTCAATGGAAATTTTATAAAGATAAATTGGCTGCTGTAGACATCAGAAGAGCACTGCAAGTTATCTCGTGCTTTGCTATCTCACAGCCATAAATCCCAAAGGATCACAGGATAAATGGGACATTACACATAATAAAGCAGAGATTAAGGTCTGTATTTATAATTTTAAAGCTTAAATCAATGGCGATGACAAAGCAGCGGCAGTGAAGACAGAAAGAAGCAAACTCTGTGTAAAAATATGCTTGGAGACTAGCGAGAGGGTGGCCACACACAAGACGGGTTAGTCTTCACTCATGGGACTGGTAATAGCTGCTTTTTTGGCACAAGGATTTCTAAGGCTTGGGACCACAGACCCGTGGGGATAGCCTTCACTCATGGGACTGGTAATAGCTGCTTTTTTGGCACAAGGATTTCTAAGGCTTGGGACCACGGACCCGTGGGGATAGTCTTCACTCGTGGGACCGGTAATAGCTGCTTTTTTGGCACAAGGATTTCTAAGGCTTGGGACCACAGACCCGTGGGGATAGTCTTCACTCATGGCACTGGTAATAGCTGCGTTTTTGGCACAAGGATTTCTAAGGCTTGGGACCACGGACCCGTGGGGATAGTCTTCACTCATGGGACTGGTAATAGCTGCTATTTTGGCACAATGCATTCTAAGGCTTAGGACCACGGACCCGTGGGGATCGATAGTCTTCACTCATGGAACTGGTAATAGCTGCTTTTTTGGCACAAGGATTTCTAAGGCTTGGGACCACGGACCCGTGGGGATAGTCTTTACTCATGGGACTGGTAATAGCTGCTTTTTTGGCACAAGGATTTCTAAGGCTTGGGATCACGGAACCGTGGGGATAGTCTTCACTCATGGAACTGGTAATAGATGCTTTTTTGGAACAAGGATTTCTAAGGCTTGGGACCACGGACCCGTGGGGATAGTCTTCACTCGTGGGACTGGTAATAGCTGCTTTTTTGGAACAATGCATTCTAAGGCTTGGGACTCGTGGGGATAAATAGTCTTCACTCATGGGACTGGTAATAGCTGCTTTTTTGGCACAATGCATTCTAAGGCTTGGGACCACGGACCCGTGGGGATAGTCTTCACTCATGGGACTGGTAATAGCTGCTTTTTTGGCACAAGGATTTCTAAGGCTTGGGACCACGGACCCGTGGGGATAATCTTCACTCATGCGACTGGTAATAGCTGCTTTTTTGGCACAATGCATTCTAAGGCTTGGGACCACGGACCCGTGGGGATAGTCTTCACTCATGGGACTGGTAATAGCTGCTTTTTTGGCACAATGCATTCTAAGGCTTGGGACTACGGACCCGTGGTTTGAGGTGCAACCAAGGGGTGTCAGGAATTGTCGGTTTCATCATACTTTCCCCTAACACTAAGGTGCCGATTAGGATCCTGGAGAAACCGGGTACGAACCGTCGGACGGAGGCTTTTCTCCGTCCGACTCGTACCCGGTTGTAAAACTTCACAAACATGCAAGTACAATTTGCACGGAAACACCATTTCCGTACGAGTCGTACAAAACACCGACCGACGAAAATATACATACGAATGTGATCCGGGAATGCTCCGACGTGACGTCGGGACGCTTTCAGGCAGCGTTTCACAACCCAGGAAGTGCGAATCGAACCGACAGCAGTCCGGACGGCAATATTTTTACGGCACCCAAAAAGTGCCGGAAAAGCGAAGTACGCCGCGAAACGACCAGATTAGGGGGATCAGGACGCGCAGTACCCCCCCCAGCCCCCGTGAGTACGCGCCATACCCCCCCCAGCCCCCGTGAGTACGCGCCATACCCCCCCCAGCCCCCGTGAGTACGCGCCATACCCCCCCAGCCCCCGTGAGTATGCGCCGAACCCCCACCCGTGTATGTACACCGTGTACGTACGAGTCGTACCCCCACCCGTGTATGTACACCAGTGTACGCGTACGAGTCGTACCCCCACCTGTGTATGTACACCCGTGTACGCGTACGAGTCGTACCCCCACCCGTGTATGTACACCCGTGTACGTACGAGTCGAACCCCCACCCGTGTATGTACACCCGTGTACGTACGAGTCGAACCCCCACCCGTGTATGTACACCCATGTACGTACGAGTCGTACCCCCACCCGTGTATGTACACCCATGTACGTACGAGTCGAACCCCCACCCGTGTATGTACACCCGTGTAAGTACGAGTCGAACCCCCACCCGTGTATGTACACCCGTGTACGCGTACAAGTCGTACCCCCACCCGTGTATGTACACCTGTGTACGTACGAGTCGAACCCCCACCCATGTATGTACACCCGTGTACGTACGAGTCGAACCCCCACCCGTGTATGTACACCCGTGTACGTACGAGTCGAACCCCCACCCGTGTATGTACACCCGTGTATGTACGAGTCGTACCCCCACCCGTGCATGTACACCCGTGTACATACGAGTCGTACCCCCACCCGTGTATGTACGGTGCGTACCCCCAGCGCGTGTACATACACGGGTGGGGGTTCGACTCGTACGTACACGGGTGTACATACACGGGGGGGTCGGCGCGTACTCACGGGGGCTAGAGGGGGTACGGCGCGTACTCACGGGGGCTGGGGGGGTGTTCGGCACGTATGCGGGCACATGTCTCCATGGTTGCTATGGGAGTTCGGTGCGGACGGTGTTTTTTCCATACGGTTGTAACATCGGACGCACGGGATGGATCGTACTTGCGCGGTCGGACTTCACTTTTCACATTTGTACGGTAAATCGTCCGGGGACGTGTCGGACACATTTTCCGACCCGAGGACGTGTGGGCAATTATTCCCAATGCGATTCGTATGGACTTTTTCCCATGCGAATCGTACTTGGCAGTTTGTACGGCACTTGTACGATTCGTACGGTAAAAAGACCGGATACGAGTCGTACGGGGAAATTTTTTACAGGATCGTAATCGGCACCTAACTGTCCAACTACCACCAATGGCTGCTGGTGAACTCGGAAAGTCTTGAGGTATACACATCCACTAAAAAGGTTAGTTATTGTTCAGCCAACACAAAGCCGAAAAAGCCTCGACATTCACCAGCTGGCAAGGCACAACGCATACCATAGTTCATGCCATCAGTGGGTGGTGAAAGTTATGTTGCACGTTGTATTTCACAACTGGGGAATTTCAGGGCTTTTTTGGGTGTATGTTCGTTCAAGAATAGGTAACCTCTCCTTCTAATTGATAAAATTCACACTGTTTAGAAACCAAGGGGAGGACAAATGAATCAAACAGAAGTGATCTACTCTCTACGCTGCACCCCGTGGGAGGTGATTCAAAGTGTTGGGCTACAGCACTTGGCGCCCTCCTTCCTAAAGAATCCCACAAAAATCTGTGTGCATCAGCATGTTCAGTACAAAGCTGAGGACACTGGTGCAAACGAGGCTGTCTTATGGGTGTCAATTCACTAAAATGTTAGGAGTAAAAGAAGTGTCATCACATAATCACCCTTTACCCAAATGCCATCCATCATAGGATGTCCGACACTGAACCTTCAAAGCTAGTAATATCATATGACCTTAATCCTGATGAAATCACAATATCTTACTTTACTGAACTTAAGAGCTTCTTAAACCCACAAGTACATAATAACACCACAGTTCCGACAGATAAATGTCCATTTTATATACAACCTACATTTTAAATAGGGAGCTGATGTGATAGGATCATTACCCATTTCTCTTTGTAACTGAATAAAAAATTATGTGTTTGTTGGAATAGAAGCATACATAGTGCCACAAAAACATAAAACACCTTCTAATGGGCCAGTAGAAGGCTGTGTGCCGAAATGCATAGACCGTCAATTTCACTTGCACTAATTGAACCTTAAACTTTGGAAAATCCCAAAAATGATGAAAATGATGACATAAAAATATTTATAACGTACCTGATCCTGCGAGTGCCGTGCTTCCCGTCAGAGGAGACGAGATCGTGAAAGTATATATATATGTATATATTTGTGATATATATCACAAATTCTCATGATTTAATGGTTTGCCTAGTGTGTACCACAAGCATAAAATGAACAGAATAAAAAAAAACACAATAAAGGTTTTGTCCACGTCTGTTTCTTCATGTACATCATATATTGAGCCTGAACTAAGTTAGTAACATAAATTATTCCTAAGTAATACCTAATTTTTTTATTAGCATCACTTCTAACACCTTATCACTTTCTCGAGCACAGAAGTGAGATTTTTTATTCAAACACATCATTTTCCTTGGGTTCACTATAATGAAAATTGGCAATATATTTGTCAGAAATGTGTACTCTATTTAATTTCTTTATTTTATTCAGTATAGTTTCAATTGCTGTATGTATTTCGTGTGCAGAGCTAAGAGGTTAATGCCTAATGTCGCTTTCGGAGATGTTTACCTTCTGTTCTTGATATTGCCTTTGCCACCTCCGAGGGCAGTGGTCACAAAAGCAGTGCCTGGGGTCGCAAGCGGCAAGCCAGGAGTCGCAGCTTCGACCCCTAAACGAGTCCATGGGCTGTATGAAGATGAAGGGCTTACCACAAATCTGTTGGAGCAGTACAAATCTTTTCTCTTTGGAGTCCTCATAAAAACAGCCTATCGTCGCTTTATCACACGTAGACAATGCCCAGATTTAAAAAGGGAATAAATTATGTACGGGAAGGAAAATTATTCAAAGACAGTAAAATTATGTTCGCATAATTGCATGGTCCCCTGGGGAGTTTAGGCACGCACACACAGTCATCTTTTTCGCAATAAAGTCCCAGAGCCATCCTAATTAAAGTGCCCTTTGTCAGAAGGCGCTACCTCAATTCAGAGGTCTGTCAGGCAAAAGAAATAACGAGGCTTTCCGCTCCTCTGTCTTTTTATTGATGTAGGAGGCATTGGTAACATGCGCCAAGATCCATTTCTACCACACTGGCTGCACAACTAAACACTGGCACAAACCCCAGAACAACTTTGCAAAGTACTGATGGCCTCAAGTGGAAGCTGGCCTGGTTGCCATTTTGAATATTGCATGGGCACACCACGGTGAGAATGCCGAGAAACCAATACATGTGGATATTCTAGTTCACCTGTTACAGAAGGTTTTTTACTGAATCCAGTTGCTAATGTATTCGTTTTTGGTGGGTCTACTCAATTGCTATGGGAAATTCCAGTTATATCTTAGAACCGATAATAGTTTTAAACGATGTGTATTGAGTTCAGATGGTGTGTTAAACGCTTGCACACCTCACGTATTTCGGCATGCCACACTAGTTTTCATATATGCATGCACAAAGGTGCTGTGCTGTGTTTCACAATAAATGCAGTGGTCTGCTCAGGAAGAGAACCCCGAGATAGCTTACCCACTCCACCATTAGGTGGTGCATGTGGGTAACAGGGTGACCCCTGGTCAGGCACCTGGAAGGCGACAATAATGTTTAGAGGCCAGAGTAGTGTTGTGGTCCTTCATGGGCTTTTCACAAGTCTTCTCACAAGAATCCTTCGGAAGCTTCAAATGGTCATTAATATATGATTATATCTGATGTTCTTATAAAAAGGGGGGCGGGGACCAAGAGCGAGTTAAGGTCCAGCATACATGCTCCAAACTAATACTAATAATCTGATAGGTATGCAGTTCCTGTAGGAAAGGGGGGGAAATAATATATAGAGAAGTCCTAACAAGTCGAGTTGTTCATGGAACCATGGGTGTGGTTCCCTTTTGGAATTAGAGCCCTCACACACCCTAACAGAGTGTCATGCTTCATCATAGGGTCTTCGCTCCTTGTCGAGCCGGTGCTGCAATCCTCGATGGGCACCCTCTAGGGGGGCTCTTTAGCGGAGATCTTTTATCCAAAGCTGTTTGTGAAGTGCCTGTGTGGAGCCCTACGTGTAGATGTGTGCTGGAAGTGTAGGTTTGATGAAAAGTGGAGGTAAGTGGCTAAAAAAGAAGGGAACAGAACTGTTTTTTCTGCCTCTCTACCCATATACATGGGTTGAATGATGACAATCCATGGGGGGAGTTCGACACATGATCGCAACAGCTAGTTATGTTTCAATACCAACAATGTACATTGCTGGCGCCGGTCCCCCTAAGGAGCAGTCCGCCCTTGTGATCCATGGCTATGCTATACTGACCCACTCCTACCCTTATCCCAAGATAAGGATTTTGAATCTGAACCCAGGTCGAGGACCTGGTCTCCCGTATTGATGGTGAACCTTGGCTCTGTACCACGGGAGCAATAAGTTAGGGCCACACATGATTTTTATCTACTGGTGAAGCCTTTCAGACCAATTCACATTGGTTTCACCCCAGCTTAGGAACCTCTATATGGGACCTTCTCTCTATACAAGATATTATCCCCTACATAATCTCTACATATCATCGGACAAGACAGTTTTGTGTCTTGTCTATATTTTTTACTTTTTACTCAAGCGCGCCGCTTCACGGTGGCACTTTATTCTACACATGACTGTGGTACCAGTGCTTGGGGCAATCACCCACTTGAACACCACTTCTAAAATACGATTAAACTCCGATGTATATTTTACTTGGCTTAACTCTACCCTTCAGATCACTGTAATGATCAGCCCTTCAACAAGAGAGTACCTTCATGTTCATATTTTGAGGAACACGATTACACTATAAGATGGCGCACACTCTTGCACCTGACTCAGGTGCCTGTAATTAAGATGGCACTCTATCACTCACCCGACGTTGACGCCTGTGTTCAGGCATGGATGATGCACCGCAGTGCAACCAACGCTCCTTGGAAAACAAAAGCAGCAGACTGTCCGCAACCCTACTTACCGAAATGTCGGGGACGGGGTAGGTCGGCGCAGGAGCTACCTGCGATGTACATAAAACTTCCTTAATACGCCAACCCGTGAAAGACGAGGACATTCTCCATCACGGTTACCTAATTCCCCATTGTAATTGAGTCTTTCTCTACCCTAGCACATTGCAGTTCAGCGTGCTGCTCCAGACACCATCGAGGAAAAGCACATACAACTCGAATCGGGTAAATGTTGCTATCGATAGTCTCGCTTGCAAAATCAGCAAATCGTAAAAGTTACACACTGTATTTCTGGTTGGTTGGTGTACCATTTCACTGTCATTCACCCACTCACTATTTGATATAATCTGCACGGTGATCAGCATGCCATGTGTGCATGATTTTCTGATTGTAACGCATTGATCAAGGCTATCTATTCATCATTATTCATATGACTCTGCTGTTTGTTTTCCTTTGACCTAACAGGTCTTCCTCATTAGGCGCTAAATCGGAAAAGCCTAACCAGGGTTTCACGGTAACAGAGCATTTTTCTAGCTCTAGTTTGTTGCTTGGACCAAAGTGATTACACTTCTGGGTCCTGGCACTGTGTAGATGCTTTGATTAATTAGCTTTTCATATTGGTCCTGAAGAATTGCCGTAGATCAGTGTTTCCCAAACTGGGGTCCGAGGACCCCCAGGGGTCCGTGGCACATTCCCAGGGGGTCCGCAGGCAGCAGTTTTAAAAGCACTGCAAAGTTCCTTGTAAAATTAGCAGTTTTCGAGCAACTATAAAAGTGTCAAGCAAATGCCAGTGATTAATGTACCTGCTGGAGAGAGATGAGAGTTTTGTCCAGTGGCAGCTTTGACTTATCTAATGTGACACAGAGGGTTAATATGCCTACTGCAAAGAACGTGTACAATGCATTTTAAAAAACAGTATTTTATGTGCATAGGTCAGTGGGTTACTGATTTTGGTCACAGAGATTCTTTTGTCACTGTGCAATTCATAAGGGACAATCGTAATCTAGCAGTGCCCTATAAGCTGTCATCAAAGAGCTGCTTTCAAACTGCATGGTAAAAGTTAGCAACATATGTTTATTCCCATTCTATCATTATCCTGATGCTGCTATGTTCCCACTTCCTGCACATGAACAATTTTGTAATGCCGTTTTGTCACTTCTATGTGTGCTGCCTAATGCAGCACACATGAAAGTTACAAAATCTCATTTTTATTAAAGATTGTTTATGTGCAGGAAGGGCTACCTTCCTGACCATAAACTATCAAAGGTGTTTTGTTTTTTCCATTGGGAAAAAAGCAAAAAGGAGGCGAAATAAGGCATTTCTCCTCATTTCGCCAAGTTAAGACCAGCATTTTCATGGTCTTAATTTTGGTGCTGTCTCTTATTTAAGCTGACCTTGTAAATAGAGGGCAGCGTCAAAATCAATGGGTGTTAGAGTGAAACAACCACTGCAACTCCCACTGCCCACCTTTTTCACGCTAAGCATTGCGTGAAAGGGGGCCTTATTTACAAGGCAGCGTTAAGCCACAATAAGTGGCTTAACGCTGCCTTGTAAATAAGGCGAAGCCCCTATTGCCACAGGAACATCGCAAAAAATGACGTTCCCATGGCGATAGGGACTTGTAAATATGCCCCTAAAATCCTTAGCAATTTGAGGTTTTTTTTTGTGTGCACACGTGTTTATTTTTTTTTAGTTACTGTTTGAAATGTCAATCCTACAAATTGCTTGGGGGTCCCCGGCTTCCAGTGATGACTCAATGGGGGTCCTCAGGAGTCAAAAGTTTGGGAACCACTGCCGTAGATCATTTGCTGGCAAAGATAAGGCAAGAAACATGTCGACCTTACAATAACCCAGCCACCAGAGATCATTGCCTCTGCCAGTGGCCCCCATATTTTTGATCAGACAGGTGGACACACAGAATAAAGTCTTTAGTCTTGTACACTACCGGATCTTTTTTAGCCACTTACCTCCACTTACTTTTCATCAAACCTACACTTCCAGCACTCATCTACACCTAGGACCCTACACAGGCACTTCACAAACGGCTTTGGATAAAATATTTCCGCTAAAGAGCCCCCTAGAGGGTGCCCGTTGAAGATTGCAGTGCCAGCTCGACGAGGAGCAAAGACCCTATCATGAAGCATGACACTCTGTTAGGGTGTGCTAGGGCTCTACTTCCAAAACGGAACCACCCCCATGGTTTAATATACAACTTGACTTGTTAGGACTTCTCTATATGTTATTTTCCCCCTTTCCTACAGGAACTGCAGACATATCAGATTATTTATATATGATGTTCAACCCCTCTCTCTCTCTCTCGGATCCATTAACTGATTAAAGTTAATGTCCTCATTTCCATGGGCTTGCACTCATTCAAATGAGGGAACGCCCCACGTGATCAGCATCAGAGAGGGTGAGCAGAGATGCTTGTATGGCATATAGCATTTATTGATTAAAGTTGAGGAGAAGCTTTCCACTGTAAGTTCATATGCACCAGACAAAGGACTGTATACTGGAGTCTTCTATTACCCATGTTAGAAAAAATTATACAGTAGGTGTAGAAAGTAACAATGTATCTAGAGGGCGGCGGAGGGCGGGTGAAAAATCCTTCAAGACACCATCGCGCCCCCCACCTCGCTGAAGGCGACCTCCCGACAGCCCTGCCGGACCCAGAACGAGACAGCCCACCTGCAGTGCCACCAGTCCAGGGGACATGATTCCAGCGGCCCGGGCGGGGCCTGACAGCTCCTTGCAGCACCTGGTGAGTGTTGGGACAGCGGCGGGAGACGCAAGGGCCTGTATGGTGCAGTCCTTACCACGCACTATTGACTGCTTTGGGGGCAAGACTGCGGTAGTGGTGGATCCGGCTGCACCAATCGAGCAGCGTGGGGTCCTGGGAGAGGGGCCCCCCTCCCATTCCCTCCCCCTTCTGTCCTCACAGTGGCTGATCTAGACCCTGGGCAGCCGTGACACTCAACGGGGCCCAGTTTCAACGCACCCAAGCCATCCACCGCAGTCCGGGCAGTGCCAAAGACTTAAACCCGCGCTCCCCGGTGACCTGACATCTGCGCCCTGAGGAGCCCTATCACGAGCCTGGGTGGCGCCCACGCCCGACTTGAAGCTGAGTCTTCATTGGGCTGACCCTGGACTCTCCCTCCTTGATCTGCCTGTACCTGTCAATCCTCACAGTCCCGGTCAAGCTCCTGTTCCCCGGGCACTCGTAGGTGGGCACGAGAGGACAGACTGGTCCCATGTACACCCCCCAGACTGTGTCCCCTAGGGTCCCGCTGGCCAGAGCGTGGAGAGCCCCCCGGTATGCGGTGAGAACTGCCTGCGGCCATTCAGACCCCCGATGTGCATCGCCCATTCCCGGCCCCAGGTGTGCTTGGCCATGACACCGTACAGTATTGGTCTCCTGGACGGGGCCTCACCTACTGCAATATATGCACCCGCCGCTCACACATCAGGTCTGGGGGACCACTATCCTCCCACCCCAGAGCCAAGAACTAACTGGGAACCTGTCACCAATACCACATCCGCAGCCTCCCGGGTGCGTCCTTCTCCTCCCGAGACTCCCTGGGTCGACCCTTTGCCTGGAGCTAGCCCAGGGTCCGACTGACTTAGATCTAGCGCGCCCTTCCTTCCCCAAGTATGGGGAGAGACCGTGGGCCAAAATCCTCCACCACCCACACGCAAACTAAAATGGACCAATTCATCACGGTGGACCAAAACCCCACGGAGGGCATGGTGGGCGACCCATACCTACCGAGCAATGACCTGCCACCATCCTCCAAGCCGCAGACGTCAGTAGAGGAAAGATCGGGGAAGTCCGGGTGGACGTGTCTCTCATCAGACAGGACTTGAGTAATGCCACTGCCCGCATCTCAGAGGCCGAGTCCCGCCTCTCCACAGTGGAGGAGGTCGTCCACCAGCTACAGGAACGGATGGCCCGTCTGCAATCCCACACCACAGACCTACACAGGAGAGCCGAAGACAACAACTTGCGCTTGGTGGGCTTTCTGGAGGGCAGCGAACTAGGTCAGATGGCCACCACCATCGAAACATGGGTATCATCCTGGATGCCTAAAGAACACTCTCTCCCTGGTTCGAGATCGAACAAGCCTACCGGTTGCTTGCCCCAAGCCTCCATCTGGAGCCCCCACCACCCGATAATTGCACGGGTGTTCAATTTCAAGGATTGAGATGCAATCCTACACGAAGCTCAGACCCAGGGCCCATTAAAATTCCAGAACTATACCATCATGGTCTTTCCAGATTACACCAAAGAAGTGCAGACTCAGCGGCGCTCATAAACAGAGGTCAAGCAAAAGCCGAGGGACCTTGGCCTCCACTACAGACTCCTCTTACCCGCCCGCCTCCGAGTCAGCTTCAAAGGCAAGATCCAATTCTTTGACTCCCCTCAGGCTGCTTGGACTTAGCTGACAAAGGAGCGCCCCTTGGGGCCTCCAACACTCCCCTCGCCTACCCATTCGGGTCCACAGACCTCTCAACCACTGTCCCCTAAACAACGCAGGAGGCACATGCAATCTTGCAGACTGTGGCGAGGACGTACCAATGCGCCCAGATCGTTAAGCCCAACTAACTGTGTGCCTGGCACTGGGCCCTCCCCCTCCATTTCTCATCCCAGGCAAAGGAACAGATCAGCTGGTGATTCCTTCAGAGAACGCACTCCCCGGGGTGCCCTAGACCGGGCGACCACGGACTCCGACCTCTCCCGCAGCCCAGTAATCTGAAAGTTCCCTGAAGGGGCGACAAAGCAGACACAGAGAGTCATCACCACCCAGGGATATACACCTATGTATCCTGCACTGATGTACTGTAGAATTTGACACTGCCAATGCTGCATTTACATCCGACATACGCAGAGGGGTCCACCACGCATCCCCCATACTAAACACTATCGTTTAGCTTGTTTCTAACGGTGAACAACCTTTACAACGCAACTTTTACACCGCACTACCATTACAACGAAACTATTACAACGCGAAATCTGTTACAACGCATGCCATTACAACGCATGCTATTACAACGAAATGCACTAGATGGCGTGCTAACATTAGAAATAGTGTAGTTTTACTATCCAAACACCTTCCCTACTGCAACGTGGACTGGAGTTAGAATAGTAAATTATACATTTCTAATGTCAGCACTCCATCTAGTGTACGTCGTTGTAAAAGCATGCGTTGTAAAGGCTGGCGTTGTAACAGATCTTGCGGTGTAAAAAATGCGTTGTAACGGCATGCGGTGTAAAAGCATGCGTTGTAACGTCATACATCCGTTTCTAACACGTTATAGGGCGACAGATGCTTCGGTTCCAGAAGTATAGGGCGGGTGGGGGATGGGGGGTTTCAGGACCGTTGTCCTATGTTTCACTTTCAGTTTTGCATCGCATTTTCCACTCCATTCAGCACACTGCACTTTCATGACACCACATCTCAATCACATGGTGACCCTGCACACTGGACGCAACTTGACGCACCACGCTAATTTCTTGCCCTGGGCCCGCTGCTGGGCCCAACCCAAGGGGCCCTCTGTATCTCTCACCCTACATGACGTTCACACCCCTCGAACACCATTCTCTCCAAGTCATGTCCTGGAATGTAAACAGTCTGCTTGACCGTATCAAACATACGGTGGTCCTGAAGTATGCCCAGCGACACTCTTCCGACATTCTCCTTCTCCCGTAAACCCACCTCATGGGATCACGCTGTGCCTTTCTAGCGTGCTATGGCTTCGACAGAGTGTGGCACTCCAGCTTTAGCAGGGGCTCTCGTGGAGTGGCCATTCTTCTCAGAAAGACCTTCCCATTCGTTCTCTGCCAGGTTGCTGAAGACCCACAGGGGCAAGTCGTGATTCTCTATGGGACGCTGGGCGAGGTCGTCCTTCACCTCTTCTCTATTTATGTCCCACCCATGACACTTGCCGCCACACTACAACATCTCACCAATAACATCTCCAGCCTACCCGAAGGTCAGATGATCCTCGGCGGGGACTTTAACGCGGTTATGCAGCCCACTCTTGACTCTACAGGTATCCCTTCCTCTGCCAGGTTGCTCCACGCCAAGAAATTGTCTGACTGGGTGGCCAATTTGGACAAGGTAAAAACTAGGGTGTGCAAAAGGGATTCACGCACTTCTTCTTGAGACCCAATTTGTTGTTGGTACGTGGGTCACAAATGGCTACACCCAAAAGCCATTGGAAGCGAGATAGTGTAGGTAGTTGTTGGAGGTTCGTACCCTTCTTAATCATGCAAGGATTCGTACGGAAATAAAGTTCATATGATGTGTTTGTTGGAAAATAAATAATCTCTTTATTGTCATGTGCAGGCAAGTGGCTGGTGCAAAATGAAAACGAGAAAGAAAAACAAACAGCCGACACGTGGTAGGCCAATTTGGGCCTATGTGACGTATGGAGGGTCTGGAACCCCCACACTCCACAAAAATTGCACATCTCAGTGGTGCACCATTCCCTTGCCCGAATCGACATGATTTTTATGCCGGTCCCTGACTGCCAGCGAATGCCTCCATTCTTCCCTCAGGAATCTCAGACCACTCAGCGGTGCTCATGCACCTAGGCCACACCCCCGTTGGGCTACGTCCCATATGGCGTTTGAAAGCCTGGTTACTTCAAAACAAAGAATTTCACAAGGCTGTTGGAGAGGAACTTAAACAATATTTCCTCACAAACCTGGGTTCGGTGACCTCACCTTCACCTAGTATCCTTTGGGAAGTGGGGAAAGCTACCATACGGGGAGCGGCCAGGGGCCACCTCCGGGCGCAGCAGCGGACCCGGGATAGTCAGCTCGCACTCCTCGAAGCACATGCAATCCGGTTGGGGACTGTCCTGACCGGATCCCCGAATGAGCCCCAAGAACGGAAACTGGCAGCCATGCAGGACGAGATTAAGCAAACCGCACTGGAGTCGGCCAAACTGCTGTGGCGCTCATCTGTCGTCCGTGTACATGGGTAGGGGGACAAAAACTGGAAACTCCTTCACAAGCTGGCCTCTTACCCCTTGGCATCTCAGATAATCCCTGAGACCCTTCAGGTGCCCTCTGCCGTACCTCCCCGGAGATTGCGCGAGCTTTCACCGGCTTTTACTCTCATTTATACTCGGCGCACCAGCTGAACAACACTCTCGCAGACTTTCTTAGTCCTTTGAGGCCCCACATTCCCTGCCGGTCGCAATTTGAAGCTGCTAGCTTAGACCACCCCTTCTCCCCAGAGGATATAGGAGCGGCGATCTCCCTATTGGCGTCTCGGAAAAAAACTCTGGGCCCTGATGGGTTTCCCCAGGAGTATTATGCGTCCTACCGCGACCATTTGATCCCCCACCTCACGGCCTCGTTCCGTCACGTTGTGGAGGTCGGAGCTTTCCCTCCAGAGACAGACATAGCCACCATTGTGGTCATACCCATATCTCAGCCACCCTTGTCGTCCTGCGCAGACTACTGCCCAATTTCCCTGATCAACACCCAACTTAAAATCTATGTCACGTTTTTAGCACAGCGCCTACGCCCACTCCTCGCCACGCTGGTCCACCTAGACCATTGTGGCTTCATGCCTGCTCGTGCCACTAGACACTGTATACCGCGCCTCCACTTGGCACTCGCCAATCGTGAGGTACTCACCCCTACTTAATGCTCCTTCTCGTAGACTTCGAGAAGGCCTTCAATACGGTGGACTGGCACTATCTTGACGAAGTACTTGCAACGATGGGCATGGGTCAACAATTCCGCCGTTTTGTCCACGATGTCCACTCTAACCCCCAAGCTAGGGTGTTGGTTAATGGCTCTCTCTCCGAAGGATTTCCAATCCGGAGGGGCATGAGGCAAGGTTGCCCCCTCCCCCCACTCCTTTTCGCACTGGCGATGGAGACCCTGGCGTGCCTTATCCGCGCCGATGACTTAATACAGGGCTGGTCGTGGGGTAGCCACCACATGAATAAAATCGCATTATACTTGGACGACGTACTGCTCTTCCTCGCTGATCCGGCCCACTCCGGCCCCAGATGTCTCCAAACCCTCCAGCACTTTGAGAAGGGTTTGGGCCTCTGGCTGAACCCAGCCGAGTCAACCCTTGTGCCTCTCCATCCCTTCAGGGAATGCTTCGACTGGCAGTCTACTATACCTATTAGACGGCAGTTGTTTAAATACCTCAGCATATGGGTGGCCCTACTCCCTGAATTGGAATGGGCACTGAACGTCATTCCGCTGGTTAAACAGACCAGGAAAGATCTCAGTCGCTGACAAGCCCTACCACTCAATCCACTCAGACGGGTGGCACTATTTAAAATGATGATTCTTCCTCGGTTCTTACCCATCATTCAAAACACTCCTTTTCATTACCCCCGTAGCTGGTTTAGAGAGATAGATTCACTGACCATACGATTCTTATGGGGCTTGGTCAGACCACGCATGTCCCTCAACCGTTGCTGTATTCCGTCCTTTGATGGAGGTTTGGGCATGACTGACCTGTATCTACACTATCTAGCGACAAGGCTGCTTGTCCTCCATGACTGGTTTACAGGGGGATGGTCTGACCCTGCCTACCAAACTGAACTCCATGACATGGACTTTACTCGGATCCAAGCGCTTCTTTACGGCTCCCCCGTCCCTCAGACGCTCCCAGCAGTGACCCCAACGGTCTTTCAGGCCTGGCGTTCAGCCTTGCGTCATACATGCTGGGAAGCTAAATTGACTCAACAAACGCCACTTTGGCAGGGTGCATGGCTTGGCGAAATGGCAGCATTACGAGGGTTTGCACGTTGGCATCACATTGGACTCTCCCTTTTGGGCGAAATGTGTGTAGGGACTCATATACAATCTTTTAAGGACTTACAGAGTCGCTTCTCCCTCCACACCTCACAATTCTACAAGTACTTGCAAATTCGACACGCCCTCAATTCACATCCCCGGGGGTACCACACTTCCTGAGTTCTGCCCCCCAGAAGCACAGGTCATGATGGGGAATCTCAGGAGGGGAGGCATATCGCGCATATACCGCACTCTCACAAAAACAGCCCCATGTCTCTGGACCCGCTTTGGGCATGGTGGGAAAGTTGGCTGGGCCCCCTTGAGGAGGAAGACTGTCGGGACGCTCTGATTGCCCCCAAACAGATCACTACCTTGGTCAGACTCCATCTCGTCCAAACTTACTACCTTCACACCAAATACCTTACTCCAGACCTGCTGCGGGCCTCACCTGACTGCGCGCGATGCGGGCACCAACCGGCGGACTTCTTCCACATGGTTTGATCATGCACCCGCCTCACAAGGTATTGGGATAAAATAGAGACAGAACTTACACATTTTGGGTTGGCAAGTACTTAATGATCCCCTGCGTCTCCTCCTGGGCATTGCTGATGGTCTAGATGGGACCCGGGCAGACAAATTGTTCCTAGGCACTGCTATCATGGTGGCCAAACAAGACATCGCCATGGCCTGGGAGCGACCTGACCCCCGCACGATCGCTAAATGGCGCCGGGGGGTGGACTGGTGCGCTGCTCAGGAAAAACCCTTATTTGAGGCCAGGGGATGTCCAGCCAAGTGTCATCACATGTGGGGCAAGAGGGTAGACCAGATGGGTTAGAGGACCTGAGAAGAAGGACGCTTGTTCTTGCCACAACACCAGGTGCCCGTCCGATGTGCTCACCATGTGACTTCATAACAGATGTTTTCTATTGTCAAACATGTGATCTTGCATTCAGTGCTGTCAATGTAACGTTGTCCTTGTTCTATAAAAATCAATAAAGTTGATTGTCAAAAAAAATCCAATGTATCTAGAAAAATCAATTAAAAGTGTCAAAATGTACCAAAATAGTGTAATGTTATGTTCCCGAGAGCTTAAATAGCGGTTATGTCGCTTGAAAGTGTTTGCTATTGAGCCGATGATAAATGAATATGAGGCGAGAAGAAGAGAAATAATATTGAAACGAAGAATTAGCCCAAAATGGGAAGAGATGGGCAGATAATTTGACAGTGGGATTCCAACTAAGGGCCTAATTTAGAGTTTTGCAGATAGGGTACTCTGTCACAAACAGGGAGAGTAGTACCCAGTTTGTCAAACTCACAGTCTACATGCCTTATTTAGAGTCGGGGGACCGTCATCTTTTTGGCTTACTCTGATGGAGTTGGTCCCTTCAGAGTAAAGAATCAAACCACCAGCTCTATTTCTAGCAGACAGTCTGGCTTTTTTTTTCCTTGCCATCATCTTCAGGTAAGACCTATTGGTACCAGAAAGTGGGGGGAAAAATCACCCCACACTCTGGCGGAAAACTCTCAGGTTATAGGGGTCATTCAATTTTTTTATTTCAGAAACAAATACCCACAAGTTTTGTGTGCAACCATCTGAAAGATGGCAACCAAGCACCAAATTTGCAGTGAATGCCCATAGATCACTGCTGGGCCTGCGGTGATCTCTAAATATGGTGGGCAGTAGTTTTCAGCCTGGCAGATGTAATGTGCTTAGCCACCCTGATGAACAGCTGGGCGCACGCCATTAAATCAGACTTAAGTTTTCTGGAAAGGTCTTCAGTACTTTGTGGAAATTCAAGCAATTAGAATTTGATACGGTTTAGAGCAAAACTAATCTGTGGGAAGAAACAAGAACGATCCCTGCACCTCTGTTGTTTGAAAGCAGAGATTAGATGGGCGGCATTTGGCTATTCCACATACGTGAATTGGGGTGGTAGGAAATTACACATGGATATGTACCAGCCACAGAATGCCAAGACTGCCAGGTGTGGATATTTATAGCTCGTATAGGGATTTTAGAACAAGCCTAATGTCTTGTTTTATCATCTAATGAAAATTAGGAGTAGACCCCATTTTTGTAGGTGCCCCTGGTTGGAATCAAGGCGTAATAAGCATAGTCCTAAGCTGTGAGGCATTACGAGGTAAGACCTTTTCTGGCCATCCACAAATGATGATTTACACCGACATATGCAATCTGTGGAATGAAGGGGGGGGGGGGGGGGGGGGGGCTCTCAACAATGACTACAAGATCCAAAACTTTGGTGACAATTTCTGGGAGTCTGTTTAAAGTACCTGGCTAAGGAAATACCAAATTGAAGATCTTGAAATACCTAGCCTTCGTTTTTCCGTTTATAGATATATTTTTTGGTTTCATCAGTGATGAAAATTGAAGGGCAGATCAAAATGTTATCTGGTAGCAGAGCAGAACCAACCCTGTCCACCTCTTCCTTTGACAATCTTACCATTAGGACAGTATAACTGGGGGACTTCTGGAAATATTTGACTTGCCGCTGGGTGACCTCAACTAGTGTCTTATTTAAATTAAGTGAAAACCCATGCTTATCTTTTGAAATTCTTTAGTGGTCTTCCTCCTTCAAATCCAAATTATTTGTACTTTTGTATTTTCTGCATGGTGTGCGTGTTTCCTCTGGGACAGAATGAATGACTTAGGTTTTCTAGATTGTAGAATATTTGCCTAGCAGACAGCGGGAGAGGGAGGTCACGACCTTCATGTGAGCTATGAGAGAGTTACCAACCACATCGCTCAGCAGACTAGTTCAGAGAAGTAAAGCAATTGTGTTAAAAGTACCTAGTTCACTTTTAGTAGCTGGGCCCGAGCAGCAAGGAAGGTCCATGAGAAAATGTGTGAGGTGTAATGTGTGACTGCTACATCAAACATTAGTCACAGAGAATGAAATTAAAAACTTAAAAGCTACACTAAGTAAAAGAGAAATACGTAATAGGAAAAGTAAAGCCTAGCATCGGGGACATTATTATGGATTCACAGGTTATTATGTAAAAAAAAATCAAGTTTAACACAAGGAACAATGGAGGCAATGTAGTCACACATTAGGTTACAGATAAATAAAGAAACGCTCTAGAGAGAAATTCGCTGTTGGTAGTCAGGGACAGAATGTGGGCACAGATCGGAGGGCAAGGAGTGAAGGTCAAATATTTACCTTGTTAGCAGTGAAAAACAAATGGGGGCTTATCATATCTCTATTGGATGGGGAAAAAACGTATTCTCCACTGCAAACTGGACTATTTTTGCGAGGCGGCCTGTTGCTCGGGAATGCCTTTTCTAAATCAGCCAAAAATAAACAAAGAATGGCAAGCCATGAAAAGAGATGAACTAAATCTGCAATAGGTTCTAATCGATGAGCTAAAGATCCTATCCGCATTGCACAGTACAGGCCACTGATAATTACTGCCACAATGCCCCTTTTAGGGAGGCGAACTAGCAGTACCAAATAACACCAGATTGTGTGTATAGCTTGAGCACGTACATATCCTGGCTGGTACCACACTCAGAATGAGTGCATTCCATCTCCACTCTTAAGCACGAACTGAGTACTTTCACAAAGTAGGGATCACTGGGGTAAAACACTGGCAAACTTCACAGCTGATATCAAGAGGTGCCTGCCACCCACTCTGGCTCTGAGCTTGAAGGAGGCGGTGCCGACATTGTCAAACCTTCAAAAATCGATAGCTTCGCTTGCTGTCATGGATTCAGTACATTGGGCTTGTTGACTGTGCCACTGCATTAGCTAGAGATTAACATTCAAAGGTATAAAGATCAGCTCTACACTTCCTCTACTGACACTTTAAAGGCTCGGGTGTCCTCCTACCCATTGTATGCAACAGCACTCTGCCATGCCTTGGTTTGGGAATGAAATTAACTCCGATCATCACAGGTCTACTACAGCAAGGCACAGCTTGGCAACACTAGCCCAGGTAGATGATGCTGACTGTACCTGACTCCAACAGCAATCAACCAGCCACATTTTCTATTGGCATCCACCTTCGGCCTTATGGAGTCTAGCAGTTTATATGCAAAAATCCAGTTACTACGAAAGTCTACAATCAGTACCTGAATTTCCTTTTTCATTTAAATATTGATTTCAAGGGTTGAAGTATATAAATAAAGTCCACACATCTTGGACATATCAGTATTAAGAGTGACTTTCTAAAAAGGCTAGAATACATTGGGGACGACAAATCTACATTGGGCAGAGAGTACTGCAGGAGTCAGGGCATTCAAGAAGTTTGTATGCTGGGTTTCATATACAGAAAAGTATGAAAGGTTTGCTCAAAGTTACGAAAACTCCAGGTTTATCATGGTTTCTTCAGGTCTTCAATGTCTATATGACGAGTGTTTCCTCCTTTTTCGTTGGTCCAGTTCTGTTAAGATCACACAGGGGAGACCAATTTAGTTTCAGTGGCGACTACGTTGGGTTGTTTGAGCAACTTAATTTTTGATTCTGAGGCTTTGACAAACGGTTATCCATCAATCAAAGAAGGTCGGTGCTTTAGGGTCCTTCCAGCATGCAGTGATTCTTTGTAATGCCACCGCTATCAATAAATCTAGTACGTTTGAACTGTTTGGATGAAAGCAATTTGTAACGAACATGGCAGCTTTGAACAAAGCATCCTGGCGCTACTGTAAAATTATGTAGCGAGACGTCTACTGAAAAAGAAACGTTTCAACTAATTTTTAAAGTCACATTCAGAGAGAACTTCCTTAATTCCACACTGAACTAATTACAGAGTTTTCCAGGTAAATATAAGATGAAGCGTCCACCTCTCCTGACTCTCTGAATCTGAGGGATGATAGGACGCCCTGGTTTGCAGATGTTTATAAACATCTGGCTCACAAATATACTGAGAATCAATCTCTAGGCAGGGCCCCTATCATGGATTGCACTATGCGTAAATACTAAGGCCTTGAACTTGAACTTGTTTTCCCACTAGGAAGCAGTGCAATAATTTAAGATGAGGAGAGATGGAATGCCATCTCGGAATATTGAGGATCAGCCTTGAGGCTGTATTTTAGGCCATTTTTAAATTGCGGATCAGGACCACCGGTAGCCCAAGATAAAATGCATTTGCATTCTATATGTGGCCCCCCTGGCCTCAATCATCAGGAACTGTGGGTTTGAAACTATATCCTACGCTGATGATACGCAGCTGATTGTACATATAGATAAGGATCCTGCCGAAACAAAAGCTAAGTTTTCAAAGTGCATGACCAACATAGCAGATTGGATGAGGAGACATTTTTTACAACTAAATTTCTCTAAAACTGAGATACTCTTGTTTGGCAAGGCTGTTGATCTGTGGTCCCCAGACTGGCAGCCATCAGAACTGGGAGAGGCCCCCTCGCCGAGAAGGTGGGCGAAGAACCTGGGGATAAAGATAGATAACCAGCTCTCAATGGAGAAACAGGTGAAGACGCTTGCAGCCTCCTGTTTTGGGACCATGCGGATGTTGAGTAAGATCTTCCCATGGATCCCGCTCAGCGCCAGAAAGACTCTCATTCAGGCGCTGTTAATAAGCCGCCTTGATTATGGAAACTCCTTATTGGTAGGAATTAGGGAGGACCTTTTATCCAAATTACAGGTCCTGCAAAATACAGCTGCCCGCCTCGCCCTTACCAAACCAGCCCGAACCCCTTCTTTGCCTCTCCTAAGCCAATTACACTGGCTTCCAGTCAAGTAACGGGCCACCTTTAAAATGTTGTGTCTGGTCTTTAGGGCCCTGCACGGACTGGGTCCGGCCTATCTGACCAAAAAACTTAAATGGTATCAACCTACACGTCAGCTCAGATCTAGTAATCGTAAGCTGCTGTGCTGCCAAAGAATCAGAAAGGTAAAAATGGGGGGGCCGTTCCTTTTCCCATCAGGCCCCCAAACTATGGAACGGCCTCTTTGCACAAATCCGGGAATGTCCGAATCTGTCCCAATTTAAAAAACTGCTCAAAACATGGCTCCCCTCACTGACTGTCTGTCTTTTTCTCTAGCGCCGAGAGATCCCCTTGGGGATGATTCGTGCACGATATAAATGACCTAAATAAATAAAATAAATAATCCAGTTGTGGCGCAATCAACGAATGCACCATGGTTCTGCAGGTGTGAACTGGGACCAGCAAAAGTATTTTTTTAATGATCTGAAATTAATAGAACAAAAAAAGAGGCAGTGATAGATTAAATCTGGGGTCTGAGCGAAAGCTCCTTATCACATTTAATTCTCAAAAGAAGAGGGATGTTCACCCATTTCCATCGGCCACCAACTCTGTATCATGGAAGTTGGACTGTTGCCGAAAAACAAAATTTCGGATTTTTCTGAATTCAACTTACCACCACTATCTTGCATCCTTTTTGCTACTGCTTTAATGCACCGCTGAAATTTACCAAGTAATTAAGCTGCTGCAAAGAGCGTATCAGTTGAGTTTCATCTGCATATGACACCACTTTCAGACCCCAGGGTTCACGACTTTCGTCAGAGGGGCCAAATCAACATTAAACAGGGTAGGGCTAAAGGCTGACCCCTGAGGGAGACTGAGCTTCAAAGGCTTAAGGACAGATGTATGCTGATATAGGTGTGGTAGTTTTAAGGGATAAGAGAACGAGGTCTTTGAGATTCATGTTGTTATTTGACATGAAAATTGATCCAATGTTCATAAACCTTGGGGCAGAGGAAGAGCATATATTCGTTGTTTGCGTACATCGGTTTTTAACATGTGGTCCACAGACCGGTTGGGTTTTGTAATGCTTACTCAGACCACAACTATTCGGGAAATAAAATATTATTAGCAGATTATATATATATATATATATAATCCAGATCCAGAAGGGTATGACCTGGAAGATTTGGCAACATCACACATGCAAAAGCTCTTATGTGATATACATGATTGAATGCCCATGTCACAAAAAATACATAGGCAGCACGATCTTCGAAGTCAAAAAACGTATTCTGGAAGACGTTCGAGCCACAATCCACAAAGATCGAACAAATGCAGTCGCCAAACATATGGAAAAACATCATAACAGCGACTGGGAAGCCCTACGGTATTGGGCTCTGGAACAAATATCTGTCTCTGAAAGAGGAGGAGATCGACTGAAAACCCTCCGACAAAAGGAATCGAAACACATCCTTACATTCAGAACCCTAGACCCAAGAGGGTTGAACCAAAATGAAGAACTGTACACTCATTTGTAAACAAAATACAGGACTGTCACCCCCTGAAAGTAACTGGAAACATATTGCTCACCAGAGAGCAATTGAAGAAACTTACAAAAAGTAGAAACTTCTCATTAAATTAAGAGGAATAAAGAGGTGGAAAGACTGAAAAACACATAAGGCCAACATCAAAAATGTTAATATGTACAAAGTACACTAAAGTACTAACGAAAATATTATCATAAGTCCGAATGCACAAATGTAATGCAACAAACTCACTCGATAAATGAGCACAATGTTATTTTGATTTTTTCACTGTATAAAACTTCACTGACCATAATGCATTTGTTTAAATACAAATAAACATAGGGATCCACCCATTGGTTGAGCTTCCTCAAGCTTCTTCTTCATGGTAGATATATATGGTAGATCTACGGAGCCGACCGGGGTGGTTGATTTGGCGGGATATTATTCCAGGGATTCATAGCCGAGTGGGCAATCCCACCACCCGGTTTCGAGCTCATGAGGCAATTTTCTCTTTACAGTAAGTTAATGGACCATATAAGACCTATCTAGGCATTATTAACCATAGGAGGTTATTTTCTTCCTACATTGATTTATTCACTCTTTTCATTTGAACACATCACTGTGAGTTTTAGGAAGGGATCCTTAAGGTCCTGAAGAAGAAGCTTGGGGAAGCTTCGAAACATGTCGGCACCATCAGGAGGCACAGCTCATTGAGGCATACTTCCTCCTCCCCCCACCATTTTACTAATACCAGCTCAAACGGTATAATAAACTTCTTTAGACCAAAGAGCCAGGTATTCTTTTAATTCATGTTTCCATCCACTCCTGACCCTTCCTCTCACACCCTCGCATCACACATAGTCGTCTCATTTATAACAGTGCTCCCGCGTAGACGTAGGTCGTAGCACGCCCCGTCCCGTAGAGGGGCGGGAAGACCCCTATGATGAAGCATGACACCAAGGGCCCTTTTGGTGTGTGAGGGGTATTTAAACAACTGATTTGTATTCTCCACGGCTGTGGGATACATATAATCCTCTTGTGGGAGTCTCTTGACATACTCAACCAACGGGTGGATCCCTATGTTTATTAGCATCTGACCGGGAGGAAGTATCCACCTCCACCACTCGGACGAGTGGTACCTCTCTACTCCCTATTTTGTTTTTGTTTGTCTTGCTTAAATACAAACAGGAAGTGAATGCATGCTAAACATAAAAGAGAGGCATGCCATGCAAACCTCATCCCGTGATCAAGCCTTCTTGAAGAGGCGAAACGCGTTGGGTTTGGCAACTACAATAAAGCCCTTTCCATAAAGAAAACCACGAGTGAGTGCAATCCTTTCTTAGCCTGCAGAATCAAGAGACTAAGAACCTGCTACATAAATTATCGGCTGGATCCTGCCGAATGGTTTTGCACCGCGCTGGAAATTGGAGCGCCTACGTCACAAAGGGATCCGTTTGGAATGTATATATATATATATATATATTCCAAACGAAAGAGAACCCACAGTTGGAGGCCCACATTCAAAGTGCAAATATCTTTATTTTGCCAGGCGACATGGTAAAACAACCTCGTGCAAACGACATAATCCGCCTTTCATCCCTACGCGTTTCGGGCGTCCATTCGCCCTTGTTCACAGGAAGGCATATTGAGGAGCAGCGGCGTCACAGGTGAGTGCATTTGTAAAATAAGTCCCGCCCAGTGGGCGTCACAGCACAAAGCATGATGGTACTTGCAGTTTTGAAATTCTCTATTCTGTAGTAGGTGACACCGCCCAAACTCCTTCATACTGTTCAAATTCCCAGTGGGTTGTCAGTGTGCACCCCAAGTTGTTGCCACATCGTTTCAACCCAGGCAAAACGGCACCTACTACAGAATAGAGAATTTCAAAACTGCAAGTACCATCATGCTTTGTGCTGTGACGCCCACTGGGCGGGACTTATTTTACAAATGCACTCACCTGTGACGCCGCTGCTCCTCAATATGCCTTCCTGTGAACAAGGGCGAATGGACGCCCGAAACGCGTAGGGATGAAAGGCGGATTATGTCGTTTGCACGAGGTTGTTTTACCATGTCGCCTGGCAAAATAAAGATATTTGCACTTTGAATGTGGGCCTCCAACTGTGGGTTCTCTTTCGTTTGGAATATTGGCGGCCTGCCCAGGTCGCGGAGGCCCCCACCGCGGAAGAGCGGGTCCAGCGCTGATACTAAATCAGCACAGAAGGAACATTGTGCCGTTTTGCCTGGGTTGAAACGACGTGGCAACAACTTGGGGTGCACACTGACAACCCACTGGGAATTTGAACAGTATGAAGGAGTTTGGGCGGTGTCACCTACTACAGAATAGAGAATTTCAAAACTGCAAGTACCATCATGCTTTGTGCTGTGACGCCCACTGGGCGGGACTTATTTTACAAATGCACTCACCTGTGACGCCGCTGCTCCTCAATATGCCTTCCTGTGAACAAGGGCGAATGGACGCCCGAAACGCGTAGGGATGAAAGGCGGATTATGTCGTTTGCACGAGGTTGTTTTACCATGTCGCCTGGCAAAATAAAGATATTTGCACTTTGAATGTGGGCCTCCAACTGTGGGTTCTCTTTCGTTTGGAATATATATATATATATATATATATATAATTTATATTTAAAGCAAAATAGTCAGTTTTAAAAAGCTCCGTAAAAACGTAAGGAATTTGAACCTAAAGGCTAAAAATGAAGTTAGCTGACTTAGCTTGATTTGTGGGAGCAGTACAAGTACAGGAAGCGGAGTCAAGTATAATTAATTTGGGGGCTCAATTAAAGCACTGGTTTGTGCAGACAAAAAAAGAGCATGCAGTACAACAGAAAAGTCATAAGCAAGACTCTAACATATTGCTTCATCTTTGAGAAATAAAAATTACATCTGAAAATCCCCAATATTCCCATTAAAATTTGGATTTTTGCATGTTTGTGTTTGGTTGTGTTAAATAATGTAAAATAAAATATTTCAGAATTTGTGTTCTTAATGTATATTTGTTTCTATATTTTTTGTACATTATTTTGAGGTTCCAGTAAGATAAATTGCCTATGAGGGGGTCCCCGATTTTCAGTACTAATTAGGTGAGCATCCACAGAAGTTAAATGGTTAAGAACCGCTGTTGTAAGAGATTAGAGACTTATTTTAGAGGGTTGTTCACAAGAAGGAGGATGTTGTCTGCGTATGCTGATATTTTGTAATGATTTGCTCTTATTTTAACCCGGCGCATGCTCATGACGAGCTCAGCTCGTCATGAGTCACAGTGCAGCTGTGCTCATGACAAGCTGAGTTCGTCATAACGGCCGCGGCCCGCCCACGCGCAATTAATTCCCCGCCGGTGCGGGAGAATTAATCAGTGGGCGGGGTCATGACGAGCTGAGCTCGTCATGAGCACAGCGCCGCCGCCTTCCCCCCCCCCCGCACCGCAGGGAAAGGGGTTAACGCCTTGAATATTTTGGTTGCTCCAGATTTTCTCTAGAAGAGGTTCTAAAGCTAGGATGAATAGAGGCGGAAAAAGAGGGAAACCTTGGATTGTTCCTCTCTAAAGACTGAACCATCAGGAAAGGATTTATTTAGTGAGAGCTTGAGTATAAGAGTTTGATGTATCTAATCAATTTGGGGGGCAGACTGTGCCATTTCTCCAATGAAAAGGTAAGGCAACTGCAGTTTGTCAATGGGCTTTTTGTCCCAGCACCCACAGATTCTATTGGTCAGTTTCTGCTAGGCAGATAATGTTAGCCAGCAGCCTTGTGTTAGATGCCAATAATCTTTCTTTGTGACTTTAGATCGGTCTGGGTGAACCAGACGAGGTATGATAAGAGGTCACACATTTTGGTTACAGTATGACAGAATCAGCAAGATGGAATGCCTGCAAAGCTCTTTTTGCATCATGGAAAGTTCATGGTGGGTAGGTGTTTTTGTTGCTTGGCAATAGTGCTATGCGAAAAACAAAGGTAAATGTATGTATGTATGTATGTATAACACACTTATAAAGCGCTCCTGTCACCCAACGGGCATCCTGGCGCTGTGATCTAACAGATCCTGAAACACAGTCAATACTATATCAGCAAGCTACACTGTCCTAGGGAACAGGTGAGTTTTTAGTTCTTTTTTAAAGGAGAGAAGGTCTCCTAAGCATCTGAGCGGCAGTAGCAGATCATTCCACAACTTGGATGCCGTAAAGCCAAAGGAACAGCCACCCATCCGCTTTCTCCGGATCTTGGGGACAACTACCAAGTAGGCTGAAGCAGAGCGGAGAGATCTAGTAGGGATGTACCAAGAGAATATCTCCTGTAGGGGTAACGGTCCCAAGCCATGAAGGGCCCGGAAGACCAAGCATAAAGCTTTAAACTCAACCCGCTGAGAAATGGGCAGCCAGTGCAAGTCTTTAAGTGCTGCGGATGACGAGTCAAGACGTCGGCGGGAAAGTGCTAATTTGGCAGCGAAGTTCTGTACCCGTTGTAGTTTGCCTAATGCAGTGACAGGTGCCCCCAGAAGCAGTGCATTGCAGTAATCGAGTCTGCTTAAGATGATACTACGCACTACTTCTGGTCTGGCATGGGCGGGAAGCAAAGGGAGAATCTTCCGCAGGGTACGCATCAGCCCCGTGCAGGTAGACACTGTTTTATCAATGAAACCATCCAGTTGAAGATTAGGTTCCATTGTCACACCCAGGTTTCGAACCGAGTCTGCCGCTGCTACCGTGCCCTGAAGGGAGGGGGGCCAGAAGTCCCGCGGTAGAGGGCGCGGGACACGGTCCGCTGAGCAATGCAACACCTCCGTCTTGGAGCTGTTGAATTGCAGCGAGTTGTTACTCAGCCATGTTGCCGTGGTGACCATACAATGGTGAAAGGTCTCCTGTGACACCGCATTCTCCCCCTCAAAAGAGAAGATGAGTTGGGTGTCATCAGCATAGTTGGTGACTGCAATGCCAAGAGATTTAATTAGCTTGACCAGGGGGCGGAGGTAGAGATTAAAAAGAATGGGGCTAATGGCTAAATTATCCCCAGCACACGTAAACAGTCATTTAAGCTTGTAAAATGCACGCTGTGAGCAACAATTAAACAAAGTTGAGTGAAGTCTGGTGATTTTCTTTCTTTTATTGTCAAGTTCTTCTGACAGCCGACGGGGCAAAACTACCGCGACTTTATCAAGGCTATGTCTTTATTGAAATGAAAATTTGTTTCGTGGTGATATTTCCAACCCACAAAAAGGGTACTGTTACTCGCGCCATCTCACTATGTTGGGGAAAGACCGAGGAATCCAAATGCGTCCCCGATATCAGGATTGGTGCATCCGGTATGATGAGTGTTCCTACTCCAGACGTCGCTCCTTGTGTCAACCTGAGTACAGGGCACGGACAACATAGTGAGACGTCGCGAGTAACAGTACCCTGTTTGTGGGTTGGAAATATCACCACGAAACAAATTTTCATTTCAAGAAAGACATAGCCTTGATTAAGTCGCTGGAGTTTTGCCCCGTTAGCGACGAAACACGTGTCGGCTGTCAGAAGAACCTGACAATAAAAGAAAGAAAATCACGAGACTTCACTCAACTTTGTTTAATTGTTGCTCACAACGTGCATTTTACAAGCTTAAATGACTGTTTACGTGTGCTGAGGATAATTTACCTTTGTGTTATTTGACACCATCTCCCATAGCATTATAATTCATCGGCTAGGAGAGATTGGTGTCAGCGGCTCGGCCCTGAACTGGTTCAGAAGCTACCTCTCGGACCGCAGCACTACCGTTCAGGTGGGACTTAGTACCTCCTCCACTAGACCTGTCACTACGGGTGTTCCGCAGGGCTCCATTTTGAGCCCCACTCTTTTCAATCTTTATGTGGCTCCTTAAGCTCCAGTGATCAGAGCATACGGATTTGAGGTCATATCGTATGCCGACGACACTGAAATCATAGTCACGCTGGGCCCGGATCCCAAGGAAACCATGACGCGTTTCCAAAAATGCATGTCCCATGTGAACAAGTGGATGAAGGATAACCATCTGCAACTGAACGGTGCAAAATCCGAAATTATGCTTTTTGGAAAAGCGTCAGAATACTGGTCTTCAGAATGGTGGCCCTATGACCTTGGCGCCTGTCCTGTTCCTAAGGAGGTAGTCCGCAACCTGGGTTTTTACATGGACAATCAATTGTCCATGCGGGCCCAGGTTAATCATGTAGTAAGTTCCTGTTTCGGAACTATGCGCACACTGCGGAGAGTCTTTAAATGGATCCCCCTGGAGGCAAGAAAACCGTTGCTTCAGGGTTTGATTACCAACCGAATGGATTATGGAAATGCACTTCTGCTATCCGTAAATGAATCCTTTTTAAACAAGCTCCAAGTGTTGCAAAATATTGCAGCCAAGATGATTTTGAATCTCCCGCAACGTACCTCCTCTGCCCCATGTCTCAGAGCCTTGCACTGGCTCCCAGTGAAAAAGCGCATTCTCTTCAAGGTTTATGCCTCACCCATAAATACCTTTATGGAAACAAACCGCAGTACTGGTCCAGAAAACTCTGCTGGTACAAGCCCCAGAGGGCATTGCGGTCAAGTGCTAAGTCCTTGCTCACTCCCTTTAGAATTTTTACCACCAGACAGGGTGGCAGATCCTTCTCATACCTAGCTCCGTTTTCCTGGAACAAGTTGCCGGTCGATTTGCGGTCCATCCCCGTTCATGGGTGTTTTCGAAACAGACTTAAAACCTGGCTGTTCGATCAGTAATTCCGCTCTGCCTTTTTCTATCTGCTTCCAGCCGCTGCAAGCGCCATGAGACTCTTCGGAGTGATATGTCTGCGCTATAGAAGTGATGATGACTTGACTTGACTTGACTTGTTCTTTGGATAAGGCCGATATCTTGGGGGGATCAGTGGTGCTCCTCACCCTACAGCACCGTTACCAATAATAACGAATTTGCATATTTTGATGATAATCTCCTGAGTGGCGCCATTATTCCTATACCCAACCACTGCTTTGCAATTGTCATATGTGAAAAACAAGTTGCTTTGTTAGTATATGTGTGCTTGCCGCTTACTATATTTTTTTATAAGGGTGCAAGAAAATCTTCCATGGCGGAAGAAAGGAGATCTTCTACCCCCACCATCACTTCATGCTTTGATGGCGTAGTGCTGTTTTGTCCAGACTCGAGGGTGAACTTCAGTGATGACTTCAGCAGTGAGAGGGTGGACATCTGCATGAAGGCAGGCCGTTAGATCAGACTCTTCAAAATAATAAGGTGAGGTGCAGCCTGGACTTCAGTCTCGTGCAGAGAAGTTTTTTTTTTAGATTAGTTGGCTTGTGTGGTTGATTAGTTGGCTTGTGTGGTTGATTGCTTCATGCAGGCTGTTTGGAGACAGATGTCTTGTTAGGTGGAACCTAGTGCAGCGTGCATGCGCTGCCCTATTGGGAGGCTTCTTGTGAGCACTCCAACCTTCCCCGAAACTTCTGTGTGTGGGTCTGACTACTCCCACACATTGGATTGGCCTTTGCGTGTGGCTTTCAATAATGAAAGCACGCAAATGACCAAAGGCGGGTGCATGTCCCACCTCTACTCCAAATGTTCACTCCCAAGGCGTTTTGCTCTCGGGAGCAAGCAGCGGCGCGAAGGGTGGCAGCTGCATTCCTCGTCGTGTCGTGGATCAGGTTACTACTTAAACACAGCGCGGTCGCTTTCACTTTAGCGGTCGCGCTTGTAGTTTTGTGTGGGGTTGTTCTCTTCAGCGCAGCGCCAAGCGTGCTTTCTCTTTCATTATTATGTTCCTTAAGCTCATTGCTCCTTTACTTCACATTAAAAATGTACTTCATTTTTTTCCAACATACTTTTCTTAAAGTGCTAAACTCTACTTGCGCGCTTGTTGTTTTGTGTGTTTTTGTTGTGTTTTAGGCGCACAGAACCTCTCACAATTCTGGTGAGGAAAGGGGAGTCAGCACAGATGCCACCCTGCTCCACTCGAGGGCAACGAAGACATGCTAGGACAGAACACCCCGCTAATATTTTCGAGGTGTGCAACAGTGCAAGGAACCCGTCCTTCGCGTGCAATATAGCAGTCACCATGTGCCGCTGATCGCACTCTCCCATGCAAACACTATTTAGTGTGTATCTCATTGTCTGTGTAAAGCGCCACATGCAGCTAAAAGCGTTTTTAGGCACTCAGGCTTGTGCGTCACAAACCACCACAAAGTCGTCACGTGCCCATTGTGCGCGCGCGTTCTTATCCTGCAAACACGAATAAACTACACATTTCCAAATGCCTGGCAAGGACTGAAGACCTTGGCGTGCCCTCTACTAACCTGGGATCAGTGGGCTGTCATACAAAGGCACAGGAGATACCTCTCTGCAAACTCCCAATCAATACAAAATAATCTACCACAGCCACTCCATGTAGAGTTGAATATGTTTGTCAAGAGCCTACACCAAACGGTATTGAGGCGATCAGCTGTGGTAGACAGTATCTGGGAGCCTCGTATCTAGCCCGGGGATTTTCCACTACAGATTATTGCCTTCCGCAGAATCGGACTAATGAAAGTGCCACTAGACTACAGCTCCCACAATGCAATAGTCCGGACTTAATGTCAACGATCAAGGACGCGGTCGCAAGGCGGACGTCTGGATAATAGAAAGTTAGTAGCGCTTTGGACTCCTTCAGCGTGCACATAGCCGAAGGAAAATAACTGGGGGTCAGGGCCAATAGATCTGGTTAAACACTTATAAGGTCAAAAAGGCGAGACCTATTGGCTATGCCAATACTTGTTTTTAATTCAGGAGTTAGTGTGGGCAGAAACAAACACGTTTTCTCCCAGGGTATGCAGCGGTAAGCCCAAGAACAGAGATTGTAGTCTCAAACGGAACACAGTTTTACTCAGAGACAGCCAACTTGCAGGATGGCAGGCCATGCATCCATTAGCTGAACTTTTTATGATCACTAATGCCTCAGCCATCTAATTAATTTTATTATGCTATGCTAATTGTATAGCAAAGAGCTCAGCAATTACCTGGCCTCTTGGTGTTAGCTCAGAGCAGATTATGCGGTCGCGGCCCTCCATGGGGAGGCTCTCCGTGAAGGGATTCATTCCCATGCCACGTTCAGTGTGGGTGAGTTTTTGTAAGGTGTGGGTTATCGCTACCAAGATGTTCTCTCGATGGAGTGGTTCTCCCAACCCAGCCTGTGTGGCTGTCTAGTATGTGTAGCAGGCCAGATTCGGTCCTCCTTAACTTCGCATTTGAGGCAGCCTGTCATATTTTATTATTTCACAATGAAAGACGTAAACTTCCGCGCTCTCTTAGGCAGGGCCGGACTGAGAACCAAAACCGGCCCTGGCAAAGTGCTCGGCCGGACCCCGGCTATTCTGCAAAAACGGCCCTGTAACAAATAGGGCCCCAAGGGGCCAAAACCGGCCCTCACCCGTGCGGCGCACCGGGGGATTGCCCGGTGCCCGCTACGACCAGTCCGGGCCTGACTACAACTCACGTAAATATGAACAGTAGTCACTCACCCAGGATAAACTCGGTCTCGCGAGGAGATGCAGCTCTTAAAGGGCCTGGTTTGCAGAAGAGGGGTAGAATGAATCTCCAAAAACTAGCCCCTCTGCTCATCGACAAACATCTGCTGAGCCACGCGCCAAGTGTCTGCACACACATGAAGTGCCCTAGAAAGTGATAGGGACAGGTGGCCACCATAGGTGTACAAAGTCCCAGAGACATAAAATAAACCATAGCTCTGGCCCTGGTTGTTCGGACCGGTGACCCAAGGCTGGGTGCCCAGGGCTGGCTTACACGGTGGCGGGGGGCCAAGTGCAAGAGAGGTAGCGGGGCCCCTCGACCACCCTTTCCCCTCACATACACTGTTCTGTGTGTCCCTCCTCCTTACAGCATGTCCCCTCCTCACACCACACGCCCCGTTCCTCACAGCACATGTATTTACATTACATTTTTTTATTTACATTATTCCCTTTTTACAGGAGTTGCGTCGCGGAGCTCACACTATATGCACGGCACCTCTCCCCTTTACACTACGCGCCTCTCCTTCACACATCCCACTCTCACACCACATGTGCGTCTTTCCCTCTCACTCACCTTGCCTCCATCCTAGCGCCTTTCTAACTAACCCCACAACCTTGATGGCTGACTCCCCTAGTTACGTGCCTCGTGCTCGCACACATTTCTCCTACACGCCCCACACGCTAGTCATATCTCACCTTAGTTCCTCACCTCGCTCGCCCCAGGCCCCTCTCCCCAAACCTGTCGCCTCATGTCACACACCACACCCTACTCCCTGCTTCAAGCATCTGCGCCCGAACCCCATCACCTCGCAAAGCTCGTCACATCTCACTTTAGCTCCCTACCTCCCCTGTGCTCTCGAACATGCCCTTCATACGTCACATCTCACTCTAGCCTCTCACATATCTCATCCTACCTCCCTCAGACTCTCCCCCCTGCCCCCACTTTCACATGACATCTCACACTAGCACCCTCACACACCCCTGCCCCTCACATGTCACATCTCACACTAGCTCCCTCACACACCCTGCCCCCTCACATGTCACATCTCCCACTAGCTCCGTCACACACCCCTGGCCTCCTCACACGTCACATACCTCAGACCAGCTCCCTCACACGCCCCTGCCCCCTCACATGTCACATCTCCCACTAGCACCCTCACACACTCCTGCCCCCTCACATGTCACATATCTCACACTAGCTCCCTCACATCTCCCCTCATCTCGCCCTTGTTTATGATCCCTTCACCGCCGTGCCCTCTCTACACACCCTTCACATCACATGTGACACATCTTCCCCTGAGCCGCCTCCCGCTCCTCTCTCCCTCAAGGCTCCATCATTCCTTACCCCCCCCCACGCACGCACGTAAAGAAACCCAGAGATGGAGGGAACAACCTTCCAGATGGGGAGACTGAGCAAAAGAGGAGGGAAGGAATATACTGGCAGAGGAGCAAGGCCGGACTGGCCATAGCGGGCACTAGGCGTTTCCCCGGTAGGCCGCTAGGGTAGGGGACAGTTTTGGGCCCCGGGTGGGCGGTTTTTGTTACCGGGGTTCAGCAATATCGGCCCCCTGTAACAAAATCAGCCGAAACCGGCCCTCGCAAACTGCCCGTCTGCACTGCCCCTCACCCCTGAGCAGTTTGCCAGGGCCGGTTTCTGTTCCCAGTCCGGCCCTGGTTGTAGTCACTTTATCACCTCCTGGGGTAAACCCAGACTGCTGCTAGGGCAACGTTTGAGAGAAGTTTAAAACAAGAAAACCAAGCGCTCGCCATTTCCGCTGTTTATTTTTGCATCGCACTTTCACTTTAGAGTGAAAGCGTGATGCAAAAATAAACATGCGGCGCCCTATCTCCTTTTGGGACGGCCCATCAAGACTGGATCGCACGGCTTGTTTATATAACACGCCTCCTTGCGATAAGAAACTGCTTCACGATAGCCGTGAAGCAGGCGAAAGGGAGGCAACGCCAACAGCTCATTTCCAATGGCAGGCCACCGTTTAGCATAAACGGTGACGCAAGCCAATGGATATGAGGGTCGGGGCTTAATGCTCTTTTCTGAAATCCCTCTCTCACAAAATTTTTCGCCAGTGAGCAGCGCATACGCTGCAACGCAGACGAGACCCAAAAATGAATTTGATCTTGTGTAGCGTAACTGGTGCTCAGGTAAATCGCTGCAATGCGCTTGCGCTGAGTTCACCCTATATAAAACTACAAAAAAGCAATAAAAAGGCAATTTATTAATGTTTTAAGAGTCTGCTAAGGCCAGAGCATTATAATTAAAGTGCACTCTTTATGTAAAAACGTCAAAATTCATCTTTTACCATGGCTTTTCTGTCTTTGTTTAGTTTAACTATTAGTCACGGATGAATAGGGCTGCTTTAGAACACCTGCCCTAATCAACGCCTGCATATCCTCACAGGTGATTAGCCTCGCTCTATAAATTCACATAACAGTTTAAAGTGCTTTCGCATCACGTTAACTGTTTAAAATACTGATCAGAGGAAATTAATACTGACTTTGGGAGATCTTCTTCATTTTCGTACTGGTCAAGATATTAAAGTACCGGTCATGTTTGTAAAATAACAGCCAGGTGTCAACCCTAGCCAGATTAGGTATTGTGGCCCTAGGGATATTTTATTTCACCTCGCCTGCCTGGCCAAAACGCAGTGCTTTTACTTTTCACCAATCTTACTGGTTCTGTAGGATTTAAAATGCTTAAGTTACTAAACATTTCTCTAAAAATGAGTCCCATGAGACTAACTAAATGATGCTTCATGAAAGTGTACGATATACAAATGTGGGCCGCCTTTTGGGATGGCCCGGGCCTAATTGCAATCCTAAACTGACCCTGTGGAGAAACTACAACTTTGACTTTGAATACGAACAGCAGCCTTTTCCCTGGATGGGTTAAATGTAACTGCATGCCCACGAGCTCCTCATTGGTCAATGAAGTCCTCTGATATTGAGGTGTCTACATTCAAGTAATAGTATGTGATGTTAGGGAAAGTGGCTGCAGAACTGAATGCAGACTATTGTTTTCAGTAAGCTCCAGGGCCCCTAAATACGGCTACAGGCACAGACTCTAGATATAGCACATACTGAGAGAGCGGGCTGCCTGTTATCCTCCACACATAGTGACTTCAAGCTAAGCCTGGGCAAAGCACTACGCTACGCTCGCGTAGTTTGCGAAGTTCGCGCTACTTCGCACTACGCGAACTGCACGTAGCACAGTGCGAACACGCGTAGCGTAGTGTTGCGTAGTGCTGCGGTCATTTTTTGCTTGCTCGCGGTCCTCAACGTCAAGTTGGCGACCGCGAGCAAGCAAAATGACATCCCGGCGAGACTTTTTCCTTGTTCGCGATCAGCAACATCAAATTGGTGATCGCGAGCATGGAAAATAAACCTCCCGGCGAGATTCCCAACGCGAGGAGGTCAGGTTTCTCATTGCGAGTGGTCGCGTATGCTCGCGACCGCTCGCGATGAGAAACTACCAGTTCGCGTTGAGAAAGCTGCCGCTCGAGTAAAAATCTACTCGAGCAGCAGAAAATTACAGCTCGCACTGTGCAAGATGCCATTTTCAATGATTGCACAGTGCCGGTTGCTTGTCCGCACTGTGCAATCATTGAAAACTACATCTGGCACAGTGCGAACAAGGTACTACACAGTTCGCGAAGTGCTACGCGTAGCTCGCGTAGTGCGAAATGCCCTTTGCGTAGCTTCGCGAAGTGCTACTTCGCGAACTACGCCCAGGGTTACTTCAAGCACATACACAATAAAATAAGGAGAAACTGGACATGTATTCAGATAATCACAGACTAATGTCTTATTTAGTGCCATCTCAAATCCGGTCGTTACTGTTTTCCTGTACTTTGTCAGATCAATTAAGATCTGCATATAAGGATGTACAGTTAATAAAAACTCAAAGTCACACAGAATACCTCTCCAAGTTTTATTTAGGAAGCTGGTCATCAGGAAAAGTAGCTACATTGGAGAACATCGAAGAAAAAGTTTTGCATTTGGGCTTAAAAAAGAAGACGGTATAAGCAAAAAGTCACACACCTGGAAGGATGGTGTAGCAGAGTGCAACTATACCAGATCCAAATGCTGCGCATTATGCCGGCGCTTCCATGTGCTCGTAAAAGCATCTTGACGTTTCTAGCCGTCAACCATGCGCAGAGTCTCTGTGGCTCGTGATGACACCAACCCTAAGCCCAAAACGCTTCACAGCATGGAGACCGTCTTTAGTTTCTATGTGTTCTGCAGCCCAACGGAGAGGACGCTAATCTACCAGGAACTGTGAAAATATCCTGCAGCAGGGTGGGGGAGGGTGGCATGCCATTCTAGAACGGACTGAAGAGGCAGCACTATTTTTACAGGCAGGGAAGCATGCACGAGAGAGAGGCAGAGAGGCACGTTCACCAATGAAACCTGAAATTAACTCAGTGGGTTCAATTGTGAGAAGAAAAGCAGCATTACAGAGTGAACAAACGTTTGCGGTAGCCCTATAGCTACTGAATTCGTTTAAAATTCTGCACAATAGATTTATTGATCTATTTTAGCAAAGACAGGTTCCCGAAGCTATCAACAGAAACACGATGAAACAGGAGGCACGATTGAACGATTCGGTTCTTTGCTTTCATTTTATCTTTTAACTATTTCTATAAAGGTGAGATGCATGGAGAGGATTGAAAAACGATGATAAATTAACAGGACGAAGTAGAAGACAAGATGGGAAAAACTGTGGCAAGGCACGGCTGAGCCCATTGCAGGCACATGGGAGTACAAATAGCCTTTTCTGATGTAGTGGCAGAACAGTAGTGTTTTGGCTTCCTTCCTGAAGGACAGGAGGGATGGCTCTGCAATTGGTAAATAAGGGAGCAAGTACTATATTTATGTTGCGTCGAATCACAAAGATTCCATAGCTGCTTATTAGATTTTTAAATTCAGTATCTTAATCTTAGGATGTTGGGCCTTCTAGAAACACTGCACAATTTAATAACTGCTGGGAGCCACATTTTAGTAGGTGAAGTCTTAAGTTTGCCGTTTATGAATATTAGCCTTAAATCGAAGGTTTAGCTGTCGTAGAGATCTAGCTCAAAACCCAGACATCTAGTTTGAGAGGCTGATATAGCTGTGGTTCCCTATGGGAAACACCCATTACAACGACTCCTTCTTCACGCGCTGCCATCGCAACGCGGCTTTTACATCGCGGGAGTCTTTACATAGCACGGTTTAACATCGCGTGGACATTTACTTCGGGGACGTTTGCAACGCGGATTTCACATCGCGGGAGCCGTAACAACGGAGGGTTTTAGATGTAACGGTGAGTTAACACTGAGCTTGAGCCATTCAGTGTTAGCAGATCAACCACCCAGAGCTGCCAGGGGCTCAGGCCTCAAAACTCTCTCTTACTGGTTTGTATTCCCTTCACACCGGTTATTTGGTCTCCTACCAGCTCGCTCTCGCTCTCCCTGAAGCGGAAACGTCCCCCCACCACCTTCATGCGCTGCCGTGCAAGCTGCTCACACTGTCAGGCGCAGCTCCACCTTTGTCCACCTTCAAATGCACCATCACCGCACTGCCAGCCAAGCCTACACCGCATATTTGAAGGGAAAAAACCTGTAGGGTCGGCTGCAGGGCTGCAGAACGCACTATGCGGTGTCAGTTGCAGGGCTGCAGCACCTGTAGTACGACTCAACTTGAGAAATGCGGAATCAGCAGCAAGTCTGCTATTTATTCTGCATCCCAGACTACACCACATGAGGTGGCATACATCTGTATTTCTTAAGAGGGGCATTGCCTCGAGGACGGGCTGCGATGTGATTTATAATATATAGCTCTGAAAAGCCCACATTTGCATAGGGCCAGTGTTGTGCATCTATCGATGCTGTCTGGCCCTTTAGCACCCTTAGCAAACTAGAAACGCCCTCTTTCGTTGAAAAATGCTAATAGAGATTGCTGCGCTGACGTTTATGTAAAGAAAAGCCAGTTTATACGTTGCTTAGAATAGTTAAATATTTCCCTGCTTCATTTACACACGCACGCATTTGTGGATGTGAGTAACGTGTGTTTTATAGGGTGCTTGCTGTTGCCAAAGGTGTCGTTGTGTCATGTTGAAAATAATTAGTGACGTTATCGTTCAACTGGATGGTGGAATGATGAAAGGTGAACAACATTGCCAAACGCATAAGAGGCACTCCCACCCGCACTCACCCCCAACCCCAATGTCGTTGTGTCATGTTGAAAATAATTAGTGACGTTAGCGTTCAACTGGATGGTGGAATGATGAAAGGTGGACAACATTGCCAAACGCATAAGAGGCACTCCCACCCGCACTCACCCCCAACCCCAACCTTTTAGCATTATAAGAGGCCTAAGAGGCCCTACACACGTATGGCTGGATGGTGGCATGGATGGAGGGGACAGCTGCTCTGATATCATGCAGATCCAATGTTTGGCCTGTCTGCACAGCACACATAGCAATTGTCACATATGCGTGGGCGACGGCTGGCCACACAAAAATACCTTATTTGCCTGAAGCCTCGTATACAGGCAAAGAAAAAAAATACACGTACGTGTTAAGGATGAGGTCACAATGCAGAGTGATCAATAAGGGGGGTGGGATATGCCACGTATGATTCACAAATTTTCATGGCACACGTATGATACTTAATATTTGCTTTATATACGGCTCAACAGTAAATGCTAGGACAAGGTTTGGGTTCTTTACGTTTTTATTTACATGTGGGCACCACTCCTGAACTGGAAGCAGAGCGCTTCCTTAGCTCATTTTTGCTTTGTTGGGCTATAAGCTGACATTGGCCTATAAACTGACATTAGTTAGCAGATATATTCTGTCACAGAAACTCGACATGGGCCATTACGAGAACCCCCACCCCACCCCCCGCACCCACTCCTGAACTGGAAGCAGAGCGCTTCCTTAGCTCATTTTTGTCACTCACAGTTCGAACTTTGCCTACAGCCACCACCACCTCCCATTGGGCTATAAAGCTGACATATATATTCTGTCACGTCATGCCTGTCAGGCTGGGCTGTAAGCAGACAAAAGCGACGGGAGAGGTACATATTATTTCATGCTAGCCATGCGCATAAGGATCACAATCCACTTGCTATATATTGATATATCAAATACTGATATATAAATATATATCAAAAGATGATAGATTAGTTGTTGCGTGTGTTAATTCACCAAAAAAAGGGACGGGGGAGCGGTACATTGCTGGAGACGCGCATATTATTTCATGCTAGACACGCGCGTACGGATCTCAATCCACTTGCTATATATTGAAATATAAAATACTGATATATAAAGATATATCCATAGATATCAACATCTACTGCAATTAATATTTGACAGTTTCTTCATTTCTCGGCCAATCCCATTGTACGTTTAACCATACTCATGTACTGCTATTAGAATAAGACCCCGCCACACACAAAGCCCTGATTTCGCTGTAGCCACATTCCAGGGAGTTTACGAGCACCATAGAGAAAAAAATATGCGTTGTAACGGCGAGCGATATTTCAGTGTGCGATCTAATGGATTTCGCAATTGGGTAAACAGCATTGGCGTTGAAACGCCGTGAGTTGGGAAAACTTGCGATGTTACAGTCTTTGCGATGTGGGAACCGCGTAGTAAAAGCACGCGTTGAAACGGTGTGCGATGTACTATCATACATCCGTTCCCTATACTTCAAATAATTCACTCAAAGTTATCTCGCTTGATGGTAAGCCCTGGGTGAGATTCTGAGGCATCCGATCACTTGAGGAATACATGTCAGAAGATTTCCCAAACAGGCAACTGTAGTTCACTACGCCCAGGTTTCTGAACACTGTGCTATTGATTTAAATTGCAGGCCTAAAGAAGAGGTTTACAAAGAGCACTGCTGCAAATCTGGATCCCAAAAGTCAATACAGTCTGAATGTACCCTTCGTCGAACAGGTTTTTTGTATGCATTTAAAGTCACCTAAAATGGAAAAATGTATGCACAGAGCAGCATAATAAGGCTGCAACTCTGAAACATTTTACACATATTTGACAAGCCCTTAAGTAGTCACACAACCAACACCATAACCTATTATCCCCTTAATCCACTCTCTCACCCCTTAAAACTAGCAAAAAGACAAAGTATCTCTTTGTAATACTCTCACCCGAAAAAAAAATACGACTAAAACCACAATATGTTTGCTCTTCACCGCTTACCATTCCCACACCTAGTGAAGAACCTGAAAGACCAAGCCGTTTCCAGCTATCACCCCCATTCGAAACTATTACCCATCCATAACCAACAAGCGTCTCCTCCAGTGGCATAATTCTTCCGTTGTTACTCAACGGTCTGCCAGTTTGATACTGTGCTTCTATCAAGGCGTTCTGGCAAATGACTGTTAGTCTCGCTCATCCAAACTTTCAGAGATTCTTCATTATCATACCTAGGTTACAGCACCATTTTATCTATTATGAATAAAAGACTACATCTGCCTAGAAATCATAACCTTCTCATTTTGTTCCATTTTGCTCTGTGCAGTATGCCTGGTCTTATCCTCTCCTCATTATACTCGCCACCAGAGGGACAAACTATGTATCAGGCAGGGCCTGCTCCGGTCTTCGTCCAGTCTAATTCTCTCCTTATTGTACTCACCACAGTGGGACCAACTATGTACCAGCATGGGCTTCTCCGATCTTAATCGCTCCTTATCCTACTTGCCACCAGAGGGACCAACTATGTACCAGGCATGGGCTGCTCTGGTCTTAGTCTCTCCTCATCCTCTCGCCACAGAGAGACCAACTATGCATCAGGCATGGCCTGCTCCGGTCTTAGTCTCTCCTCATCCTCTCACCAAAGAGAGACCAACTATGTATCAGGCATGGCCTGCTCCGATCTTAGGCACCCCTTATCCTACTCGCCACAGAGGGACAAATCATGTACCAGGCATGGGCTGTGCCAGTCTTATTCTCTCCTAATTCTACTCGCCACCAGAGGAACCAACTATGTATCATCAGGCATCGGCTATGCAATTCTTATTCGCCCCTCATTCTACTCGCCACAGAGGGACAAATCATGTACCAGGAATGGGCTGCTCCAGTCTTATTCTCTCCTTTTGATTAAAAAGGTTTTGGATCACGATCTGAAATTGAGGAATGCACATTTTTCTTTAAAAATATATATATATACATTTAGTAGACTTTGCAGGGAACCTAATTCTTTCTATTTTTAAAAATGTTCTTGATAATTTGTGTGATTAGCATTTCTATTGTATGATAAGAGTGTTTCTACCCTCTCTCTTCATTCATTGATTTTCAGAAGTTCATGTGATTATTACCTTTAACTTCTCGCCGGATCTCAGCGATTAAATATTCAGAGTATGCTAACTGGTTGGGATGATAGATGCTAGTCTAACGTGGTCAGAAAACGCAGAACACTAGGAACAAAAAAGGAGTGCACCAGAATTCTAGGTTTGTCACAGAATGTTGGCATCCAAAGTAGAAACGTAGAACATAGATGTATTTGGGACTGAGTGGGCAGGTATCAATTGCTATCAATTTCTCACTGTTTTATGTAATTTTGGATATGTTACTCATTGCGGGGAGGTTATTTTTTTTTCGGTTTTGTGGCTCTAAAACTGGATCAGATTTTAAGGATCTGAGGAGGGGGGTGTCCAGTGATCACGGTGTTGAGCAGCTTTATCACTCAACAAACCAAGGGTCTGGAAGCTTTCAGGGGGAGGGGTGGGGGGCCAAAATTCCTTTTTAGATGATTTTGCCTCAATATTTCGTTGTTTTAAAAACAGACATTTTCACATTTTAGACATCTCACTAACATTGGGATGTTTAAAAACAACGTTTACTAAGTTGTAGAGGAAGAACTTATACAATCTGGCATACTCCTAGAAAGGACAAGCAACGTGACAAAAGAATAAATATCCGTAGTGAACGGTGCTTTAACAGTTCTACCAGGCTGTCACTGCTGGGAACAACCATCACACTCCCTTCCTAAGAATGGAAATGTCCCTGCTGAACCTCAATGTGGAGCCAAAATCTGAGCCTCTTCTTTATTAGAGCACTCTCAGTCTGCTTCCGGGTTGGGGGACACGTTAATTTGAAAGGGCCAAACTTTGTAGGCAGGACTGGGCCCCTCCAGAAGAATGCGGTACAAAAGGGGGTGGTGATGGACGGAGCATCAGAATCAATCAAACACTCACACCCAGTCAACAGATCTGGGTTTGATCCATCACCGTTCTTTAGCCCACTCTGCCACCCCAGTTCAGACATGGCCATATGCAAATCAGTCTGACCCTGTGCCTCATGGGAACAGTCCAGCCCGAACTGCCAAGCCATGCCTTCCCTGGACCGGAAACAAGCTTCCTAGGACCGGTTTCTGGCATTTCAGCCGTCTTCAGCCAGGCTTGCTTGAATCCAGTGGCAAAGTGAGCAAGGGACTCACGTCTGAGCATACCCTGCCAACTTATGGCAAACAATGTTGTTTTTGCACCCCCCTCCAGAAGAATGACATATCACAAAGCTTGATGGTGTGACTCCACTGTAGTGTGCAGAGTCACCACACTGAAGCTTTTCATGTGTACAAGATGGTGCCTGAGTGAGACGCCACCGCTGCTACCTCCCCGGCTTACCTCTCGGTCCTTCGACCAGCCTTCCGCAGTGGAGTTTGCGTGGTGGAGTGAGTCGCAGATGCTGAGTCAGCTGGAGTGGAAGCGCAGGACGCTTCTGAGCCGATCAAAGATTCGTTGGCCGCAGTGGAGCCATAAGGTTTGCACTCCTCATGGCTGCCAAGGCTGTGCAGGGCTTCATCCGACAGGCTAGGGCCCTCCTTCCCTTGTTGGCGGCCTGCCCAGAAAGTATGCCGGGCCATGGAGTCAAATGACCAGCATACACAAACGTGCCACTACTCCCAACGTGCCACTACCCCCACCCTATCTTCAGCACATCATGATCTTGGCAAGGGGCCAGCAGATTTCAGGGGAGGAGGGGGTAAGAAAATAGGAGATGTATATAAGTAAAGAGAAGAGTGAGCCAGGTGGTCAGATTTAAAAAAAGTCCACAACAAAAACATTGAGAGGCTGTACACATGGAGATACTGGGACTTCACAGCCACTGATTTTGAATATGTTCCCCCCTATTGATCCTAATGTTGACTCTGGGCTAACAAATAAGGACAGCGCTGTTCCTGTGGCAGGAGTTGATATATTGGGGGAGCAACCTCCCTGAGTGAGTCAGATTTTCTCTGGATGGGTACTCATCCAAAGAGGGGGGGAGACAATGAAGGAGTTAACCCAATCCCCTGAACTTCATCAGACAATGCAGAAAAGGCAAGAGAATAATATAATTGATGAACAAGAAACTCTAATCTTGTCAAAAGACAAGGGCAGCCTGGATACTGAAGGAGAACCGATTAATCCATCTAAAGAAATCTTCAGATCCCCAGCAGTCAATTTCCAGAAGCAAATTCAGAATGTCGCAAAAGCACCTGAGGCGGCTAAGATTCCTGACTGGGGGGACACATGTTTTTCATTGACAGATGACTCTGATTCGTACAATCCTTGCAATTCTTTATCATCCTCTACAGACTATGTAGCATCTGACTCTTCCACCAATAGTACTCCGGACAATCCCGCAATTTTAACCCAAAAGAAGCTGTCTAAGAAGAAAAAGAAAGGAGAGAAGAGAAGAGTTTCCGAGAGGGCTGGGTGGGCGTGTAGAAGGAACCTCTATGGAGAATCTGAAATGGGACTACTAGGCCACGCAGCTAGTAGATACTGAGGGGAAAATCGAGACGAGATCTAAGGTGTACAGTGTTGCCGTGGAGAGCGCATCCGAACCATAGGTGGTCAAATCTACACTTGCAGTAATCCTCCAGTCTGTTAAACAATTACAGCAAGAAACCCGGAGTGAAGGTCGCTGGGCAAGGTTAGAGTCCAAAAACATACGCGGATCCATCAGAAAATTAAAGAAAACTTGCTCTAATATTGTGGAGAGAATCACGCAAGTAGAAGAGAGGACGAGGGTCTTGAAGCTGAGTTCAATCAGTGAAAAAATCAGAAAACTTCTCAGGATGCATTAATTACGGATATGCTTTGGAAACTAGAAGACCAGGAAAACAGACAACGTGGAAACAACCTAAGATTTCTAGGTATAACAGATGGGGTCGAGGGGGTGACATGAGATCATTTATGGTTACTCTCCTGAAAGAGGCATTCCCAGAAAATCTAACTGGAATTGGGATACTGAAGTCCAAGGCGCCCATCGATTTCCCCTAATGGTAAAGAAACACGCAGCAGATGTCTGAGAAACATCCAGCCATTTTAGTTTACTTTGGGAATTTTTTGTGCGCGGCAGTTAATTTATGATCTGGCTCACCACAATGCTAAAAGGGAATTTGAAGGGATTTCATTTTTAACTAGGCCGAGCTTTGCACATGCCACTGTTGAACCGCGTTGGAGGATGTGACAGCTCATTAGTACTTTTAAAAAAATGTATGCCAAAGTATTCCTTCAAAATCCAGCATGGCTGAAAGTTGTAGTAAATGGGCCTGCCTTAAGTTTTAACTCTGAAATAATGCCCTAGGAATACTTAAAAGAGCTGGGTGGATGATCCGCCATGCCCAGTAGCAAATTAAAAAGAAATAAAAAAAGGGGGAGTACCTGGTCTAGATAGTGATAGAATTGCTTAGTTATAGATAGAGATGTTTATAAGAGAAATGTTTCGGGAGGGGAAAAGATCTGAGTGCGGCTGGTCAGTTAGAATAGGCTTTGTTGTGCTTTAGTTTTTGTTTATATGCTTGGTTGAGGGATTGGGTGGGGGTTTGGCGGTGGGTCTGTTCTTCAGGAGTCATCACACAGGCATTGGGCCTATTTGCTCATGTATTGGTGGGGGGAGGGAGGCTGAGGGATGCAGGGGTGGCAAATACATATTTAAATGCTGCTAAATGACATAGATTAGGCTTAGAAACTTTAGAAGGGTTTTTCTCTGTGGTTTCTCATTCGGATCAGATTGTTTTATGGGGGGGAAACCTTTAATAGTAAATCTAGTTGGTCAAAATTTGTGGTTTAAACGATGGAAGGAAAAGAGGTAGAATTGTGCTAGAGCTGCAAACCTTAAACACGACATTATATGTCACCAGGAGACACATATCGAGGGCTCACAACTACAATTACTGCATGCACTTGGTTTTAAATTAATTGGGGGGACATCAAAGGGAACTCGTATGTGTGGAGTTGCAAAATTAGCTTGCAACTCATATTATCACTTTAAACAAGCGCATGGAGATAAATATGGGTGTTGGGTCATTTCCAAATTTCAGTCCACTACACAAATATTTACACTATGCTCCATCTAAGGTTAAATCAGGGCTATTCAAATGGCTATCGAATAAACTGGTTCTTTGGCCCTCACCTATTATCTTTTGCGGGATCTGAATATTAATCTTCTGGTGAATTGGTCCCTAGATGATCACTCTGTTTTTTCTGTCAGAAGCCTAAAGTATTCCATTCATTAAGGGAGCTCTGTAAAGATCATGGCCTGCTGGATGTATGGTCGGCTAAGAAATCGTCTGAATATGGGTTTGCATATTTCTGTGCACCGCATCAATCCCATGCTAGCCTAGATTTTTTTCTGTTCCCCCATGCTGTTATGCAAGTGTGTAACATCAAAAGCTATCGAAGGGTCATGTCTGACCATAACTCCTTAGTGTTAGAAATTATGGACGGAGGCCTTAGGAAAAACACAGTCCCATTGGAGCTTTGAACTCAGTCTCTTAATTAACAAAGAATACTGCACATATATGAATGAATGGATCCCCATCTTTTTAAAAGAAAATATTGGAAGTGCTCCGCTAGAGGCTGTATGGGATACGGTGAAGGCCAGCATTCGGGGAGAGACTCTGAAATTTACTTCAAACAGAACCAAGAAGGACAGACAGAAACTGGAGCAGCTATATGCAGTGCTAGTTGCAAAAGAAAGGAAACTTGTCATTGCAACACAGCTGGGTAATAAGATAGCTGAAGGTCAAATGGGGGTCGCAATCGCAAAGCTTCAATTGTTGAAATCTCTGCAAAGAAAGCTGCAGATAGATTTACGGTATAGAGGAAAAAAGTGTATGAGTGAAGCAAGCTGATAGGGCACTGGTACCTGACCCTATAAATATTAGGGTGACTTTTCAAGGCTTTTATCAAGATTTGTACACCGAGAGTATAGAGGGAGAAGAAGAGCATATAACACAATATTTGAACTCTGCTTCTCTTGATAAATTATGCAAAGAAGAACAAGAATTATTGGAGGGGCCTCCTGACGAGATCTTGCTTTCTATGTGTAGCCTCAGTAAGGGAAATCAGCAGGCACGCCTGCATACCATCAGAGTTTTTCTTCAACCTTTGCGTCTGTACTTAAAGAATGGTTAGTAAAACTATTTGGGCAAATTTATAACGGGGCTAACCCTTTAATATCTTGGTCATGTACAGAAATTGCAGTGCTCCCTAAAAACAATAAGTTGATTGTAGAACAGATCGATCAATTACCCTAATCAATGGACACTCCAAGATATATTAAAAAACGCTGGCCACCCGCCTAGCCCCATTAATTAATAAGGCTGTGTCCAGACAACAACATAGGTTTATCCCGAGGAAAGGCACAACCGATCACACTAGCAGGACAATCACCTTGTTTGATGCTGCTCGTGAGTCAGGAGACTGTATAGCTATGAGACTGCTGGATGCAGAAAAATCTACTGCCAATTTTTGTGGGCATTGGTTCAGGTTACTGCCAGGCCATTAAGGCACTATATAACAAATTGGAAGATACGGTTTATGTAGCAGGGGATTTGTCTGAGTAATTTAAAATCAAGAGGGGGACCAGACAGGGGCGCCCTTGCTCTCCACTTCTGTTCACGATCTATATTGACCCTCTAATACAAAGATTGAAGAACAACATTTTAATTCACCCCATGCAGTTTCAAGGGAGGGACACCAAGACCTTAGCTTACGCCGATGACATTGCATTGGTAACTCCAGATCCTGTTATGGCTTTAGAAGCAGTTGACCAGGAGGCCCTCAGCTTTGGGAGTATCTCAGGAAATGTATTAAATAATAAATAGATACAAATTGTGGTTAATGATAAGATCTCTCTCTTGGACAAGCGAGTATTAAAGAGTGCAATACACCTAGGTGTAAGTATTTCATAGGAGATAGAGGGAATAGTTCAGGAGAATCTCGATCCTTTGATCTGTAAAACAAAGAGAGACTAGAACAGATGAAATCATCTACATCTATCCTTAGTTGGTAGGTGTAACATCATTGTAAAAACGTTTTTTTCTCCTAAGATCCTATATTTCCTCCGTTGGATCCATTGGAGTTTGAAGGTCAGTGGTTAAAGAAAATGGAGGAGGTAATCTCCCAATTCATTTGGTCTTATGTGAGACCAAGATGAGCCTTCAAATTTTAAACGCTTCCGAAGGAGAGAGGTGGATGGGCCCTCCCTAATCTTAAACTTTATTACTGGGCAACCACGCTGCAGAATAGCTTAATCTGATTGCAAGAAAAGGCAAAAGTGGATATAGAAGATCATTTTACCACCCCGGTTGAATTGTTAAATCGGCGATGAGCTTGGGGATGTCTGTGGCAGTAACTCAAATTTAGTTATCACAACAGAGTCCTCAGAATGTTTTTAAGGTCTGGTCGGCAGTCCGTAGAGTAATGGGGACTGGTATATTTAACTTTTATACAATCATATGGAAGAATAAGGCTTTACAGGATATTTTTAATGATCTTGGTATATCGCGATGGAATACTTCGGGGTTAAAAAGATTATGGCATTCTTTTCACTATTAATGGGATTGCTTTGTTTGCAAATCTTAAAAATTATTACAATAAAGAACATAGGGGCATATGTATCAAACGATTTTGTATTCGCAAACGCTGCGAATCGCAAAAAAACAGCGTTTGTGAATACAAAATCGCAAAAGGAGATGTATGAGGCATTTCAGCCTCGCAATCTTAAGGAATCGCTAAATTTGCGATTTCTTAAGTTTGCGTAAGCATTTAAGAAATCGCAAATTGCGATTTCTTAAATACAATGTAACACGCACCCAAGTTGTGCGATTTCTCCTTAAGAAATCGCAAATTACCACCAACTTCAAGTTGGTGGTAAATTGCGATTTCTTTGAAATATGCACTTTTTTGCATATTTCAAAGTGCCATGTGGTGCACATACATGCCCTTAGGGCATGTATGTGCGCCATATGTGCACACATGCTGATTTCAGGGGTGCATCAGGGTGTCATCCTGACACCCTTGCACCTTTGAAAATATTCTCAATTTGCGATTAGCAAATAGCGAATCGCAAATTGAGAAGGACTTCCCATTCATTGCTATGGGCCTCCTGGCCCATAGGAATGAATGGGAAGGTATTCCTTAATTGCGATTTCGCAATTTTCTAATCGCAATTAAGGAATTTTAAGAAATCACAAAAGTTGTGCGATTTTTTAAATAATCCCGTTTTGCAATTCTCAAATAGCGATTCTCAAAAAATCGCTATTTGAGAATCGCAAATGGAGATGTTGATACATATGCCCCATAGAGACTATTTCAAGTATCTCCAGGTGTGAGATTTCCTCTTATGGAAAAGGAGCGGGGGTTCAGAGGGTTTCCAGAGAGTTAAGTTAGTCTACATCCTTATCAGTAATCGAAAATGCGCTATCGGGGTTATGTATCGTTTCCTGATTGCAGAAACAAAAGATGACTTGGATAAGCATTCACAGAGGTGGTAAGAGAAATTTAATGTACACTAGTCGCTTTTCTAGAAATCGTTTTTACAAGCTAGAACAATTTTGTTGTCATCTAAACTGCAAGTGTAATTTTACAAAACCCCCCCTACCCCGCCCTCAGCATTTCAGCAATGGCTAGCCTGGGTGCTAGCGATTTATAATTTAGAAAAACCCATATATGCAAGGAAAGGGGTTTTAGCAGGGGAAAACGGTTGAAGAGATGCCTCCCCCCTCCCCCCTCCCCCCTCCCCCCCCGACTGACTGGCTGACTGGAGAGGGCCAGCACCGTTCGACAATCTAAGTGCTGCTAGTTAATTTGGCTTTGTTAGTGTGTATTCTTATAACTTGAAATAGATCATAATTATTATACCGATGAAATATTATGATAAATTGTTGTGTCGCATTTTACAGATCTAGAATCATGTTGTACTGTTTTAGGATGAGCGATTCAATGTGTAGGGTGGCTGGGCAGGGCGGCGGTGGGTTGGTGGGAGGTGTTTTATATATATATATATATATATATCCCAAAAACTCCAACATCTCTTTCTACGTTGAAAAGGAAAGCACACAGGTCTCCGGTTCCAAAGTGGTTTTATTACAGACCTCCTACCCTTCTAACAAATGCGTTTCGCCACCTGGCTACGACAAAAAAAAGATATATATATATATTTTTTTTTTTTTAAATGAAGCTTTTCATGTGGCTCGGAAGAGACTCGCCATTCTGACACTTATTACTGTCCGGCTCAAGAACCAACGCATCTGAAAAGAAAGTGCTGTTTACCTCGATGGATCCATGGATAATAATCAGATCCTACTGCCTCATCTTCAAGGGCATCGGCTTATTAAGGACCAAGGTCAAACTGTGATTTCGAAGACTCCACAAGACTTTTTAAATTGAAATACCGTGAAGTAACATCTGTAATGAAAGACTGCTGCTTGGTTCTTATGGAGCAGGTAACATGCTCTGTAGTAACGAGGTTAGCCCCTCCATTCAATAAAACATTTTATATACAGACAAAAGGGAACCGTTGGTTTATTTTTCCAAATATAACTTTCAGTCATTTCCCACTCTACAGGTTCTCTGTTTACAGCTTTTCCTAGTACACTGTTGCTCCCCTTATTCTCTCACTTTTAATTTCACCATCTCTTTTTTCCTCACCATAAGTTCTTCAACAATTTATTTCTCTTGCTCATGTAGGTCTACTCATCTCTTTTTTTAGTAATGCCCCATGTGGCTATACCAGGATTGCACAGCCATAATATCTCGTCCCAGGAGCCTTTAACAGTGCGGCGATGCAGGCTCAACATGGGCGGCTGGTGCCCGATTCTCAAGCTTTTTAAAGTTCAACACCTCAACCGACAGCCCTCCCTGCCACTGTCCAGGCCGCGGACTAGTCGTGCATGTTTTTCCCTGCTATCAAAATTATCACCAATTAGCCCAGCATTAATAAAACTGGATAAAAATTACTTTTGTGCAACTTTGGCAACCAAAGTTTTGTTGCACTGCTAAGTTATCTTACCACCACCTCAACTGTGTTTAAAGAATAAAGTTCAGAAATATGAAAGGCTGAGTCTGTCCTACAGGGAACTGAGCCTGCTTATCGGTTTATAAATGTTCATTAGCAGTTTTTTATAGCAAGGACTAGGTCCATCCAATGGGTGACACAGGACTTTACAACATGGCAAGTTACAAGAGAATGAAAGGTGAGAGTGTACACATCAGACGCAAATAAGTGGAGCCAACATGGATATAATATAATCAAATAACAACAATAATGCAAGTGACCTTCCACATTAGATGGAGCTGCGCACACTGTAAAAAACTAGGCAAAGAGTCCACTTACAAGGGGCAGCTCCTCTGTTTCAGTGGAGGAGCGTCGCCCCACCAAACAAAATGCCCCCAAAAGCCCCCGAGAAGAAAAGAAAATGGTAACAAAGTTAATTGCCTGCCACCTGCAAGAGGAACAAGATCACACAGAGAGACATAGCAGCATTCCGGACCGAGGGCACAGGGAACCCCTGAGATGGTATGCCACCTGAAATAGGTAGAGAAACAAGATCACACAGCATTCACCCACCCATTTGCCCACCTCACCGCTCTCTAGTGCTGCCAGCCGCCACTGTTTGCCTAACCAGTCTCTAGACAAACTCAGATAGTGTGGCCTAAATCTGTCAGGAACTACAAATAGTTTACTTTCGAGGTCTAAAGCTATTGACAATGTCCCCTGTCACTCAGGTTTTGTGATATGACGCTGGAACAAAAGAGAATGTAACTGTTTCCAAATAGGTCCTACGAAGACCTGATGTGTGGAAAGGAGGATCTCCAGGTCAAAGGTTCAGAAACAGCGGACTGCAGATGGGCTCGCACATCAACATCAGCAGTGGATTTGCAATTACTGTACAGTAGAAGAAAACCATCATTCGAACATGTTCAAGAAAGACAAAGGGACTTACGGGCAATGAAAAAAGAATCATATACTATGAAATCCTATGCTGATATCAAACCACAACAGAGCCCAATGCCCAATGGCCTCCTATGCCTAAATATCAGTAGCGGAAGGAAGGCACGCCAAAGGGGATATTCCTCTCAAATACAGAGGAGGGGTCAAGATGAGTGCACGGAAGTGCGTTGAATGGTACATCTGATCAGTTACTATCAGAATATGGCTTTCATTTTAAAAGCCAACATTGCCCTTGCCTTCAGAGTTAAAAGACCCACGTGATGAGGTTAGTGAAGTGTAACTGAGAAGCAGAAGCAGGTCCTGCATGTTATATGTGCCACATCTGTGTGTGACTTTCGATACCAGACTTCGAATATTCTGATAAACCCTCGAGTGGAAGTGCTTACAATTCCGGATGCTCCACTGGAAAGGTTGCAATTCTTTCTGAAGGGTCGCACATAATTGGGGTCCAGGGCAAGTGTGGCTGTGACACACACAGTGACTTGTCACTGTTTGCAGTGAAGATGGGGCCCTTTGCTGCCAGCAAGACTTCAGATCCACCAGCCTGGCTGCCACTGGTATGTTAAGTTTATGGAGAAAGGGCCTATAGTAAAGGTTGTTAGCCCGAAGAAGGGCAGACAATGCACACCTTCTGACTTCTGTCACCAAATAAGCAAAGATCCGAACCTAGATGTGTACCCAGAAAGTGGGATCATTTACAAGATATGAGCACAGTGGCTTCCAAAACATTGATTTAGATGTTATTCACCTCCAAGATGCACTCATCTAGTTCCTGCAAAGTCTTTTAACACTTTACATGCCAAATATAAAACAAAACATAAGAGGAGTCTTGACATTTCTGAAGCTGCAGACATCAGAGGGTGGATGTATGGAGGTGGATAGATGCCGGTGTCACAGATTCGGAGGATGTTGGCTTCTTTACTACCTAACTTGCAGCTAATATCAAAACCAGTACTTAGAACAACTAGGCCACATGAACAAGACAAAACAAAGGCTGCCTGAACAATCCAAGAGATAGAAACTGTCCGTACATCATTTTGTTGTTTCAAAAGTGTGCTTTGTTATACACCAGTTCTGTATTCGACTTTTCTTGGATCCCCCTTTAAAGTAAACTCCTCCACTGGCACACTCCCTCACACAGTCAGTGTCACGTGACCTGCTGGTGTCAAGTGGCGGCGTTCCGCACGCAGTGCCAGAAGGCAGCATTCCCTCCTCCCCAGAAGCACATCACACCATGCTCTTAGCAAACGATGCTTTGTTCCTCCACTCGCACACTCCCTCACACAGTCAGTGTCACGTGACCTGCTGGTGTCAAGTGGCGGCGTTCCGCACGCAGTGCCAGAAGGCAGCATTCCCTCCTCCCCAGAAGCACATCACACCATGCTCTTAGCAAACGATGCTTTGTTCCTCCACTCGCACACTCCCTCACACAGTCAGTGTCACGTGACCTGCTGGTGTCAAGTGGCGGCGTTCCGCACGCAGTGCCAGAAGGCAGCATTCCCTCCTCCCCAGAAGCACATCACACCACGCTCTTAGCAAACGATGCTTTTGTTCCTCCACTGGCACACTCCCTCACACAGTCAGTGTCACGTGACCTGCTGGTGTCAAGTGGCGGCGTTCCGCACGCAGTGCCAGAAGGCAGCATTCCCTCCTCCCCAGAAGCACATCACACCATGCTCTTAGCAAACGATGCTTTGCTCCTCCGCTTGCCGCTAAATTGACTATGCGGCTGGAATAAATACCCGCCGTTCAGTCGGCTCCAGGAATGCATATGTCACTTTCCTGTGCATTAAGTAGGCTCCTTGAATAACTAGTCCAATTCTGTGTTACAGAAATGCTCCTCATGAAAATCCATTGTCCTTAACTCGGGAAGAGAGACAACTGGAAACGTTCATTAGACGGCGATTTATATGAACAACTTTCGTGACCCAGAGTAGCTGAGCTAAGTGCATTATGAGGCTGAGACGGGTCTGTGGCCGGAGGGAGACCTAGGCCTTTTCCTCTAAAGAGGAGACTGAATGCAGACTTTATCAAAGAAAATACTGGCAGAGGCGGGAGGCGAGGCTTAGTATGGCCCGCCCTATTACCGAATGCTTGGGGTGTCCACTGTACAGCTTTGCTCAACCCCAGCATGGATGTGAAAGAGTTACAGTAGGAATCTGTGGATGGAAGTGAAGAATTAGTGTGACAAAAATGAATGAATTATTGAACTTTGGGGGCACTACTGGTCCTCAGTCGTGATCCAGGCTACTGAAAGACACATAAATGTCGGCCAATATCTGAACAACCACTCAAAGGAAGTTACAAAATACCGGAGCGCTCTTTATTTGCTGCCAGAAGAAGGGTAGACAGTGTAGGAATGTGGCAGGGCTTAATTTGAGCCAGTGGTTGGGTGGGGACCACGGACACTAATTTTGGGAAACCTGCAGTTGTTTTTACTTAGACTTTGATACAGAGCAAGATAGAAAAAAACACACACAAGAGGAAAAGAAAAAAAAGGAAGAGCCGAATGGAAAAACTATGATAATAGGAGAAAGCAAAGAAGAAAAAGAACCAGCAAGAGCAGGATGAAGAGGCAGGGTGTGTCTAATGAGGAGGAATCAACACTGCGCAGCCTTGATATTCAGCAAGACAGTGATTCATTGGAGCCGATGGTTACCCGCACTTAATCATCAACACCGGCGCTTTTCATGAGCACGCATTTATCTATGGTAGGCATGGGGAGAGGAAGTGATTTGCCCTGAATTACAGGATGTTGAGCCAACGTCAAACCTTGTTCCCCAGCTCTAAAGTCAGCATATCTGGCCATTATGCCACATCCTCTCTCCCCCCAATTTCAAGGTAAGTAGTTGGCTCCGTTTTAGACGGCGCTAACAGGAGAAATGGGCTGGTACAAGCTGCCTCCTTACGAGAGCCCCAGCACTTATTTTTTTTTTTTAACAAATTAACCACTGCAGCAAGCCAATACTTAATAGTGCTGGCCATGGGATTCTGAGCAAAACCTTGTGCCCCAGCACTTATTCTCTCACAAATTAAGCACTGGCAGGGTACGTGATTGGGTATGGCCTACATGTATCTGACCAGACCTCCTCTCATCCACTGAAGAAGGCTTAAATTAGGAAAGGCAAAGAAAGGTAACCATCTTTAATCTAGTGACCACCTGCCTTATGAGCATAAGCCAACCCAGGAGGAAAGCACATATGAAAAGTAGTAAGCACAAGTGTGATCTTTTTGTGTATTTTATTTAAATCTGGAAGGTTTTGTCTTTCTAAAGGTTTGTGTTAAAAAGGAGGAGAATACAAAAAGGGTTTAAAGGAGTTTGTTTAACTGCGTAAAATCGGTTTCTGTGTGCTGAATCTGTTTCATTTCATATATCAGTGTTTTTATTGTTATAGGAGAAGGATTTTAAAGTGCAGGCGGCCATTTAAAGTTTGTAGTTTTAATCCACCCAGCCTAGGAGCTGAAAGTGTATTGAAGCGCCTCTGTCCTAGCAAACAGAGCAGGCCCGAGTAGCTCCCGTCCCACCATTTGCAGGTTATCTGGACAGGGCCAACAGTCACCTGACCAGAGCGTGTCTTCCCCTCCCACTGAAGCAGGACTTAAATTGAGTGCACCTGGGAATAGGGCCAGTGTTTTAATTGGCCATAAATCACCAACACCTCACTTCAATCTCCTTCTTTGAAAGTATATCCCTGCAACACAATAATACCTAATCTCCTCTCACATAGCCATTCACCCCACAAGCCATGAATCAACATACATCCTGCTAATAAAGACATGCAACTCCTATTAAGTTAATCTACGACAAAAAACTGCAATAAATGCACGGGCTGGTTTCCTTGACAGCGTAATACTAATCCCTAAAACAAAAAGAACCAATAAAAACCACTCGATTAACCTCTATTTTTGGGTTCCGGAGTAAAGTGCTACCTGCAGTAGGGTGCTTTAATGCCCCATCAGAATGACAAAATGCTACATAAATGCAATTATAATACAATACAAGGATTGTAAGAAGTAATGTCAAAAGGCATAACTTGGGCTGGAAAGGGCTTGCTAATATATGACAGAAAGTCCTTACTATCAGTTTCTATGAGTTGCGGCCTACTGACATGGCAAAGGCTGTGGCAGCGCTCGCACCCTCAATCACTGGACCAGGCTACTTGGTTATTTATCTGTGGAAAGATCCATCAAGACAGTAGTGTTCATACCAGAGACGTGTGGCTCATCTGTCACTAATATCACCGAGGACTCTAGCTGGAGGCAACAAGGTGAGTGTGGTGGGTGAACACATTATTGTAGATGAAAACATGAGCTCCGTTATTGCGCAGGCAATGTCTTGGGCCTCCAAGTGGCATCAAGGGTTTTAAGACAGATAGCAGCCTTAAGTAACAACTTTTGTTTTGGGTTTTCAAGAACTATTAATATCTTGTCAGATGGACAGGTTGTCCTTGTTAATGAAGTCTGCTTCGTTTCTGCAATTAGTCTCTGTTTCAAACCCTCCGAGGCATGCTTGATTCGCTTTACTATTTGCAGTTTCTTGAATACTTTATAAAGAAGGAGATGATTCTATGGTGCTGCTGACTGCATGATCATTTTATATTCTCTTTCCTTGTTCTGTGTTCTTCTGTACTCACAACACGCTTGCATTCAGCTTTACGCACTCCAGCATTTACAAATATTCCTTTAACAACCCACATATGCTTCCCACTTTATGGTGTAACACACAGAAACACTTCCAGTAATCACTATTGTACTTCCAAATTCAGATTATAATTAACCCTGGGCATAGTACTACGCTTCGCTCGCGGAACATGTGTAGTTTGCACTACTACGCAAAGAGCACGTAGCACAGTGCTAAAACTGTGCGAAGCGTAGCAGCAATATCAACAATGCTCACAAATGCTTTGATAAAGCAATTTTACATGCTAAAAAGCATATAATCAATTCACAAAAGTGAACTGTGAAAGTAAATATTTGGCAATGAGAGAGGTGATGATTTTGGGGTTCCCCCTAACCTAGGGGGAGGAACAAGCAGATGCCTTGAGCATATCATGCTGGTGAACTATTCATTGGTGGTCCCTTCCTCCTAGGACCACCCCAAGCACAGTTATGGGCAAAAATACAATCCCAACCAAAGGCCCTGCAAAGCATTATGGGATGAGATTAGCAGTGGGCAGTGAATATTATAGTGTCTAATATAAAAATAATTCTACAAACAGCTGCAGTTCAACTAGTCGTTACTAGATGTCCCTCACGAGTCAAATGCAAAAGCATTGAAATTATTATTACATCAAGCTGCAGTTCCACTAGTCGTTACTAGTGTCCCTCACGAGTCAAATGCAAATGCATTGAAACCCATTCATGAAGCTTTTGCAGGACAATATTGTAGTACTGAAATGCAGTTCATTTATTCATTGCAGAGTATCATCCCATTTTTTGTCTTTTTTTGTACAAATATTACGATTCAGTGCTCACAAAAATGTGAAAAGAACGTGCTCCAGTGAGTAAGAAACACTGAAACATGCATCCACTTAACAACAAGATACTAAGCTTCTTAAGACACTGTTTTATATAATAAAATAAGGAGTTAGGATTGTTTTATGGTTGATGGTGTTTCCATCTCATTTAGTAGAGATCATCATCAGGACAGCTAAGTGAACACTCTGGGGCAGATTTATGTTTCCTGGCGCATCCCTGCAAATCAGCAGGAATGCGCCAGGAAAGATGCGTCACGCAAGTTTACCCTTGCGCCACCACAGATGCGCCGCATTTACAATGCAGCGCATCGTGGCGCAAGGATAAACAGATGCGTGACGCATCTGATGGCGTAAGGGCGGCGCATTGCTGGAGTCGCGTCGCAAGCACGACGCAACTCCAGCAATGTTTAGGGGCTGCCCATACCTAACATGCTGCGTCATGCCTTACGCCTGCTTCAAGCAGGCGCAAGGTTTTAACGCAGCAGCGTCGGAAAAGTGACTGAGTGAAATCTTGTAGATTTCACTGCGTCACTTTTCCGAGGCTTTTTCCGATGGAACGCTCACCCTGCATACATTGAACCTGACGCAGGTTTAATGTAGCGCAGGGCTTTACAACGTGACGCATCTCCCTAGATGCGTCACGTTGTAAATAAGGCGCAACATGGCGCATGGTTTACGCCGCCGCTGCGTCACAAAAGTGACGCAACGGCGGCGTAAAAGTGGCGCAAGTCTGACATAAATCTGCCCCCTAGTATTTAGAGGACGGAAGCCCAATCATGTAGCAGAGGTCCAGTCGTGGGAACCTTGTGGGTTAAAATAACTTCATGGTCCAATCGAGAGAACCTTGAGGCTTTATAATAATTTAATGGTGTCCAACCGTAATGAGGGACACAATGTGAGGGCTACAGATAGTCGTAGGTCCTTAAGTAGGTATCCTATCCAAGTTGGTTCCAATTTTCCATTGGCTTTAATACTTGGAATCCCAACTTTTTAAACAGTATTTGTCCACTCAGCTAAATCAATTCAGATACCGGGCAGTGTCTCCTGTGCTGCAGGTGAATACATAATTGCCTTTAATATACTTTGATATACTGTCTACAATTGGGTCCTAAAGTTAAATATATAGGACTTCCTGTGTGTTTTTTCTTAAACACATTTTTTATTCCTATTGGCCTCAACAAACCACTGTTTTTGCAACATGATTCATCACTTCAGGTTCTTGTAAATTGAGGGGTTCCCGTGTCCTTGAAAATATGTGATGCTCTCAAGGCCCCCACAGGGCAAACCAAGGACCAGTTGATCTTTCTTTGCTTTCTAAAAGGCGGGTGTTTTCAGCCTGTGCTCCTGAGAATTTAAATAAGGTAGCTCATAAGCTGAATAACAACTGGCCAGCAGAAGCAAGCTCCCCATTATCCCCCCTTCATCCAACACAAAGGGCCTGATTTAGCTCTTGGTGGACATGCTACTCTGTCGCAATGGTGACGGATATCCTGTCCGCCAAAATATAAATAAAATAGGATATAACAGGATTTATTTTTGGGCGGACAAAATATCCTTCACCGATGTGGTGGAGTAACTAGTCGGCCAAGGTCTAAATCAGGCCCTGAGTGTTTAGTTCCTGTCACCTAGAGCGTAGCGGATCCTCATCCTTACACTTTAAAGGCTATCCAGGCAAAAAACCATATAAGGTGGTTATTCAGCAGCCTCATGCCTCTACACCTTTTCTTCTTGTAAAAATATATGTTCCCTCTCTAAAAGGCAATAAAACAGAAAACTTTCAGCAGCTTAAAAATAAGGTCATCCAATGGCTCTCCAAAAGGGTTTATCCTGACCTATCCTTATATGATGATATGATGATATGCAGAGTAGGCTGGATAGTGAACTCTAAAAAGGTATGCCCCGGTGACTGTATCATTATACATTTTTGTGATGCTACGAGAATGCTAACCTTAAAAGCAGTGTTGCACTGAGTAGCAACATTTCAGTATGTACTTAGGCTTTTTCTACCCACCCTATACAGTAAAGCCCATAGAGAGGGGTGAGGCGCATCTTGGACAGAGTTGTGGTCCTGCAATTTTACCTCCCCGGGGCATGAATGCCAACTTCCAGCTCACCAATAGATGAAATGATCAGGACTGACTATCTCTGCATGCAGAGGCAGACAATTAGGTGACTGTAGAGGTGTCCCGTTCATCCAGAGATCTTCAGGTGATCAGCTGTAATATAGAGGGGTACGTGGTAAAGTCTCCGATGAGGGATGCATTATGATGTTGAGTAACTTTGATATGATCTGCTTTCAGGAGACCTGGGATGCCATGGGGTGTTTGCACATGGATGGATATGCTACATTAGCTGTTTCTGCCACTCCTTCCACTCATGGTAGACCTAGAAGGGATCTAGCGATGTCTGTGGACCTGTGCCTGAAGTGTAAAGCTGAGAGGGTACTTTTCGATTGACTTTACACCCTAGGCGTCCACTTGACTTTTCCAAACAAGTATAATGTTTATAACACTGTATTCACGTCACGTTTGGAGCCTGTTGTAACAACAGACCAGTGTTGTAGGATTAGATAAGCCAAGATCATTCTTGTAGGTTTTTGTTTTTTCCAATTTGGTTGTCTCCTGCCAGTCAACGTTTTCATCTGTTTTAATGAGAATGCCTTTTCTAACATCTGCAGTGCAGTCAAACTGCCCCTTTCCAGCCCAGGATCGGTAGCACCCCCTTCTCACCACAAATGGTTTGACAACAGGTGTTCCAGAGCACACATGGATCTGCTGGTGATTTCGCATAAAAAGCTGCACATCCTAGAACAGATGAAGGTGGCTAGGGCTATATTCAGTTTGGCTTGTAAAGAGAGAAAGAGGAAACTTAAGAGGGAGGCCTGGGAGAACTTACTAGCCGCTTGTTTATTTCGGAGCATCTGTCTAATCAGGCACTGTCTGTTACGTCACAAGCATGGACAGACCATTTTGAGGCCATATATAACCATGAAGGTCCGATCTCTTCCCAGTGGTTTTAACGAAACTTGAGGGGGCCCCCCTGCAAGGTATGCGGAGGGGCCTCCTCAGGGCTCAATCAGGACCTCCCGGGCCGGAGTATTGTGCTGAGGGGGCCCCCTGGAGCTTGGGAGCCCCCCGCACCGCGGGGGATGCGGGGGCCTGTGTTACAGCCCTGTCTCTTCCTCTCTGTGCACCTGGGAGAACACAAGGCTCATTTTCTGGTGGGAGGAAGTGAAATCAACTATTTTAGCCCATTCCTCTGGTAAAGTTCCAGGCCCTGACAAGGTTTCCGGTGTTCTGTATAAATTGATTATTGATTTCTGGGCCCCTATACTGACCGTGCACCTAAATGCTGCTGTACAAGGCAGTTTGCTGTTGTCATGCCAAAAGTCGGTGACAGTACCAGTATTTAAAAAAGGGAAGATCCAGCTTGTTAAAGACCCATTTCTCTGGTAGATTCTGAGGTAAAATTCATTGGCCGGATACTGCTGGATCACCTAACAAGCAAACAAGCATAACATCTTGTCGGGTTTGCAATATTGTATTGTAATTGTATTGTAATTGCATTTATATAGCGCTTACTACCCCTGACGAGGCGTCGAATATGGGTTTAGACCATGCCGGGAAACCAGTGAAACAAATTTGAATTTATATTTGCCCATTACAACATATATCAGAGCTGAGGGGGTGCTATTCATCTGGCCTTTATGGAACTCAGCTCGGTGTTTGATAGAGTTAACAGAGCTAAGCTCTGGGCTGTGCTGGACTCCATTAGGGTCGAGTCTGCACTTGTCACTTTTTAATGTCATTTTCACAATGAGCTATTGGTCACTGCTCGATACGACCCCAATGGGGAATGCATACCACACTTTAAGCTGATGAGGGGTTCAACATGGCTACATCTTAGCACCCTTTCTATTTATTTTTTTATATTAATGATTTAGGATCTTTTTTTAAGTGAACAGTGCCAGGACGCCCCCAGTGTTGGTGGTCACGTGGTACCTGCCTTGCTATACGCTGATGATACGGGTTTGATTGCACGTACTACAAAGGGTCTGCAGTGACTTTTAGATCTGTTTATTAGTTTTATGGACAGTTTGGATCTCACCACCAACCATCTAAAATCCTATACCATGGTTGTTGGCCCTAAAAGCACCAAAGTCAGGAAGCTTGTGGTTAAAGGTCATCAAATCAGCAGTGTAGACGATTTTCACTATTTGGGAATTTTGTTGAGAGTCCCATCTTAACTGGCACCCGCTCGTTAAGAATAATATAATGTCTTTTAATGGGATCATTCATAGTATAGGTGACTTCTCACGGCGGTTGTGGTGTAAACATATGAAGACTGTCATTGATATTTTCAAGGCTAAATGTATCCCTAAAGCCAGTTTAGGTTGTGAGATATGGGGGTACACAACCATTACTTCATTTTAGATAGCAGAAAATGCATTCTTGAGAGGTCTTTTAAAGGTTCAACAAGGCATACCCTCAGAGTTTATTCATGAAGAAGTGGGGTTGTGTTTCACCTCTGACTTTATTCATCTTCATCTGATGCTATTTTGGCTATCGGTTTGGCTGAAAGAGGAGTCAACTTAAACAAAAAGGCAAGTCGCACGGACAATACACGTAACCCGAACATTCAGAAAAAGGACCCGCAGAGGTTCAGTGAACGCCGCTTTGACTAATGAGAGATTAAGGACGAAGATTAGTCCACTACCAATGAGAAGTTCAAATAAAACTGTAGAAATTGGGGGCGAAAACGGAATATGAAGATAATAGAATTCTAGACATCTCAACAGTGTGGAAGGACAGACAGAGTGCGATTATTGGTCTAGTAAAGGAAAAAAAGAGCACACAACGATTATAGGATGGGGACTGATGAAGGAGCCCTATTGGTTTCAGTGACAACTGTAGCACAAGAGAGATACAAATTTGGTCTTGACAAAGGTGTTCGATAGTTGTGTAACACCACTGAAATGCGTCTACACAACGAATAGACTAAATCTGTAGAATTTACCGGCATGCTTGATGAAAACTCTAATCAGATGCCGGTTATGATTACATATACAGATTATTTAACGAACTGTAAACAAAGTGTGTTGCTGTATATGTTTTATCTCTCTTTTCTTTTCTTCTCCTTTCTTTCCTTGCATAAATCTGTAGGCTTTTTATTGCATTATTAATATGAAGTAATATATACGCTGACTCACCGATTGATGATTTGCACCTTATAGAATGTTTTTTTTTGCGTATTTTTTTTTTTAATGGATGAAAAATGATCATGATTTAGAATGTATTTCTATATAAAAAAAGTTTTCCATTGTAAAATTGTTTTTTGGCATTTTAGTGTGCCTAATAGCGTCACACTATTTTTAATTAATTGATAACATTTTTTACTCTACCTGGCTGTTTGTGGCACTATAATTAAAAGTGAGATTTAGATGTATGTATGAAATGTGATTGATTTATAACAGTACGGATGGAAATGTTTGGCTAGGTTGAAAACCAAAGGGAATACCAATTTCAAGTTACACTGAAAGAGGAGTTAAAACTAAAACAAAAGAAACGTACTGGATTGTATACGCTTGGATCATATTTCCCATATCCCTTGACTGCATTACATTATAAGTAACCTGAGAGACTTCTTTGTTTAAGCAGATATTGATTGGGTCAGCAGGCCATCAATGCCAAGGTGGGAGCGGAGCATGAGGCTTTTGATTTGACAAGCCACTTTATTATGGTCGAATCAGTGAGTGGCATGGAACCTTATTTGATCCTTGACATATCATAAAAGACTGTTGACCCTCTTCAGAATTAGTTTCATTTATCAACTTATCTTTGCTAATAGTGGCTGGCTTAAAGATTCTGAATTACTTTTGTGTACTTGTGATAACGTAGCTACTCCTGACACGTTGCATATTGTTTGTATTTGTGCTAGGTTCAGTACACTGCGCCACAAATATATTCAGCCGCTTTTGCTAACTTTGAATTTTTAAGCAAGTGAGACCAGCCTTTCTGTTTTCACAACTTTTACCTACCTATTTTGGTTTTTATCTGTTCTTTTATAATCAAAGTGTTCGGATTCATTCCATTTCGTTTTAATGATTCCTCCACCTTGTTGCTTTTTTATATGTGCTTATGAGATGTACATCTGAATTTTAACTTTTATGATCTGCATAGGCAAAATCAAATACAATTTAATTGACTGACTGTCTTGATTGACATACGGGTCTGTTAATTTTTCTATGTACCAGACTTAAGCCCTGGAGATATTTTGTTTGGTCATACCTCCCCAACTGTTGTCATATTAATTTGACTTCTGATATTGTCTCTCATTCATGTTACATATAAGAATAATACAAATACCAATAAAGCATGTTTGAAAACACAAATCAGCATTTCTAAAATAGCTAGAGAGCAAAATAGAATAAAAGCTTTTAAATACATTGATTTAAACAAATAAGTATATGGTTCCTGTTGTCCAGTTGACACTCAGGGGCCTATTAGGATGGCAGGCTTTGCATCCTTGCGGAGCTGGGACCGTCCGCCATAGGTGCGCCGGTTCCGCCCGCCCTATTAGGATGTGCCTGCCACACTGGCGGACGCATCCTGGTACATTCACATTTCAGACGGTGCTGCTGGCTGCAGCACTGTACGCAATGTTAAAATTCCAAGTTGTGCATTGCCATGCACAACGTGGCAGGTACCGCGCGGTGACTGCCACCTTGTGCATGGCAATGTCAGGGGGTACCAAAGTCATTTCCTGCATGCTTTTCCATGGCCATGGAAAAACATATCCACCGCAACCATCATAATATGGATGGCGGTGCCTGCAAGGCGTCTCCACTATATTGTCTGCTTTTTCCGCCCGGCCGGCAATCGTGACGATTGCCAACCGGCGGAAAAGCGGCAGACAGACTTTCCATCTACCGCCTTACCCGCCGCCATTGTAATCTGGCGGTGGGTAAATCTCATTACGATGGTGGGCGGATCACCAACGCCCTGCCGGCGGTGGAGATCTGCCCGCCATCGTAATGGGCCCCTCAGTGTTTAAATGTAGCAGGTAAATCAGTTTCATCACTAAATGTGTTTTATCAGAAGACCAAGAACTGCAATCAGTTAGAAAAACTGAAAAAAGGGAGACCAAATAACCTCTCAAGTTGACTTTAAGTGCATTACTCCGCAAGCAGATGCCCACAGAGCTCTGTCGAACTGTTATTACCCAAGAACACAACTGAAACAATTTGTCTTAATGCCCTTTGATGGAGTGGGTTGGTTTGCCTACAATCCACTATCACAATATCATTGATTGCGAGTATATGTCGTTTAATACCAGCGGAATGTATACAAATCGGACTGCAGTATGGCAGGTAGATTTAAATAAAAAACAAGTCACCATTCGATATGTGAAAAGATGGATGCGTCCTCCTATCGAGTTTACATATATTGGGGGGAACAAATGAGCAGTTATAGACTTGTTCTGCTGCTAGTTTAGTGAGGCCATGGTGGAGCTCTGCAACACCCTAAATCAATCATTTGCATCAATCCAATCACATCCTAATCTTAGACGCTCGTATAATCTGCCCTTGGGTTCAACTGCCTCCTGTAGTTCAAGTGTGTATAGTTGCAAAGTATGCCTTGCGGTGACTGTTGTTAGGTGTTATCCCCATGGCTGCACTCATTTAGAACAGTTTATGATGCTGCCATTAAGGGCAGCATTTTTGAGAGGGCTTATTAAGGAGAGCATGCCTCCTTCCTCTCTCTCACTGTACCATAATTTCTTTTTTAACTTAAACAGAATACAAGCAGGACTGACATTGACGAGAAGAAGCTAAGGAAAATGCAATGCACAGGGGATCTATTGCACAACCTGAAGAAACTAGTGCTCAGCCTGGACCAACTTGAACACTGATCTTTAAAGATGTACACTAAAAAAAGGTATTAGTTCAAGTTTTTATCTTCGACACTAAAATCCTCTAAATAAAGAGATGAAGTAACCCTGCCTGAAATACTTATGTAGCTCTAAGTGGCAAAATGGGCAAGGAACTAAACGGGTGGCTGGGATGAAAAGTTGTCAGGCAACTGTGGCGAGACATCAGTAGCATCCAACTAAGCGCAGGAGAAGATGATGCGCTGCAAACAAGTTACACTACTCAATCTGGAAGTACACATGATGCAATTCTAGAGTAGACAGGAATGCAATTTTGCCTCCAGGAACTTAGGCAGGGAAAAGGAAACTTTGTAAAGTATTTGGATTTCTAATCTGTACTCTGGTTTTCTACGTAGGATAGCTAGGCCTCCAACTGTGAAAAATAGCTTTTGGGTGCTAGTCACTGTAAGGACCTGGGACCATTACATTTCTGAGTGTCCTGCTTTTAAATTCCATGCACCCTGCCTTGTGGGTGTTAGGCCTATACAGAGGCGACTTATTAAAATTGAAAAGGGATGTCTTGACCTGTCAAAAGAGTTTATTTTGACAGGTTGAATTGCAGATTTTACACTGCTAAAGTAAGGCTACACAGATATGCTAGAAGCCATGCTTTGTATTGTCACTGTAGTGGATGACATAATAGTATTGCAGTTCATTAATGACATTGACCTTACAATACCCTGGGTACATTTTGCACCATATAATAGGGACTTATAGATAAGTTAAATACCCCCAATTAAAAAGATGCCAATTTGACCATATTTAAAGGGGGAGCACAGCACTTTATCACTGGTTTAATGTGCACAGAGGTCTAACACCAGCAAAAATATATGATTCACCAAAAGACGAAAAATATGAGGGTAGCCATACAGAAAATGTGGATTTCTTACACAGGCCACCCCAGCCAAGATCTAGGGTAGAATAATTAATGTCTTGATGGACTTCCATGCTCAGAAGTTATTGTTACCATGCCCTTACAGTAAGTAACAGGAGAGAGGGTTTCATAGTAAAACTGACCACTTAGATTCAGGGTTAATGGAGGAACAAGCCCACAAACGATATAGTAAAACAAAGAGAACTCACCCATATAATAGCGGGGGTTTCCAGCATTCTATACCAAATGTCTCAATTACATAAAGTCATAATAAGGAATGGTGAAATATTGCACCACTCAGGTCATCAGGATCAAAAAAAATACCTATTCCGAGCTCAAGATACAGCAGGCATTTAACAGGAATGCAATATCTTCTCCCAGTTACAACTGATCAGTGCTATGCATGTGAGCAAATATCTGAGTACTTTAAACTAAATTAGGTATTATCATTCTTCTGAAATACAGAGTCTGCACAAAGACTGTGAGATAAATTATTTGATAAAGCCACAGGATTATTTCAGGTAGTCGAACTGACCACAAAAAGTTGACTATCACTGGCAGTGAGTCCTTATGTTTCAACATCAAACTATCCAATACTTTGTAAGTTTGCGATAATTTCTGCAGACTCAAAATTGAGAGCTATCTCTGTGTAAGATGGGGCAAACTAGTTCGGTGAGGTGGTATTGCTTATATCTGTACTTACTTTACATTATGATATGCTTGATATTCTGTAGTGCAAGATACCCAACAGGCCATCACGTGCTTTATTTATCCTGTCACCATTGGTCAGAAATCACCATTAGCTCTCTGGACTCAATAAGCATAAAAATGCAATACCAAAATGGACTTTGACAACTCATCGAAAATACTTTAAATGCAGAAACTGCCACCACAATTATTCTCTTCAGCTATTTTACTGGCAAAAATAATCTGTTAGACCATGAAGCTGCGGTCACATGATAAGCAGCATGAGCAGGGCCCTGGGTAATACTTTAAATAAGTCCTACTCATTATGTAGGATGTTCAAAGATAAAGAGGCCTTCACAGGAGCAGTCAGTCCTACTTGACATGCTGCTTTTTTCTTCCAACTCCAGGTATCACTCTGTCACTCAAACAATGAACACGGTATGTATCCAAACACACATAAACACTTCACATAAATGTCCGTAGCTCCCAAGGAATACATCAAAGCAGTGACAATGGTCCAAAATCTAAAAGAGGTAGTGAACAAAGGAGACAATATATTTGTAAGCCCTACATCAGCATCTCCAAAAATGTTCACAAGAACAGCAAAACGCAGCGTGCAAACCAAAAGCTCATAAACCATGCATTATTTGGGGAACTCTCATACTGCAGGCACTAGTATCAACATTACCTATGCACTGATTCTTAAAGATGCTTTTCTTTGGGATGGCCTGCATAGGATGCTTGAATAAGAAAGTAATGAATGCTTCACAAGAAGCTGAAATTGACCTTATGATATCTGATAAGCACACACATTTGGAGCATTCAATCCTGATCCGTGAGGGCCAGATCCATGTCTGAATTTCAGGATTTCTGGATGATACACATTTACATTACGTGAATCTTAATGGGAATAATTTGCACAATCACTGATTATCCTGAGAAAAGTGGTGCAGTTCAGCCATTGTGGTCCAACATTCGACAATCCTGTGTTGGACTGTCAGGTTATGTTCTATGCAAGCAACAATAATGATCAGAATAGAAACCTCACAAAATATTTTTGGGTACTATTTACAATAAGGAAGGATGCTGTGTAGTACAAGAATACAACCTAAGTAAAATAAGCAGACTAGCACTGATAAAGCTGGTCAATGAGGGAAAGACTTGAGTGAACCTTCGGCACCACAGGTCGCCACTCCAACTGAGCGAGCAGCAAGAAAAGCACAGAAGAAACGGCTGCAAAAAATGTTTCATGCAGTACTGACTAAATATTTGTTAAAGCACTGCAGTGTATGAACGCCAGATCTATGGGAATGTTATCACTGTTATCATCTGCATTACAAATTTCCACATCCATTAGCCAACAGTTTAAATATAAGCAAGCACTATAAAGAAGTATATTCATAAGAGATACAGAATAACTAGGGAACAAGTCTTGCCTGTGATTTGGACGGCCAGATTACCCCGTGCCTCGGGGATACTACTTATTCTGTCAGTGAATTCTTGCAGTTCTAGTCTTAATTCACTTTTTTCTGAAGCAAGTGGACTAAGAAACCCAAACAGAACGAATTGATAAAAGAGAAGTCCAGGACTGGAAAGTTGATATCGTGCTAGCATGGGATGATGATGCAACCTCCCCAGCTAAACAGTCGATTATCTTGATTTAGCCACATAAGGGCTCTTCATTACTAAAGCAACTCAGGTGGCAGCTTGTTGGAATGTATGTTCTCTGTCAGTGAACTGCAATCTTTCTAAACCCTCAGGATCCACAGAAAGGCAGCGCCATCCATCCTTCTCTTAAACCTTGAGCTAGTAATTATGTTCATGCTCTGTAGCAAGATATGATGAGCTAGAGCTGATATGCCAGATCTTTTACCAATTAGGTGCCTCATTTCATTTTCTATCTCCTTTTTTAATGTTCCCATGGTCATTGTCCTGTAATATTGGTTTATGTTTAGCTGAGCATCGCCTGAGCATGAGCCTTGAGGGTATGCTGAAACTACCTTTCCTATAAATTATTTCATTTCAAAGGTAGAGTTCTTTGTAGCTGGCAGCGTTCTGCTCTCAGTGTTCAAGCTCACAAGATGGATTTTTCTGAGGCAGCTAGATATTCATAGTCATCCTTTCAGGAGGAAGCATGCCACTGTCAACATCACGGATTAGAGAGAAATTAATACGGTCGGATGGCTGACCTCTTCAGACCTTTCCATGGATTTGATCATTCCTGCACTCCTGGAGAAATGACCTTTGCACATGCCTTCTGTCATATATAGCCCCTAAATGAATCCTGACTGCATCCCTTCATCAAATACAATGAGGTTTTTCAGAGTACAACGTTTATTCCTGCTAAAATCTTCGAGAGCTATGAGAAAAGGTTGAGCTTCAGTAACATCTGACACTCAGAGGAGTAACGCAATCTGACAAGTCCCTCTTATAACCGCAGCGTATTCGTCGGTAGCAAAAAACGAAGGCGGTCTTGAGCTATTGCTAAAAAATCTACCGTAGAAATGTCTGGAAGCACATATGCATAGTGCAGCTCTTAAGAGTGATGCTCATCAGGAGGCACCAAATAAAATGCACAATTGCACCAAAGGCAACACAACTGGTGGCCTCGTTTCCTTCACATTCACGTCTCACACATTTCCCTTACCTTTTGGATGTAATATTCCCACCAAATCCAGTGGCAATCTGCTAAGATTAAGTTATCTACTTTGCTTAGGAAATAGCACAGCCATCCTGCTCCTCCTGCTGCACTATGTCAACCACAGGAGCAACCTACTGCAGCTTGTGTCTATTACCTAAGTTTACATCCACTTGCTAGCATGGCAAATATTTATTTTCTGGTATGTTACTTTCTGCATACAAGTACAGATAATCAAACGTTACTGATACATTTTCAAAATATAGGAGGAATTAGAATATATAATACATACCAAAGTGTTTGTTCCCCACCTTCCTCACCAGTATGCGCTTAAACATGCTTCTCCTCCCACATTCATTTATGCTAATGTTGTGCTGGGGAATCTCTGTGAAGACAAACGAGTTTGAGCCTAGTCTGAAACCCCATCTCTGTGATAGTATATTTAGAGGAAGACATGCTGAGTCAATATACCATTACGCCACAAAAGCCTTACCCCGAGGAAGGATTGCATTGATTCCTATCGGACTCTTACTATCAGACTTCACATTAGCTAATTTATTTAATACCCATTTTAGAATGGTTTAGTATTCTTCTGTTGAAAAAATAAGTATGGCTTCCTATTAGAATGACTATGTCCTGTGATTGGAATAGTAAGCCCTTTATTCTATGAATAGATTCTTGATCATTTGAGTTAAAGAATGATTTTGTCAAATTATGAAGTATTGAATTATTCTCTACATTTAAATCTTGCACCCTCATTCTCATTAGATAACAATTTGTTTTAGAGTGTTATGAGGACAAATGGAATTCACTATTAAATAATTGTCATAGTTGTTGTACACCAGCTGTGGAGTATATCAGGCCACCTGACCCTGATCCCCAAGACCTAGAGAAAGCAGACGGGCAGGGTTGAACAGGAATTGAAGCTGCAATTTTTGTAATGGATGGAAAATAATGTTTCTACATCTTTTCGAGACATTCTGGACGTGTCAGATACATTCTGATGAGAGATGCTGATATTCGAGAAGTAAGAGGATTGACAGGGTGGGCTTTGCTTTCCTGGTTTGATGGTATGCAAGTGCTTTGCTGCATTGGAATTGTTGTCACAGACTGCCAAAGAGAACGAAGGTTCTGCAAAGAACTCGTACAGCATGTTCTAATAGGATGTAAACTACCGTACAACACAAAGAAAGTCAGGAAAGAGAATGTTGGATGAATTCCTGGATGATCGAACCTTTTTGGGTTTACCGAAAGTCAAGATTTCGTGGGGCATATGCTATAACTGGCTGATGCAATAGCTTACCAGACGAAGGACCGGAGGAGACACCCTGCAGCCGAGTTTCGAACAGCTTCAAACTTAGGTGTATGCCCCAGGCTTTCGGAGAATGTTATCTTATCCGCTTCATAAATCCGCAGTGCATACCAAAGGAAATATGATGATTGTGTTTCAATGGCACAGGCCTGCTTGGCCTCAATATAGCTATCTACCATTCATGTCCCCTCACATTTGACTAATGGATTTCTGTGGCGTCTACAATCATTTTGTGTGACCCCACTAAGGTCACAATCACACCTTGTAAAATACTGAGCAAAAGTAAATGTGCCATGGCTAAGGATGGTGAAACCAGAGCGCTGGCACCACCGACGTGCACAGCCCCCTCCTGTGGCAAATCGACGGTGTCATTTGTATGCTGTAGTGGGGAATACGAGCTGCATTATTACCCACTGATGCCCGTAGCGTACACTTTCATGCGCACCTCGAACTTCTGTAAGAATTGAGAGCTACAAACCAAAGTCTTATTTACATGAGGGCAGGAAACCTTGAAGAGACGAGCGTTGCAGGGTGGCTTTGCGTTGAACCTCCTGTTCCAGCACTCCATCTTACAGCGCTTTCCAAGTTTCTTTCTTTTTATAGCAATTAACAAAATGTTGATATTGCAACACCAAAAATTAAACAAATCCTGCTGTGCGTGTGTTAAACGGATTGTTTAAAACACAGTTTGAGGTGACACACCTGAGAAAATGAACCTTGTGCAGTGGCGTCTGCAGCCTTTAGGCTAGCACGTTCACAGTTGTGCAGACGGTTAAAATATCACAGACAGATTGAGGACTTTCTTCAGAAAGAAAAAGCAACAGAAAGAACACAAAACACATGTTATCAGCCTCCGGAGACTAGGCCAACGATTATTGTGAATACATGCAACATACTGAACCGAAGGAATGGGACTCCATCCATTCACATGGTGATCTGCAGCAGGACCTCCGTTCAAGGCCCAACAGAAGATGCCAATTCAACTATTGTGAACGCGTCTGCATACGTGGATGCCTTCAAGTTACCACTCTGCGACTCACGGATGTACAAAGCAACTCTAATTCGTATATTAATTTTCCCCTGATCAGATTCTCGCTTAACAACCGGTCCATTTTGGACACTGACCTACATTGTGCACTTACTGTCCAATATCCTGGAGCAGGGGACAACGAATGCCCAGATCCAACAAGACCAGGTTAAGGAGAATACATTTTGTTTGTAAGTGGCTTTTCTCCGATCTCATTTCTTACAGACATCTAAACCCCTTTGTTGCAAAACTGGAATGATGGGTGACAGCATTGTCCTTGAAATTGAACCCAAATAAAATGTAATCCCCTTTCCTGTATCTCGACCAATGTGCACTCACGACTGGTTGAATATAAACCTCTGGACATTGAACCCATGTCCACATAGTCCTTTTTATCATTAACTTGGACCTAAACTTGTAAATTCACAAATCAGCTCTGTTACCTCCTCAACTACTGAAGACAATATAATTAGCCATCCTGTCAGCAGACTTCCATTGGATTACCAGTTACTTTCAAAGACTCCCCCTCGTCCTCCTCCCCCGAGATTTATGAGACTCAAATCCAGTAGCATTTGCTTGTCACAGCCTTTTACTGTCATTCGTGTTCAGGAAGGTTGGAAAAAGGTAGAGTTCGGTTGTATGGTAACTCTTCTACAATTACTCAGACTGGGCATCAGAGTATATTTGAGCCTTGCTAGAAAGTTATAACAAAAATCCTTGTGCACGAAGGCCTCGCTGAAATTTATTGTGAAAAAGATGTCCCTGGCATGGAGAGGAGTACCAATATGTGAATATTCTGAAGGCCCTCTTCAAGAATGCTTCTTGTGAGTTACAGAAAAGCCATCATTGGGTCAGCAGATGTAGCCATGTCAAAGAACTATCCTTCATTAGAACACTGGAATGTTGGGAGCTCCATTGAAGGCAATGGAGTGCTCCGGGCTTCTGATGGCCAGTAGAAGCCCGGCACACCAACATTCAAATGCTGTCCTTCACAGCAGTTGCTGTGAACAAAGGCCTCATCCGTGAGGTCTTTATTTTATTTGTTAGAACATTCTGCCTCTAGTGGCGGAATGTTCTAATAGCCTTATAGCCCTCCGTAGCTGGGCTATACTGGCATTAAAGTTCCACTCCCTTGTTAAAGGCCCTCGCCTTCGGTCCGGACCTTTAACAGTGGAGCGGGCTTTTAATGGCCTCATAGCCCGCAATGGCGGGCTATAAGGCTATATTAAAATATTGGAATGTTGAGCACTCCATTGAAGACAATACAGTATATTTTACTTTCGGAGTTCTGAACTTCCTGTAGATTACAAAGCTGCTTTCCTTCCAATTTCGGAATTTTATACTTAATCCATATTACAAAGCAGTTTCTGTTTCAGCACAAAAACGGAGTTGAGCACAAAAACGGATTTGCGACTACTTCAATATTATAAGCATTCAGCAGACTTTCTTGCTACGGTATATATCCTTTCTTACATAGTTTCTCACCCTGTCGGAGTCTTTTCAGGGCATTTGTGGGCCCAGAGAGGAACTACTAGGTAGGACAGCCTAATCTTTATAGTTTCACCCATAAGTTAGGGTGAGCTGAGATATTCTGCGTAAACTTTAAAACATCACAGGTCATTGTTGTCTATTAAGACTCTCTGAATGAATCTTTCTCTGGGTGGGCGTGGATGCTAGGCCATGGGACTGCCGAGCAACAGACTTATTGTGCCCCTCTTGTTCTCATGTTTCTTGGGTGGGTAGGGTCCTTTTGGTTCGAGGGCGCGGGGTTCCCCTGTTGGGAGCCTGGTATGCCTCACACCGCGACAGACACTCCTAGTTTCTGGCAGTATCGGGTGGGGGGTGGTGGGGTTCTAGGGGAACGTAGATTTAGGAAGTTGGTGTTTTTATGTAATATACAGACAGACCATTCAGGTATTGATCTCTTTGATGCTTTAGTCTTCGAGCCGAGAGAAAATGGTGCTAGGTGACGTAACCCCTCTCTGGGACCTTACCGTGGTCTCATGGAACATCAGTGGCCTCATAAACAAAGTGAAACGATGTGCTGTTTTACGTCAGACGATGAGGTATGAGGCTGATATTCTACATTTGCAGGAAACTCAACTCCTGGGTACCAAAGCCCCATGTCTAGCCCGCTTTGGTTTTCATCATGTTTACCATGCGGGGTTCAACAGGGGCTCCAGGGGGTTGGCCATCTTGATACATCAGAGGGTCCAGTTTCAGCACTGTAGTACACAAGACAGATCCCGGGGGTCGATTTCTCTTCGTCATGGGCACGTTGTACGGGGAACGGGTTACCACAGGCAGCATCTACGCCCCTCCCCCACTAGGGACAGCCTTCATTGACAAGATTTCAGGAGTTTGGGGGGATGTGCCTGAGGGTATGACCCTTCTGGGGGGCGAATGGAACGATACAATGGGACCATTGGACCGGCAAAAAAGTACTGACAGCCAACCATTACTGGTCCTACTAAATTGAACACATTGGTTTCCACCCTGGGTTGGGCAGATGTCTGGCGAGAATATCATCCAGCAGAACATAGTTACACATATCTATCCGCAGTGCATGGGTCACAGTCTCGTTTGGACTATTTGTTCGCCCCTCGCATATTTCTTCACAGATTCTCACAAGTAACACATCTGCCCCATGGGCTCTCTGATCACTCTACGATTCCACACATGCTGCGCAAAACCCTCCTTCTGTTGGCGCATGTCTCCCTGGCATCTCCGGTGCCCAGATTATCAGGATATGCTTCGCACGGCGATCACCACGTACCTGGACGATAATGGTCCCTCCGCCCCATCCTGATGTATCCTATGGGAAGCCCTCAAGCCTACTGTTCGGGGTACTGAAATCAGCTATCGCACCAAAGAAAAACACGCACAGCGGGAGCAACTGGAGGCATTAGAGTCGCGCCGTACGGCCCTAGCTTCGCAGTTTAACCTAGACCCTAGCCCTCTTATACAGCGCAATCTGATACTGGTGCAACAAGAACTGCTGCAATATCTCATGGATGAGGCCAAGGAGATTTGGGAGGCGTCACAACATTGGGTTTATCAATGGGGCGACAAGTCAAGCAGCATGCTCCACCGGCACTGCCAGGCAGATGACTCTCCAGCGATTGTCCCCACTATTCGTGGCGCAGATGGGTCCTTATATACGTCACCAGAGAGCGTTGCCAGGGAATTTGCGCAACATTTCACAACTCTTTATGCACGACGTGAAAAGATCCTGGCCGATCTAATAGCTGAATTCCTCACGGACATGCCGCCGCGGAAGCTCCCGGATCATCTACGCGAGCAATTAGGGCCCCAATTACAGTAGATGAACTGACAGGTGCCCTCAATGTGATACACCTCAGGCGCGCTCCTGGTCCTAATGGATTCCCTATGGAATTCCTACGGCCGAACGTACACCTCTTAGGCCCCCATTTATTGGCGGCAATCCAGGAAGCCAAGGACCTAACCATATTGCCCCAGGATTGGCGACACGCGGAAATAGTGTTATTTATCAAGCCCGGCTGCCCTCTGGACGATCTCTCCTCTTACCGTCCCATCTCCCTCATTAACTTTGAACCCAAACTGCTAGGGAAAGTTTTTGCCGATCACCTACGGGTGTGTATCACAGATCTGATACATCCCGACCAGTCGGGTTTAATGCCCCAAAGAGCTACCGGCCACAATATCCGGAGGGTACATAACGCTATGGCAGAGGCCCAAGGGCTCGGTCGGCCGGCCGCCATGCTATTGGCGGATATGGACAAAGCAATCGACTCGCTGATCGAAGTGATCAATTTTGGGCCACGCTTCATTGCGAATGTGCACCTGCTCTACACCGACCTAACAGCATCAGTGTGCATCGCCGGGCACCGCTCCCACACCTTCCCTATCCAAAGAGGCACTCGACAGGGCTGCCCCCTGTCCCTGTTATTGTTTGCCCTTGCAGTTGAGCCTTTAGCAGCGTGGGTTAGAAGCGATCCGGTGCGCCGTGGTTTTGACTGGTCTCAGTCGAGAATGGACCGTATCGCGTTATACGCGGACGATGTCCTCTTTTTTATAAGAGACTCCTGGTACTCTGGGCACCGTATACTGCAAATCCTCACGGTGTTTGGGGACACTACAGGCTTACACACGAATCCCGACAATCCGTGCTGTTTCAGGTGTGCGGTAACCAGGGTCGCGATACTTGGGCTTTGCAACTCTCCCGGGCAACGGATGGTTTTAAATACCTCGACATTTTCCTATCCCCATTCCCCAAAGTCTCCTGGGCACATAATATAACCCCATTGCTAGCCAGCCTCAATGGCGAAACGGCAATATGGTCTTCCCTTCCCTTGTCCTTAATTGGGCGCTTGGCCATCTTTAAGATGGTGTCACTACCCCGGATCTTGTATCGCCTCCAAAACTTCCCTTACCCTATTCCGCGCTCCTGGTTCGCACAAGTTGACGCCATACAAAACAAATTCCTTTGGAACGGTGGAGCAGTTAGGGTCGCTCTCCACACATGTGCGCAATCCACCTACTGCGGGGGGATCGCAGCAGGGGACATCTACTCATACTATGTGGCGTCCCATATACTCGTGGTGAATGAATGGTGGTATAACTCCCCCACAGATCCGGGCATACGCGATCGAGCACACGGCGATAGTACGGGCTCCCCTCCTTCACCTCCTATATAGTGCCACAAGCCTGGATTTTATGCCACCTGCTGGTAAAGTCATGATACAGCTGTGGCGGGCTAAAGTCCGATAGATGGGCTGCAATGGGAAGTTCACCCAGAAAACCCTACTATGGCAGGGTACATACCTCTGCCCAGTGGCCGCCTTGAGGGAGTTCCAGGGATGGGACCTCGAGGGGATCTCGACCCTTGGTGGGGTACTACACTGAAATCCTTCCAGCAATTACAGGCAGAATTTGACCTACATAAAACAAATTCCTTCAACTTCGGCATGCACTCACCCCCCTGATTCACACGCTAGAGACCCTTCCAGAGTTCCACCCCCTAGAAGTCCGTCTACTGATGGGCGACCTCGGCCTCCACAAGATCAGGCAAATATATCATACCCGGACGACCCACACACCAAGGGCACTTGACAAGACATGACTTGCGTGGCAGGCGGATATTCCAGACTTGACAGATGATGACTGGGCTGAAGACATCGCTAGCCCGCTGGGTTCAGCGGTCTCCACGCGATACCACCTGACACAGTTTAAATACCTGCACAGGGCATACTATACTCAGACTAGACTCTGGCAGGTGGGTGTTATCCAGTCCAATATATGTTTGCGGTGTGACCGGTAGGAGGGTACATTCTTGCACACAGTATGGAGTTGCACGGCATTGCAACACTTTTGGCGCAGAATTCGGTCCTGCATAAATGAGGTGTTGTTGTGGGTGCTCCCGCTTGACCCGCGACTCTTCCTCTTACATAGCACTGACGACATTGGGGGGAATAGTTATAAGCAACATTTACTGTTTCTTGCTCTCACTATTGCCAAGAGGGACATTGCACAACCATGGAAAGCGACATCTCCCCCGACACTAGGCAAATGGAAGACCGAACTAGATAGATGTATGGGGGCCGAAATAGCAGTATTTCTAGCTCGGGGATGCCCCGCAAAACATCGGAAAATCTGGACTTGATGGGCGTCATATCGAGGAATGGAGCTTCCCCCCCTGCCGCCAGCAGACCCCTAAGTGGTGCCCCATACCCCCAACTGCACCTTGACCAGACTTTCCTATACCGTACGTTTATGAATCTCTATGCCAATATGCCAATTTTTGCTTGTCTTGAGATCGAGTACTGTCTTCATTTTGTTTTTGTTATATCACCTGCATGTTCGGCAGGTGTTGGTACATGGTAGAAATACGGGTATTTTCATGATGTTAATCCTTTTTCTCCTACAGGTCATTGTAGGGCTATTGCCCATCCTTTCGACGAATAACCCAATAAAATTTGTTGTAAAAAAATAAATCACAGGTCCGGTTTGTCATCTTATAGAAACAAGTAACACATGTTTATTTTTTTACTGCTATTCACAACACAATTATTACCATATGTAAGCACTGTAAATTACAGATATTACTATTAACCAATTCAGCAACACTTATTTTATCAGCATCGGTTGGATAAATAATCCAGTCATGATTCAAATTTGTATACGTCCGGCAAAGACACTCCTGCAAACAGAGCCGTAGAAGTTGCAATTTTTCTCGTAGAATGCGCGTGCACCTTGGCTTGTAGAGGTTTTCCAGCTTTGACATGACACAAGGAAATGGCCGAAGTTATCCACCTTGAAATACTAGATCTGGAGAGTGCCAGACCTTTCCTGGGACCAGAAAAAGCCACAAAAAGTTGGTTTGTTTTTCTGAAAGATTTTGTTTTATCGATGTAGAATTTCGAACACCATTTAATGTCTAAAGAGTGTAGTGCTCTTTCTGCCGATGACGAAGGATCTTTAAAGAATGTAGGTAACACCACCAGTTCATTCAGATGAAAGTTGGAAGGGACCTTAGGGATGAACTTTGGATTTGTTCTAAGGATAACTCTATCCGGTCGGAATTGAAGAAAAGGTTCTGCAATTGAGAAGGCTTTGAATCTCGCTGACCCTTCTTGCCGACGTGAGAGCTAATAATAAAGCCGTTTTCCATGAAATGAACTGTAAATCCACCTTATGTACTGGTTCAAATGGCGGATTCATGAGCTGTGTAAGAACCGTATTAAGCTGCTAAGTGACTACTGGGCGTTGCACCGGAGGAAACATCCTGAAGAGTCCTTTGAGAAATTCTTTTATAACTCTTTGAGACCAAAGAGATGGGCGGTCAGGAACTCTCGTGTATCTTGAGATAGCGGCCAAATGCACTTAAATAGACATATGTGAAAGTCCAGATTTAGCCAAATTGAAAAGATATGGAAGAATTTGTTCTGAAGAGGCGTGAAAAGGATGCAGATTTTTAGATGCGCACCATTGACAAAATCTCTTCCATTTAGCCAAATATGTTTTATTTGTAGAGATTGCTCGAGATCGTGACAGAATATCTCGGCATTCCTGAGAAATGTTCAAAGATTGGAATTCATGTTCGTGAGGTTCCATGCTAACAAGTTCAGCGATTTCAAATTTGGATGAAGAATTTGACCGTTGTTCATAGTGATCAGATTCTGCACTAATGGAAACTGTATCCTGGGTGCCACTGATAATTTGAGAAGTTCGGAGAACCAAGCTTGTATCGGCCATGCTGGGGCTACCAGAATCAAATGGCACAGTTCCGATTTCATCTTTCGCAACACTTTCGATATCAGGGAAAATGGAGGGAATGCATACGCGAACATCCCTGTCCAGCGCATCTGAAGAGCATTGCCCCAAGAAACTTTTTGTGAAAACCTGCCTGCAAAGTGTTTGCATTTTGAGTTGTGGCCATTCGCAAACAGATCTAGCGATGGGGTGCCCCATAGATGAAATACTCTGAGAAGCTGGCTTTGGTCCAATTCCCACTCGTGAGAAACATTGGACGATCTGCTCAGAACATCTGCTCTTGTGTTGTCCACACCTGGAACGTGCTGGACTTGAAGTGATATGTTGTGAAGCAGAAGCCACCTCCAAATTTCCTGCGCTTGTTTCGACAGGAGTTTTGATTTTGTACCCCCTTGTTTTAGAAGGTAAAACATCGATGTTGTGCTGTCTGTTTTGACGAGTACTGTCGAATCGTGAATTCTGGGGAGAAACGCCTTTAATCCCAAGAAGATAGCTTTTAGCTCTAGCAAGTTGATGTGAAGTTGAGCTTCGCGGTTTGACCAGTGACCCTGAATTTCGAGGTCTTGGAGATGCGATCCCCAACCTTGTAGCGATGCATCCGTCATCATAACAAAACTGTCATTCTGCGGCTCGAAAGGCAGTCCTTCTGTTAAATGTTTTCTGATCTTCCACCATGACAGGGCCTTTAGGAACCTAGGAGTGATAACTATCCGATCTTCGAAGGACCCTTGAGATTGAATCCATTGTTTGTCTAGGAGCTCTTGAAGAGGCCTCATGTGAAGTCTGCTATTGGGAAGTAAGGGGATACAGGAAGACATCATCCCCAGCAATGATTTGCAGATTCTCACTGAAACGCACTTTTTTATTTGCATATGCGACGCCAGGCTTATGATTTTCTGAATACGCTCCTCTGAGGGATAAGCTTTCGCTTCCTTTGTGTGAATTATAGCTCCCAGAAATTGAAGGGACTGCGATGGCATGAGGTGCAACTTTTCTAGATTGATCCTCAGACCCAGACGACTGAAGAGGTCTATGCAACATTGCAGAGAGCGCTGGGTTTCCCGGAACGAAGTACCTTTTATGAGCCAATCGTCTAAATAAGGTAAAATTTGGTGACCTTGAATTCTTAGATGTGCCGCTAGAGGCGCCATACATTTTGTAAATACCCTTGGCGCCGACTTCAGAGGGCAATACTCTGAACTGGTAATGGCGCCCTGCCACCATAAAACGAAGAAACGTTCTGTTATTTAAATGAATTGGGATGTTAAAATAAGCATCTAAAAGGTCCAGGGATGCCAAATAATCTCCCTTGCAGAGAAGAAGGAGTATTTCCTGCAGGGATAACATTCGAAACTATTTATTTTTGATGAATTTGTTCAAACCTCTCAGGTCCAATACCAGCCTCCATTTTGATGTGTCTTTTTTCTTTATTAAGAAGAAATGCAAATAAAAGCCTTTCCCTCGTTGAAGGCGCGGAACCTCTTCTATTGCTTCCTTTTATAAAAGGGATAACATTTCCGCCTTGAGGGCTGATAGGTATTCTTGCTTCCTGCGTATAGGAGGATGATTTGGAGGCTTTTGTATGAACTCCAGGGTATGGCCTTGTTGAATCACGTCCAATACCCATCTGTCTGTTGTTATCGACAGCCAAGCCTGATAAAAGGAAGAGAGGTAATGATTCTTGACGTTTGAACATGTGGCGGGCGCTTTGACAGAGTCACTGTCGTCTTTTAGATTGTTGCGATTTACCTCTCGGAGAAGACTTCACTCTGGACTGCTGCTGATATGTGTTTGAGGATCGAAATTGTTGACTATTTGAAAATTGGCGATACCCCTGCTGATTTTAAGGCTGGTATCTATTGGATTGGTATGAAGATCTTTGATTATATTGTCCTTGTTAGACCTGTCAGCCCTTTGGGTGGTCCCTCCTCATCATTATTTATTTTGTCCCACTTTTGCCTCAAACCCTGTTTGAATTTTTCCTTTTTGGGAACCACCAGACTTTTTCGTGTTGCTACAGATTCAGGGAGCCATTTTAGCTAACCCTGAAACTTCTGTCTGAGGGCCTGGAGCACAAAATGGTGGCCACCTGTGACATCACCAGCATCCACTGGAACCTACCAGCACCTTCCAGAACATTCCAGGAGATTCCAGAACTCTGTGACAGTTGGAGGCGGTTTAGAATGTTGGGAAGCTAAGAGAGGCAGTTGGAGCTGGCAGTTGGCACCTGACTGGTGAAGAGAGAGGAGCACAACAGTGAAGGAGGAAGGAGTGAAGCAGCAGGGGTGGAAACTTGTGCCTGGAGTGGGGTCCATAAACCCACCCTTGATACTTGTCCCTACTGATGGATCCCAGCCTATAGCCCTGTGTGGGAAGGAGACAGAAGAAACTTATCCTAAGGACCTGGACAGCAGGAACAGGCCTTAAAACCAAGAAAACAGCAAGATTCTGACCTGAAAACTGGTTTCCCTGGAGTCCGGCGTCGAGTAGCCTGAGACCTGGAGCCCGAGGTGGAGAAGCGGCGCTGACTGAAGTAGCAGACGTCGTACCCGGAGCCGCCTGAGGTCGTGAGAGGGCGCCGACGGAGGTCGTGAGGAATACCAGAGGTCGAGGAGGAAGTGAACCGAGGTCGAGCGAGCGGCGTCATCGGAGGAGTGAAGTCCGCCCTCCGGAGTCGTCGGAGACCGAGGTAGAGGAGCACCGGAGGTCGGGAGTGAGGATCGCACTCCGGAGTCGCCCGGAACCTGTGGGGAGGAGCACCGGAGGTCGGGGGTGAGGATCGCACCCCGGAGTCGCCGGAAGTCGACCTCGAGGCCAGGCCGGCCGACGTCATTGGAGCCGAGAGCGCCATCGGACCGGAGCCGCCCGAAGTCGACATCGTGAAGAGACTGCCCGACGCCGTCGAACCGGAGGTCGAGATCGAACCGAGGCCACCGACATCGGACCGGAACCGCCTACCGGCGTCGTCAAAGAACTGACATTGTGCCGAGGCCGCCGAGACCGAACCGGAACCGCCTCACGGCGTCGACACGACTCCAGCGGCGTCGGAACATCAGAAAAAGGGCAGTAAGTGGAGTAGAGGGCGCCTAAGGCCCTGTGGAGACCTGGGAGACTGCTCTAAGGGGCTAGGGAGGTGCTGAAACCAACCTGACTGTGCAAGGGGTGAACTGGGACTAACCTAGAGAGGTTGTGTGGAGAGAGAAAGCCAGGGCACTGGTATTCCCCCCTTTGATCTACCTCAGCTTAGGCCTCAGCCTTGTCCCAGCCAGGGAGTAGCCCCCCCTCAAGCCTTCCACAACCCTACAAGCTGTGCCTGGGCCAAATCAGCCCTTAAGAATTGAAGTGTCATCTGATTACATGAGTGTTGCTGTATACTTTTAATTATTTATTGGGGGTACTGTATTTATTGAATTTTTACCTATTTATTGCTGCACTATATTTATAGGTCCACAGGACTTGATGGTGTACAATATTTATTGGTACAGTATTTATTGCCTCAAAGTATTTAATTGTCTGTATATATTGCACTTGTATTTATGCCCTGTTATTTATGATCACCCCTAATTATTTCATCAAACAGCCAATATTTATTTGACCTGCACTAATTGAAACTTGTATATTGTGATTGACCTATTTATTTTTCCAATCAGCAACTAAGAGAAAAAGATAAAGAAAGAATATTTTCATAATTTTTACGGTGTAGAGTCGTTTTTGGAACGGATGCACGCATGGTTATTGTATGGGTATATTGTATGCTTAGCACTGCGCCTGTTTCCTGACCACTCGAGCCAAGCTACCACAGTGTGTCCGGAAGACCACCACCACCCCTTCTAGTGTGGGAGTGGTTTTCCAACAGTCCTCTAGAGCCTCTTTTCCGAAAGGACTGGAACCAGCCCTGCTGAAGAGACCCCAACCCACGCGCGGTGTCTGTGTCAGCTTTGATACTTTGGAAGGCATCATCTACATGTTTTCCAAAGAGATTCTCTGTCAAACGGCATGTCCACTATTTGTGCTTGGACTTTCGGTCTAAAAGAAGTGGCTTTAAGCCATCCTTGCCTTCGGAGGGCCACTGCACCCGCCATTTGCCTGAATGCCACCGACGACAAATCCATCGCAATATCTATGGATTCAGAAGCCGCCCTAGCCCCATCTTGTAAAATGGCGGCTGCTTCTTCCTTCTTATCCTCTGGTAGATAGGAAAACAAAGGTGCTATATCTGACCACATCTGCCTATTATATCTACTAATAAGAGCTAACGCATTTGCAGCTTTAATGGAGGATGCTGCCATCACAGCAAAACGCTTCCCCGCACCATCCATTCGCCTTCCTTCCTTATCCGGAGGAGCTGCAGAAGTGGAAACTGGATTTTTGGAGTGTCTTTGAGCGGCTTGCATCACTACAGATTCCGGCTGTGGATGTCCAATTAAACAAGCAGGAGAAGATTCTGGGGCTCTATATTTTTTCTCTATTCTGGGTACCGAGGCAGCAACCAAAGACGGATTCTTCATTATTTTTAATCCCTCGTCCCAAATGTGATCAATAATTGAAATCGATCTAATGGATTTCCGTGAATCCTCTTTGAAATCGCAGAGAAAACACTCAGCTTCTTGTACCGGAAGTGGAAGCTCAAATCTTCTCGATGCTTTTTCCATAATGTCATGGAAACCTCCAATATCTTGTGGCAGAGAATTTGCCGGCGGTGATGATGGAGACGTCGTAGTAGGTAGAATGTACTGATCCCAATCTATCCCAACCGGATTGTCCTGAAGAAGTTTCCTTCTTCTGGTTGATCTGCATCACTCTCCTCCAAATCATCCCTAATTGTAACAATAGGAGGAGATTGATTCTTTTGAGTTGAAATATTGGGAGGGGGTCGAGGTGGTTGAATTTGAGTAGGAGTAGATGAAGTTTTCGAGGTTTGTGTGTTAGCCTCAGGAAAACGTCGATAATAGTCGTTGATCATGAGAAGTAAGTCAGTCACTAGAGAAATTGGCATTGAGATAGTTTCTTCTCTCATATCAGGTTGAGCTTCTTCCTCATCCTCGTAGTCATATGACTGCTGAAAAGACTCATATCTTTTTGACTCATGCACTGGACGATCCTGGAAAGAGAATACTTCCTGAACCTCCTGATATTCTTCATCATCTGTTTCCTGACTCTTTATCTGAAGTTGAGAAGGACTAAATGCTACTCCTGATGACTCTTCATCTTCTGACTGCAATTCAGGCAGATTAGATGGAGGAAGCGGAGAGATCTTTGTCCAGCCGGTAAAATCAGAAGATTTCTTCATCGTCGATGAGCCCGTCGACGACGCAATAGACTTTAATGATATTGTTGTCTTTGCTTTGGGAGATTTAAAAGATGCCGTCGACGGAGCTCCCGTCGACGGAGTTCTGATCGACGAGGAAATATGAATTATCGTCAATGAGGTGGTCGTCGTCGAGGTCGCTGACGATGGAGTCGTCGACGAGGTCGTAACCGGCCTCCCCGTCGACGGGGTCGTCGACGAGCCTTTCTTTGACGACAATGTCTTAGTCGATATGGTAGTCGTCGACTGAGTCGTCGCCGACGGAGCTGTTGACGTTTTCATTTAAATCAATGCCGGCGACGCCCCAGTCTTCGTCGACAGAGCTGAAGATACCTCTCTAGACCCTGAAGATTCATTTAGAGGAGTATGAGGGAGAGAAGACAAAGAAGCCTCTTTGTCTTTCGTTTTCTGCTTTTTAAGCTCTACTTTCTCCTCAGAAGCAGAAGATTTCCTCTTTTTAGATGACTGAGATTTAATTTCCTCTTCAGAGTCAGAATCTGAAGTGACCTTCTTTTTTTGAAGCCACAAAAGTAACCGTGCCTCCCTGTCACGTAGGGTTTTTGCAGAAAAGGTTCTGCAGCAGTCCTTAGGCACATGTTTAGGATGAAGACAGTACAAGCAGTCATTGTGGGGATCTACAGAATACAGTCTAGGTTTCCCACAGGATCTGCAGTGCCTCTTTTTAGAGCTTTCAGCCATAGTAAGCAAAATATGAAACACAGTACCTCAAATCCAGAAGAAAGAACTTTCAGTTGAAAAAGGTCAAAAGTTCACTCAGGAACAAAACTGAGCAACGCTCAGGGAGACTCCTCCTCACACGAAGGCGGTTGGAAATCTGAGGTAAGATGGCTCTGCGGGGAGTGTGATGTCAGGGCTGGCAGCTGATTGGCTGAGTTTTGGACCAAATAATGATGAGGTTTGGTTACCAAATAATATGATTTCCTATGGGATTTTGCTATGCAGTTTTTTCTAGTACTGCTGTGGTCATTCTGTTACCGTGAGACTCCCACCATGACGACGGGGAAGATACAAGCATGTGAATCTATGAAAGATTGAATACTGGAGAACTATAACAACTTCTAACCCACAGCTGAATCCTGTACCTTCACCATAAGCATACCCACAAACATCTGCAGAAAAACCCTGAGTTCCTGAGAAACATTCACTATGGAAGAAACAGTCAACATCAAGAGAACCATCCACTTTGGGTCTCCAATGGACACCTGCCCCCACCACATCTAGTACACAGGCTCCTACCCTATCAGCCAAGTCCTCTTCTGGATCCTGAACAAGTCCAAGGCGTTCCTGAATGCTTGGAAACATGTGATGGTCAACGCACTGCTAAAGAAACCTTTGGCAGACCCCACTCAACTAGCAAACTACCGCCCGATCTCCCTTGTATCCTACCTAGCCAAGGTCTTGAAGAAAGCCATCAACAAGCAACTTGCTCGCTATCTCACCTAGACACAACGCAATCCGGTCCAACTACAACACCAAGGCCAGACTCATTGCAAACACAGACAACATCAGGCTGATCCTCAATCGTGAAGATACAGCGGTCGGCGCTCATACTGCTCGGTCTCTAAGCTGTCTCCCACTCCACCCTGATCAAACAACTACATAAAACAGGCATCCAAGGAACCATCCTCAACTAGATTGGCTCCTTCCCACAGGAAGAATACAAAGTCAAACGGCCATCCTACACACAAGAGGTCAAGTACTTCATTTGTGGAGTCTCCCAAGTATCTTCCCTCAGTTCGACACTATTCAACATCTACATGATCCCGCTGGCGAACCTCATCACACCCCACAATATCAACACAATCTCCTATGCAGACAACACCCAACTGATACTCACCATGTCAGACCTCCAAACAAAAAACAACTTCGCTAACTGCATGACAGTAGTAATCACTTGGATGAACTCCAACTGTTTCAACCTCAACACAGACAAAACTGAAGTGGTGATCTTCAGATGGAAATCCTCGGCTTGGAACTCCACGTAGTGGGCAACAAACCTCGGCCCCACATGCCAGAAATCTGAGAATCATTCTGGACGACAAGCTCAACATGACAGCCCAAGTAAACGCAGTGACCTCTACTTGCTTCCACATACTGAGGATGCTTCGAAAGCTCTTCAAATGGCTACAAGAGAACACCAGAAAATGGTTACACAGGCCCCGATTTCCAACAGGTTTGACTACGGTAATGCACTCTACACAGGCATTACTAAGAAGCTCTTGAACAGGCTTGCGCCCGTCTGAAACACCACAGTAAGGCTCAACCTACCTCATCACACCAAATCTCAAAGAACTACACTAGCTCCCCATTCACAAATGCGCCCAGTTCAAGCTCCTCACACATGTACAAAGCACTACACAACACTGGCCATGCCTACTTCAACAGCCACATACACTACCACCTACCTCCCAGGCACCTCTGCTCAGCTGGACTCTCACTAGCACATGTACCCCGCATCCACAAAGCGACAGCCAGAGGTTGCACCTCCTCCAAAACGTGGAACTACCTCCAAAACCACATCAGGGCCTCCACTTCACTACTCAAGATCCGCAACAAGATAAAGTCCTGGCTTTTCAAAATAATCACACCAAGGAGGAAGCTGCTGATCGACCTGTAAAGCGCCTGGATACCCTCACGGGTGATTAGAATGCTATACAAATATACATAACTTAATATAACTGGCTATGGTGGCTATGTCAAGGAGGCACATCCAGCTGCAAACCAGGGAGCAAATGCTTAGTCTAACAACAAAAAACATTATACTGGCTGGAAAACACACCTCCCTATAAAATATGACTCCGACACTTGGTGTACACAATTGTCGTGCACCATCCGGCCAGTCTGACATTTGCATGCAGCCATCTGTTTCCTATCAAAATCTACCCTTCCTGTTAAAACATTGTGATGACTCCCTCACTTACCGAAACATACCATTGCACCTATGCTAAGAGGTGACATGGTAAATACAGCAGACAACAACACAAAGTAAAAACCGCATTTCTTACACCTATGCGATACAGTAGCACAAACAGTGCATCATGGGCCCTAGCGCAAGGAAGGAAATGGGTCCCCTGGCTACTGTCCGAATTATAAAATACAGCATAATCAGGGTTTAGTGGGCCTTTCTGGCCTCTAGGCCACAGTGCCACAGCACCTGCTGCACCAATGGAAGCTATGCTCCTGATGTGACAGAAGGGAGTTGGACAGAGTTGTATTTGTTGCACCACCCTGCAGTAAGTTCCGGAGTTGGTCGCTTACAGAGAGACTGGTCTATACTTAGCCACAATAGAAGGGCCGGTGCTTTCCCTCTCTTGAGGGGGTAATAGCACAGTAGCCTCTTTCTATGATTTGGGTACTGTATCTTTTGAAAGTGAGATACTGCATAATAATTCTGCCAGTCTGGCACTGGTCATTTCCTTAGCCACTGTAATAGTGCTCACTTTGCAGGGGTCAGTTGGAGCTCCAGGTTTGATAGAGTACCATTTTCTCCACGTGCTCAACTGACACTACCTCAAAGCTATCAAACTACCAGTTAATAGCCTTGGCAGTCCCTTAACGTACAGTAGATATTGTCTTTTAGAGGAATCATTCAAATTAGCTCTGCTTTAGTTAATTTTGTCATTAAAAAAATCTGATAAATGTTGATAACATTTCAATGAGGTAGGCACTGTTGCTAGACTGCATAGGGAAGACAGCTTGTTAAAAATCCTAAAATATGCTTGCTAGGAGTAGAAGCATTAAGAAATCTATTGGCATATGTTTTGTAGGTCGATTTTAGGTTTGGCCTACACAGCGCTTGCGCTGTGCTTGTGAAACCTCTTGCATTCAATATATCTTAAAAGGGGGCTCTTAACAGTTCCCAAAGCTGAATTACTGTCTTCTTTTTCGCTTTTGTACGGAACTTCTTTTTGTCATCTTCCCCTGGCTGCACACATTTATGATACTTCGACTAAAGCTGTTCAGACTGTTTAAGTCCCATAAGATAAGATTTCTTCACATGAAAAAGGTAGACAGCTTCTAACAGTATGCTTGCTTTTTATGACTTAGTTGTGTAAGGCAGATGCTTTATCCTGGGAACGTTAGTGGCATTTCCTATTCATGCCTCAGTACATTTCTTTACATTTGTAGGCATTATCAGATTAATTTATTCAACTTAATCTATTTGGTCATTATGATCAAATTCTAAATTGTGTAATAAACATTGCAAGTTAAAAAAAAGCTAATATACAAGAGCTATGCTATATTTTACTACTGAACAGGCAGCCACAGGTGTAGTTACCGTGCAGAAAACAGGGTCACGATTTGACTGACACAGCAGGTGCAGTAGCACCGGACCCAAAAGTTGTCAGAACTCCCCTAAACATATAATATTGCTATATTTGACTACTATACAGACAGTCACAATTGCCGTTAAGTTGCAATAAAAAAGGACTTGGTTTGAATGGTGCAGCAGCTACAGTGGCACAGGGGCCAAAAGCCCTAGGGACCCCACTAAACCCAGATTATTGCTAAAAAGTAAAATTAAACAGACAGTCACAAGTGAAGTTACCTTGCAATTGAAGGGGCTTGATTTAAATGGTGCAGCAGGTGCAGTGCCACTGAGGCCAAAAGTCGTCATAACTCCACTAAAAAACAAATATTGCTATATCACAAGTGAATTTATCTTGCAGGCAACAGGTTCATTATTTGAATGGTGCAGCAGGTGCAATGGCACAAGGCCCAAAAGTAGTCAGACCTCCTCTAAACACTGAATATTGCTATATTTTACAACTAAACAGGCCGTCATAAGTGTAGTTATCTAGCAGCCACTAGGGCATGGGTACTCACAAACTTTCTCTCGGGGGCCAAATTTACAGTGTTGTTTCTGGCTGAGGGCCGCACCGGTGGGGGCGGGGCCAGTGGGGGAGGGGGCGGGGCTAGAGCAAAAAAAAACTATGACCATGAGGTTGAACACAGGCCACTGCAGCAGACGCCTTCATCTACTGAGCCACCAGACCCAGTATGCACACCTATCTATCTACCTATCTATCTACCTATCTACCTATCTATCTACCTATCTATCTACCTATCTATCTATCTATCTATCTATCTATCTATCTATCTATCTATCTATCTATCTATCTATCTATCTCCCGCCCTATCTATCTATCTATCTATCTATCTATCTATCTATCTATCTCTCTGTCTCCCGCCCTATCTATCTATCTATCTCTCTGTCTCCCGCCCTATCTATCTATCTATCTATCTATCTATCTATCTCTCTGTCTCCCGCCCTATCTATCTATCTATCTCTCTGTCTCCCGCCCTATCTATCTATCTATCTATCTATCTATCTATCTATCTATCTATCTATCTATCTATCTATCTATCTATCTATCTCTCTGTCTCCCGCCCTATCTATCTATCTATCTCTCTGTCTCCCGCCCTATCTATCTATCTATCTATCTATCTATCTATCTATCTATCTATCTATCTATCTATCTATCTATCTATCTCTCTCTGTCTCCCGCCCTATCTATCTATCTATCTATCTATCTATCTATCTATCTATCTATCTATCTATCTATCTATCTATCTATCTATCTATCTATCTCTCTGTCTCCCGCCCTATCTATCTATCTATCTCTCTGTCTCCCGATCTATCTATCTATCTATCTATCTATCTATCTATCTATCTATCTATCTATCTATCTATCTATCTATCTATCTATCTATCTATCTATCTATCTATCACTCTGTCTCCCGATCTATCTATCTATCTATCTATCTATCTATCTATCTATCTATCTATCTATCTATCTATCTATCTATCTATCTATCTATCTATCTATCACTCTGTCTCCCGCCCTATCTATCTATCTATCTATCTATCTATCACTCTGTCTCCCGCCCTATCTATCTATCACTCTGTCTCCCGCCCTATCTATCTATCTATCTATCACTCTGTCTCCCGATCTATCTATCTATCTATCTATCTATCTATCTATCTATCTATCTATCTATCTATCTATCTATCTATCTATCTATCTATCTATCTATCACTCTGTCTCCCGCCCTATCTATCTATCTATCTATCTATCTATCTATCTATCTATCTATCTATCTATCTATCTATCTATCTATCACTCTGTCTCCCGCTCTATCTATCTATCTATCTATCTATCTATCTATCTATCTATCTATCTATCTATCTATCTATCTATCTATCTATCTATCTATCTATCTATCTCTCACTCTGTCTCCCTCCCTCCCTCCTCCGTTCTCCCTCCCTCCCTCCTCCGTTCTCCCTCCGTCTCCCTCCTTCTCCCTCCCTCCCTCCCCCTCCCTCTGTCTCCCTCTCTGTCTCCCTGTCTTCCCCCCTCTCCCTGTCTTCCTCCTCTCCCTGTCTTCCTCCTCTCGTCTTCCTCCTCTCCCTGTCTTCCTCCTCTCCCTGTCTTCCTCCTCTCCCTGTCTTCCTCCTCTCCCTCTCTCTCCCTCCCTCTTCCTCCCTCTGTTGCACTCTGTCTTCCTCCCGCTGTCACCTCACCCCCTGCTCTCACTCCCTGCTGCCCTCCATCACCTCACCCTGCTGTCCTCTGTCACCTCACCCCGCGCTGAGACGGCTTCCAGGGAATGCACACGGCCGCCGCACCCAAGTACTTCACAGGTCTTTTAAAGACCATTCACTTGTTAATGAGACTTTGTTGTATTTCACCTCTTCTTAGCGCCCCTGCATCTCCACTCAATGAGAGGGGAGATGCAGGGGTGCTAAGAAGAGGTGAAATACAACAAAGCCTCATTAACAAGTAAATGGCCTTTAAAAGAATCGCCCGGCCTCACAGCGCCGCGCTGCTGTAACCGGCGGTGTTCGCTGACAAGCACAGGGCACAGGCACTGTCTGCAAGGTCCGCGGGCCGCCAAGGAAGGCTTGCCGGGCCGCCAACGGCCCGCGGGCCGTACTATGAGTACCCGTGCACTAGGGTAATAATTTCAATAGTGCAGCAGGTGCAGTGGCACTGAGACCAAAAGCTCTAGGCACCCACTAAACACCTAATATTGCTATATTTTATTCCTAAACAGGCAACCACAAGTGCAGTTACCTTGCAGACAACAGGGTCATGATTTGAATGGTGCAACAGGTGCAGTAGCACCGGGTTCAAATGTTGTCAGAACTCCTCTAAACACCTAATATTGCTATATTTTACTTCTATACAGGCAGACACATTTGCAGTTAAAAGGGGCTTGATTTCAAAGGTGCAACAGGTGCAGTGGCACTGAGGCCAAAAGCCACAAAACCCAGATTATTGCTATTGCTAAATGTTTCTACTAAAAAGGCAGTCACAAGTGCAGTTATCTAGCAGGCACTAGGACCATGATTCCAATGGTGCTGCAGGTACATTGGCACCGGGGCCAAAGGGTGTCAGAACTCCACTAAAACACCAAATACAGATCTATTTAACTACTAAATAAGCAGTCACAAGTGCAGTTACCTTGTAGGCACTACGGTCATGATTTCAATGGTGCAGCAGATACATTGACACCGAGGCCCAAAGCTCTAGGAACCCCTATAAACACCAAATATTGCAATATTTTACTATTAAATAGGCAGTCACTAGCAGTTAACTTGCAGGCAATAGAGTCATGATTTGAATGGTGCAGCAGGTGCAGTGGCACTGGGCTCAAACGTTGTCAGAACACCTCTAAACACATAATATTGCTATTATATTATTTAAAGGATCGGCACGTTTCAGTTTAAGGTCCCAATTTATTTTGCTCGTAGCCCCAAACAATGCTTTATTTTTCATACAGGTTCCACGTTTTATGATTTCAGTCCGCTGCTTTTTTGTGGATTGGGGTTTATCTGGCCTAAAGGATTTATCATAGCAATGAGAAACTGATCCATGGAATGCTTCCAAAGGACACACAAACTAATATTTAATGATAACAGACTAGTTGAATGTTAATAAACATTGTTTTGATAATTCGAGACCTGTGGAAAATAATCAATAAAATTAATTATTTAGGTAAAAGCTGTTTGTTTTCAATTATAAATGTTCTATTGCGCCTTTTAAGCACATGCTCTTAAGCAAAACATTATTTATATTATACCGCAGTTTGCCAATAAATATTAGACACTTTGAGGTCTATGCTAACTGGTGTTGTGGCTTAAGACTATATTATTGCTACCAAGAATGCCCTTGCTTAACTAAATAACTTCAAACTTAAGCTTGCCCATTATTGCGGGTCAGTGACCTCAGCCTCTCAATACTTTTCTCAGTTAGGTCCAGGATGTTGCTAGTTGGGAAATCTCAGACTCACACCCCTCTAACGTTTTTGACTACGCCCCTGTGCCCACTTCTAACTTGCAGGTGAAGATGACTGTTTTGGTGGCACATAAGCTTTACTTGGGCATGCAAAATATTTTGTGAGTAACGCCCCGCCATACAAGATTAGCCTTTAAGCGGTAACCTGCTGATTTTGAGACGTCTAAAGAACACAAATCCTTATATTCTGGTCTCCTAAGCTGCCTGATGAGCAATTTACACACATGGTCAGTGACTGGCTACCGCCCCCCCCCCTATGACCTCACCACCCCCGGACACAGGAACATAAACATGGTATCTTTGGAAGGCGGGAGGTCGCAAGACCCCCCGGCCGTATTTATTAACTTATAAAACAATACAATTTTTATACTTGCATAATAAACCGTTATACAAATTTCAGCAGGACATTAGATACATTATTGTCAACAGGTGTGAGTGACTATCCTTAACAAAGACTCTAATACAGATTGTTACCTAACCGAGTCTAACATCCTCCTCTGCATTTTGTATACTCACATATCTGGGCCATATGGCAAGGTCGATAACCGGTGTCAGGTCCTACTAGCTGCGCCTCCCCTAGAGATGTGCGCATGCGCAGCCGGGCCCGGTAATTACCCGGTCCACGCCCTGAACTTCATTTACCCACTAAAGGAGGGCCCTTACTCTGCGCCATCCGGTGACGTCATAAGTATGCGCGCGCGGGGTGGCTACCAGCCTAAGGAAAGCTTGACTCCCCAACCCGCGCCCCTTTGAAGCACCAGTTACCTTGCCCCTGAAGTTCTAGGAGGGGCCAATGGCCCCTCCCCCTGGGCGGGAACCTCCATAGGATGATGCCCGCCCCCTCAGACCTTAAAATAGTTGCTCACCGGTCATAACCTTACCGCACGCCCCATTCCCAATAAATACGACGACCTATGGGAAAAATAAAAATAAAAAAATAAATATTTCTAAAGGACAACTACACTGACTAAATCATACATCATGTATAACACCGTAGAGCTACAAAGGAAAAAAGGGCCTAAACACAATTGAAGCAGCAAAACAATAATACAGTACCATTCACTACAATGGGAGAGAAAGGCCTACGAGAAAGCATCATGATTAACATAACATTCCCGATACAGTATCGGTCACTACAATGGGAGAGAAAGTCCTAAAATAAAACCTCATCAGAAAATAAACATTTCAGATACAGTTTACCGCGCCCGGGAAATGAAGCTAACAACAACCTAGCAATTTACACACTAAATCGGACTAGTAACGCATCAACCGCGTACTCCAGGGATGGTGGGTGGGAGAAACACGAAGCCCCGAGCGCAGGGCACGTCCGGTGTGGGGGAGCGTCCAGGCAACAAGGGGGTCACCTGGGCGCTCCCCGCCTCTTCATTCCCCAGTGGCCCGCCCCCTCCCCTCCGACCCGGATGTCCATTAACGTCATCCGGGTCAAGGGAGGGTGGCAACCAATCGGTGGCAGGGCGCGCCCCAGAGGACACGCCCCACCACCGAGAGGTCCGGAAGGCAAGGGGGGGGTTGCAGCACCGCCATGCGGGCGGGGGGGCCAAGAGCACCCCCTTTTCACATGGTCAGTGACTGGCTACCGCCCCCCCCCCCTATGACCTCACCACCCCCGGACACAGGAACATAAACATGGTATCTTTGGAAGGCGGGAGGTCGCAAGACCCCCCGGCCGTATTTATTAAGTTATAAAACAATAAAATTTTTATACTTGCATAATAAACCGTTATACAAAATTCAGCAGGACATTAGATACATTATTGTCAACAGGTGTGAGTGACTATCCTTAACAAAGACTCTAATACAGATTGTTACCTAACCGAGTCTAACATCCTCCTCTGCATTTTGTATACTCACATTTCTGGGCCATATGGCAAGGTCGATAACCGGTGTCAGGTCCTACTAGCTGCGCCTCCCCTAGAGATGTGCGCATGCGCAGCCGGGCCCGGTAATTACCCGGTCCACGCCCTGAACTTCATTTACCCACTAAAGGAGGGCCCTTACTCTGCGCCATCCGGTGACGTCATGAGTATGCGCGCGCGGGGTGACTACCAGCCTAAGGAAAGCGTGACTCCCCAACCCGCGCCCCTTTGAAGCACCAGTTACCTTGCCCCTGAAGTTCTAGGAGGGGCCAATGGCCCCTCCCCCTGGGCGGGAACCTCCATAGGATGATGCCCGCCCCATCAGACCTTAAAATAGTTGCTCACCGGTCATGACCTTACCGCCACAGGCCAGCATTGTTAACCAACGATCTGGCCTCCCCCCCTTACCTAGACCTATGCCAGGAGCGCCCTTACTTTGCAAATCCCTCCAACCAGGCCCAGACATTATTAGACCACAAGACGTTCGCTGCCTCAGTCAAGTGCACCCCGTCCCTCAGGTAAAAGTGCTCGCCCCAGATACACCCATGTGGAATCGTCTGCAACCGGGGGGCTCGAAATAATTTGTCCAACTGTGTGTTGATCCTCCGTACCGAGTGATTCAACGCCCTGACCGAGTCCCCCCCTCGCCACTGCCACCGAGGGATAAGTTGCGACCAAACTACTGTGGAACCCGGACAAGTCCTGGCCACCCACCCCGCAGTGGAAATGATCTCCTCAATAAGCATGCGCCTCCCCAGTTTGGCCAAATCATTCTCCCCCAGGTGAAGTATCACCACTGACGGGGGGGCGGGCTGCTGAGCTAAGAGTCCCTGGAAAAAATTCCGAAACTGGCTGAGGCATAAACCCCCTCTCCCGAAGAATGAGATATCAAACCCCTTTTGCGCCGCCTTCATCCTACGATCACCTGAAAGAAAAACATGTTCAGCACGCCTAACATAAGAGTGGCCCACAATCCAAGTCACCAATTTCCTGTGTCCTCCGTGCTGTGCTGATGTCGGTGGTTGGCGCCCGGTGTCGAGTTCCTCCCCTGCGTGACAGGTTTGAGAAACTGCAAAAAACCAGACACATACCAGGCGTGAGCACAGTCCTGTCACAACGTGTCAATTCGTACATAACTCTTGTAACGTTCGGACGACCATCTCCCCAGCCTCTTCACATTCTCAACTGAGAGACCCCTCGCCACTGCCTCAGTTGCTGCCCCAATCCTAAATGAGTGGGTGCCGAATTCCTTTGGATCAAAACCTGCCAGTCTGACCGTTAGCTCCAAGACTCGTCTAAACTGGTACCTGGTCAATGGTGTACCATCAGCGTGACACAGCAGTGTGCCCCCCGCCGTGCCCTCCCGCTGCCTGCAGAAAGCCTCCACGTGAGAAACCGGGCAGCAAGGGTTTGCCCGAGCCCGGTGGAGCACTATGGTGTGACCCCGAGAGTCCTGATCAGTTTTTGATCTCTGAATTGTTATCCACATAACGTCCTCCCTGATCTTCACACCGGCCCACCGTAGTCCGCCCACCCTATCAGTTTTCGACCCAGCCACTAACTCTCCAACCCTCAAAGCCCCATAGAAGGCCAGGGAAAATGCAGCCTTGAACAAAAGTACCTCCCACTGCGAGCTACATACACTGTGCAGCGCCCCCAATAAGGCTGTCAGCCGTGCCAGTCCAATGGGCCTTCTCTTATCACCCTGGTAACCCTGTAAACGGCGCCAACCCCTCAAGGCCTTGCGTACCAGAAAGGTGTTAGTGGGATCTCGCATTCTCTTACCCTGTGCGTAGAAGGAGACCGCCGCCCTATGTCTGCTCGCAGCCGCCACTGAGCGCCCTTCCCTGTGCATCGATTCTAGGTAAGCTGCAAAGCTGTCCTCCTGGGCCCACCTAACCTCCCATTCCTGCCCCAAAAAAGCCCGGTAAGACAAAAACGCCCCTTCGTAAGCTGTCTTGGTCCTGGGGGCTAAGCTAGCAACCACGAGGTCCTGTAATCTGGGGCACCAATCTGCCAAAGTACTGCCGGGAATTGCGCTGGCTGGGGGTCTGCTGCAGGAAGATGTTCCCTGAAAACCTGCATTTTAAAGCGAGAAAGGGAGTCAGCTGCATTGTTGAGGATGCCAGGGACATGCTTGGCTCTGAAAACCACATTCCATTTTAAGCATTGCAACACAATCTCCTTTATTAAGCGCAGTATGAATGGACAGCGTGCCCCCTGCTGGTTTATACATTCCACAACTGTCATGTTATCCGACCAGAACACCACGGATTGATTGCATAAGTGTTCCGGCCAGACCATCAATGCTACCCATATCGGGAACAGTTCCAGAAAGCCAATATTGGCGGTCAAACCCCGTGTCCTCCAATCTGCCGGCCACCGCTGGGCGACCCACTTGGTCCCCAGGATGGCACCAAAGCCCGCACTCCCCGCAGCGTCTGTCCATGAGCCCACTTCTGCTGATGTGGAGGGAGGACCTGACCACACTACTCTGCCATTAAAATCCTCCAGGAATGCCATCCAAATAAGCATATCCTGGCAAACCTCAGATGACAACCTCGTGCGGTGGTGTTTCTCCCGTAACCCTTTCATAGCTTGGGCAATGGAGCGTGAGAAAGGGCGTGCCATTGGGATGACCCGAAGCGCAAAATTCAATTGCCCCACCACTTCCTGTAGCTGTTGCAATGTAACCTTGTCTTTGCGTAGGCATTGACGTAGGGCTGCTCTAAACCTAGACACTTTGTCCATAGGTAACCTGAAGCATCCTTCCACTGAATCAATTTCGATACCAAGAAATTCCAAACAGGTGGACGGTCCAACCGTCCTTCCTGGCACTAGCGGGACCCCAAAAGCCCGCATGAGCACACAAAATTCCTGCAACGCCCAAGCACACTCCTGAGATTCCGCCGCACCTAAGAAAAGGAAATCGTCCAGATAATGCATAACCTGCCGGTGGCCCGTCGCCTCTCTCATGACCCATTCCAAAAATGAGCTAAACGTCTCAAAGTAGGCACATGAGATGGAACAGCCCATGGGCATGCATTTATCCATATAGAACTTGCCATCGGAAGTGAAACCTAAGAGATGGTGGTCCAGAGGATGGACTGGGAGGAGACGGAAAGCAGATTCAATGTCTGATTTTGCCATCAACGCCCCTGCTTCTAACTTGCAGGTGAAGATGACTGTTTTGGTGGCACATACGCTTTACTTGGGCATGCAAAATACTTTGCGAGTAACGCCCCGCCATACAAGATTAGCCTTTAAGCGGTAACCTGCTGATTTTGAGACGTCTAAAGAACACAAATCCTTATATTCTGGTCTCCTAAGCTGCCTGATGAGCAATTTACACAGATGTTATGGGACTTTTATCTCATATTATTTGTCAAAATGACTCCATCGTTCTGTCTAGTGTCTCTGGCTCAACCTTTCCTAACCTTCCAGTATTTAACCCCATCTATTTCTGCATCAGGCAGTGCTTGTGCGCCTCCATTCTACTCTGAACTTCGCTATAGGCAACACATGGCATCCAATATAAAAGGGAATGAAGAGGCCCAACACTAACTATCTTCTGAGCCACCATACACTGCTCTTTATAGTAGAAAGTATGTTTAATGAAACGTAGGTGCATCCTATTTATTATTTGCGTTCTGAATGACACATTGGTTATTGTTGGATATTGTTTTATTCTGAAAGAACGATCTACAGTTCTTGGTTTCAGTGCGTCGGCTGAATACATGCATGATCGATGAAGGCGAAGTCTACAAACATACACACCAAACCAGAGCTCTCCAGCTCGCGGCGTTCGAAGCCCGCACAACTGCACCTGCGCCACAAAAGCGAAATGCGCACAAGATTAAAGGGGGCTGCAAAGTTCAACGTCTCGCCATCGGATTCGCTGGCAAATCTCTGGCACTTTATAATTGGCTTGGTGTTTAATTACATAAGGTCATGGAACATATGTTCACATGTGCTTTTTAATTGGGCAGAGTTTAGTCATACAAGGTCAGAAAACAGCATGCCTCTGCCGACTAATTGGCAACTATACCTCAGTTAGACAAGAATATTTCAGCACATAACGAATTGTTTTCTAATTATGACAACGTTTGAGAGCATATTTTCACTTTCAATCGTAGGTTCTTCTTTCAACCCCCACAAATGTTAGGTTTCAGGAAGATCAGAGGAAGCTTTTCACCTTACATGATAATCTGATGCAGGATTAGAAATGTGAAATGTCCCTCTTTAGAGATGGAAAACTTCACGGCAACATGATTAATCATCGACATCTCCTGTACTCTCACACAGAACAAGATCTTCACCAAAAAGTGTAGTTAGCGAATGATCGATGAACTTATTAGGTTGAACTATTCAAAGATTTCTTCATTCAGCTGCTTGTTAAATCAGGTGTCTCCCACTGTCATGTCAGTGGCCGAGGGAGTAAAAGGATGTGGAAGGATTTTGGGCAAGTCACCATCCATTGAGAGGAGGATGGATCAGTTACGAAGGATTGCTAAAACTAGTAGGATAACCTCTGCACAATGCTAAAATACACAATAGGAAAAATAATACATTCTTGTAAGAACAGTAGAGCTTGAAGAAAAATGTGTCCAACAGTACCAGGGGGCAAAATATTTTACAAAAAAACATAATCTGCTATTTCTTTTGTCCGAAGACGAAGCAAAATTCTAATAAAAAAAATCACCAGAATTCACTTTGCATGTAAGGCATTTTTTCAAGCCATCAAACCTGCCTGTTTTAGGCGTCCACACTTCCCTGAACCATAAAATATGGTCATACTTAAAACCTCATGTAGCCAGTGAGAATCTAAATGCCAACCCAGAGCACAACAAAATCAGATGTTCGGCCTTTCTTGGTCATAACGCACTAGTTACTCAGGAAGATCATAACTGGTCAATCAGACAACTGTTGTTCCAGCGACTGTTTTGGTCCTATTTTCAAAGAATTAAAACAATATGGCCGTTTTAGGCCAGCTCTGAGTGGCTATTTTCAGCCTCTCATAATTGCACTCGGTTGAACTGCCCTGACTTACATGTGGAACAGTAGTTCACAGCAGTGGGTGGACCTCTGCAAGATTACCTTCTGCTATTGCATGTTGCTTCTAGGTCATGGTAGGCAGTCGAAATCTCCAGCCGAAAACGCAGACAGGAATGAAGAGTTACAGTGGAAAAGAAAACGAGTTACTTATCTGTAACTTTAGTTATCCAGTATTGTTATCTTTCATAGATTCACATGCTTAGAATCATCCCCGCCGACGAGGTGGGAGTCTCGCGGTACAATAAAATATATACATAATAGTCATTAAAAACATTATATCATAGGCTACTATGGACAGTAAGGTCACTACATTAGCCTATCTCAGTCTTTTTGTTAAAAGAACCAAACTTGGAACACAGCCAATCAGGCTGCAGCACGCTCATAGAACCCTTCCACAAAGAGGCAAACCCTCAGATTTTCGTAGCACAAGTGACAGTAGTATGTAATAACAATAAGGTAAGCCTCTCCGGGGAGGAGGGTGGGTCGCATGTGAATCTATGAAAGATACCAATACTGGATAACTAAAGTTACAGGTAAGTAACTCGTTTTCTTATCCAGTATTGGGGTATCTTTCATAGATTCACATGCTTAGAATCAGAATAGTTGGCAGAAAAAAATGCTTTTGTATAGTGGATGGTGGGTATCATTAGAAAAAACAATAGATACCTCATAATACCAATACATTCTAACCCAAATAAGGGAAAGCATTATAACATATGCATGATTAAAAACATAAACATATGTATATATACACACACATATATATATATATATATATGTTCCACCAAAGCGCCCTGTGCTTGGGAGCGCACACAACTCTGCTCTGCCCTCTGGCCTGAAGATGCAGTCTGCCTTCGTGTGCCACGTTTTGTTCCTATATATATATTCACTTAAAAAACCATAGGTTTCACACATGTTATAGTTAGGTGGATATTTCACTCGTAAAAAAACCAATGAAATTCCCCCGTTATAGTTAGTTCAGCTAACTATAACTCGCGCGCCCGCAATCCACTGCTGATGACGTCCCATATTACATCACTCATGACATGGTCAGTGACATCACTCATGACATCACTGATGACATCATCCTTGTGATAGAGTGGCAGTCGCACGAGTTATAGTTATCTGAACTAACTATAACGGGGGAATTTCATTGGTTTTTTACGAGTGAAATATCCACCTAACTATAACATGTGTGAAACCTATGGTTTTTTAAGTGAATTTGCAAGGTTTTTTAAATGCTAATTCCTAACTATAATGTGTATGAAACCTATGGTTTTTTCAGTGAATTTGTACGTTTTTTTAAATGCTAAGTTATGTATGTATTATTATTTTTTTTATATATTTATCTTACAATAAACTACGTATTAATTTTTTAAATTTTTTTATTTTTGGTTGTACACCGTGCGCGCACAATTTCTGCCTTCGGGGTCCTTCAGGGACCCCCTGACAAAGGCTAGGGGGTCAGGAACTCTCTACCCTGCCCCCTTTTCACGTTCGCCACCTTCCTTTTTCACTCTCGCACTGAAAACAAACAAAATGGCGTCCGACACTGTCGAAATGAAGGAGCCTTTATTAGCCAATCGTCCAGATAAGGGAATAATTGTATGCCTTGAAGTCCGAGATTAGCCGCCACCGGGGCCAGGAATTTGGTAAAGACTCTCGGGGCTGAACGCAGGCCAAAGGGAAGGACTTTGAACTGAAAATGTGCACCTGCTACAGTGAAACGAAGGAATTTCCGGTGTTTGGGATGAATGGGGACATGGAAGTAAGCATCCTGGAGATCTAAAGTTGTCACGAAATCTGCATGGTCTAGAATCTGAAGGATTTCTTGAAGTGTGACAATGCGAAAGGATTTCTTTTAAAGATATTTGTTCAGCTTTCTTAAATCCAGGATTGGCCTCCATTCCCCTGACTTTTTCTTAATAAGAAAAAAGCTGGAATAAAATCCTTTTCCCACCTGAGAGCGAGGCCCTCTTTCTATCACTCCTTTCGATAGCATGAGTTTTGCTTCCTTCCTGAGAAGAGCCAGATGTGGAAGATGTTTCTTTAAAGGTGGATGAGGGGAAGGGGTACTGACAAATTCCAGGGTATGGCCATATTTTAGAACATCCAAGACCCACTTGTCTGTTCTTAATTTTTGCCAATTGTTGAAATGTTGGGACACATTTTGAACCTTGTAACGGAGGTGTGGTAAATCTGTTGCAGGTGCCAATAGATCGTCACTGCTTTCTAGCAGAATCCCTGCCTTGAGGTTGACGTCTCCTATTCTGCTGTCTATAAGCGGCAGCTGGAGGGTTTCTGTAGGACTGTTGCTGTTGCAGATAAGCATATCTTCCCTGATTGCCTTGGCTTTGGTATCTTTGATAGCCACCACAAAAGGAATGTGATCCTCTGCCTCTAGATCCCCGAAAGGGAGTCTTTCGATATTGTAAGGTGCCAAGGGCTCTGGCAGTGTCAGTGTCTTTCTTGATGTTTAACAACGCCTCATCTATATGTTTTCCGAATAACATATCTCCATCAAAAGGACTGCTGGCCCGGCAAGTTGGCAAAAACCCAAGGAGGCTATATCCATAGAAATATCTATAATTTCTGACACAGCCCTTTCCCCTTCAAGAAGAATCTTTCTTGCTTATTGCTTCTTGTCATCAGGTAAGCCATCAAGGTATGGAGATATATCCGACCATAGTTGACGGTCATATCTACTTAAAATCGCCAAAGAGTTTGCAGCACGAAAACTGATGCACCCGCCATACTAGTGAAACGTTTACCAATGTTATGAAGGCGCCTCCAATCCTTATCCGGCGGTGCTGTCACAGGAGTGGATGGATTCCGAGACTTCCGTTGAGCTGCCTGTGAAATAATGGAATCTGGTCTAGGATGTCCGGAAAGGCAAGAAGGAGCATCATCAGGTGCTTTATATTTCTTGTCGATTCTAGGGAGAATCGCAGGAACTGAAAATGGAGTTTTCATTAGTGCCTTCTTCCCAGATATGGTCTATTATAGGAATAGAACGTATAGACTTTCTACTCTGATCCTTAAAGTCGTAAAGAAAACAATCCATTTGCTTCACAGATAAGGGAAGATGAAACCGGGTTGCTGCCCTCTCCATAAGTGCATGAAAACCTCCTATATCCTCAGGAGGGGAATCTACTGCCTGGGGAACTGGTGAAGATGGCGTAGGAATCACGTATTCATCTCACTCATCCACAGTTGTGGGTGATTGTGGTAATTCTCCGTCTTCCTCCACAGTATCACCTCATCATCCTGGACCAAAGGTTGTGCAGGTAAAACTTCCTGAGTTTGAACTGTGGGGGTAGAAGGATCTGCAACCTGCAAAACAGTAGGTGTAGTAATTTGTGTTGGAACAGGTGCTGCTGGTGGAAAACGAGTATGGTTATCTCTTAACATAGCAGTCAGATCCTGCATCAAGGCAATAGGCATTTGCACCATGGGTTCCTGAAATGATGTCTCTTGAGGGCCTCGCAGAGACTCACACGGTTCATAGTACATGTCCTCATCATCTTCCTCCTGATACTTAATCCAAAAATGAGATGGGTTGCGAGCAGGGCTAAACAGCCCATCATCATCATCTGACTCCTCCAAATAATGACTAGGAGGCAAGGGTGAAAAATGAAAAACGTCCTGGTAATATCTAGAAGAAGGGATTGATGACGACAATTTAGATGACAAAACTGGCGTAATTTGTAAAGATGCAGGTCTTTTACGCTTCAGCGTCGCCGAAATATACATAGACGGTGAACCAGCATCAGAGATAGTCATAATAGAGGCTGCCGTCGACGTTGTAATCATCGATGTCGTCGACGGAAAAAACTATCGTCGACGATGTTGTTGTCGTCGAAGCTGCTGTTGTCATCGACGGTGGACTCGTCGACGGGATTAGTATCGTCGTCGACGGTGGGCCCATCGATGGGAGTTGAATCACTGTCGACGGCGGGCTCGTCGACGGGAGTTGTGTCATCGTCGACGGTGGGCTCGTCGACGAGAGGTGTATCGTCGTCGAAAGCGTCGACAGCATGCGTCCCGTCGACGATGAGGCAGGCGTAGAAGAGATTGGCATCGTTGACGGCGATATTGTAATCGTCGACGATGGGATGTTTTTCGATGACAACGAGGAATCACTCATTCTCTGAGGAGATTTCTTCGTCGACTATGCTTTTTTTTACGTCAACGGGATCCCAGCAGACTCAGAATGAGTTTTTTGCTGTTTTGAAGCAGTTTTTTCATAAATCTTGATTTTTTCAGCAGATTTCACCTCTGAAGAGAATGAAAGCCTCTCTTTTTTAGAGGAAGAGTGACCAGTCTCAGAGAGAGCCTTCTTCAAGATCTTACTCTGTCGCCCAGGGGGATCATCAGATCTATCCCTCTTTTTGGCAAGAGGGGTGGACGCCTGGGGACCAATACTGCCATCATCTTCTGAAACAACTTCAGAGGTAGCCTTCTGCTTCTCCAACCAAACCAGTAATCTCCCTTCTCTGTCTTTCAAAGTCTTAGCAGGGAAAGTTCTACAAATCCTGCAGTCCTTAACCTTATGTGCTGGATAAAGACAGTATTTACATTCCTTGTGGGGGTCTTCAAAATGCAGTCTCTTCTTCCCACAGAAAGAACAGGGCAAAAACAAGCTTTTCTTAGAAGAATCAGACATAACTACTCACAAAATTCAGTCAAAGATGAAGAAAAACTGAGTAGAGCTCAGGGAGACTCCCTGTCACACGACGTGCGGTAGAAAATCTGAGGGTTTGCCTCTCTGTGGAAGGGTTCTAAGAGGGTGCTGCAACCTGATTGGCTGTGTTCCAAGTTTGGTTCTTTTTACAAAAAGACTGAGATAGGCTAATGTAGTGACCTTACTGTCCATAGTAGCCTATGATATAATGTTTTTTATGACTATTATGTATATATTTTATTGTACCGCGTGACTCCCACCTCGTCGGCGGGGATGATTGTAAGCATGTGAATCTATGAAAAATACCCCAATACTGGATAACCAGGTGTACGAAATTCCCCTGTCCCACTAATTGCTCACTTCTTAGTAGACCACTATGGTTAAACTTGCAATGCTGCGTTTTTTCCAAGCCCTGGACTAACATTCCAGCTGGTAACAGTAACTCCTGGGGTTGGAAATATTGGTCCCAGTAAGAGGCCATTTGTGACGAGGGCCTCAAAAGGAAAGAACAAGGATTATGCTGGTGCATTATCTAGGCCTAAAAGTTAGAAGCAATCACATACCGTGCGTTAAAATGATGATCGTTCTTAAATCTTAGGGTAGTTAGTTTCACATCATAGCTTGAAGGCAAGAGCTCCCCTGACCCTACTGTTCTCATTTACCTATGTGTTGAGGCAGAGCCAAGATAAACACCTCTGAACTTGACCGTGTGCCAGCAGAGACGGCCAGCTTCAAGTGAGGACAACAGTTTCCTTATCGCGGAATCTTCATTGCTAGTCATGAGCGTTCGAAAAATTCCCAGCTGACTGTGGATAGCTCGGAACACTGGTATTCTATAGCTGTGAGAGGGTGAAGAGCCCTGCATAATGTAATGCAACATTTACCTCCAAAAACCCTATTCTGGCATAATTCTCCCAAAATTTAGACTAGCGATATGTATCAAAACAGGAATGGCCTTCCTAACACTACTTTGCAGCACCCTGGAAAACAGGCTTCTGCTTAACATGTCTAAATAGAGAGGAAAAGAGTAGCCTTGTAGACTTGCATTAGAAAAGACTAATTAACACACTGTCCCTGTAAGAATTCAGGGGCTACCATATTCCATGATGTCTTGTGCTGCCTTACAATCTGTTGTATTTTTCCAGCTCATGTGAGAAGGATATTAGAACATTGGCTGTTTTTTTCTCGAAATTCCTGTCAGAAGCTACAGTTTTGTACTTCACCCAACGTCCTTAAATGTTAAAAAACATTTTAAGGTGTTTGCCTTTAGTTCCATCAGTTTTCTACGATATCTACATGTTTTGTAAAGTGCCCTTCTAGTGCAAGGAAAGAAGCTGTCACAGACTATCATAAGGTCTATGCGGTCTGTCTCCCAGCGCCACATTTGATCGAATTCTGTGAATTTTACCAGAAAACGTTCAAAACAACTTTGAAGGGCAGAGAAGGCAAAGGAAGCTGGAAGACCATACGACTAAGGAAAATAGTAACAAGGCTGTCCCAGAAGCCTCAACTTCTACTATTACTTTGCTTCTTTCTGGTCAGAACTCCAAGATAGGGAGAGACAAAGAGAGAAAGTTGCCAAAAGACGAAAAAAAATACCCCATCATTAACATTGCCGTTCGAGGTCAAAGGTATCAATGTTGGAGAAGGAGACAAGACAGATTTGCTCACTGTCGAGGATGGAGTCATTATCAACAACAGCGCATGTCTGTAAGCGTGGCTGTGGTGCGCTGGCGACTTTTATGCATATACTGTGGGAGTGCCCGAAGGTGGAGCGATTCTGGCGTGGTGTGCATGAGGTCCTGCGGGTGGTCACGCGTGTAGCGCTGCTGCCTGAAGCGAGGAGGTGCTTGTTGAATGTATGGGAACCGAATGACTACTCGGTTCCGCAGACGCGGTGGGTGACTCTGGGATACATGATAGCGAAACGTGATATTGCTCAATTGTGGGGATCCCAGAGGCCCCCTGCGGTGTCGGCCTGGAAAGAGCACATGGATTGGTGTATGTTCCGTGAAAAGGTGGTGTATGTGGCGAGGGGTAAGCCTGGGGCGTGGGTGAAAGTCTGGGGCCCCTGGAACGCCTACCGTGGGGGCATTTGTGAGCCGCCACAGCTGCCGGCTGCCTCGCCTGCTCCGTCTCCCTAGCTGGACCCTCTTGCTTGGCCGCGGGCACGCGGCCCCCCAGTCCTTGATCTCCTCCCATCCCCCTCTTCAGATCTTTCCTGCCAGTCTGGATCCCCCACTATGGAGCAAGTGTTGTCACCTTGATTCTCGGGTTGCCTTGCGGTTGTGGTTTTTGTTGATGTTGTTAGTCCTTAAAATGAAACCGTACTCTGTGGCAGGACGCCGTGAGGCCTGCACCGTTGATTACTCCTGTATTTCTATTGTGCACTGCTGAGAGACTTTTACTGTCTGTATGTACTATATTTGTGATGCTCTAGCGGCCGGCCGTGCGGTTGTAGGCCCATACCTGTAACCTTTTCATGGATGCAATAAACGGTTTCAAAAAAAAAAAAAAAAAAAAAAAAAAACAACAGCGCATGTCACCATCATCACTCGCCAAGTTTATGCCATCAAAATTCTCAAGGCCATTATATTTGCGTCAGCCATTTTGACATCACCACAACCGTCAACAGCATACCAAGAGATGTCTGGAAAACACTAATTGTCGAAGCTACATTCACCTTAGAGGTGTCACTCGATGTGAGGCACCACTCACTAGCAAGGCTTTACTCAACCTCAAGGCACCACTTCACATCACAGCACCGCTCAACATCTCAAAATAAACTGAGATTAAGATCGACATTGATGTTTTCCACTTGGAACCATTCACCAGGTTTGACCACTAAACTGGGGTTAAGATTCACTCCATCAATCGCTCAGTCTTTGAGTCCAGTGAGGCCTTTGCGTATCATCATCCCAGTGGAATACCCATTGCATCAATCTACTAACTCTGCCGAAGGCTGCACTAGTAATGAGACACAAGTCCATGTCTCCTGCTATACTTCACGGAAGAAACCAGCTACTCAGGTACTCTCCAACAGCTGAGCCTCGGTAAAAGAATGTGTTACAATTGAGAGATGTAGACTTTATTCAGTCTTTGCCTAAACCTAGATGTAAAACATCTAATAAAAGACATCCACCAAAGACCTACGGTTCTGAAGTGGACAAAACACAATCCCGCTTCTCAGGCAGCCTCTCCCTCCAGGATTTTGTCTGTTGATTACATTAACACTTTCAGGACTTGCTAATACAGACATGGGATTCACCCAGACCTTTGTTGCCTCTCGTTCCTGGCTCATTAGACATTGCAGAAAAAAATCTTTTTGACTTCTCCTATGATAAAAAATCACCTAGCCCCTCACTTACTGCAAAAAAGCAGGACTCCTAGACAAGCTCCACTCTTTTTTGGGGATCAGATTCCAAGTCGTATTCCCTACCTGTGAGTGCAGTTTACAGAAAGGACTCTTCAGCTCCGGAAATATCAATACTACCAGATGCAGGGCTCCACCTATAGACATTGCAAGAAAGGAAATGTTTGGGATGGCCTCTAACACAACAACAAAAAGTGAGGCAGTCACCTTCACACTCAAAACAGCTAGCGCATTGGCTTTGTTGGGCACATTCGACAGAAAGCAGTGGTCGAGTGTACAGAGGTTTGCAAAAGATTAACCCTAAGACAGTTTGAGTTGTGGGGGGTGCGTGGTGATTATGAGGCTCTGGCCCAAAAAACATCATGTTGATAACAGTGCTTAGTTTTAAGAAGGGAAAACAATGAGCTGCAGTAAATGGACCATCAATCACATCTTTTGTCATTTATATCCAAGCTGGGAGTATGTGTTAAAGGGCAAGGGACTCCAAATATTCTTTAAAGCCTCCACCCCCTTTTCTAATAACCACACTGTGGATACTTTTACATGTTAGTAAGGCTCGCCTGACCAGAATAGTATGTTTGACAATCATGTCTTTGATTGCATTTTTAAAAAGGCAACACAACTTAACTGCAGTGTTTTTAATTACATATTTAAACATTGCCAATTTCATAGAATAATTGTGAAAAATTCTGAGGGGCTGAAAATTGTTTTTTTTCCAAGAGGGTGGTGGGCCATGGCATAAAAGAGTTTGAAGACCACTGCTCTATAGGATTTGTAAAACAGGCACACAAATCTTGGCAACACAGTAAAATGTGCAATAGAAACAGCAAACAAAATCTATTTAAAGCACTTGTTTGTGAGCATCTCGAAATATCTTCTAATTTTTTTCTGACTTATAAATATTTATAAATTCTTGGCAGCACTACAGCTCAGTCTGCTGTTAAACCTATAGCTATATACATATATATGTGTGTGTATATATATATATATATATATATATAGCTATTGAATAATAATAGAAACTGTTAACGCTGGATTTAGCAAACGTCTAACCTCTAAAATGGCTCACACAAACTGCTATGAACAGAATCGAAGCATCCCAGAGAAATAAATACTGCACACATGCTCTGAAGGGGTCTTTTGGAAGAAAACATTCTCTAGCAATGACTCTGCCCCCTGGAGGGAACGCCAGCTGTGCGCCTCATCTTGGCATCATTCCCTCCCGCCATAATGCCCACCCTCCCTTCTCATCGCTACATGTGCAGCACCTAATTTAGGACATGAGCATGCTTCTGTATAATTTGGGGAGTGGGGACAACAACAAAAATATCTACACACGAACCAAACTGAACTCGACGCATAAATGTTTAAAACCACGCTATCTAACGCAGTTAGCAATATCGACGAGGGTAGGTTCCGGGACAAGGCTAGATTGGACGGTCAAAGGATGCTCCCATAAAAGGGGGTGCTGTGAGAGGGGAAGAGCAAATGCTGGGGAGAGAAAGGCCAGCGTAGGAGGCAGCAAAGCATGGGTAAATTCTCAGTAAATGCTTGCTACCTCCTTCCCACCTTGCCCCAGCCTTGAGCATCAAATGCAAGAATAGTACGTAGCTGTCTGAAATGCAGTTCACATTCTGTCGTGCATTCTTTCCTCTGACAAATTCCGTGGGCTCCCAGATACACTACAATGCTCCTCTGCTCCTGACCAAAGAAAGCGATGAAAATGGATTTATGACCCGCTCTAGCTGTTTTTTTTTTAGTTCTTTTTTAGAAGCAACCAGCTGTTTCAGAGTGGGCCTACAGGCAGATCCCGGCTCCCTGTTATTGTTCGGAAGGAATAAACTGCTGTTCCATGTCCTCTGCCTCAGAGCGGGGACACTGTAAGTAGGACTTGCCATCTTCTCATCGGCAACTGACTATTTGGGTGCAGGGAACACTCGTCACTGAAAGTGCAGAGATCTTGCGGATCAGCACTGAAGGATCTGGCGAACGAAAGGACGTAGTAGGCACAGGAAGATGCTTGTACCGCAAGAACATCAAGCGGCTCCTCAGGATTATGCCTCAGGAATGTCCCTACAAGGACATGTGGACGAGGGGGAGCGATACCATGTTTCCAATGCAAAGGCTGTTCCTCACAACAGGGCAGGGGGAAGTAAGTGCACAGAGTGTGGAACTCAACCTTGTTTTTATGAAACAATGCACATCTTTCAATATTGCGAGATACTGTAAGCAAGATATTAGATCAAAGTTGCAGTAATCCTTTTTTCTTTATTCTTTTCCTTTTCCTGTCACTGTGTTGAATTCTTAGCCAGCCAACACGTGTTTCGTCGCCACAAGGGGAACTTGTTTAATCGGACGCATAGCAGTCTCGTGGAGTCCCCAGGCGGTTCAATATCTCGGCGTTAAGCTATATCATACGCCGCAAGATATCTACGAGGGGAATTACCGCATGCTGATGGGTAGTATTCGATCCTTAGTCCATTTCTGGAAGAGTCTCCACTTGGCTGTTCCGGGAAAGATAGCCGTTGCGAAGATGATCCTGGTGCCACGCCTGCTCTATCTCTTCTCCAATCTCCCGGTGGTACCCCCGAGATCCCTGTTCCGGGAATTGGATACCCTTCTCGGGACCCTCATCTGGGGCAACGGTCGCCGGTGGATAGCCCTGGCAAAACTGCAGCTGCCCCTTGATCAGGAAAGGGTTGGCGGCTCCCTCATTCGAGGCGTATTTCCTCGCCGCCCAATTACAATGGGTGTCGCGTTGGACGGCGGGCAGGGCGCAAGAGGAGTTGTGCACGGGGACGGGGCGGATTCCACTCCCCGCTGTCCACCGCATGTTGCTGCTGGGTGCAGTACCGCCGACATCCCGGCCCCTCCAAGTCATGACGGCGCGTGCCTGCTTGGCGCGTGTTCATCGACTCCGCCGGGGTATTCCCCTGTACTCCCCGCTGTTGCCGTTGGTGGGGCTACCTAGGGGTCGGGCATACTACACGGAGCAAATGATGCGGGTGTGGACGGACTACGCGGTAACAGAGGTGGGGATGTTGTTCTCTGGGGAGAGCCTGCAACCCTTCGAGGCACTGGTCGGGGACTTTGAGCTCCCTGGGGGCCAATTCCTGCGGCATAGACAGCTTCTCTTGGATTGCCGGAGGCAGTGGGGGGGGATTGAAGCGGAGCCCCCTACACACCCGGTCATCCATGCGATACTGCAGATGGGGCCCGGCCGCCATCTAGTCACGTGTATATACAAAGCGGTGAGGGCCCTGCGGAGCCCCACGTTGGCGACCCTTAGAGAACACTGGGAAGATGACTTCCAAAGGCCTCTACACGATAGGGAGTGGACAAGGGCGTTGGAGTACACCAAGAAAGTGTCCCGTAACTATCGGTTTAAGAACATACAGTTGCATATCCTGCATAGGGCGTATCTGACCCCAGAAAAGTTGCAGAAATATTTCCCTGACGAGGTATTTGGATGCCCTAGATGCCTGGAGCCTGCTGCCTCGTTCAGGCACATGTTTTGGGACTGTCCGACGCTCTACAGTTACTGGCACACAATTCACGCTGCCCTAAAAACGGTTACAGGATTTCAGGACATGGACACATGGGAGGCGTGCGCGCTGGGAATCCATGGCCGGCATAAGCAGCAGAAAGTGGAGAGGAGGTTTGCCTTCCTCATGTTGATCCTCGCTAAACGATGCATTGCCATGCATTGGAAGGCGCCGGGAGGGCCCCCTCTAGCGGTATGGGTGGGGGCTGTCAGGAAGTGGGGTAGGGCGGAGGAAACCACACTCAGAACGGAGGAAGCCCGTGGGATGCGCAAACACCCGATCTCTATGCCCTGGGCCATGTTAATGCACACATTCGCGCAGGAAACAGAGGCTGTGGCGAACTCGAGACTGATAGATCCCCTGGGGGCGCCCGCAACACCGGAGTCCACCCCGGGTAATGCACAGGCAGGCCAAGATCCCGGGATCTCGCAGAGGTTGTCACCACAGGCCCCACAACTAGAGCCCTCATAGGCCATTTTGGATGCTCCCGCCCCCCCTGCCCCCTCCTCATCTCCGCGTCCGCGATCGCCCCGACCCTTTCCCACACGATGGTCCAGCATATGAGCGCGCAGCTACCAGTACTCCCGAAGGGCGACACAGTGCACCCCCCCCTTTTCCCTGGTTTCTCCGCCCCCAGTTAGTTCGTGGTTATTTAATGGCTGCAATTCTATAACCCCTGCGACGCCCCTCACGGGGGGTTTAGTCCTACTGCATGGCACCCCTGCGGCGAGGCGATCATGGCGCGCTCTAGTAGGGTGCACCCAGAGGATGGGCCCGGGCACGCATCTGCGGCCCCACTCAGGACAGCGACGAACGACTTGAAGGGCCAGAAGGCTGCAAGATCGTAAGGACTGTGCATGGGTGCACTCGAAATGTAAACCTATGTGATAATGGCGATCTCGCCTGTGCTCGCGTGTAATACTATATATAAATGCCAATAAAGAAAGTTTTCAAAAAAAAACAAGGGGAACTTGTCTGCGACTTTTTCAAGGCTCCAGTATCTAAAGTCGAGACTTTTCATAAGGTGATAATTCCATCTCACATGGCATTTAAAAGTATTTTCAATGTCATAGATTCCAATCCGAAACCAAGTGCAGCAGGGGATTCAAATCCAATCAATTCGAACCAAGCGTACGAGAGACACGGTGTGTGGTTATGGGGACGGACTACTGTTGCATACCCGATACGTGAGATTCAGTCTCGCATTCGAGGATACCTTACGGTGACTGACCTGTCCGATTACTACAACTTTGATCGAATTCTTGTGTTTACACTATCACATCTAATATTGTTTTCACTTTGTGGATGTGTGCTGGGGACTGTGTATGTCAATGACGGAGTAGTCATCGACAACGCCTTCGGCGGTAGAACCATTGTCGACAAAGTTGTCATCGTCGACAAAGTGGTCATCGATGCAAGCGCTGGAAAGAAAAACTGACGTGCTAAATCCAAAAGTGGTTTAGTCATCAACAATGTCTTTTTCGAAGACGAGGAGGTCTTAACTGACTTTGACTGAGTCTTAGACTGTTTTGAGGCAGTTTTTGAGGTAGCTTCCCCCAAAGATTTCTCTCTCTTTTAGAATCAGTGTGCTCAGACTCATGATGGGTCTTTTTTGAAAATGTCTTGCGTCCCTCAGGGGACTCCTAAGATCTGTCCCTTTTCTTTGCCAGATGGACTGACGCCTAGGAACTAACACTGCCTTCCTCATCAGACACCACAAAGGTCTTTGATTTCAGTCTTTCTAGCCAAATAAGTAATCTGCCTTCCCTGTCTTTTAAGGTCTTGGAGGAAAAAGTCCTGCAGATCCTACAGTCCTTTACATTATGAAGAGGGTACAGGCAAAAGATACAATCCATGTGGGGGTCTTCGAAATGTAGCCTTTTCTTCCCACATGACCAACAAGGCCTGAATAATACTTTTTTAGAAGACATCATGTACTCACAAATTCCACTGGAAGAGATAGAAAACTGAGCAGAGCTCAGGGAGACTCTCTGTCACAACGACGTGCGGTAGAAAATCTGAGGGACTTGCCTCTCTGTGGAGTGATCTAGAGGGTACTGGAGCCTGATTGGCTGTGTTTCAACTTTGGTTCTTTTTTACAAAAGGACAGGGATGGGCTATTGCAATTACTATGCAGTGCATTATAGCATATTATGATATGTATTACTGCTAATATATATATGTTTATTTTAACCGTGAGATTTTCGCCTCGACGGCGGGGATGATTCAAGCATGTGAATCTATGAAAGATCCAATACTGGATAAGTGTTTTAAGTTCACAAATCTGATTCGGAGGTTGAAGGACAGATGACCACAGAGCTTGGGGGATCTTATTAAGTTTTTATTTAAAAAAAGGGCAAAAGGTTTAACGCCCTTTTGTGGCATGGACCACATGAGATGACCAGCTTGTTATCTTCAACATTATACAGGGTGTGTACAGGGAACTAGTGCAGGTTCAACAGTTTTGGAGTGAAGTAGTAACATTTTTGCCCTATTATAACAATAATTATAATGTTATAATTAATAAAAAATAACTTATTGTGTAGATGACACTTGAAATTACATTTTGTATAACTGCAAATACAGCTCTTGCAGCAAACTAGACTGGAATGGGAGAACCTCGCCAGAAGGCAGCAGAGTGCTGCTTAGATAAAGTAATAGTGATTCTAGGTGGAGTGTTCATTCTTGGGGAATGGACTGTTTACTGTGTCACTTTCTGAGTCTTCAGCTCTTTCCTAAATTGAAAGATAGAGTGGATACTCAACCTTCACACCACTTGCCTCTTTCAGCTACATCCGGTGTTGATTTTAATGTTGGTAATTGCGGCTGCAAACCCCCATGAGTGCAGGAGGTGGTCAAAATACAAGATAATAAGAGAGAAGCTTCTCAATCGTTAGCAAACCGGAGTCATTGCAAACAGCACAGATCTGCTTATTTTTCATTATAACTCAGCTATGCCCACAATGAGGAACCATATAAATGTCATACTCTAGTCTGAAATGCGTGTTATATAAATGTCACTAATAAGCATCTTAGGTATGAACCTTGTGCACTATATAATTATCAGTACTCACGATCTAAGGTATGACACGTGCACTATATGAATGTTAGCACTCACAATCTCAGGTATGAACAATGTGCACTAAATAACTGTCAGTACTATCTCAGGTATAATCCGTGCGCACTATGTAAAGGTCCGTACTCACCATCTCAGGTATGAACCGCGTGCACTATATACATAACAGTACTATTTCAGGTATGACCAATGTGCACTATATAAATGTTTGCACTTACCATCTCAGGTATGAACTGTGCGCACTATATAAATGTTTGCAGTTACCATCTCAGGTATGAACTGTGTGCACTATATAAAGGTCAGTACTCACCATCTCAGGTATGAACTGCGTGCACTATATAAATGTCAGTACTATTCAGGTAAGGACCGTGTGCATTATTTAAAGGTCAGTACTATCTCAGGTATGAACTGTATGCACTATATAAATGTCAGTACCATCTCAGGCATGAACAAAGTGCACTATATAAATGTCAGGACTATCTCAGTTATGAACCGTGTGAACTATATAAAGGTCAATACTCACCATCTCAGGTATGAACTGCGTGCACTATATAAATGTCAGTACTATTTCAGGTATGACCAATGTGCACTATATAAATGTTTGCAGTTACCATCTCAGGTATGAACTGTGCGCACTATATAAATGTTTGCAGTTACCATCTCAGGTATGAACTGTGTGCACCATATACCTGTCAGTACTATCTCAAGTATGAACCGTGTGCACTATATAAAGGTCAGTACTCACCATCTCAGGTATGAACTGTGTGCACTATATAAATGTCAGTACTATTCAGGTAAGGACCGTGTGCATTATTTAAAGGTCAGTACTATCTCAGGTATGAACTGTATGCACTATATAAATGTCAGTACCATCTCAGGCATGAACAAAGTGCACTATATAAATGTCAGGACTATCTCAGTTATGAACCGTGTGAACTATATAAAGGTCAATACTCACCATCTCAGGTATGAACTGCGTGCACTATATAAAGGTCAAAACTCACCATCTCAGGTATGAACCGTGTGCACTATATAAATGTCTGTGCTACCTTAGGTATTAACTATGTGCACTATACACATGTCAGTACTATCTCAGTTATGAACCATGTGCACTATATAAAGGTCAGAACTCACCATCTCAGGTATGAACCGTGTGCACTATATAGATGTCAGTACCATCTTAGGTATGAATGGTGTGCACTATATAAATGTTAGCACTCACCACCTCAGGTATGAACTGCGTGCATTAGATAAATGTCAGCACTATCTCAGGTATGAACCGTGTGCACTACATAAATGTCAGTACTATGTCAGATATGACCAATCTGCATTATTTAAAGGTCAGTACTCATCATCTCAGGTATGAACCGTGCACACTATATAAATGTCAGTACTATCTCACGTATTAACCATGTGCACTATATAAATGTACTATCTCAGGTATGAACCGTGTGCACTATATAAATGTCAGTACTATGTCAGGTATGAACCGTGTGCACTATATAAATGTCAGTACTATCTCAGGTATGAACCATGTGCACTATCTAAATGTTTAGTACTATCTCAGGTATGAACCATGTGCACTATATAAATGTCATTACTCACCATCTCGGGTATGAATCGTGTGCACTATATAAATGAAATTACTCACCATCTCGGGTATGAATCGTGTGCACTATATAAATGCCATTACTCACCATCTCGGGTATGAACCGTGTGCACTATATAAATGAAATTACTCACCATCTCGGGTATGAACCGTGTGCACTATATAAATGTCAGTACTATCTCAGGTATGAACCATGTGCACTATCTAAATGTTTAGTACTATCTCAGGTATGAACCATGTGCACTATATAAATGTCATTACTCACCATCTCGGGTATGAATCGTGTGCACTATATAAATGAAATTACTCACCATCTCGGGTATGAATCGTGTGCACTATATAAATGATATAAATGAAATTACTCACCATCTCGGGTATGAATCGTGTGCACTATATAAATGAAATTACTCACCATCTCGGGTATGAATCGTGTGCACTATATAAATGTCATTACTCACCATCTCGGGTATGAATCGTGTGCACTATATAAAAAATTACTCACCATCTCGGGTATGAATCGTGTGCACTATATAAATGTCATTACTCACCATCTCGGGTATGAACCGTGTGCACTATATAAATGTCAGTACTATCTCAGGTATGAACCATGTGCACTATATACATGTCATTACCCACCATCTCGGGTATAAACCGTGTGCACTATATAAATGTCATTACCCACCATCTCAGGTATGAACCGTGTGCACTATATAAATGTCATTACCCCACCATCTCGGGTATGAACTGTGTGCACTATATAAATGCTAGTACTCACCACCTCAGGTATGACACGCGTGCACTATATAAAGGGCAGCACTTGTTCCACATCTCAAGTCTGGTACTTGTGCTCTAAAAAATTCATACTCACTATCAGGTATGAAGTATGTGCATTACGTAAATATCGGTACTCACTACTCAAAGCATGAAATATGTGCACTATATAAGTGTCAGTACTCAGTCACTATCCCGGGTACACACTATGAGCACTATTTAAATATCACAACTAACTCACTATTTGAAGTATGAAACATGTGGCCATCGTGGTGCTGTTAGGCAATAATGTTTTGCACCTCAGCTAAACTTTGTTAATTTAAAAAATCATACTTGCGCCTGGGTCTGAACAGTCATTCAAATATGTCGACTAATTGTTTGAGCCAGGCTCTCTCTTAGGGCTAATTTTAAATGAATTCCTAGTTGAGAAACTGGAGCATTAAATCTTTCACATTCATATTGATTTATCTTTTAATATTCGCGTTGTATGCCCTTGCACATTTGCTTCCAAGTTCCTACACTGTTTAGCCAACGAATTCACCTGTGGGTATTACATAATGAATTTACCCAATATTCATCAGTTATGCATTAATTTCATCCTGTTCATTTCCATTCACTTAGTCTAATTTTCCAGCTCATTTGTGTTTGATTTATGCCTTAGGTCTTCTCCTGCGGGACTGGCTAAATCTTTTTTTTAACTCTCTCGCACTCGACTGTCTGAAAGAAGGGTCTGTGATGCGGAAGGAGCTGTGCTCTGGTCAACACATCCCTAGGACAAGGCCCACCCTCCGAGAACTACGGGGTGGGCGGACCTGGGCCAGGCCTAGCAGCAGTCCTGTCTGTACCTCTGTAATGTCAATGCAGGGGCCACTCCTACTGACTAATCACAAGTTGGTAAAACGAACAGAAAGTGAACTTCTTCACCAGAGGCGCAAGTCAGACCTCTGCAGGCCCTGGAGGAACAGGTCCTGACTGGTCCTGTCTTTGAGCCCCAAATTCCACATTCAGTTCAACCAACTCTTTTATAATTGTGAGATGACAGACTCTCTGGGGGCTTCATATTTTGCGGGGGCTGAGGGAGCAAGATGAGCATCATTTTACATTAAAAGGTCCATAATGAATAAATCTCATTTGTAAAGTGCTGAGGCTGGCCCACACCAAAGCCCATGTGAAGATTTGAGGTGAGCAAACAAACACAAATAAATAGTGCACATACAATGAAGGTTCAATGACGTCATTAGTAACTTACGAAGTGGTATTTGTTACAGTGGAGGAAGGTGGCAGAGACATAACCATTTTAAGAGATGAGGATGTGATGTAGAATCAGCCCCCCAATCCACACAGCGGTTTTGTGATATGCTGATATATTCGTACCATGCGTAGCCCGAAATTAAATTTTTCCTCTCACATAACACCACTTCATGGAAATTTGTCTTCTGCATTATCTCTCACATGTCTTCTGCCCTTAGTGAATTATCTCACCGCCATCCTCATTACATCTGACCCTCCCAACTTGCTGCAATGCTCGCAGTACCTCTCAAATTCAAAGAGGACTTTCATCTCTGCCTTGGTGAGCGCAATATTTAACTTCGTATGATGGCCCAGTAGGATGAGCACTCACCCAGAGACCAACAAATCCCAGGCTCGGATCTCAGCAGCATCTAACTCTACACAGTATCCTCAGACATCGATAAGAAGAGGAACCTTAAGGGCTTGGCGGCAATTCAGTCTCTTCATTTACAAAAAGTGAGTACAAAGACATCAATGGGTCCTCCTAATGTCTTAAAGGCTAGGGGTCAAGTTAATCTCTAGTTTACCAGATTGTCACTGGTTGAAGTAGGAGACAAAAACACACGCTAACGGCTGGCAGACACAGCCTTGTAGTAGAGACTCTGCCAAATGACACATGGTGAAATGTAATTTGAACACACACAAGGCATCTGCGCTGCATAAAATGCTATCTCTTTACACATATACAGCTCTACAAAACACATGAACAAGGTGAACACTGCTACCTGCTTCTCCCAAAGATGATCACTAGGTACCAAGAACAGGAGGTTCAGTCAACTCACGAACACACAACTAGCTGAAGCCCTTTTTTATGACCTTGAGAAAACTCTACAGTTTGCAACAGGAACTTGTCAGGCCTTTTTTAGGGGGATTTGGGTGTTCACTTACTGATGACCCAACATTAGCATGAAAAAGGTAGATAAAGAGATAGCAAAGGTCGAATCTTAAATGACCCTGATTAGTTTTGCTGAGCAGAGGTATGCCTTCCATACAAGCTTAACCTCTTGGAATGTTCCTAACCATCACACTTTTACCAATATTCATCACACAAGCACTGCTTCATGCTCCCCAATTCTTCTTCTCTTCTAGCACCATGCCAACAGCAGTTCCTGTAAATTTCCAAGCTTCTGAGAAATGCTCTGCAGGCTTCTACATGACGTTTCACACCGCTTTACACATTCGACATTGTTCGCCACAATTACTTCCACCAAAAAGATCTGGAACTACATCCCCGTCAACATCAGAACTGCTTATAGCCTCCTGCAATTCAGGAAGGAAATAAAGACACTAATTCCAGCACCTCTCTGTGTTTTTAAGATTCAGAGCATGTCCTTTTAGTGCCATTCTCGGATAGCTCAAAAATCTTGATATTTATATTCCAAGCAAGCATCATGGTCAGAGCCTCCTTCTTTTACAATGCAGATTTCGCAAAGGGAGCTGCCTGTCCCTGGAGTATATCAAGGGCGTCAGCTATTCTGCTGCTGCAGAGCCTGCACTTTATGGCTAGTATTGTCAAACGGTCTGCTGCATCATAAATGACCTCTTGCAAACCCTCTTCCAGATGGTGAAAGGGAGTATTAGCCTTCCAGTATCCTATCTGCCACACAGGTGTCACAACTGCAGACACTGCTACTCACAGGGAAAGGATTTTACAAATGAGTGTAATATATATATGCCTTGACGTGGTTCATTGCATAAGAAGAGGGATGGATACGAGTGGAGAAGTGTCAGTGTCCATATCACTGCTCGTGCACGGGCCGTCATTATCTGGCGGCTTGGCTGCTCCAGAAAGTCATCTCACCCTCTCCAAGAAGCAGGAAAGTGGGTGTAAGCTCTGTGGTAAGAGATCTTTACATTGTCTCACAGCAAAATGTTCCATGAAGCTCAATCCATGTATCAAAACTGGTCAGAAAGTGCGACATTAGTGAAACATTTAAGAGCGCTATCACTAGCTCATGTTATTTGGAGGAGCGAAGTGTTATCACCTGTAGGGCAGTAGCAGGGATGAGCAACAGGGTTCTGTGGCAACGTTATGTTATGACTAGTGGGCAAAATATAAGGCTCCAGGTGAAATGCTGCACAGCGGGCATCCCATCCAGGCAATGTGTTTTTTGTCCAGTAATCTGACGCTAGAGGTAATCATTGGTAGGACAGTAGAAGCAATAAAGGGTGGCATACAGACGGGAATGTGTCAGATGGAGCAGATGATTAGTTCACATAAGAAAGCAAGGTCGAAATCCGTTATTTGATTAAATACAGTTGATGGGATTAATATCAGACTTGGCATTTGCAGTGGAAAGAAAAATCATGGAGTAAATCAGAGCAATTCTGATGAGAATAAATTAGCTGGGACTCAATTTGTCTGATCTGAGTTGGAAGAATGCGAGGTGTGGGAGGGAGGATGTGGTTCAAAGTAGAAAAAAGAGGAGAAAAAATGTAATAATGAACTGAAAATAGATGTAATTTTCACGGCGTTAAGTGTAGTTTACAAGATATGAAGAGTAATAACTCAAGTATATTGGCAATTCTTTTATATTGCATCCAGTTGGGGCACAGGTGGGAATATATGTACATGTATCTACACTTTAATATGCTAAAGTATACATTTATGAAAATGAACTTATATAATTGCAGATCCTCCCCTATGGAGGGGGGATTTGATTGGTTTGAGTCATCCCTTGCGTTCGGCATAATTCGATTCAAGAAAAGACAAATAGCATAGACTAAAAGGAGGCCATCTTTAGGCCCCAGCGGATTCACAGATGGTGGGTGAAGCCTGGTAGATGGAACAGAGCTTTATGGCAAGATGGTTGCAGAATCTGAAGCCAAGATGTTTCTGTGCCCGATACCTCAATACGGTACTTATGGTATTTGCCTCCATGATCCTGATGCCCAGCGGCTCATGGTGCCTATTAAACCGTGTCTATCTGTGTCTAACACCCAGGCGTCTTTGGAACCCAAGGCCCAAATGTCCATCAGTCTTCTATCCAGGTGTAGTTTGTGCTCCAGGTTCAGATGTTAACTGTGCCTGACGCACAGGGGTTCACTCTGGTTGCCACCCTGATATTTACCCTCTATAATATCCAAAAGCCCTTTGAGCCTGATGTTTACATTTCTGTGGAGCAGAAATCTACTGTAATTTGCCAAAAGCACACGCTCAGTAAGGTATGAAGCCAGGATTCAACACCGTAACTCCAGCCGCCAATTACTCTAACTGCCAAAGTAAAACGTCTGCCAGGACAACGAGGCGCCGTGCAAAATCAGCGAATTCACAGCCATCGTTTCCTACAGTAACCTCCCGAGTTAAAAACAGCTTTTTGATGCATCATTTATATGCGGATAAGCCAGCCAACTTCTGAGATAAATATGGATTTGAACATTATGAGCACGTATTCCTCCATTCCAACTAGTACATGGAGTTCAGTTTGAAGAAATAACCATCTGACGCCTGTGGTTGTAAGTGCAGCTGTATTACCTCTCCGAGACACAACGCATAACCACTGAGATCCCACTCATTGGAAGAAATAACTGCACCTTACACACCAGAGTTAGCTGATACCCACATTTCAGTAACTAAAAATATGATTACAATACTTAAGACTAATTCCAAAAACAAATCTGAAATGCAGAAAAAAGTAAAACACTGAATGAACCTATGGTAACCTGATCCCAGCTCTGCTTGGACCCTAATTCTAAAGCTTATCCGAAATCTATCCCTAGTACTGAGCCCAAGGCTAATGCTAGTAAAGTAAGTAAAGTTCTCCTTTCATGTCAAGTTTTATATAAATACATTCAGCAATGTCTGGTCCATCTTTCGGCCAAATTTCCCATACGTGCTAAAATGGGAAATTATACACTTTTCACCCCCTCTTAACTTTTTTTCCTTTGATGAATCTTTATGAAATTTACAAAACCAAAACGTAGCTTAAAGAGTAAGTAGATGGCCAAGTTTATTGCAGATCTGTCCATTGAGATAAATGTTACATTTTTATCACATTTTTTCATGGCATTTGTTGCCTAATTTCTATTGTTTAATGGCCCGGGTCATGCTTTGCCTCCTAGAACCAAGTCAGACACCCAGGTCAGCCCCGGATCAGCTCTCCTCAAAATTAAACGTATTCCCAACCCTTAGAAATTGAGTGTCTCCTACGTCCTTGAAATCCACTTTAGTTTACATTTGTAGTGCAGGTCATTACAAAAATCCTAGCAACGCTAAATTTTCCATTCGCTATGGTCGGCCCAACTTGTTTAGAGGCAAATTGTGGTGCTGCACAAAGGTTCTGTCCAACTCAAATAGTTGTCAATTGCACAACTGTAGCAAATTTGCCTTTTCTGCATGGTCATCCCCGATTGTTCCCTTTTTCATGGACTATTTTTGCTGGCTTTAGGGCCCTGTGCGCTTTCCTGCTGCTAAACAGTAATATAGTGCTTGGGCTCCCCTCTCTAAGCCATGTGCTGTACATTGGAACTCCGTATTTGGCCTACCTCCTCATAAATACATTGTAAATGGTACCTTAAGTGCGTCTATAGCATGGAAAGTTAAATGTCATATGTGGGCTGCTGTTTGTTTTTACACCACTCAAATATATGACATAAATACATTTTTGCCAGGTGCACCACTGTGCTCTGGGTAGGCTGCAGTTTAAATGCACTGCAGTGAAACATGGCAGGAAAACATGCCTTTGCCATGTAGTAAAAATCTTATATATTAATAAGCCACTGCCAAAATTGCTTTGCAAGCCCACAAGGAGGGTGCTTACATATAAAAATAGGGGACAGCACATATTGGGGGTTAATGTGCCCTCACAGCGAAAAACAACTCAAAAGCTATTTCCTTATGTAGGCCAGGCTAGAGCTTCTCTAATGGTCCTAGGTGGGATTAAAATCTTTATTCTCCATTTAGGGAAAAGGCTAGGAAAAGGTTTTAAGGTTATATCCTGCTTCGTTTTTAAAACCTGATTGAATGTTGAAATTGGATTTTTGTTAACTTGAGCAGAAAAGTAACTATTTTAAAACTGCGTCCTAGGCTGCCCGAGTCAGAACTGGCTTACAACAAGTCTGTCATTAATCACATTTCCATACCTGGAATACATTTCTCTGGCTGGGAGAGTCAATGACTCTGGCTCAGAGAACAATGACTTGCCTCTGGGCCCAGTAAAGGCCAACAGATGTTAACAGATAACCACTTAGCTGGGCTTAACTATCTAGCTGTGGACAAGAACAGATAGGAGAATAAAGGGATGCTTTAGCACTACCTCTATTGACTTAGAGATACCAACTAGGGATTATTCTATTTATGGTCAGGACACTCCTTTACTGTTGGGCGCCAGCCACATTAGGAGGAAAAAAACGGTTTTGGCCCTGTCAGATTAGAGCATGGCCAAGAAGCTGAAGACAGGGGTGCCAGGGGCAGCTCAGTCCCACCATGGTGAAATAGGGGCTCATGGGTAATTTTATTATTAAGGCAAAGAGGAAGTGCTGCAAAAGGAAGTGGAAGGATTGCGAGAACATTGTTAGGGTTGGGCGGTAGAATCCCTCTGATCACTGGCTAGTGCACAGGATAAATCTGGCAACTTCACCACCACCACCACCACAGAACATTCCTGAACCTGGGAATACTTGTTCTGAAGAAGGAGGTTTGCTAGAAGAAGAATCCTGGCTTCTGACTCCTGGTCCCTGATGTAAGAAGGGGGCTCACATAAGGACACTTGAGTCTAGTTGTCACCTAGGGACTGCAACTGTTCTACAAGGCTCAAGTGGTTGGCCTCTCGTTTATCTGCTTGCAGTACATATACAGCAGAAGGACTTCAGACTCAATGAGAATCCAGGTGACTAAAGATGACTATACGCTGCAGGAGACGGAGCTAGAGAGAGACCTCGTGCCCATAAGCCTTCCCTAAGGAGCTAGATGCTGTAAAACTGACCAAAAAATTCACTCCCGGCATTTGGAGACATACAGATAATTTTGACCGCCATAACCCACTTGGTGTATCCTATCTCCGCACCATCATGGTCGGCCTGAAATTGTGCCTAAATGTTGATCCACTGTGAAATATTTTTCCGTACTGCTTAACTTTTCCTCTGTGCTTTCTGCCTTTGAAAATCTGTATTTCAGGTTCCCCTTAATCTATTTTATGATCTTGCTGTGTTTTCGCTCCTTTAATCTTTCTCTATTTTTCTAAATTGGTTTAGGAATTTTATTGTGTGGTGTTCTTTCCTTTAAAAGTGTTGGTACTGCTTGAACTTAGCATGCACTTCTCTAGGAACTGCCTGCTGCTTGTGCCATTGCTATAACGGGCTTGGCAGAGATTGTCTTAGAACTGTGTTTGACCTAACCAGAGTGGGTTTGTTGAGTTGAAAGGGGTGCCCCCATCCCAAATTAATACCCCATTTCTGACAAATTCACTGCTAAAATCAAAAACACAGGCGTACATGTTCAGGTGGCATATAGTCAACAACCACACTGTGTGGCACCAACTCTAAACTGCCCACCTCCAGTCATAAGCCATTTTCCTGTGCATAAGTCCCTTGTGACTGTGCTGGCGTCAGACTGCAACAGAAACATCTGATATACTGTGGGTGAATCAAACTACTGCTATTCTCTCTACTGTGTTACATGCAACACTAAATTATTACTAACAATACAAATCCTAACAATAATAAGGTCGTGTTCACTTGAAATCTATACACTGGGCTGGCATTTACAGTTCTTCATACATATAGGCTAACAAACACTCCCACATCACACAAACAGGTGAAAATTCCTCAGTGTGGCAGATATACCAGTACACTGTCGTAATTTACTTATAGCCGATTTACAAAATATTCCTGTCTTGCTATTTGTAAATTAAGAATGTCTGTCTCATGCAGTTTTCAGAGCTTTCCACAAGTGTGTATTCATGTCTCTGGAATACCTAGAACAACTTTTGTCATTTTATAATTTTACTTATTCTTTTTTTCTCTATTTTTATCCATGGTTCCCTAAGCAAATTGTGCACAGTCCGATGCAATTTTTTAATGAGAAAAAAACAAAATACTGCATAGATAACGCTGCCGCGTCTGCGTCCCCATGTGTTTTAACTAGTCTTTATCGCTTTTGTTGCATTCATTGCATTCATCTGCAGCTTGTCGGCTGCATTTTACAACTGTACACACTGAGCAGCAGTGGTGGTTCCTCCTAACAGGAGGTGGAGAAGCATCGCCCTACCTACAGTGAGCATTGCAGGTAAACACACAGAATAATAAAACAGTCATTACCATTTTATTATTCTGTGTGATGCAGTGCTGGCCCGCCCTGATGTGTGTGAGGGTGGGGGTGGGGCTGCGATAGCAGTCTGGTGACTGCTGCCGCCTTGATGTGTGTGAGGGTGGGCGCGGGGCTCCAATAGCAGCATGGTGACTGCTGCCAGAGCGCAGGCCGGATAAGCTAGTTGTCTCCAAGCATGCTGAAAACAGCATAAGAGCAGTTCCAGGATTGGTTGATTGCAAGACAGGAAGCCGTGAACCACCTTCCTGTTCATCACCCGGGACATGGAGGCGGAGAGACATGCAGCATGGGTGAGTCTTTTCGACATAGCGCCATGACCCGCCCCTCCATTTTTAGATAATAGTAGCTGCTACTGCTGAGCAGTCTCTCTTGCCTTATCACCCTTTCTCACCTGTTTCTTTCCCTTGTGGCCAATCAAATCTTGTCTATTCACACTTTCTCCATCCACTCTCTTGCCTTTGTCCTCCATACAGCCATCCTCTCACAGAGATGGTGTATTTTCCACTTTGACAGCCCTTCGGTGAGCGAGTTCCACCCAGCCATAATAACTCCTTTAATATGTAGTGCTTCATACCGCACTCCGCAGTTTCTAAGCACAGCAAATAACAAGTGTTGCTATTACTCGGTGTAATAGTTCTTAATTCTCCTACCCTGAAAGAATAAAAGGGTGGGTTATCCTTTTTTTTCGTTGCTGATTTATATAGTGCAAACTCGACCCGATGGTAGTGGAGTGCTGTACATGAGCACCAGTTACGTTACACAAGGACACATTCATTTTTTAGGTCTCGCCTACGCAGCGCGCATGCGCTGAAGCGCAAACTCGACCCGGTGGTATTGGAGTGCTTTACATGAGCACCAGTTACGTTACACAAGGACACATTCATTTTTTAGGTCTCGCCTACGCAGCGCCCATGCGCTGCATAGAAGGACCTTTAGCTGTCGTTCTGCTCTTTTTGGAAGCACGTACTTGTGGCGGCATCCACCTTGCGGGAGCGCGCAGGGGCGCGCCACAAGCACGAGTATGGGCTTCCAAAAAGAGCCGACTGCGCGCGCACGCACCACTCCTGGGCCAGCAAACACACGATTGCAGTGCCAGCAGTGTGTTTTGCTTTTACTGTGACAAGCACGCGTGTGCTACAAAATAGCAGCATTACTTATTCACTCGTGCACGGCTATCATTCTCTTTGTGTTTTGCTTTCACTTTCTCTCGCTATTTTTTTAATTTTATCATTCCCCTCCTTATTCACTTTATTTGGCTCGTAATTTGTCTCTTGCTTTTTTAAAAAATTTTTATTCTCCCACAGGACAAGGCAACATTGGCTGTTACTTTTTTTCGCATCACTTCTTTCCTCTCTCTCTCTCCCCCTCTCTAATTCTCTCTCTACTTCATTCTCTCTCTCCCTTCATTCTCTCTCTCTCTCCCCCATTCTCTCTCTCTCTTTCTCTCCCCTACTAGCCACTATATATTCTACTATTTACTGTCCTTCTACAGATTTAATATAGTATGCTTTCTTCTCTAATATCATCAATTTAAAAAAGTAAAACAAAAATTATTGCTTTTTTAATTTTTTATATATGCCTTCAATGGTTCTAGTTTTATTTACACATCCATAAAGTTCACAAACGGCAATATAAGCAGCTTTAGATTCCTTCAACTCTTACACTAAAGGCTACTCTTCTCATAACTAACACTAGGATAGCTTTCACAAAATGTTTTCTTTATCCTATTCATCAATAAGGGTTCTTTAAACAAGTGCAAAGTGCACACTATAATTTGTGGTCAACATATACCAGGCCAACCTCTCACATTTATCAATAAGAGTCATTTAAATAAGTGTAAACTGCACACTATAATTTATGGTCAACATATACCAGGCCAACCTCTCACATTTATAACAATACAAATTAGCATTACAAAAACCATTCATTAAAAACACTCTCTAAAACATTCACATAGCCAATAGGTCTCGACTTTAGGACCTTACAAATGTTTCACGATACAACAGTTCATAATATTGCAACAACAATATTAAACTGCATAAATAAATAATTATAATATCCCAAAAGCAAAACAGATTGCCATATACAATAAGACCTAAATATTGTTTAGTTATCCAAAACAATATCCTTAGTGCAAAAACAACAACTGTTACATAGCTAAAAACTTATAAGATCCCAAAGACGAGACCTATTGGCTTTGCCAATGTTTGTTTTGGGTAGGCATGGGGAGATTAGGTGATTTGCCCAGAATCACAGGATGTGGAGTCGACCTGAGGCTCGAACCTTGGTTTCCCAGCTCCAAAGTCGTCAGTCTAGCCGTGAGACCACGTCCTCCCTGGATCGCAGTACCTGTCAGCAGCGAGCTGACAGCTGACTGCGCTACCTTCACAAATAATGACCTGCCCTCTCAAGCCGGTGGCATGGGACTTAGGGATCACATGAAATGGCAGTCTCAGCAGATAAATGAACTTTCATAGTGGTTTTAAAAACAGGCCACAGACCTGGAAATAGTACATGCAACTCACTACTAGTGCTGTGGTGTCACGTGGTGAGGTCCCGACTAAAGAAAACACTTGCGGCTTTGTCTTGGCAGTACTGGCAGCACATGCTCCGCCTATTTGGTCTGCCCTACTACAGCTGCACTAAGACTTTAAGTCCTAAACTTAAGGTCTTCAATTCAAAGAGAAAGTGCTGCCAGCTCACATTCATATGCTGGTTGCACAGCGTCCATTCTCATCTGTTGCTACTCTGCACCTCTTCTGTGGACTCCCAAGTCCCTTTACTATGACTTGCTGGAAGTTGCTAGCCCTGGATGGAGAGTACAATGCATTGCTCCATGACTGCGCGGACTGACTGGAGCAAGTAACATGATGGGTTTTATATTGCTCTTTCCTATATGCTGGCAAGTCACACTTGCACTGTGGCTGACTGCTTAAGGATTGCCCCTTTGTGGTATGCCCATAGTGAACCCATTAGAGCAAACACTATAGCCATGGCCACTGGAATTATGCGGCAGGGGAGGGCAAAATTATATGGCAGGCTTGAGTAAATTATGCGGCACAACAAAGCAAATTATGCAGCGTAATGCTGCACATTTTGTGATTGTAATACTTCATTATTTTGCCATTTTTATGTTTGTTAACACTGGCTGGGTCTTGGTTGCATCTCACTATACCAGTTTAACACTCAAATATTGCAATAAGCAACCGAGAGGTGGCCAGTCAATGCTCGCAAAGTGCCATCCACTGCATGACAACAGGTGTTGCTGCATTATTAGTACCTTTTAACCTCTTCAGTGCCCATGACGAGATAGTCTCGTCATGGAGCACGGTCGCGCTGTGCCCATGACGAGACTATCTCGTCATGAACCCCACCCACTAATAAAACGCCCGGCACAGGAGGGGGAAAGGGCGTGGCACAGAAGGGGTTAAACCGTCTGAGCTAGAAACAACATTTTTATTTTATTAAAATCTACAGATTATGCAGCAGATGATGGAGCAGATGATGAATTATGTGGCAAATGCTGCAAACCTATAAATATGCAAATAAAACACCACAGCTGCACAATCGCATAATTCCAGGGACCCAGACTACGGCTAGCTGTATAATGCCTGTTTCCAAAGGTTGCTCCCGGTCACACTTGGTTGAACTCCTCAGAGCAAGTATGCTATGGCCGGTTGCATAATGTTCATTTCCCTGGGTTGCTCCACGACCACACCGGGATGGACCCTGAGGCGTATAATATGGCTGAGTGCATAATGGTTGCTTTTCTATCGCTCCATGGTGTACTTATTGACAGGGCACTTACTATGACTGGCTGTACAATGCCTATTCCGATTGCCTGCCACACTGCGGGTGTATTCCTCAGACTACACACCATGGCTGGTTGCATACTGCCCATTCCAATGGGTTGCTCCTCTGCCTGTGAAGACTCCATAGCACTTTTATTAGATAATGCAAGATGGTACCCCCCATTAACCCCTCCTAACCCCCAATGGTAGCATCCTATCACCCCAGAATACTTTCTAGGCTCATTTTCAATGTGATTTAAGATGGTATGATAAAGATCACTCGAAAAACTGACCCATGCAAAAAAATCCCCATGCATGCACAACCACATTGCCATAAGTGGCAGGGCTTTCCTGGTATTACATGCATGTTACATGCAAATGAGGTCTGACTGTATGACAGCATGAGCATACAAATATATTATTAGAGTCTGTGGGTATTGCTGTTTGAGGACGATGCTCGCAAATGTCTGCACAACTGCCATGTTTTTATTTTTGAAGTCCCACAGTGTTCACGTAAGCATGAAATAGAGGGCATTTCCCGTCTTTGAGTGCGTGAGGTGTTTGCAGCCCCAGGGCCATCTCCTCCTGTACAGAATTAGCTATCAAGGAAGCAAAGTTGCTACTTCGCTGCCTTCCGGCCACTTCGGCAAGACAGCATTATTTAAATACAGAAGTAGCTTGAACAGGAGTGTCTTTTTCCGCACCCCATAGGAAATCACTGGATACACGTATAAAGAGACAGTAGAAAAGGAAGGAGTTAGACACATGAACTAGATGCTGAGGAGGGCGGCTGAAAGATCATATTCGAACTGTAGACCCAGCCGGATTTGGTGTGCTGGAAATTGTTTAGGTCATACAGCCAGGTAATTATATGGATGAAGATACTTTAGAATAATAGGTACGGATTTTAGTCTAATAGAAATAGGAAGGTGCAATGCGACATGCTGGAGTCTTTCCTTGGGTTGCCTGTGGCTTACATTATGAATGTTGTGAGTTTAGTAATAACTATCCTAATTCACACACGTTTTGTAGATGATTTGTACACAATGAGTAACCTTCTACCGAAAAATACCAATAGCTGTGTATGGCTTCTGTTTCCAGGTGCCAGGGTGAGGGAGTCTGCGCATACATATATCATGCCTTGAAAAATCCTTAAAATGTTACTAGACGTGCAGGTCTAGTGACTTGAATTATCTAATCAACCTAACTGTAATGCCCTTGACCCATAAACTGGTCTAAAGTTTTATTGCATCAAGTCACATTTGTCTTCATTATCGCATATAAGAGCTCCTTAAAATATATAACTTTAACATGTCTGCTGTACAAAAGCTCTTTTGTTCGATGTAGTAGAATACATTTTTGTTCCATGTATAATATGAATCTAGCCCACATACAGGGTATATATCAACCCCTGACTTGCCTCTTAGTTTACTTAGAGCATTTTTATAAGGGCAGGAATGTTTCTCAGTTCACGTTTAAAAACTCTCACTTAAAAAAAATATATTACTAAAGCATGATGTATTATGGCACTGTCATTTACAGTAAGCACATTTTCCATTGAAATGGCCACAAACTTTCCCATGGACATGCATTTTTACTGATGAAACTATGCAACATACAAGCGATAATGCGTGGAAACCAGGTTTCAGCAAATATTTATAATTTGCACATCACCAAGTAAAATGTTCTGATTTGTGTTGACCCTATTAATTTCTTTGTTTCCATCACACTTCAGAATTACGAAAATAAAAGGGACTTTCCTAACTGCTGATATATTTTGAAATATGTATTCAGTACATTTACAAGCTGTTTAAAAGTTGTGTGAAAAAATAACTGATGTCCAACAGCCCTATCATTTCACACTCCCTGTTTTCCAGACGATTGCCAGAGAGTCCACTTTACAAAATCCTCTAACTTTGCAGTCACAGTAAAAAAAAGTAAATATCAATTTCCAGGATAAAATAAGCAGCAATTGTAAGAAGACATATTCTGAAATGTTACTTCTGGCTTTGAATGCACAGCAAATGTGACTGAAAAGGGATTTTTTGATTTGCTTATAACTTTTGACCTTGTTACTAGAATTACATGAAAATTAGTAATCTACTTAGTCAGGCAACTTTTGGCATGCCAAGTTTCATGAAGATCAGTCCAAGGGAAGAAAAAGTTAAGCGAGGAGGTGGAAGGAGTATCAGTTCCCATTTGAGCTCCTTTAAGAATTTTTGATGAAAGATAGAACAAAGACCACTGAACAGATTGTGGAGCAGATTAATTATTAACCTGCTGGTGCAGGGATCACCACTTTGCCGCGGGTTCTTATCACGTAAGGAGGAATCAAGAGTGGAGCGAAGTACAAACCATAGGCAATTTATTAAGCATTCAGAATAGGTCTCCATCCAACGAGCACCATGGAGTTACTCAAGGAAGGAGCACACTTGAACAACTGCTACATGGGTTTTTATAGGGAAGATCACAAACAAGGAACTCCCAGAGGTAAATAGAACTTTGGAAAGAACACACAAATGAGCTAAGGCAAGAATCTGACAGCCTCGGTGTTTGTGCAATTTCTACGTTTTAAGGCTGAACAACAAAGTGTGCTATTCTGAGTAGACTTTACTTAAGGATTAACTATTGCCTGAAAACCTTCGAGCAAGCTGACTCTGCATGTTTAAGCAGCCTACAATGTCTCAAATTTAGCTTTGTGACCTAATGTTTATGCAGGTGGCGTCAGGGACAGAATCAGGCTGAAAACAGATCAAAGGTGAGTATGAATGAAGCACAGCTAAATTAAGAAAATGAGAGATTCAGATTTTAAGGTTTCACAAGATCTGCACCAAATTTGGCATCAAAGTAGAACTTCACCCAGAAAGCATTGTTTGGTGTAAATGCATTCAGTAGTTTTGGAGATATTATTGCTTAATAAAGGTGCCGGGTGAGATTTAAAGGGGTTAACACTTTAGTGTTGCTCTGCCATTTAAATATGCAAGTTATTAACATCGATCACATTTTCAATTCTTTATACAATGAAATTGGCTGAATTCTTTCTAGTCACTATAAAACTCACAAGACAGTGCTGACTCAAGAATTTGGTGATGCGAAAAAACTTTCCACACCCATGTAGGGCCAGCCCCAAAGAAGACATACCCCTGGGCAATAATGAGGTATACACATTACCCACAACCCTAGTTACTTGTTTCTAGAGGGTTAAAAAAAAAAAAGAAAACATGCTGGGTTTTTCCTGGGAATTTGTGGATCTGCGTGGGAGTGGTGTACAAAGCTCACACTCCCCGCTGGTCCCAAAACCCCAATGGAGGACCACGGCCTTGGAGGTCACAAAAGGAGTTGCATCAATGTACTTCCGAGTCTGAAGGCTCCAGGGCAGGACCAGAGCAGAGCACCCTGTCCCCGCCCATGCAAACCATGGGCAGGAGAGACAAGACCTGCTGGCTTCTGCGATGGCCCTTGAAGGTGAGCTGGCCGCAAGGGAAAAAAATAAGTGCCAGGGCTTTTATCAGGATGCCACTGCACCTTGCACCACACAGTGCCCCTATCATGCTGCCAATGATAGTAACAGCACAACTACTAATCATCACACTCCTACAAGTGTGACAATTTGGACGGTTTCAGGCCCCCATAAGCTATAAGAATGGCTTGGGCAGCAGGTGACAGTCATTTTAATGTATATTGAATTGATAATTGACTGTTGTTGTGTCATCTCTAAATTAGCCAGACAGCACAACTTTGTGGCAAACTATCACAAGCACCAGTGTTGACAATTAAGTGCCAGTGCTGAGCACCACAAAACACTGGCTCAAGTTAAGCACTGCATATAATGCTTTATTATTAAACGGAACAATGATTCATCGCTTTTAATAACGAATGTCATTGCAAAATGGTAGCATCATGAAAGATTTTAATGTTGCTTGCAATGGATTTTACTGTTGAGGTGACACCCTGACAAAGCTAGAAGGCCTGAATGTAATGAGTCTACTTCATTTTACTGTCTATAGTGTGGGTGTGGGGTATTGTGAATTTGGGGTTTAAAGCATACTGGGGTATCAGCTGCCAGAGGGGGTTCACTATAGGTATGTCCACCTGCCATGCCAACTTGTATATAGTTGTGAGTTCATGAGTAGTATTTAGCAGTATGTGTGTAATAAAGAACTTTGCATTTTTTAGGTAAAAGCACCATCTGTGCAATGATTTTAGTGTTGGTTGTTGCCTGCCTAGGGACTTTGGTCCTAACCCACACCAAAGGAGTGCTTGGTACCCAGTAGAAGGGAAATTACCGACGTATTAATTGGCCCACATCCTTCACAATTAATAACCCTGATTATCCATGCACAGGCCATGGTCAGTTGTTGGAGGGCCTGCTCTCAACCACTGCTACACAGCAGGGATTGAAAATTGAGAACGTTATAAAAAACAAAGAAATTCACTGAAAAAACACAGTTAACAAGTGAGTTATGGTTCTGGCTCAAACTCATCAAACCGCTGACATTTGCCAATCATGGTTAGCAACACACACGAAACACACACCATAACTCGTGCCACTTACCAAATTGTTGTTTTGAGCATGGCTGGTGGTCTGAGTTATGGTGTGAGTTGTGTGCGTTGCTAACCATAACTGGCAAATTTCAGTGGTTTTCTGAGTTTGAGCCAGAATCTTAACTATCATTCTATCTATCTATCTAGTGTGTGTATATCTTCCCTTGCAAACAAGAGCTTCTCTAGCAGGGTTTTCTGAGTCATAACATTCAGAATCTGGATTAACCTAACTCATCACAGATACGAGTGAGAGACACCTAACCGTTCTGCTTTTCTTAATAAGGGCTGTGACACGCAGTATTCCTTTGTGACTTTCTAGATCAAACCAGGGGGTGCCCTTGGCCCCCAAACTCAGAGGTTCATAAAAGCATATTTTGCCACACTTTTCTTCTACACCTATGCTTAACTGCTGGAACATGCTTGCTGGGAGACAATTTAAGCAATGTCTGTCTTACATTACAACCAGAATAGTAAAACACTTCCCGCATAGGCCAACTGCAGTCACACACTTTCTGTCTATTCATGCACTAGCATTCAAGCTTAAGGGTTCTATCTCTCACTCTCTTTTGCTTCAAATTCATGTATAGGAGCACCAACAAAACGCAATAACTGTACAACTCTAGTCCTCATGCACTACACCAAAACATCACAGCTACACACTTTTCTGTCAATAGCCCTCCTATATAGTAGAGCGCTGATGTCCGCAAACGCACTTCAGCATGTCATCAGGGATATGAAGTACTATATAAATTAAACTAAAGTCCTTTACAGTACATATCAGCACAACAACAAAATACAACACAGCAACAGAACAACACATTGTGTTGCCGTGTTTTGTGGTGTTGTATTGAAGTGTGTTGTTTGTGGTTTAAGTATTTTGTGAGTAATTTGTAGATTTTGAGCAACCACATGCTCATGTAACATGATATTTACCAAGTTGTTGCTGCTGTTCAAAATTTTTTGAGCTGACATTGTCAAAGAGAACCAAAATATGACATTCTATTAAGATTTGTAAGAGCCCCTTGTACAGCTGTGTAACCAGACCCATTTGAGAACAAACCGCGAAGAAATAGGCCAAAATCTGTTCCATTCTTTGACAGTCTTCAGGGGAGTGACTTCAGGTTCAAGTGAATAGAATTTGTTGGGGTCGAAGCCTAGCAGACAGCCCAACTGTCTAGTTGTAAAGACATGTTGGGGACATGCTGAAATCTTCCATAGGAATGCATTCTGCCCATTGCTTCCCACTGACTTTTTGTTTGGTAGCTCACATTTGCTTGCTTTCTATTTGCTGGCTGTGAGAAGCTGGCTTGGTATATGGTGTACACTTATGTAAGTGGGCACCCTGCACCAATTCAGATAACCCTTATGGTGATTTTAGTGGTCTTAGACAACCTTAGAAAGCTCTCTAAGTGGTAGCTGTGGAGAACAGCCTTCAGGCTTAGTCCAGAAGGAGTGTAAAGCAGCTTGTTTTAGCAGAGCATAATCTTATTGATATAGATTAAGTGAAAAAGAACCACACCATTTATTTATAAAAAAATGTATTTATTATAAGACACTCACTAACACATACAGATATCTCCTATCCGGAGATATACACAATGCACACAGTACTTTTCAATATAAACAGGTAACTAGCAGTTACACAGTGGTCGCAAGGAGGAGACCAAACCATATACTAAAATAGTGGTATGCAAACCACGACTCAAGTCAAAACTATACCCAGAAAATGTAGAAGTGCCGGGGACCCAAGGAACCCCCCGAGGTAAGTAACCAGGAACACCACGGAGGGCGTGTGCAGAGTGGGAACACGACCGTGGGCTGAATACAAGTCAATGGGTAAGTTGCTGTTGCAATTATAAAGAAAAATGACGCTTACTAGTGGACCCTGAAGAAACCTTGTGGAAGACAGAAGGTTGGAGAGCCACCCCATCCGTGGATACCCTAGGAACCAGGATACCTACACCAGGGAAGCCGGGTGCATAGGTGGGAAGTGGCGTTGGAAACTGCTGTCGAACTCAATGGAGGACTTCAGGAAGATACCGCTACTGGAGAAGGTGAAAGTGTCCGGTGGAACCCAAAGGTGGATTCAGGCTGAGAAGTACCTGCAAGCAGAGGGGATAGAGTCTATGCCACTTGGAAGTGACCAGGAGGCCTGGAAGATGAATGCCCACCGAAGTTGAGTGTTGCAAGAGAGTTGACGGTGACCTTGAACTTACAGCTGTGCGGACCAGGCGACGCTGTCAAAAACCAGGAGCCGTGCACGAGCTGTCCCACGTCGGATGTCAAGAGTTGAGGGTTCGGTGTCCGTCGCAAGCACCAACAAGCCTTAACAACTGCAACCAACCTGGATAGTGAAGAAGGTACAGTATCAGGACCAGCAAGGTCTAGGTGACTCACTACAAGCATGGGGAGTCAGGGCAGGCCCTGAGCAATCCGGAGGGGCCCGCAGACATCAAAGGAGACTCTCATGAGGACCCACAGGCTTGAGACACTAGAGTCGCAAGAGGACATCGATCAGCTCACCAAAGATGCAAGCCCACGGTGCAAGTGATATGATGAGGATGAAGATCTTGGTCACAGGTTGGAGCTGCTTGGAGCCCGACTTGGTTGAAGGAAGCAAGTTGATGCAGTGCACAGGGGTTCAGTTCCTGGAGCTCCGAAGAGGGATACTGGCCTCAAGCTTGGGGAGAGGACAGGGCAGGCCTCGAGGGATGTAAAGAACCACCACCTGAGTTGCTGAGCCTTTCAGAGTCCTTGGGAGCCCAGGATCAGCAGTCCGGTCAGCTTAGTTGCAGTGCCTGGAGATGCTGGGAAGTGACTCCTTTACTTCAAGGGAGATTCCTTCAGGTGTCTTGGATGCCCACATGCCTTGGCAGGTTTCTATATGGAGCACAGGCGCGAATGTCGAAGCAGACGAGCGGGGTGACGAGATCAGGAGCAGTAGGAGTCTACCCAGTTGCAGCATTGATGCCCAGAGCAAAGTCCAGAGTGCCCAGACAGTCGAAGAAGTGGTGTCTTGAAATGAATCTTGTCCACGAATTATCTAGGGACCCACCTACAGGTAAGCACTTAAGTACCCTAAGGAAAGGTTTCGGACGATTCAGGGTTCCCCCCCAGGGGAGGGGTCGGACAGTGGGGAAGATACTCACATGTCCTTTGTCCTGTTTTGCGCCAGAGCGGGAGCCAACAGCTCCATGAGCTGGTGTTGTAACTGGACTATGCAAGGTGGGCACCAAAAGTGCCCTTCAAGCAGACTGAGTGGCACTGGCAAGCACTCCCACCCAGCCCCAATACACTAAACCCTGTCTTGGAGGTGGTCACACAGCAGCAAGAGGGCAGAATCGTGTCTCTGGTCGGCAGTAGCCATGGTGTGCTGTCCGGGTCAAGAAGACAGGTACCGGGAGCACTGAGGGCCTTCCGGAGGAGCTTTACAGTTGATTCCAACATGTTTGATACCAAACATGACAGGGTTCGTTACAGCCAGTTTAGAGATGGTCATCGCGTAATGACACATGCCTACTCTATGTATTGTAATGGCTGATGCACTTACAACCCGGGAGAATGGACTCCGATGGTTGTAGGGGTGTCCTGCTCATGCAAGGGTACCCTAACACTTCGAACCGAGCACCCTGCCTTGGGAATTAAAAGGCCTTCTTTAGGGGTGACTTATAGGTTTTAAGTGCAGTGACTTTAGATATAGGGAAACCTATAGCTTTCGTAAGTGGTGCTAGCACCAGCTTACACTAGCTGCAATGGCAGGCCTGTAGTTACAGTTTGAGTGGTCCCTCATGTTTGGCATAATGCATGCTTTTAAAAAAAAAACTTTATTTTCATTACGTTTCATAAAACAAAAGCACATGAGCAATTCAATATAATTATCTTTGGCAGGTACATCATAAATATCGTGTCATTCTGCCTAGTTCACAACAGAGTGGAAATAGCCATCTAGAAGTTTCAGCCATGGCCCTAATATACAGTTCAATACATAACCTTGTTTGGCAAATAATGTGTCCCGCGCCTGAATGCCCCTCCAGTGCATGTCAATACATCCAGAGTCTGCAACAGACCTGCTGTTTGGATAAAAAATACGGTGGAGCGAAAATCAGCAATGTCATATAGAACCTCCCTTTGCTTGTCCAGGTGCATTCCATATAATCTATCCTAAACCCGCTGGTACAATCCCCGAATTAGATTGGGAGGAAGAGGAGTTGCGCAAATTATCCAGATATATCTTGTATGGGCCCCAGATAGCTTTAGGGCGGGAAGTGCTGGGCATTAGGCTAGAGTAGATCTCGCTGTGTGTATTGCAATGTGCTAAGCTATTCAACCAGCCTTGCAGCGTGGGCGAAACTTTGCTGCCCCAATGTAACGCTATCTCACGCTTTGCTAAGAGAAGGCCAAGAAAAGCAAGCTTTCTGACTGGTTTGGGAAAATTGATCGTGTAACCCATCAACGCCACTTCCGGTATAAGGACAAGTGGGAGCCCAAGAATGTCCCCTAATGTTTTGTGCACCTGTACCCAATAGGAGTGTATGTGCGGGAATGTCCAGGTTAAGTGAGCAAAATCTGCGTGCTGGGCGCTACATTTCCGGCATGTGTGTGGCCTATCGGGGTCAATTTTAAGCAATTTGGCAGGCGTCATGTATATTCTTCGGAGAAATTTAAAGTGTTATAATTTATGGCAGCTATTTAAGGAAATGTCCTTTGTGACTTTGCAGCAGGCAGTCCACTGGTCGTCCAAAATCGGGTGCACTAAATCTGCCCCCCACTCCGCTCTAAGTTTATCATCAACGATAGGGACCTGTGCTATGCATAGCTTATAAAGTTTGGAAATTATATGTGTACCACTTTTACTCTATCAGGAGAGACAGTGGTTTGAAGGAGACAGGCTCCAGGGGAAAGCCATCGATCGTGGCCCTTAATGCCGAGTGTAGTCTCTTGAGAACGAATTTATCCATGAACGTGGCCTCTTGGAAGTGGGCGTCCTCGGTAGCCGAGAAGACATGTCCGCCCAGGTACAGATCACCAACCGAGCTGATGTCAAATTTAGTGAGCGTGCATTGCACCAGCCTCTCTCCGGTTATGGGGAGCCAGCGAGCATTCGGCAGCGGAAGGGCAGAGGAATATAGAACTGCAGTGCCGGTGTAGCGGACCAGCCTACTCCAGGCCCAGCCAGTGGTAGACACAGTTTGTATGTCTACTGGACTCCTGGGTTCGCCCCTGGGTAAAACCGCAGCTAATTTCTCAGGGAGGATGAAGTCGGCCGCTGGGCGCAAAAATGGGATCCTCGCATCTGGGTGGTACCAGGCAAAGGCATAACTGCACTGTGCCACTAGATAGTATAAATAAAAGTCTGGCACCCCAAATCCTCCTCTATCATGCGGTAATGAAAGTATCTTCCATCTTACGCGGGAATTCCCGCCTCCCAACACCAGTCAGAGAAGATGAAAACGCAGTGTTCTGAAAAAACACTGTGCGTAAGGGGTATGTGGAGCTTACTAAAAAGATATAAAAATGTAGGTAAAACCATCATTTTAATTATGCCGATTCTGCTTGACATGGATAAAGGGAGTTGTAACCATTTCTCGACCTGGGTCTCCAGCTTCGCAACCGCTGCACCGTAATTAAGGTGCAGAATCAGGTCTTGATCTAAATGGACATGAATGCCCAGATATTTGATTGAATCCGAACACCATTCCAGTGGGAACTCACATTCCCAAGGGATCGTACTGTAAGTCAATGGAAAAAGAATCGATTTGTGCCAATTAATACCCAACCCAGAGTGTTGTCCAAAGCGTAGGATTTCACATATGAGGGGGGCTAGGTTCTGTTGTGGTTCTCTGACATAAAGAATAGTATCGTCAGCGTATAATGAAACCAGAAGAGGACCTGTTCGAAACTGCAGTCCTCTATGGAGATGACGTTCCTGAAAATGTTGTATCAGGGGGTCCATGGCCAGAATGAATAGAAGGGGTGACAGAGGACATCCCTGACGCGTACCTCGGGTTAATGTGAAAGGGCCCGAGATAGTGCCGTTAATGCGAAGCCTCACTGTAGGCAGACTATAAAGTAGGCCAACCGTAGATATGAAACCCGTTGGCATACCCATAAGATGCATTATGGACAAAAAGAAGGGCCATTTGAGTTTGTCAAAGTTTTTTTTGGTGTCTAGCAGGATAGCCGCGGCAGGAGTTTCGGGATTAATCCTATGCAGCACTGCGAACAGGGTCCGCACATTTAACGAGGTCGAGCGATGTGGGACGAAGCCTGATTGCGCCGGGGTGATAATGAACTCCATTAACTGCGACAGCCGGTTGGCCACAATTTTGGCTAATATTTTATAGTCTAAATTCAAGAGAGAGGCCTATATGATCCGCACAGGGAGGGGTCTTTATCGGACTTCGGCAAGCATAATCATGCCTCAGCCAATGGGGGACCCCTGGTGTACCTATGCCCTGGGTACCTCAGTAACATATACTAGGGACTGATAAGGGTACACTAGTGTCCAATCTGGGATGTACAAAAGAACTTACCATATCAATTTAGGGGGGAAAGCACAGAGACTTGGGTCCTGGTTAGCAGGATCCCAGTCAGAAACCATCACAGCACCAGGCAAAAAGTAGGAGTAACCATGCAGAAGGAGCATACCTTCCTACACTGGCTTTAAATATTTTAGGCTGTCCAGAATATGTTTGTCTCTCCTGTAGAGCATAGCCTGTTCACCACCTCTCTGATTGACTACTTGTATTCTTCCACAATAGTTTGTTTTCTGGGAACTCATTTTCTTTTTTGTGAGGCATTACACAAGAGTACAAGTGTTTTTAGCTGTCTCCCTTGTAGTCTAGTTCACAGGAGTAAACATGCTTACTTCATTGAAAAGGTTTCCTTCCTCATATCTTCCTAACTGATTCTCCTTAGCTCCGTCACTAACAGTACATCAATTTTGCATGCCTGTGAGGAACAATATTCTATCTACAACTTTGTTTATTTTGGTCAGTGCTCTTTACTAATAGCTTAACTGAAACAATACTCATTCTCAATTTCAAGCCCATACCATTGGCGTTGGAAGTAGGGGAGTGCGGGTACTAAAGGACCCACAAAATAACCATGCTGGATTTTAGAAGAGAATGAGCGATAAACAGGCCTTTAAATTTTGTTTTAATCTTGTCACATTTGTTGTGCATTCAAAAACAGAGGTCAATAGTTAGACACTTTCTTCCAAGGGAGGTTGGTGTTTACTTTTCTTTCTCTGACTGCAAAGTGAGAGGATTTATGTGACAATCTTATCCGGAACTGTGGGTTGAAAGGAAAGGCTGTGGGACGTTATTTTTTTCTAGCACCCAACTAAATTTAAATGCTAGTAAATTAAGTGTACAAAAATTTCAGAATAGATCAGAATTAGGAAAGCACAAATGAAGCACATTTTTTTTCAATTATGAAGTCTGGAGGAAACAAATATTTTTTAATACGATCAAAACAAATCAATACACTAGGTGATGTCGATTTCCACACATTATTGTTTGTGTGCTGTACAGTTTTTTGTCTGTGCAAATGTAATAGCAATTTCCATAGAAAATAGTGCCAGTGAGCTACCATTCTATGGATACTCCACTTCAATGCATGCCAATCTACTCCTCGCCACTCTACTCCACTCTAGCCCACTCCAAGAATATATACTCCACTCAACAACATTCTAAACCACTATACTCTACTCCAAGACACTCCACACTACTCCTTTCTTTGCTACACCACGCTACTCTACGCCCATTCACTCTATGACTGTCTATTCCACTACACGACACTCCACTCTATGGCGCTCTATGACACTCTTCTCGACCCGACTGAACTGTGCGCTAATACACTGTATGCCACTCTACTCTACTCCACTCTATGCCACTTTACTCCACTCGACAGCACTCCACTTTACGCCAGTCCACTCTATGACACTCTACTCTACACCACTTCAAAACACTCCAAGACACTTTACTCCACTCTACGCCACTTTAAGCCACTCCACTCATGATGTTCTACACCACTCAACTCTTCTACACTCTACTTCATTCCAGTCTGCAACACTGTACTCCCACTCCACACTAAGCCACTCCACTCTACTCCTCTCTACGCCACTCCACCCCACTAACTTTTAGCCCATGTGAACAGCAGCCATGCTGGTGTACACCATGTTTAAAACACATTGGCAAAGTCAACTGCTCTGGTATAGGCGAGACCCACTGGCTTTGCCAATGCTTGTTGATAAAATGGGGCGTGAGCACTTTCACACCATCCTTTGTTGTTACTGTAAGGCTCTGTCTGCTTCCCTCGGTGCACTGATCGGGAGGGGACACACACCACAGGTAAAGAAAGGCACATTTTTTGTCTGTCTCCCTTTTTAATATACATGCCCTCTTGTATTGGAATATGCCAAGAATAGAAGACAAGCGGGCGGCAAGTCGTCTCTTATTAACTCTCCAGTCAACGTTTGCTGGCTTTTTTTCCCTCCAAAGCTGATCTTTTCAGCAGGCCTCGAAGTCCCGCGGGCTCGCCGGATTGAAGGGGCGGAGAGGATACCTGCCATGTATTTCCGCCAGCAGCCTGCAGCTAAGTGGAGTTTAATGCCAGGCCTGTCTAACCACTAATCATATTTCAGCCGACAGGTCCTGCTAATTCAGGGCACTCGTTCACGAAAATGGGAGGAAATCTGTGCCTCGCACTCGGCCGTCCAGTTCACAGATGGCGCGAGGTGGTGAGGCGGCAGACCCACGGACCCGCTGCTATCTTTAAATGTACAGCGAGGCCGCGTGCCAGAGCTGTCATATCCCTCCGCCCCTGCACACAGCTCGCTCACTTCAAAGCGAGGCTCGTCCCCATGCCTTCACAAGTCGGTGAAACGTGTGTCCAGGGAGCATTTGGGGGCAAAACCTGGGAGTTACTCAAGGGCAACACAGACTAGCAGAAGCTGAAGGAGGGAATTTAAGTCCACAACATTAGGAGGTGCAAGTATGAGGTTCCCAACAAGAAATATGGCAGGCTGAGCAGCTGAGAGAGAGCTAGAGGTTAGGGTTTGGATGCACAGTTAGGAGCAATAGCGTGGGATTAGTACAGAACATTTCTTGTATCATATATGTAGTTGAAGTTGACATATAGAGATAGGTGTATTCACTATGCTAGCCATGCCAGGCCGCAGGAGGATTCCTCTCCAGCGTGACCTGCCTGCAAATGACCTTTTGTGAACAATCAGTCATTTCCTTTGCTGATTTGCACCCTGGCTGAAACCATTGCAAGGTCTAGCAAAGCAGCTGGACACTCACCCACACATTGCCACCAGACTCAGCAGCCCATCAAGGGAATCAAAGATGCGCTCACTGTTTACCTTCACAAATTGTCAAGAGATAAACTAGGAATTATGTGGTCTTTCTCTAAGATGAAAGCGTATTTGTACTCTTTATGGGTGCCGTTTGTGTGTGTTTATACACTAATAACAATATATATTGTGCACGATACAAGCTGACGTTTTTGACACTTATTACATCACTAAATTAGTTTTATAAACCTTAAGATAACAAAAAGAAACCTCTGACTTGTAGGCTATATGCAGCGGTTTGCAGCGCGAGCATAACTCACTGAGCTATTTTGCAGGGCTTCATTTGTAAAATAATGAGTGCCGGTGCCTAAGAGCTGCTCAGAAGCCTGCGGCTGGCGCTATTCATGCCAGCGCGCCGCATACAAAGACTGGGTAGTCGCTTGGAAGTTCCTGAATGCTCCCTTGGTAAAGATTTTCCAGTTTTTCTATTCCTCCTCCTTTCCCTCTATTGCTCTCGGAAATGTGTGAGGAGGAAAAATAAGAGCCGGCCCCCAAATATGAGTACCGATGGCCACCACAGGCTTAAATTAAGCACTGCACTTTTAAAAGGGACATACATCGTGACCATAAGCTTACACAAGGATCTCCTTAACCAAAGCATTAACCAAAAGAGATATCTTGAATAGAATACGAATTGTCGCCTCATTTTACATTCAGTTGTCTCGATTTGGTACATTAACTTTCACAGCTATTTTGTGATGTTTCAAACCTCTAACGAGATATTACACCGGGATCTCCCCAGCGACTGCAATGCAGCATTACCCCCTTATTTATCTTGCTGCTGTTCTGCTCTAAACATGGTGCTGGATAAACATAGAGCCCTAATTGTGCATATTACAGGAAGAGAAAAAAAATCAAACTTTGCACTCTTTCAATCACATTTGCCCTGTTGACAATGTCTCTGGTGGCCAGGGCTTGTAAATACATAACTGATGCCACTCTTTGCCCTGACCTCCATTTTGTGGATTTCCGAGTCGGAGTTTTCCATTTTCTATCTGGGTGACAGTGATGGGAAGCTAGTCTTCAGGGTGTTAAGGATGATTTGAAGGACTCTGTAAAGTGCTCAAGGAGCTGAAAATTAGACCCCAAACAGGGCGCAAGGTACTGGCTGGCCATGATGGATGGAGAGTATGGGGCTAATATTTCCAGCTTTCAAACTAGGCTAGGGTCACAGGCACATGGCCTAGGCTGCAGTGCTAGAGAACAATATGAACAACAGCACTGTGCAAGCAAATGCTGGTAACATAAACTAATCCGCACGAAGGCCTCCTTTCCGGGAGCTCTGCTTGTCATTAGAATTGGAAGATGATGGGCATCTAGTCAGGGAATGCAGGAAGTGTTTGCATGAATTTGCTCTGAAGGAGCTTCAGGGGTGGCTGCTTTTCCGGCTCAATAATACTCTATGAAATGCCCTTGCATGTTTTCTCTCTCTTATGTTTCACACCTGGATGCGCAGTCTCATTTCCTAGTCCCAAACAGATTTTCCATCTCTCAGATATTTTGCTTGTGTGATCTAGTGGCCCTAGCCTGGCCTGGCCAATTTTCCCCACCTGCTCTAAAAGATACTCGAATTCGTGGTCGATCCCCCCTGAAGCGTTATTGACTTTCTCTGCATTCGCGGCAAGTACAGTATGCGGTTTATAAACGGGGATCTCTGCTGCCCTGAAAGGCGTGGTTAATAGCATCAGGTTTATGCACTCCATCCAGGTCTAGTACAGGGTTCATACGAATAGATCACTGCTCGCTGCAGCGATGGTAGCTAATAATCCCCAGAGTTCTCTGCTGCTGTGTCAAGATGCTATATGTTAGTAATTCTCCCAGACTGCCGTAGTACTGACAGATTCAGAATGGAGTTTCACTACACCCTGGATAGCTTCAGCCCTGATAGGTACAGTAGGTACCTACTACCATGAGCTCACTGCGGTCAACAGAGGATGCACAGCATGCGCTTGCTACAACCCTAAATCGTTCTGTGAAGCCCTGATGGCTTCTGCCAAAGCCCTGAGACCTCTGCTGCTTGACAGTTGCAGTGCCAGATCTAGATCTCTACAGGATGGACATTAAACCCAGAGATCTCTAAATCGCTGATATTTACAGAGATGCGTAGAGACCTGACAGCTACTGAGAGAGGCTTATGAAGTACGCTCTGCAGCTCAAACTGGTTCAGTCTGGTTGGAGGTGGTTGAGATCTCTACAAGGCTTTTACTGTAATGAGTCTGTACCTATGTCATGCACTGGGGACACCACATACGGCTCTGCAGTGAAATCTCTGCATTTAGGGTGTTTGTTGAAGAGTTGATGGAATATAATGTGCTGAAGTGGGGACATTTAAGGGAATGACGTGGAGTCCAATCTCTTGAGACATGTCAGATGAAACGTTCCAATGACATACATTAGCCCCACCATAGCTCGTTAAACACGAAGGACAAGACATACACATCCTCCGCATTACCTTGTTAATCCAGAGGACATCAACATCTAATCCTCTACGGGGGGCGCTAGAGGGCGCCGAGCAAGATGGACGTATTCGTGTGAGGTTATTGCCATTCGGGCCACTATCTGCCTGATATCCCTGTCATCCTGTTCTGGAAACTGCTCTCATACGCTGTACAAGCTGTAGGGAAGATGCGGCACTGAATGTTTCTTACTGCAGGTATCGGTCAGCAGAGGAGACCGAGATTATTCCGCATGGCGTCAGAGTTGCCTTTCCTAAAATGGCGGCGGCCGTGGAGGACGGTTGCAGGAAGGACGACGCGCACCACACTGTCCTGAGTCGGGAATGAGGAGTTGGCGCTGGCTGGAGGGTGTGCAGGCGGCCCCCCATCCCTGCCCGTGTTTGGGACTCTGCTTGACGCTACAGCCCGTGCCCGGGGCAGCTGGTGAGTCGCGCGCGTCCTGGCGGCGCGGTCTTGTCACCGGAGGGATTCCCGCGACTGCCCTGCATAGGAGAGGGTGACGGAGCCGGCACTTGGCCATCAGAGCTTGGGGAATCGGATCGGGCGCGGAGGTGGTGCCCCGCCGGGCCGCCCGCGGCGTCCCATCCCCCCTCCCCCAGCGAGCTTTAAGAAAATCAACCTCTGCTGGCGAGGCCCTAGATCGGCAGGGGAGATTGCTCTACGGTGCCGGTGTGGTGCGGAAACTGACAGGAGACCATCGCGGAGGCACTGGGGTCTTTTTGTACTGTCAAGGTAGAAGCTCACCGCCCTCTTAGGGGCAAGCGGTGAAGTCTCTCCTCCTCCTTGGAAGGGTGAGGGGGAGGATAGAGGGTAGGGAGGGTAATGGACTGCCCCAGATGGAAAGGAGTAACCACCTTAGGCAAGAAAGCAGCCCTGGTCCTGAGTACCATTCTTTCAGCATGAATGGTCAAGAACGGGGGTTTTGAACTCAGAGCTTGAAGCTTACTTACCCTCCTTGCCGAGGTGATCGCAATGAGAAAAACCGTCTTGAAAGACAACAGTCTCAAGGGACACTTGTGTAAGGGCTCGAAGGGAGAACCCATCAGATAAGTTAACACAAGATTTAAGTCCCATTGAGGCACAATAAAAGGAGTAGGAGGAAACCTGTTTGTAAGGCATTTCAGAAACCGTAAAACAATAGGAGATTTAAACAATGATGGCTGATCCGGCAAGCAAAGGAATGCCGACAAGGCCGAAAGATATCCCTTTACCGTGGCTACAGCAAAACCTTGCTGAGCAAGAGAAAGGGCAAACTGAAGAATGTCAGATAAACGAGCCCTCAAAGGATCAATTGACTTCTCCCCGCACCAGAGCACAAATTTAGATTACCTATAGTAATAGATAGATTTGGTGGAATGACGTCTGGCAGACAAAATTACATCTACCACATCTGTCGGGAGAGAAAAAGAATTCAGGTTGCCCCGTTCAATCTCCAGGCATGAAGGTGTAAGCTCTGGAGGTGGGGGTGTAGAACCTGCCCCTCCGACTGCGAGAGGAGGTCTGCCCTCAGAGGGAGACGGAGCGGAGGGCACGAGGAGAGGTGGAGAAGATCTGTATACCACACCCTTCTTGGCCAATCTGAGTTGGGCCCGGTCTTGGCGAATCTTCCTCAGAACCCGAGGAATCAAGGGTATGGGAGGAAACGCGTAAAGGAGTTGTGAGCCCCAACTCAACTGAAACGCGTCCCCCAATGCTCCCTGCATCGGATACTGGAGATTGCAGAATGACGGGCAGTGAGGGTTGTCGTGAGTGGCAAACAGGTCCACCCGAGGAGATCCCCACATCCGAAAGACATGACGAACCACCTCTGGATGAAGCCTCCACTCATGGTCGGCGGAGAACTGCCGACTGAGACTGTCTGCACGTAAGTTCAGAACCCCGGCCAGATGATTTGCCATCAGACAAATCCGATGATCCTGAACCCAGGACCAGAGACGCAGAGCCTCTCTGCAGAGACAAAGAGACCCCACTCCTCCCTGGTTGTTGACATACCACATCGCGGTAGTGTTGTCCGTCAGGACTTGAACCGACTGACCGCGAAGGGAAGGGAGGAAGGCTTTGAGTGCCAAACGTATCGCCCGCAATTCCAGAAGGTTGATGTGAAGCAACCTTTCCTCTGGAGACCAAAGACCCTTGATCTCCAGATCCCCCAGATGCGCACCCCACCCTAAAGTGGATGCATCCGTAATCACTGTGGCCACAGATGGAGGTAGATGGAAGGGCTTTCCTTGAGACAGATTGCCCTCCACGCTCCACCAAGACAGATCCGCTGCAGCTTCTCTGGAGAGCCTCACAGACTCCCTGAGATCTCCTTTGTGTTGATACCACTGCCTGCGGAGGCACCACTGGAGCGCCCTCATGTGCCAGCGTGCATGGTTGACCAACAGAATGCAGGAAGCAAACAGACCGAGCAGACGAAGGACCTTCAGGACTGGAACGACCGCTCCATCGTAAAACATCGATGAACAGGTTGCGCTGAGAGGGCACCAGGTGAGATTTGGGTATGTTTATCGAAAAACCCAATTTGTACAACAGCTGAGTCGTAACCTGCAGATGATGAAGCACCTTCTCTGGCGACTCTGCTTTGATCAGCCAGTCCTCCAGATAGAGGAAAACTGAAATCCCCGACCTTCTGAGATGGGCTGCCACCACTGCCATCACCTTCGTGAAGACTCGAGGTGCAGTAGTAAGACCAAACGTAAGGATCGCAAACTAATAATGTTGCGACCCTACCGTAAACCGGAGATACTTCCTGTGCGACTTCAGGATGGGGATGTGGAAATACGCATCCTGCAAGTCAATCGACACCATCCAGTCCTCCTGATTCAGTGCTTGAAGAACCTGTGCAAGGGTGAGCATCTTGAACTTCTCTTGCTTCAGATAAAGATTCAAGATCCTGAGATCCAATATTGGACGCAATCTGCCGTCCATTTTCGGAATCAGGAAATACCGGGAGTAGCATCCCTGACCCCTCTCCTGCTCTGGAACCACCTCTATCGCACCTTTTCTTAGTAACGCCAGGACTTCCTCCTGTAGGAGAAGACGGTGGTCCTCTGAGCAAGCCCCTTGACAAGGGGGGTAATTTGGAGGGAATTCCCGAAAGGGAAGGGCGTACCCATTTTCTACAAGATCTAGAACCCAAAGGTCTGTAGTAACCGATTCCCAATCTTGTAGGAAATGGGTAAGCTGGCCCCCCACAGGACCAACATGATCCAGAATGGTGGATCTAGGGCTGCTTTGCAGTGTTGGGAGGGGCTGAGGAGGAGGAAGAGGAGGAGGAGGAGACCTGTCGGCTACGAGTGCGACCCCTGATTCTGCCTCTGTAACCCTTATACAGAGTGCTTTGCTGCTGCTGCTGTGACTGTCTATATGTACGAAAGGTAGACCTTCCGAAGCCCCTGTACCTCTTAAATGAGCCACTTGGCTGAGTTTGGAGGCTCAAAGATTTAGCCGTGGCCTTACTCTCCTTAAATCTTTCCAGCACAGAATCCGCTTTCTTGCCAAAAAGACCAGAGCCATCAAAAGGCAAGTCCAAGAGCGTTGACTGGACATCAGGGGAAAATTCCGATGACTTAAGCCACGCAGTCCTCCTAGTGGCAACAGAAGATCCCATGACTCTTGCTACCGAGTCAGCTGTGTCCAATCCACTCTGGATCACCTGACGCGCCGCCGCCTGGGCATCCGAAAGGATCTCATTATAACCAACCCTATCCTCCTCTGATAGTTTTGGGGCTAGCTGCTTTGCTGAGTCCATGAGAGCATGTATATAACGTCCCAAGAGACAGGTGGCATTGGTTGATTTAAGGGCCATGCTGGCCGAAGAAAAGACCTTCTTGGCCGACTGATCTAGTTTTTTTGTTGTCACGCCAACAAGGTCTTCTTATGGAGTCGGTGACGTCAGCGGAGTCGCGAGCGGAGCCGTGTCTCTGTGACGTCGTCTTCGACCTCATCGGTGTGGACTGCTACAAAAGTTTCCGAATGTTGCTGGCGCAGGGGATATTCACAAGGTGAGGAATCCACTGGCAGATGTATCCATCAGAAACGTGCATACTTGTGAGGAAAAATCTTCCATACACCCCTGTTGGATCTATGGTGGATAAGCAGGGTCGGTATTCTATTGCTTGGGGTAGGTTAGCCGCGCAGACCTTCACATTCTTGTCATGCTATGGGCCTAACTCTGATGACCCGGAATTTTTTAGAATACTCTGGGGTAAAATATTGGAAATAGGTTCCACGCACTTGCTGTGGGGGAAGAGACCTGAATGTCACTATTGAACCTGCCTTGGATCGCTCACATCCGCAACCCCACCACTGGTCCTCATCCCAATCTACTTTAAAAATGATTATTGCTGACCATGATCTTGTAGATGCGTGGCGACACATGCACCCGCTACAGAGGGAAGGGACCTGCTACACCACGGCTCGGTCCTCCTGGTCCAGAATAGGTATGTGGCTGGTTACTAAAGGACTTATTCCTTGGGTGACGCATACCCTTCATCTTCCACGTACTTACTCCGACCATTCCCCGGTGCTCATAGTCCTTACCCCTCCGCATGAGAATTCTCCATTCAGGAGTTGCGCCTGAATCCACTTTCCCTGCTTGACCCCGTTTTTAAACAAGAGCTTGAGCAGGAGATTGCAGACTTCTTCCTGCGCAATGAAAACTCGGTCGGGCAATACGCCACTGTTTGGGAAGCATTTAAAGTCACTATTCGAGGCCTGTGCATCGCTAAGAGCGGAGGCGTGTTGAAAGATATTAGGGCCAGGTTGCGGCGGCTCGAAGGGGATCTGCAACATCTCGAAAGGTACATACAGATAGCGCCGACGCCTGAACTACAGGCCCAGTTTAGGAGCACATTAGATGAATATCAGGACACTGCGGAACAAGAATGTAAATTCAGGGGAAAATACTTTAAGGCGCGCCAATATGGGGAGGGAGACAGGCCGGGCAAGGGACTGGCATCCCTCATCCGACCTCCGCGTTTTTCAAACACAGTACTGGAGTTCGAGGATGAGGACGGCCAGACCCACAGGGACACGGCGGCGATAGTAGCAACGTTCCAACGTTTTTATAAAGATCTGTACAAAGCCCAAAGGGACCAATCTATCGACTTTGACTCCTTTTTCGAAGATACTGCGATTGCGTGGCTGGGGGATGGCCAACGGGACTTCTTGCTGCGCCATCACGAGGATGAGGAGATGATAACCGCAATTATGCAGCTGTCATCTGGAAAGGCGCCGGGGCTGGACGGACTTCCGGCGGAATTTTATAAAACCTTTCATCACCTGCTCATACCGATCCTATGTCATGTATTTGAGGAGGCCAGGGAATCGGGTTTTCTTCCACCCTCTATTCGAGAAGCTCATATCATATCCATACCCAAAACAGGAAAAGATGCCAAACATTGCGAGTCGTACAGACCCCTCTCTCTAATAAACGTGGACGCGAAAATCCTAGCTAAATTAATTGCCAACCGAATCAGCCTCCTGATGACCGCCCTGGTCCTCCCGGAGCAGTCGGGCTTTGTGCCTACCAGGGGTACCTCTCATAACTTGCGCACGCTGTTTGCGATACTGTATGATATTGATCCAGCAACCAACGCTGCAGCCATATTCCTCTACGCCACCAAGGCGTTCGATTCCTTGGAATGGGATTACCTTGCTTTCGTACTGCAGAGAATGGGGTTCCCCCCTCCCTTTTTGGCATGGATCAATTTACTGTACTCGGGGTTGAAGATGCGGATCCTTCTTAACGGGGCGCAATCGGCTCCCTTCGTGATCACCAGGGGCACGCGACAGGGGTGCCCCCTGTCACCCCTGCTATTCGCTATAGCTATCGAGCCGCTAGCAGCGAAAATCCGACAGCATCATAGGCAGTATGTCCTGGCCTACCCGAAGAGGCAAATTTTAATATCATTATATGCGGACGACCTGACGCTCTATCTGCGTAACCCGGACGCAAGCCTGAATCCAATTCTTCGTGTCATGATACTGTTCGGTAGACTGTCGGCTGTAAAGGTGAACTGGGGTAAGTCCCAGATATTACCCTTGACTGAAGCTACCCCGCGGTTCGAGCCGGACTATCACCTGGTTTGGTGCACGGAATCGGTCAAGTACTTGGGTATTCGTGTATCCCGCTGTTGAGAAGAGTTGATGAGGGAGAACTATGGCCGTGTATTCGATCTCTTAACTGACAGAATAACCCGGTGGACTGCGATGCCCTTATCCATGGCTGCCAGAGTATCTTTGCTTAAGATGGTGATTTTACCTAAGCTTCTCTATCAGTTTACTAATATCCCATAAGCTCCGAGCCGCTATTTTCTTAACAGTCTTAAGTCACAGCTGATCAGATTGACATGGGGAGGGAAGAAACCCAGGCTGGCTTGGGAGCTCCTCACGCGCCCTTTGGGGTTGGAGGCCTGGAAGTTCCTGACATTGAGTTATATTTTACCTGTACTCAGGCTCATTTTGCGGCCTATTGGATCCATCCCCCCCATATATGCCTCATTTGGCAGTGGAAGATGGGTATATGGCTCCCACCCCTTACTCTGCATATTTGAGCGCCCCAGCTGTACCTAGGCACCTGGCTTCCACGACCGTCCAATGTACTACCAGGGCTTGGTGGGATCTGGCACAGAAACTCCAAACCCCCCTTTTGTATTCACCCCTGGCGCCTCTGCAAGGACAGCACAACATACCGGTTACACAGGAGGGTGGATGTTGTCGGCTGCTGCGGAAATTTTCTCGGCTCACTTGGGGTCAATTGTACATTCGCTGGACATTTTGCACTAGTGCAGAATTCTTTGGGGCCTCTTCCCCTACCCCGCTAGAGCGGTTCTATTATGTGAGATTAAGACAAGATGTTCGGACCCTTGCGCCCTGCTTCCCCCTGGAGCCGTCCATTATGGCCCGCTTGCACGCTCTACCGCAACAGGACTCCCCAGAACACGTAGTCTTACGCCTATACAACATTACACAGACAGAGAGGGAATAGGATCCCGTGCCGGCTAAAGTCAGATGGGAAAACGACATGGAACACCCCCTCACGGAAGAACAGTGGGTCTTCTGCTGTCGGCAGACTGGGGACACCTCGGCTAATAGCAGACTACGACTCATACATTATAGGTACTTACACCAATTGTACTATACCCCTGCTAGACTGCATCGTCTCCAGCTGCGGGACCATGACCGCTGTGACCGCTGTGGAGAAGGGGGGCAGGATTTGGACACCTGGCCTGGGGTTGCCCACCGATCCGGACTTACTGGGGGGTGGTTTTTAATGCATTGGATGAGATGACTGGGATGCACATTCCTGACACCCCCCTTGTAGCTCTCCTGGGCTACACTGAGAAATTGCCTGTTAAGATCCGAAAATATTCTTCCTTGGCCCTTCTGGTAGCGAAAAGACGGATTGCATGCCGATGGGGGGAGAGGGTGAGCCCCAAAATTTAAGGGGTGGATTAATGACCTTATCCTTTTTCAAGATCAGCTTCATACTTATGCGAAACTGCTCCCACCTAAAACTGGCCCGCGGGACATTTGGACCCCTTTGCAAATATATCTCCTACACAATGCTGACAATGGCGTTCCCAACTCAGACCACCTGACGAGGGAGGGGGAGGCTGGGAGGGACGGGGACCCTCGAGAGAAGGAAAATTTGTGAAAGGATAGTGAAGACGGTCTGATGGGGGATGTGCCATCTGCAAGTCTGAGAAGGGCGGCGGAGAGGGAGGCGGGAACATGGCGAGGAACGGGGGTAATAATCCTTGTTGTAGATGAGGAACGGTGGTAAGAAAACTATGGCCTTTTTACTGTTTGTTTTCTTTATGTTCTCTTTCTTCGGGATACTAATGTTCATTAAAGACCTGAACAGTTTGCTGAATAACTTGCATGATCCCCCCCTTACGCGGCCGGCCCGATGGGTTGTAGGCGGCTTGCTGTGAATTTCCCCTTGCCCCCTCTGATATGAACTCTTGTGAGATACAGTGCCGGCCTGCGGGGATGTAGGCACCTTGCTGAGTCCACTTGTAAACTGTTAATAAAGGTCTTGGAAATTAAAAAAAAGGTCTAATCCTCTACATTGAGCGAGAAAATCCTTCTGGTGCAAGGACCAGAAGGATTTACCTTTTTGGAACGAACTTCAGGATGCAAGGGAACAGTTACGTTTTTTCATTGTGTGATGATCAGAGCACTCAACGTGCTGACATCCCACAATGAAAGTGAAATCAGTCATTAAGTGCCAACTGCTTTCACTCTGATCGGTTATTGGGGGGGCAATGGTTCCAGCCCAATGGAATAAAGGGCCAATGCAGCCTTGCACAATACCAACTCTAAAAGTCCCAAGGGCGCAAAACTACAATGCTATTGCCATCAGGCTGCTTAAAGACCGGCTCATTAGAGCACCTCTCCTAGCAGCCTGTAATCAGTGCCGGACCATGGATTGCTTTTCTGTTGCTTTGGGATCGACCTAAAAGTGCATTACTATTGGCTGACTGTAACCTGTGCCAGTTGTGGACTGCTCTTCTCTTGTTCCTGTGCTGGCCCAGCATGGCATTTATCCTAACAGCTTGTAACCAACTGCATGCTATTGGATGCTTCTCTGTCGCTCCTGGGTGAACTTTACAGGGCATTAATACTGCCCTCCGAGCTGGACATAAATTGGCGTTTATCCAAGCTGCATGAAATCTGAAACTGGTGGGTGCTATTTGTAGGAGCTAGGACTTAGGCCATATTTTAACTGGCTGGTGTACTTTAGATGGCTTGTGTGCCTGCATGCCTCTGGGGCCCAGTCGTCTTGTAACGCAGGCACGCATACGGGCTGCCACACTTTTGCTCCAATGCAGTCTCCTAAAAGCAGTCACTATGCTGCATTTCTCCTGTGCATAACTGTAGGTGACGCATCAGTGCTCCTGGACATACGCTTATCACTCTCCTGTCACTCCTCATGGACTCTGTGCAGTTTTATTCAGCCTTTTTGTAACCACTGACGTCCTACAGAAGAAGATATGTATATAGCGTCAGCTTTTGACTGAACGTTTCGAGTGCATGCCATGGGCGGCTTTTCTTTCACTCCTGGGTGGATTGTAAAGATATCCGCACAATCAGGCACAACAACAAATTAATAGGAAGTGCATCCACTCCTCACCCTCTACTTCCTACCATCGAAAGCCTAGGCAAAGCAACATAAAACAGGAGAAGAGCACCACTTGGGTCAATCAAGCATGACAACAGAACACTGTCCAACTACGCCACACTGCATCTCAGCACACTTCCAACAAAGCGCTCCCCAAAGCGTATCATGCTACTGATCGGTAATACGCGTTGGTGTCTTGTGGGGAAGCATTAAGCTCTACATACATACAATTACCATGCAATACAAGAGATGGCGACAGTAGCTGATGTGCTTATGGGCAGAGAAAGAATTCATAGCCAATAGCCTTGGGCCTACCTTCGATCTAGCATTTTCCCTTTCTCTGCTGACGGATAGATAAACCCTTCTTACCCAGCAGGTGGTAAGTGTGCAACGGACTAACAGCATCAGGCTGTTTATATATAGGATTATAGGCAAACTGCAAGTCACCAAGAGGTTTTGTGGCAGTTGAGAGGAACACTGTGCAGGCCGAAGGTCATTATAAGACCAGGGGTCTTGCAATAAATATCCTTTTAAATGTATTATTGGGGGTAGATTATTCCTTAATATTAAGAATTGTTTCCACCAATGCACAGAACTCTCAAGATGTCCCAGGTCACACAGTACTTTTTTAGCTTTCTTTTAACAAAGAATTACAAGCCCAAGAAAACAAAGGAAAAGAAGACTTGGGTGCACTGCTGAATGAAGACAAACTGAGAACATGGCATCCTTTCCAGGACCCTTTTTGCTCCTTGATATGTTTCCCGAGGGAGAAAGTGAAAATGGCTTGGAGTAAGAGGCAGCGAAAAATAGGCGAGCAGAGTGCAGCCCAGTGCTACTGAAAGGGCTGCCTTGTCCCCTGGGTGAGGGCGAAGTAGTGGAGCCCGTGTACAGAGCCACAGCAGGTCATCTGAGGCAGCAGGTTGGGGACAGGAAGCAGGCAGGTGTCCGCAGAAGTGTCCTTCATTGCAGAAACGGCTCTGCCCTCCCACAGGGGGAGCAGAGGAAGGGCGGGGGAGCAGACGAAGGGCATGAGAGCATGCCTTACAAAGCAGTCATGCAGCTTCACTGAACGCAGGGCCTACCTGCAGAACCGTTCCCTGCTGAAAGCGCTCCCTCTTTCTGTAGATGAGTTCATAGAGGTGGCGAGAAGCGGTGTAGAAGGCGGATGCTCCAGTGATGTCCCTACACACTTGTAATAAGTTAATACTGCGAAGAGTGGTGTCATTTACATATACAGGGATGCCCCAACATCCCGAAGGACCTACAAATAACAAAATAAACTCCAAGTGACCAAGAGAAGAGAAGAGAAGAGAAGTCTCCTACGTCTTGTATACTGTTTAACCACATCTCTTTTATACTCTAGGTCTTTCTTGCCTTTCCTTCCCATTGGTTATCTGGTTTTACAGGCCTGCATTAGTTCTCTCCACACATGAGTAGGTGCTTTGAGTGCCCCCTCATTTTTACATGCTTAGAAGAGAGGACTGTTTCTATTTCAAAGAACTTAGCAGAGTGTGTAGACTCAATTTCAATTAGTATATATACTTCGACCTTGCAGTGTTTTTTGCCCGAATGATAACATACATATTTTAAAAGGTAATAAACTGTGCTATGGCAAAGATAAACCAATAACAAAGAAGGAAAGTAGGGGAATCAAACAGCAGAAATTTGGGCTTTGGTGCCCAAGGGTATAGTCACTTGCTGGCATAAATGTCCAAGTCTGGAATGACAAGCTATACCTCGCAGATCGTCCTAGTGCAAAAGAAGTGTATTAACTCACAGACAGTGCTCTCTGCTTCGGACAATCCCCAGGAATCGACACAAGTCCTGCCACTACCATGCGAGCCAGCTGGACAAACTATTGGACTGGGGGTGCCTGTGAATCACAGCCGCGATTCTCTGCTCCAAACAATCCACAGGAATGAATACAAGTCATGTCTTTACCATGCTACCTGGATGGATGAACCAATGGCCTGAGGGGTGCGTGTTACCACAGACAGGATTCTCTGCTTCAGACAATCCACAGGAATAGATGCAAGTCCCATCTTTACCATCTTAGCTGGATGGATGGACCACTGGACTAGAGGGTGTGCGTGAACCACAGGCAGGATTCTCTGCTCCAAACAAACCACAGGAACAAATACAAGTCCTGTCTTAACCATGCTAGCTGGATGGATGAACCACTGGACTGGGGGGTGCGTGTAAACTACAGGCAGGTTTCTCTGCTCCAAACAATCCACAGGAATAGATGCAAGTCCCGTCTTTATCATGCTAGCTGGATGGATGAACCAATGGTCTGAGGGGTGCGTGTTACCACAGACAGGATTCTCTGCTCCAGACAATCCACAGGAATAGATGCAAGTCCCGTCTTTACCATGCTAGCTGGATGGATGAACCACTGGACTAGAGGGTGCGTGTAAACCACTGGCAGGATTCTCTGCTCCAGACAATCCACAAGAATAGATGCAAGTCCTGTCTTTACCATGCTAGCTGAATGGATGAACCACTGGACTAGGTGGTGCGTGTGAACCACTGGCAGGATTCTCTGCTCCAGACAATCCACAAGAATAGATGCAAGTCCCGTCTTTACCATGCTAGCTGGATGGATGAACCACTGGACTGAGGGGCGCGTGTGAACCACAGACAGGATTCTCTGCTCCAGACAATCCACAGGAATAGATGCAAGTCCCGTCTTTACTATGCTAACTGGAAGGATGAACCACTGGACTAGAGGGTGCGTGTGAACCACAGGCAGGATTCTCTGCTCCAGACAATCCACAGGAATAGATGCAAGTCCCGTCTTTACTATGCTAACTGGAAGGATGAACCACTGGACTAGGGGGTGCGTGTGAACCACAGACAGGATTCTCTGCTCTAGACAATCCACAGGAATAGATCCAAGTCCCGACTTTATCATGCTAGCTGGATGGATGACCCACTGGACTGAGGGGCACATGTGAAGCACAGGCAGGATTCTCTGCTCCAGACAATCCACAGGAAAAGATGCAAGTCCCATCTTTACCATGCTAGCTGGATGGATGACACACTGGACTGAGGGGTTCGTGTGAACCACAGACAGGTTTCTCTGCTTCAAACAATCCACAGGAACAGATGCAAGTCTCATCTTTACCATGCTAGCTGGATGGATGAAACACTGGACTAGGGGGTGCGTGTTACCACAGACAGGATTCTCTGCTCCAGACAATCCACAGGAATAGACGCAAGTCCAGTCTTTACCATGCTAGCTGGATGGATGAACCACTGGACTAGGGGGTGCGTGTGAACCACAGTCAGGATTCTCTGCTCCAGACAATCCACATGATGATGCAAGTCCTGTCTTTACCATGCTAGCTGGATGGATGAACCACTGGACTGAGGGTTGCATGTGGACCACAGACAGGATTCTCTGCTCCAATCAATCCACAGGAACAGATGCAAGTCCCGTTTCTACTTTGCTAGCTGAATGGGTGAACCACTGGACTAGGGGGTGCGTGTGAACCACAAACAGGATTCTTTGCTCCAGACAATCCACAGGAATAGATGCAAGTCCCGTCTTTACCATGCTAACTGGAAGGATGAACCACTGGACTAGGGGTGTGTGTGAACCACAGACAGGATTCTCTGCTCTAGACAATCCACAGGAATAGATGCAAGTCCCGTCTTTACCATGCTAGCTGGATGGATGTACCACTGGACTGAGGGGTGCGTGTGAACCACAGACAGGATTCTCTGCTCCAGACAATCCACAGGAAAAGATGCAAGTCCCGTTTCTACCATGCTAGCTGGATGGATGGACCACTGGACTAGAGGGGTGCGTGTAAAGCACAGGCAGGATTCTCTGCTCTAGACAATCCACAGGAAGAGATGCAAGTCCCATCTTTATCATGCTAACTGGATGGATGAACCACTGGACTGAGGGGTGCGTGTAAACCACAGGCAGGATTCTCTGCTCCAGACAATCCACAGGAATAGATGCAAGTCCCGTCTTTACCAAGCTAACTGGAAGGATGAGCCACTGGACTAGGGGTGCGTGTGAACCACAGTCAGGATTCTCTGCTCCAGACAATCCGCAGGAATAGATGCAAGTCCTGTCTTTACCATGCTAGCTGGATGGATGTACCACTGGACTGAGGGGTGCATGTGAACCACAGACAGGATTCTCTGCTCCAACCACAATCCACAGGAATAGATGCAAGTCCCGTCTTTACCATGCTAGCTGGATGGATGAACCACTGGACTAGAGGGTGCGTGTGAACCACAGGCAGGATTCTCTGCTCCAGACAATCCACAGGAATAGATACAAGTCCCTTCTTGACTATGCTAGCTGGATGGATGAACCACTGGACTGAGGGGCGCATGTGAAGCACAGGCAGGATTCTCTGCTCCGGACAATCCACAGGAATAGATGCAAGCCCCGTCTTTACCATGCTAACTGGAAGGATGAACCACTGGACCAGGGCTGCATGTGAACCACAGACAGTATTCTCTGCTCCAAACAATCCACAGGAACAGATGCAAGTCCCATCTCTACCATGCTAGCTGGATGGATGAAACACTGGACTAGGGGGTGCGTGTGAACAACAGACAGGCTTCTCTGCTCTAGACAATCCACAGGAATAGATGCAAGTCCCGTCTTTACCATGCTAGCTGGATGGATGTACCACTGGACTGAGGGGTGCGTGTGAACCACAGACAGGATTCTGTGCTCCAGACATTCCACAGGAAAAGATGCAAGTCCCGTTTCTACCATGCTAGCTGGATGGATGGACCACTGGACTAGAGGGGTGCGTGTAAACCACAGGCAGGATTCTCTGCTCCAGACAATCCACAGGAAGAGATGCAAGTCCCATCTTTATCATGCTAGCTGGATGGATGAACCACTGGACTGAGGGGTGAGTGTAAACCACAGGCAGGATTCTCTGCTCCAGACAATCCACAGGAAGAGATGCAAGTCCCATCTTTATCATGCTAGCTGGATGGATGAACCACTGGACTGAGGGGTGCGTGTGAACCACAGTCAGGATTCTCTGCTCCAGACAATCCACAGGAATAGATACAAGTCCCTTCTTGACTATGCTAGCTGGATGGATGAACCACTGGACTGAGGGGCGCATGTGAAGCACAGGCAGGATTCTCTGCTCCGGACAATCCACAGGAATAGATGCAAGCCCCGTCTTTACTATGCTAACTGGAAGGATGAACCACTGGACCAGGGCTGCATGTGAACCACAGACAGTATTCTCTGCTCCAAACAATCCACAGGAACAGATGCAAGTCCCATATCTACCATGCTAGCTGGATGGATGAAATACTGGAATAGGGGGTACGTCTGAACAACAGACAGGCTTCTCTGCTCTAGACAATCCACAGGAATAGATGCAAGTCCCGTCTTTACCATGCTAGCTGGATGGATGTACCACTGGACTGAGGGGTGCGTGTGAACCACAGACAGGATTCTGTGCTCCAGACATTCCACAGGAAAAGATGCAAGTCCCGTTTCTACCATGCTAGCTGGATGGATGGACCACTGGACTAGAGGGGTGCGTGTAAACCACAGGCAGGATTCTCTGCTCCAGCCAATCCACAGGAAAAGATGCAAGTCCCGTCTTTATCGTGCTAGCTGGATGGATGAACCACTGGACTGAGGGGTGCGTGTAAACCACAGGCAGGATTCTCTGCTCCAGACAATCCACAGGAATAGATGCAAGGCCCATCTTTACCATGCTAGCTGGATAGATGAACCACTGGACTAGAGGGTGCGTGTGAACCACAGACAGGATTCTGTGCTCCAGACATTCCACAGGAAAAGATGCAAGTCCCGTTTCTACCATGCTAGCTGGATGGATGAACCACTGCACTAGAGGGTGCGTGTGAACCACAGGCAGGATTCTCTGCTCCAGACAGTCCACAGGAATAGATGAAAGTCCTGTCTTTACCATGCTAGCTGGATAGATGAACCACTGGACTTCTCCTTGGGCACCTAGGATGTGCGTACTGATAGGCCTTAGGCACTGCTATCACGGGAGAGCACTGGTGTGGACTGAAGCTGTGGACACGGACAATACTGGTGCCAACCACTCTGAGTGATTGATTGTAGCTGGCGGTGTTTTTGGGGAGGGAGTTTGATGGGTATAAACGCAGATACTATATTAGGCTGTTGACCTGACATCTCTGTGAGGTGATCGCCATGATACTCTGAGTCTCTGTGCTAGTACGCCGCCCGGCCCCCGGGATGTGGGCTGAATGGCTGTGTGCATTGCTCTAACGATGGGTGTGCTCTGAGATAACATGCGTGTACAGGTTGACTTAATGGATGCCTTATTCATAATTATGCATTAAAAACATGTTTTAAAAATTTAAAAAAAAAAAAAAAAATGAACCACTGGACTAGAGGGTGTGTGTGAACCACAGACAGGATTCTGTGCTCCAGACATTCCACAGGAAAAGATGCAAGTCCCGTTTCTACCATGCTAGCTGGATGGATGGACCACTGGACTAGAGGGGTGCGTGTGAACCACAGACAGGATTCTTTGCTCCAGACAATCCCCAGGAATAGATGCAAGTCCCATCTTTCCCATGCTAGCTGGATGGATGAACCACTGGACTGAGGGGTGCCTGTGAACCACAGGCAGGATTCTCTGCTCCGGACAATCCACGGGAATAGATGCAAGTCCTGTCTTTATCATGCTAACTTGATGGATGAACCACAGGACTGAGGGGTGCCTGTGATCCACAGACAGGATTCTCAACTCCAGACAATCCACAGGAATAGATGCAACTCCCGTCTTTACCATGCTAGCTGGATGGATGAACCAGTGGTCAGGGGATGAATCACAGACATCACTATCTGTGCCAGACAATCTACAGGAATTGATGCAAGTCCTGCCACTACCATGCTAGGCAGCTGGACGAACCACCAGACTGGGGGAAGGTGGGGTGGGAGGAGTGTCTACTGCCTTCATGCTGCCGAGAAAATCTGAGTCTCGAACTGAGGAGCGTGGTCTCCCACATCTCCATCCCGGGTAGGCATTCTATATTTGTTTGTGGTCTTGACTTTCACATCTGTTGTGCAGGAGAGAGGGATGAAAGGGTTGTCCTTGATAAGATCCTGGGACACTAAATTCAATAGGAGTTCAAAAGCTTCAAACATCTGCAACAAAAGCACATGAATGACCCAGAGGCAATGTTATACCTCAGTCACTGCTTCACGCTTTCCATGCAACACAGCATGGATCCGATGAGCATCAATATCAAATACACTTTCAGGTATGATGAATACTTTGTGCTAAGGTTCATCTGTGAGCGTCCCTCACAGATCCATTACCAAACATAGATGTTTCTTAATTCTTGCAGTCCCTTCTATAGGAAGGTCTGAGTTGCATATTAAACTTAATAAAATTAACAAGCCCCCCCCCGCTGTCCTCTTCTCTTAATTCCACAGTGATCCTGCCAGACCCGCCAGGAAACAATTAGGAGCGACATGTTGCTTTTAAATCAGCCTTTTGCAATTTATTCCCTTCTCCTTTCATTCTCAGCGACAGTAGTTAATGCTTTGACAAAGTACAACAGCTCAAAAATCACTGTCCGTTGTTAACTGAAGGACATGAATGCTCTGCCTGACCAACATCTGCAAAATAGATCTTTGCTTAGCTCTCAACACACAGATCCCGCTGTGGAATTAGAAATGAATGCCTACAACTAATGATGAGGAGTTCAGTCTTTATATTCCGACTGCAAAGGAGATACACAAACTGATATTATTGAAAATGGGTTTGGCTTGGGAATGCAACATACGGGTCATATCTTCATTTCATTCATGTGCACGGATAAGGAACTTCTCTCCACAGGTATTGTTAAAGTATGGGGTTCCACAGCATGGACGTCAAATGGGGGCCGCAAATTTTATGTCAGGACAGGAGGTTCCGATTATGCTTCTCTTTTCTTTACTACTCATTAACAGCAGCCAATAACAATAACGTTTCAACCTTACTACATTTCCCATAAAACCCTAGTATCACATGACTAACCATAGAGCCACTGCTCTATAAAAACACCACACATCATCTCAGTGTCCTCTTTCTTTGCTGCCTCACAGCCAGTTAAGTACTCTTCCATTCTTATCCTTTATTAGGGGATTGAGTATGTACTTAGTGCTTATCTGATATTTAATAGGTTTTAATGTTGCTAGAGCAACACACCCTGTCTAGTTTCTGTCACAGTGCATTATTTAGTTCAGCTTTGTGCCTTTATTAGTGCTGTATATTAGTCGCGCCGCTGAGCGAGGTTTGCTCCGATCTCGCTCGGTCAGCGCATCCTTTCTGTGTTCTGGGAGCGCTTCCCCACCCGACCAGGCACCCTGTGCCCGTGTCCTTTGAAGTGTGCAGCGGAAGAACGGGAGCAAGGACGTGCATCTAATGGACGTGTGGTCCTCTCTCTAGATCCCTCGAGTGAGTGGCATCGCGCCTGCATGGCAGCCATCTTTGTTTGCCTCCAGTGCTCTGGAGGTTTTAACGTACGCGGGGAGCTGCGCATAACTGCTCCTATCAGATTATATCCTCAAGGCACCGCCCGGCAGCTATTACTGTCAAGGGTTGTATAGTAGGGCATAGGCTCTGCCTAGAGTCAATGGCAAGCCCTCCCTCCACCAAATATTTGTCTAATATACAGTCTTCTGTATTTAGCTTGCCTGGGGCTGGTTCTACTCCCACTCTATTGCTCCTGATTTGGGTGAACTCACCTTAAGCCTACATTGGTGATCCTTGGTCTTTCCTGACGGTCTTACTGCATTCCTTTAAACAAGATGGCAGAATTTTATGAGGAGGAATATTTCTATGAGGAACCCACAAAGTCCCTGGAGCAAGACCTAGTGAATGCACTGGACGTCGTGGGGGTGCGGCATTCAGTTATTAGGGCCTTGGTTTGGGCGATTAAACCCTTGAAGCGCCACCTGTGTGGCTACGCAGAACAACAAGGCTGACTTCCTACCCCATCAATTGAGGGCCAGACCTGACGGTAAGTCCCCCAAGGGACCTCACGCTGTAGATTTCCCCAAATTAGCCAGTATCTTGAATACAGAGCATGACTATAGTGCCTCATCGGAGCCTGCGGTCCCTGACCCATTCCAAGACAACGATGAGGATTTCTCTTCTCACCAGAGCTCGGATTAGGAAGATGCCCCCAAACACAGCAAACGCTCACCGGAAAGAGCGCCATGTGGCCCCTCCCACAAAACCAAAGTTACTCACCTTCCAGCCATCGGAAATTGTTCACCCTAAGTCCACAGCCTGGCTGCTACCTCAAAAAGTGGCTGAATATGTAAAGGATCATCTGTGCCAAGTCTTTGATAAAGAGGAATGCGCTAGATTGCGCTCAGAATGTCCCAGACCGGACCTTCAAGGTAAAGTAGCTGACACTCCAGAAGTAGACCCCACGATTGTTACCTACGTTAAAAAATATTCCAAATACCCTAAGAAAGGGATAGCTAGAGCCTGGTGCTCCTGCCAGGACAAGCTTCTTGACATGACCGGCCCCTTGGCTAAAATTCTAGAACTAGGCTATTGGGCAAAGCAGTCTGCCATGGCAATTGATCCTGAAGAACTAATTGGATGTGCGCAACGGGCCTATGCCAACTAGGGAACGCTAACTGCTCTGTGTCCAGTGAGAGGAGGCAATCTATCCTTTTGAAATTGCATCCCAAACTTGCTTAACTGTTCCCCTCTGAGGCCAGCCCCCTGGCCCAAGGCCTCCTCTGTGGGCAACCTTTCCTTAAAGAACTGACAAAGTTTATTGCTACCTTTAGCGAACTAGACAAGGCGTAGGGATCCCTAAGGAAAGCCTGCAGACTAGTTTTTGAAGGGCCGGACGCAATAGTTCGTTAGGCCGGGGCTTATCAACAAGGCCCCCAAAGAGGCTATTATCAGTAACAAAGTGGGGGTTATCAGGACCCTAAAAACCCCACCTTCTACCCAACCCGACGTTCCAATAGAAACCGCTTCAGAAAGGGTAGATATGGAGGAAACCAAGGAGGCACCCAAGATTCAGGGACCACAGGTGGGAATCATTCTATGTTCGGAGGTGGTAATGGCGGGCAGGATCCAGTCCTTCCTTCATGTTTGGCAGACGATTTCACAGTAT